>NC_137694.1:170516494-171248477 GCF_964034855.1 Anser brachyrhynchus | reverse complement strand
GAAGGGAAGGGAAGGGAAGGGAAGGGAAGGGAAGGGAAGGGAAGGGAAGGGAAGGGAAGGGAAGGGAAGGGAAGGGAAGGAAGGAAGGGAAGGGAAGGGAAGGGAAGGGAAGGGAAGGGAAGGGAAGGGAAGGGAAGGGAAGGGAAGGGAAGGGAAGGGAAGGGAAGGGAAGGGAAGGGAAGGGAAGGGAAGGGAAGGGAAGGGAAGGGAAGGAAGGGAAGGGAAGGGAAGGGAAGGAAGGGAAGGGAAGGAAGGGAAGGGAAGGGAAGGGAAGGGAAGGAAGGGAAGGGAAGGGAAGGGAAGGGAAGGGAAGGGAAGGGAAGGGAAGGGAAGGAAGGGAAGGGAAGGGAAGGGAAGGGAAGGGAAGGGAAGGGAAGGGAAGGGAAGGGAAGGGAAGGGAAGGGAAGGAAGGGAAGGGAAGGGAAGGGAAGGGAAGGGAAGGAAGGGAAGGGAAGGGAAGGGAAGGGAAGGGAAGGGAAGGGAAGGGAAGGGAAGGAAGGGAAGGAGAAGGGAAGGGAAGGGAAGGGAAGGGAAGGGAAGGGAAAAGGAAAGGAAGGGAAAGGAAAGGAAAGGAAAGGAAAGGAAAGGAAAGGAAAGGAAAGAAAAGAAAAGGAAAGAAAAGAAAAGAAAAGAAAAGAAAAGAAAAGAAAAGAAAGAAAAAAGAAAAGAAAAGAAAAGAAAAGAAAAGAAAAGAAAAGAAAAGAAAAGAAAAGAAAAGAAGAAAAAAGAAAAGAAAAAAGAAAAGAAAAGAAAAGAAAAGAAAAGAAAAGAAAAGAAAAGAAAAGAAAAGAAAAGAAAAGAAAAGAAAAGAAAAGAAAAGAAAAGAAAAGAAAAGAAAAGAAAAGAAAAGAAAAGAAAAGAAAAGAAAAGAAAAGAAAAGAAAAGAAAAGAAAAGAAAAGAAAAGAAAAGAAAAGAAAAGAAAAGAAAAGAAAAGAAAAGAAAAGAAAAGAAAAGAAAAGAAAAGAAAAGAAAAGAAAAGAAAAAAAAGAAAAGAAAAGAAAAGAAAAGAAAAGAAAAGAAAAGAAAAAGAAAAGAAAAGAAAAGAAAAGAAAAGAAAAGAAAAGAAAAGAAAAGAAAAGAAAAGAAAAGAAAAAAGAAAAGAAATTCATGATCCATTATACTTTCTCTATATTTCCATAATAATCTACCCTTATTCATCTCTCTGTGAGGTAAGCAATCAATTTTTTCTTTTTTTTTTTCTATGACACTGATTTATTTTCACACTGATACACTCTCTCCTGATTGTCAGTAGTAATTTTCATTAGACTCAGGTGTTTTTTCTTCACTTTCTGATTCATGCAAAATGCTACATTTTGTACTGTACTGGATAACGCTCTGTCAACTAAGGTCTATTTTATTCATAATAATATCTCATATTCAAGATAGCTTTTATTGCAGTCTTCACAGATACTAAAATTACGTTAGAGTAGGGCCTTGATTTGGATAGAAGTACAACAATGTAAAACGAATTCCCCTTCAGTTCCTCTGAATTAATTTACAGGTCCTAGAAACCCTAAAGAAAAGCTATTTTGTTAAAATGAAAGGTATATATCCCCAGGGTTTGAATTCAGTATGTACTCATTTGACTTATAAAAACAAATACTTCTGAAAAATTTTCAACATGATGGAAAGGTGAGAAAAATAAAACTTTAACTTCTTGTTGAAGGACACATTGGAAACAGAAGTCATAGGTTAATATTCACTTTAGATTTGATTATGATTGTTTTGTATTTGATTTGGATTGCCGCCTTGTATATGAAGAAAAAAGAGTGATGATTTTAGATGTTTTGTGAAGAGCTTAATAGTATTACAAATGATTGAGGAGCCCGGTGTTACAAAGAGCTGCACAAACTTCTGATTACATTTGGAACTTCTTAAAGTCTGTCTGTACTCCAAGTTGGTTTTCTTTAGCTTTTAACAGCAGTCAAAATTAATGAGACAGGAAACAAGGGGTTGAAGTTTCATCTTCACTATAGTTGTCTATAGAAAATTAAAAGATCAAAACACAAGAATGACCTTTACTGACATCCCTTGCTAACAGAAATTTATTCTTTCACTTCTGAAAGACCTGTCCTGACTGGCTCACATGGGCAAAAGAGTTACACAGGTTTGTTCACTGTTTATTCTTTGAAATAGTTATCAGTGAAGTTTAATTCTTCATGCAGTGTAAGGAAGCAACCCGAATACACTGTATGTTCATTACCATTAGAAAAATATTTGCGAATTTAAGTATTAATTTCTCTTTTATATTTGCAATGTGCTCTTATAGTTATTATTCACAGACAAATATGTCCAATTTATTTAGAGTAAGGTATCATAAACACTTAATATGCATATCCTGTCAAGAATATTGGTGATATTTAGGGACTCAATTTTGTTGTGCATGTGTTACTGTCTAACACCATTTGAAATGTGCTAGGATGTTCAAGAATGTTAGAATGTTCAGCATTAAGTATGAGACAGGAGTCTCATGGGCAATTTGGATGGAGTTGTCCCAAAACCAGAATCATTCTACTCAGTGACATAGTATTTAAAACTTAAATATTCGTACTAGGTACATGTAGATGTACCTACAATGTAGCAATTTCTGTTCTCGTATTTCTATCCTACAATACGCAGAAAGCACACTAACACCAGCCAAAGCCTCAGCACCTCCAGTCCAGTTTTGACCACGAGCATTGACCTAAGGATGTGTAGCAAGTCCACCTAGAGATCAACCTTGTATACACCCCTGTGCATATACACCCCTTCCCACTTCCAAAAGGCTGTTATTTACTGTCTTCCTAATGTCTTTTCAGCATATGATGCCAATGTCTTTGCTAATATTATAATCCCAGACCAGTTTATTGGGCATTCTACATATCGCGAGACTGTATCGTCACAAGGGTTTTTAACACCTTTGGCATCCTGATCCAAATATCGTAGGGAAGTATAGCATTAGCAAAAGCTACATAAAGTTAATTTATTACCTTTTTTTTTTCTTTTTTTTTTTTTTCTACTCCTGCTGCATAAATCTAGCTAGTTATAGATGTAGCAAGGACTTGATTCTCTGTGCTTTCAAGTAGTCTTTACTCCCCTATCGGTACCTACAAGAGACTCAGACCTTTCTGTATAAGCAGTTGAAGATCATCCAGGACACTGCAGGATAGCTTAAGTAGTATTAGACCCTTAACTATCTGTAGCTGTATTTAGACCTAGGAATAGAATTCAGCCTGGGATTCAAACACCTAAAATCCCATTATAAACAGGTATTGTCATTTTAGACTCCTTTTGACATCTGAAACATTGAAAATGTATGGCAAGGTTTGACACAACACTGAACAACATCATTTGGATCATTGGGTAAATCATCACCATCTAGCCAGCTAAAATATTCCAGGATACCTAAGAGGACAGTAAATGTCTAATATTTAGGCAACTGAAGCCCATTCCTAGTCAATACACTTACTCTACAGAGAAATTCAGCTGACCAAAGGTAGATGCTTTAAGATGTGAGTGATATGTCTAGAATTCATTCAATATATTGAATAGACCTCTTTTGACCAGGGTGAGTTTTAACACCTAGCTTTTTATATAGTCATTTATATACCAGATGTCCAAATTTAGCTATTTGCATCTCTGAAGTTCAGGCCTACCTTAAGTATAATTTTTTTTGATTCTTAAGAATATATTATCCAATTAGTGAACCTTATCCAATTCAATATAAAAAATAATGAAGCATATAAGTAAAAGAGAGCACAGAAAGTGTTTTAAAGTAGATATAGCATCTGCTTAGGAAATAAACACACCAAACACATGCTTCTCTGTATATAGGTAGAAAAATATTGATTCCACAATATTTTGGTAGTGAAATTTAATCTTATTTTCTGATATATCTTAATCTCTATCTATTAAAAAGGAAAAGGTCTTTCTATCTCACTTAACCTCCCTCAGCTACTAAACCATTCTTGAAGGTGATGTCAAGTACTCTCAAAGATTGAATAGAGATAATACATATCCGCTGGTCTTTGGGGAAATCCTTCCCAGTCCAGAAACTCAACTGTCATAATTATGGTTGTTTAAGCTTGATCTACTGTTTGAGCAGTGATCAGTTTTCCACAGCTCTTTCAGTTATCCTTCTGACTTCCACAAGTTTAGTATAAAATACTCTTCCTGCTGCACATCATTTACGGTACTTTTTCACCATCATCACTCTTTACTTTCTCCCTGCAAATTCTTTCAGCACTGTAGGATTTCCAGCAGAAAAGAGCTCTAAGGACCTCAAAGCCTTTGTAAGATGGACAATTTCTCTGTTTATTTCCACAACCCAATTAATTTTAATTTCTTAGCACTAGTATGATTTTCATTTCGTCTGGGTTTTAGTGTGTAAATAAATTATAAAGATGAACCAAACCATTTCAGAATCACAGAATCATCTAGGTTGGAAGAGGCCTCCAAGGTCACCTAGTCCAACCTCTGACCTAACACTAACAAGTCCTCCACTAAACCATATCACTAAGCTCTAAATCTAAACGTCTTTTAAAGACCTCCAGGGATGGTGACTCAACCACTTCCCTGGGCAGTCCATTCCAATGCCTAACAACCCTTTCAGTAAAGGAGTTCTTCCTAATATCCAACCTAAACCTCCCATTACTTTCCCACATTCCCAGTAGAGGAAAAGTATGTACTCTGTACACTCTAGAATGGATGCTGATCTGTGGTCAATTCAAAGTAAAGTTGAATAGGGGTATGAGAAGCAAAGTATTGCACAGTGTAGAGCAACAGTGGTGTCTAGGGGCACAAACCCAGTAATGCACTGTCTAGTGGCACAGTGTCAGTAGTACAAAGTCTATTTGAAGGCCAAAAACTAGCTGAGTACCCATAAGGTCAATAAAAGGTCCAGACCTGTTTAACCGCTTCATTAATGATCTGGATGATGGGACAGAGTGAATCCTCTGCAAGTCTGCAAATGATATAAAACTGGGAGGCATGGCTGATACACCAATGAGTTGTGCTGCCATCCAGATGGACCTTGACAGGCTGGAGAAATGGGCTGACAAGAATCTCAAGTTCAACAAGAAGTGCACATGTCCTTATGGGAGTTGGTGCACCTGTTAACCTATATTCTTTTGTCCTGAACTATGTAAGCTGCTCATCCTTGCCAATATAGGTCAGCAGAAGGTCTCACCACAGGGAGATTGGACTAGATGACCTCCAGAGTTCCCTTCCAACCTCAACCGTTCTGTGATACTGTGAAATGAGAGCAGAGGGAAAACACTGGTAGCTGTCCAAAGAGCTGCACAATAAAAAAAAAAAAAAAGACCTAGGAGTTTAAGCTTGTGCATTTCAGAGTATATGAAAATCTATGGCTATGTTTCTCAATTTTAAAAAAATACGGAAAGAAAAGAAAAAAACTATGATAGAATAATCTTCAGTTCAAAAAGAAAATTATTAACTTTGAAAAATATGAAGGGATAAAACTTTAAAATTAACAACAAAAGTGAAGCTGAAGAGTTATCCACTGCTGATAAATCTTTCCCTGTTTGTTTGTTTGTTTGTTTGTTGTTTGTTTTTTGAGGTATTTGAGGGGAGAGGAGGAAGGAGCAGAGAAGTGATTTTTTTCTTGTCTTTTTTTTTTTTTATGATGTTCATCACAGGTTTTAACTTCATCATTTCTGTTCTGCTGGAGTTCAGTAAGTTAAACACCATTTGGGTAACTGTTGCAGATTGTTTAATTCAAATTAAACTACACTGGAAACAGATCACATCCCACTAACATACTGTTAAATGTTTCTGTGTTTCCATTAGATTTAACTGCTTTAACCATACAGGCTGTCTGCTCTAGAAATGTTTTCTTTCTAATATTGTTCCCCCGGAGAGTTTCATTCTTCCATACAATGTAAGTATGTCTAGTTTCTGTCATCAAATCACATAGCAGTCTACCATTTTTCCTAGAAGGTAGGGAATATTCTGCATTACATATAAGATTTAGTAGTTTTATGGTGCTTTAGCTTAAAAATCTTATAACCAGAAAAGAATACAGATTGTTTAAATACGTTTTGTTTTATATTGCTGAGTTTATATGTAACATAAGCATATACTTCAAAGAAATTCAGTATAATCCCACATGAAAAGCTTCAGCCTTGGCTGTGTGACACAGAAGGAAATAATATTTCAATAAGTAAAGCCTTATAGGAGCCCCTGACTTATTCTTCCCATTCTCCAGTATCCGCTGAAGTTATTCTTAAACTGCATGCGATAATATTTAATTGACCTTACAGAAACAAATAAGCAAAAATGGTACAGGATTAGACATTGTACTTTACTGCTGTTATTTTAGAATATGCAGAGGCCCACATAATACCAGTCTTCACAAGCATTTGCACATAGCCATTGGAATTAGTGGAAAAAAACAAAACACATGATATTAGAGAATTAGCGGCACAGATTTTTTTTTTTTTTTGAATTTAACACAATTCGCTGTGCTATTTATGCTCGCTCTGTACCTTTATCTGAGAATACTGTTTACATGATGAGAAACAGGAAACTTCATTGCAAGGGCAGAAGGTACATTTAATATGGCAGTAGTCTGGTAATAATAACTCTTTTAAAGTTCCACAGGTCCTCCCAGCTCTCTCCTCAAGATAACACAAAAATTTTCAGAGTAATAAAGATGTAAGTTTGAAAAGATAAACATAGAAGATAAACAAAAATATAAGAAATGTGATTAATGAAGCAAAGTTAGGAAGGGGAAGGCATAGTTAATTCCAGAACAATTTAAAGAGGTTGTTTGTTATGAACAGTAGGGACTGTGGAATACGTTGCTGTAGAATCTTACGAGAGCAGCTTACATGAATGATAAAGCAACATGATAAATTTGTGAGAGGGAAATACAAATCTGAGATTCAGTCTGAATCCAATAAATTCAAATTATTTTTTTTTAGGTTTTGTGAGTAAAAAACTTTAGAAGGGAATGAAATGCTAACACAGCAATACCATCATAAAGCCTAAGCCTTTATAGAAAAACATTTTCACGGGGTCTTTGCCTGTGGGATCCTAATTCTGGATGTGAATGAAAGCTAAACATTTAAGGACTTTGTTTTTTATATAACACCTACTTCATTTATTCAGAAGCTGCATGTAATAGATGTGAATATAGTAAATCAGTCTGGAGACAGAAAGACAAAGAAAACTATTAAGGAAATTATTTTCCCAGTTAATCAAATTCTGCTCTTTCTTGTTCTAGAGAGTTCTTGCTTAATACTGAGACAACACCATCATTATTTTTATCAGATTTTTCACAGGTAGTTTTTAAATAGGTTGTTCATAATTTTCTGGGTGCTGAATTTGAGATATGAAGATCAGATTATATGAGCAAATGAAGACTCCCTTTTACAAATACTGTCAATTAAACTATACCACTATTTGCTGATACAAAAGGCTAAACAGTCTGGAACATAAGGTCTGAGGTTGCTTAGACTGAGCACTCAAAACGTGTAGAGAAGTTTTATATTGATCTCTGCATATCTCACTTCTCTGCTGTAAAATGTAAACTTCACAGAAGTACTACAGTTATGTATTTATGTTTAAAATATTACTTTCTGATCTTTCTAGTCCTAATCTTTTTATGTTGTATTCAGAGCTAGTTTTATAAAATTTAATGAATAAAGTGATTATGTATATATATAAAAGAGAGAGAAAATAGAACAAATATTACTGAGCAGTTGTTCAGTAACTCAGCACTGTCTATTTTTTTTCTGTTGAATATGAATAAATCTAACAATGTAGATTGCACAAGTAAAGACAGAATACTATGTGGAGATTAACAGAATATTAGAAGGAGCTTAACAGAAAACTTCATAGGCAACTTCCATAATGGTATTTTATAAATATAAGTGCTTAAGTTTACTATATTTACTTCTGTGAGCATTCTTTTTTTTTTATTGCAGGTTGCATATGTGTGTGGATATATGTGCAAAATATATATATATATTATAAATGAATATCTCTTAAAATTTTCCATTCTGACAGATGCACTAAAGGGCAAGACTTAAACCTTTTTTGCTCAGTGTAGTGTCATAGATTTTGCCATGTGTAAAAAGCAATTTTTATTTTCCAAAACAGCTGTTCACAAAGTGGAAATGTATTTCAGATTACATAGTGAGGGGAGCAAGGGCTAGAGAGAAGAAAAAACAGTTTTGACTTGTATCTTTAACCACATGAAGATGACTCACCACATTAAAGTTGGATAAGGAATTAGCCTGGGTCTCATTAAAGCAGTCTGAAGAAAACACTGAAAATCTGCTGACTTTTTTAAACTTAAATTCCCTTTATTGACTCTTCTTAGTTCTTCTTAAGTAATATTTTATCAAAAATAGTTGTTTTTGGCTCCGGGTAAGCAAAAAAGACTTAAAAGTAAGACAGGGACTTTTTCTTGTTTTCTCCCTTTATTACGTCCATCTATATGCTCTAAGACACACCATCAATTCAGGCAAAAACTAACAATGTCATTTTATTTTTTTCCCCTTTTATATCTTTGTATATATCAGCATGGAAAAGTGCTAAGTCCTGCACATGGGGAAGAACAACCCCAGGCACCAACACATGCTGGAGGCCACCCAGATAGAAAGCAGCTCTGTAGAAAAAGACCTGGGGGTGGACAGCATGTTGAAGAGGAGCCAGCAGAGGTATTCTGGGCTGCATTAGGTGAAGGATTGCCAGCAGGTGGAGGGAGGTGATCCTTCTGCTCAACTCAGCACTGGTGAGTCCACACCTGGAGTACTGTGTCAAGTTCTGGGCTCCTCAGTGCAAAAGAGACATTGAGCTGCTGGACAGAGTCCAGTGAAGGGCCACAAAGATGATGAAGGGACTGGAGCATGTCTCCTATTAGGAAAGGCTGGGAGAGCTGGGACTGCCTAGAGCCTAGAGTTGAGGAGGCTCAGGGGAGATCTTATCAATGTATATAATGGCCCAAAGGGATGTTGCAAAGAAGTTGGAGCCAGGCTCTTTTCAGTGATGCCTATTGACAGCACAAGAGGCAATGGGCACAAACCGGAACACAGGAATTTCCACCTGAACATCAGGAAACACTTCCTTATTGTGGGGGTGACTGAACACAGATTACACAGAGAGGTTGTGGGGTCTTCCTCCTTGGAGATCTTAGAAGTCGTTTGAACATGGTCCTGAGCAACCTTCTCCTGACCCTGCTTGAGCAAGGGGGTTGGACCAGATGACCTCCAGAGGTCTCTTCCAACTTCAGATATTCTGTGATTCTTTCATTACGTGATTCTTTCATCTCTATCATTATTGGAATATTGTGGTGGTTTTACCTTGCTAGGCAGCTGAACTCCACCACAACCGCTCTCTCACTCCCCCTCCTCAGAAGAGGAGGGGAAGAAGTAAAGAAAAGAAACAACTCACAGGTTAAGATAAGGATAATTTAATTAAAGGGAAAATAATTATTAAGGGAAAATTTATTATTAATTAAATAATAATACTAAAGGGAAAAGGGAAAAGGGGAAAAAACAAACAAACAAAAAAACAAAAACAAGCAAAGGTAGTGTGGAAGTGCAGAGGAAAGAATTTACTCTCTACTTCCCACAAACGAGTGATGCTTGACCATGTCCTTGAAGCAGGGCCTCAACGCACATAGCCGTTCTTCAGGAGGACAGACGTTTTCACGAGAGCCCACCCCTCCCCTCTCTTCTTCCTTTTTCCTCCTTTTATTGCTGAGTGTGACATAATATGGTACGGAATATCCCTTTGGTTAGTTTAGGTCAGCTGCCCTGGTGATGTTCCTTCCTCATTTTTTGCCCACACCCAGCCTGCTAGCTCTGGGGAGGTTAGCGGGAGTCCTGATGCTGTGCCAGTATTGCTCAGCAGTAGACACAACACTGGTGTGATACCAGTGCTGTTCTACCTACAAGTGCGGAGCACAGCAATGTATGGGCTCTTGCAGGGACAGTTAACTCCATCCCAGCCAGACCCAGTACAAATACCTGAACTACTTTTTATAATTTTGCTTTATTATGAGGTAAGAAAGTGATAACTCAGTATTCTTTTCATTTCTTACTTTTCTTTGCATTACACTCCAGTGTTTGTGACCTTTCTTAAAGTGGGCTCAGACAGTTATGGTGTGTAAATACAAGCACTTTAAAGATGTATAAAAAATCTTAAAAAAATGAATTTTTGAACAGAAAACTTTTCATATTGGTATTTTAGGAGCATTTGAAACATAGGTCACTTTTGAACTACAAGTGGTCATTCCTCATTATAAAGTATACAGAAAATAACAGTATTTTTCCAAGAAGTTATTTGATGCCTATCTTTGAAAACGTTATACTTATTTGGCCTACCAGCTACTATGAGGAAAATTAACTCTGTCCTAACTGGAACCAGGACAAGCTCATTAGTTGGCCTGAGTGCTTAAGGGGTGCTTTATATACAGTATTTAATAACAATGAATCAGTCTCATGCAAGGCACTTGAAATGAAGATCATA
The DNA here is from genome assembly GCF_964034855.1 of Anser brachyrhynchus. Classification (NCBI taxonomy): domain Eukaryota; kingdom Metazoa; phylum Chordata; class Aves; order Anseriformes; family Anatidae; genus Anser; species Anser brachyrhynchus. The sequence continues at coordinate 171,237,997 of NC_137694.1, read as the reverse complement.
TTGTAGAGAAGCCTGCTGAACACATTTTATTCATGCTTATGTCAGAAGAAAACACGGCAATTATCCTAAGAGCTGCTGTTAGCCCAGCAGCCATCCCAGTTCAGCCATTTGGGAAAGAATCATAAAATCATATCATAGAACCATAGAATGGCCTGGGTTGGAAGGACCTCAAGAATCATTGAGTTCCAACCCTCCTGCCATAGGCAGGGATGCCATCCACTAGATCAGGTGGCTCAGGGCCTCATCTAACCTGGTCTTGAACACTTCCAGGGATGGGGCACCCACAACCTCTCTGGGCAACCTCTTCCAGCCTCACCACCCTCTGAGTAAAAATTTTCTTCTAACCTCTAATCTAAATCTCCCCTCTTTTAGTTTAAAACCATTCCCCCTTGTCCCATCATTATCTACCTGAGTAAAGAGTCCTTCTTCATCCTCTTTATAAGACCCCTTTAAGTATTGAAAGGCTGTGATGAAGTCACCCTGCAGCCTTCTCTTCTGTAGGCTGAACAGCCCCAGCTCTCTCAGCCTGTCTTTGTAGGAGAGGTGCTCCAGTCCCTTGATCAACTTTGTGGCCCTCCTCTGGACCCGTTCTAACAGAGCAACATCCTTCTTGGGATGAGGTTTCCAGACCTGGATGCAGTACTCCAAGTGGGGCCTCACAAGGGCTGAGTAGAGGGGGACAAACACCTCCCTCGACCTGCTGGTCACACCTCTTTTGATGCAGCCCAGGATGCAATTGGCTTTCTGGGCTGCAAGTGCGCACTGCCAACTCATGTTGAGCTTTTCATCCATCAGAAACCCCAAGTCCTTCTCCACAGGGCTGCTCTCAATGAGTTCTCCCAGTCTGTACTCACATCTCTGATTGTCCCAGCCCAGGTACAGCACCCTGCATTTAGACTTGTTGAACCTCATTAGGTTCACGCGGGCCCACTTCTCAAACCTGTCCAGGTCCCTTTGGATGGCATCACTTCCTTCTGTTGTATCAACTGCACCACTCAGCTTGGTGTCAACTTCAAATTTGCTGAGGGTGATCTCAATCCCACTGTCTTGAAAGCATGGTTTTTTTCTTGAAAGCATGGTTTCCTCTTCCAGCTACAGGACCAAAGTTTCTCAGAGTTAAAAAAGGTTGTTTATCTATGTATTTATGTTTCTATTTCACTGTGAAAAGAGATAGGTAAAAGTGGCCTGAATGATAAATGCTCATTTTAGCATCATCTTTCTATCCAGTTGCTGTTGCTTTTTAGGGGAATAATATGTCTTTGTACACGTCAATTTGTTTTCTCATTTTAGTGAGTATGTCCATATCCATTTCCATGAGAAGAATGGTCTAAAAGAAACTTGGAATAACCCATAACTAAACAGAGGATGTGCAAAATCATAAGGTTTGGTATGAAAAGCGGATCCTTGCAGTCTGCATTTAAGCTTTAATGTCATCAAGATTTTTGGACTCTTCTCCTTTTGCAAAAATAATTGTGTTTTTGTTGTTGTTGTTTGTTTGTTTGTTTCTTGTGCTCTTGAACTCAAAACATCCAGTTCTGTTCCCCTCCACAAATGCAACTGAGTGGAAGTTGAGAGTTTGTTAATTTGTGGAAAAGAACAAAATGGTTGAGATTCTACCTCTTATATGTGGTTTGTTCCTGAAATTAATATGCACTTGCAATGTCTATAGGGAGTTGTTTGTAACAGTGGGCTTGTGGTTTTCTTGTGAATACACAAGCATTCTTACCCTTTACTGAATTACTGTACTCTGATGTGGTAACCCAAATTATGTAGTTCTTAGTGTGTATGTCAGACAGAAACACCTAACTGAAATATTTTGGTATATTCAGCATACATAGGGGAAATGGACTTTTTTACGAAAACATTCAAATACCACTTAAAGATGGAATTGTCCATTTTCTATAGGCTTAGGGGACAACACATTAGCTTTAAGGCTAAAAAATTCTCATAAGAATTAATCAAAAAGATTCATTAAGTATGTGTTTTCAGGAAAAAAACACAACACGGTACAAATTATTAAGTTATTGCAGCCATTAAGGACAACAGTTAACATGAAACACCCTTCTTATGTATAGAAGCAGTAGTGGTCAGAAAGAAAACATATACCTGCACGTACGTAGTTTTAGAGTACCTTTTTATTTTTTTTTTCCAGTGTAATATGTAAATAACATATAACAGCGATGATAGAATAAATGTATCTTGGGAATGTTGTCAGGGTTGGAGGTGCTCCTTGGAGAATTCAGTTCCAAGAAGAAATAAAACTTGTGGCATATAGTAGCTTTTCTGTGTTCTTTATTCACCACTCAATAATATATATATATATATATGTTTCAAACTTACTCTGTTTACTACCACAAAATTACAGAAAAGAAGAAAGATTATGTGTTGACTTTTGGAAGGAGTATACAGTCATAACTCTAGGTAATGTCTGCCTTTTTCTTATCTCAATAGGGCACAAAACAGTACACCTGCACTGCAAGAAATGATCCTGAACAGTACACCTGCACTGCAAGAAAAGAGAGACAGGGACTTGTCATAAAATGTAGGAGTTGGTGTCGTGGTTTTACTTAGCTGGGTAGCTGAACTCCACCACAACCACTCTCTCACTCCCCCTCCTCAAAGGGAAAAGGGGAGAAAATACGATGGAAAGTGCTCAAGGGTTGACATAAGGACAGGGAGATTGCTCAGCAATTCTTGTTATATAATTACATCGTTATATAATCATAGAATCATAAAGGTTGGAAGAGACCTTGAAGATCATCCGGTCCAACCATCACCCTACTATCAATAATATCCATTAAACCATGTTCCTAAGTGCCAGGTCCAACCTTTCCTTGAACACCCCCAGGGACGGTGATGCCACCACTTCCCTGGGCAACCTGTTCCAATGCCTGACTACTTTTTCTGAGAAGATACGTCTCCTAATTTCTAACCTAAACCTCCCCTGGCAAAATATCATTATATAGCAAATTATTACCTATTACTAACAAGCTAGAGCAGCATGTAATTCCCATTTTTAAAAAAGGTAGAAAGGAGGACCCAGGGAACTACAGACTGGTGAGCCTCACCTCTGTGCCATGCAAGATCATCGAACGGATTCTTCTGGAAGCAATATCAAGGCACATGCAAGACAAAGAGGTGAACCAAGACAGCCAGCATGGCTTCACCAATGGTAGATCATGCCTGACCAATCTGGTGGCCTTCGTTGATATAGGGACTGCACTAGTTGACAAGGGAAGACTGACTGATGTCATATACCAAGAATTCTGTGAGGCCTTTGACACAGTCCCACATGACATCCTGTTCTCCAAAATGGAGTGATATGGGGGCAGAGGTCAGTCCGTAATGCTTCATCTCTGCTGCTCCTTCATGGTCACTCTCTGCCCCTGCTCCACGTGGGGTCCCTCCCAAGGGATGCCGTCCTTCCCGAACTGATCCTGCAGGGGCTTCCCACAGGCAGCAGCCCTTCAAGAACTGCTCCAGCGTGGGTCCATACCACAGGGTCCATCCGTCAGGAGCAAACTGCTCCAGCGTGGGTTCCCCACAGGTGGCAGCTTCCCCCAGATCCCCTGCTCCTGCGTGGGCTCTTCTCCACGGGCTGCAGCTCCGGCCCTGGGCCTGCTCCTGCAGGGGCTCTCCATGGGCCACAGCCTCCTCCAGGCCACATCCACCTGCTCCACCAGGGTCTCCTCCATGGGCTGCAGCGTGGAGATCTGCTCTGCTGTGGGACCCATGTGCTGCAGGGGGACAGCCTGCTCCACCAGGGGCCTCTCCACAGTCTGCAGGGGAACTTCTGCTCCAGTGCCTGGAGCACCTCCTCTCCTTCCTTCTTCACTGACCTTGGGGTCTGCAGGGCTGGTTCTCACTCCTCACTCCCGCAGCTGCTGTTGTGCAGAAGTTTTTTTTCCCTTTCTTAAGTTTGCTCTCATGGATGCACAAACAACATTGCTTATTGGCTCAGCTCCGGTTAGTGGCAGGTCCATTTTGGAGCTGGCTGAAACTGACTCTGATCTGACATGGAGCTGCTTCTGGACCCTCCTCACAGAGGCCACTCCTGCAGCCCCCTGCTACCAAAACCTTGCCACATAAACCCAGTGCAGTTGGATGGACAAGACTGAAATTAACTTGGCGAGCTCTCTCCTAGCACACTGTCCTTGACTATTTCCCTTTCAATAGTAAATATTTCCCTTCTGAAGTATAATCGAGGTAAATAATAGCCTGAAGAGATATAACAGATGCAACTACTTCACATGGAATTATGACAAACAGGGGGATAAATTACATTTCTGAGGCTGCATGTTAAAACAATGACACTATTTCCTCAAATCACTGTTTTATTTCAATTCAAGTTGATTTGTTCTTAGGGAGTATATCTGTGCATGCATGTGTATGGATATTACTATATATATGTATGTGTATGAGATTAGGCATTTGCTAAGTGCAGGGGAAGATTTTGATTTTTATCTTGGCTTCTTTGTAAAGAAACATACTTCTGATAATGAAACAATGTTTTGAATGTCAGTTTTCTAAGTTGAACGTGGAAAAATACTTGAAATAAGAACTTAAGCATAATGCATATATTACACCAGTCTGATACAGACTGAGGTTTTATAAGATGCATTACTATTGAGTTCCCTTGCTGAATTTATGGCTGTCTTACAGAGATTCTCTGTAAGACAGAGAATAGTTTCTTGGCTATGTACCTTCCAGTCTGCTTTTTTCTTTCATTTCTGCAGAAATGCAGGAGATCCTTGCAGTTCACTGGCACACAGTGGACATGGGGAAGAGCTGACACCATATGCCAAAAGAAACTTCTCTTCCAAAAATTAGCTGATGAGGTGTATTTATTTAGGTAATTAAAAACCTCTCAGTGTTCATATCATTTATTATGCCATCAGAGAGCTGATATGAGGAAAGCAAAATACACTCTCGGAGATGTCTTTCCCATCAAGTTAATTTTCATTTCCTTTCAAAGTCCTTTCATTTCCATTTTAAAATCCTGCCATCTTTTCTCTTTCTCTGTTCCTCCAGACAGTGATTTGACCACACAAAATGAGCAAGAGTTCACCAGCAGTAAATCAGAATTAACAATTCATGTTTTGTGTTGTTGTAGCAATGAAAAGATTGTACAATACCTCCTACCAAAATATGAGAAAAAAAAAAAAAGAGGTATTTTTAAATAATAGAATGAAATTTTATAAGGCAAGGAACAAATCTACATATTGGTAGGCTCTGAAAAAAAAAAATCATTACTGAGACTTCTTCACATTTTCAACATTTTTGAAAATCTTAATGTTGTGAAGATTTATCATAATTCTACTACTGCTGCAAATTTCCTAGATTACTCAGTATTTTCCTTAATGATTTGCATCATGCCAATGATTTTCTAATGTGTTAAGAGGAACTACAGAGAGAAAAGTAATAACTCATATTTTATATATATATATATATTTAATAGAACAACAGTAATAAACTCAAAATCCAGCAAAGGATATATAAGATGAACATTAAAGAACACATTTTCCAATTATAATAGAATCATGGAATCACAGACCAATTATAATAGAATCATGGAATCACAGACCAATTATAATAGAATCATGGAATCACAGAATGATTTGCAATGGAAGGGACCTTAAACATCACCTAGTTCCAAACCCTCTGCATGGGCAGGGACACCTCCCATGAGAACAGGTTGCTCAAAGTCCTATCCAACCTGGCCTTAAATGCTTCCAGAGATGGAGATTCCACAACTTCTCTGGGTAACCTATTCCAGTGCTTCACTACCATCTGAGAAAAGAATTTCTTCCAAATATCTAATCCAAATCTATCTCTTTTAGTTTAAAAACTTTACACCTTCTCCTATCACTACACTCCCTGAAAAAAGTCCCTCCCCAGCTTTCCTGTACGTAATGGAAGGCTGCAATGAGGTACGTACTTTTCCCTTTACATACTGGAAGGCTGCAATGAGGTCTCGCTGGAACCTTCTCTACTCAGATGAACAACCCCAACTCCCTCAGCCTGTATCCCTCGCAGGAGAGGTGCTCCAGCCCTTGGATCATCTTTTTGGCCCTCCTCTGGACTAGTCTAATATGTTCATGTCCTATTTGTGCTGGCGGCCCCAGAGCTGAACACAATACTCTAGGTGGGGTCTCATGATATTGGAGTAGAGAGGGAGAATTACCTCCCTCGACCTGCTGGTCATGCTTCTTTTGATGCAGCCCAGATAGAGTAGGCTTTCTGGGCTGCAGGTGTACATTGCCAGCTCCTGTTGAGCTTTTCATCAAGCGACATCCCCAGGTCCTTCTCCTCAGATCTGCTCTCAATCTGTTCTCCACACAGCCTGTATTTGTGCTTGGGATTTCCCCAGCTGGGATGTAGAACCTTTCACTTGACCTTGTTGAACCTCGTGAGATTCTCACAGGCCCACCTCTCAAGCCTGTCAAGGTCCCTCTGGATGGCATCCCTTCCCTTCAATGTGTCGACCACACCACACAGCTTGGTGTTATTGGCAAACCTGCTGAGGGTGCACTCAATCCCACTGTCCATGTCACTAATAAATATGCTCAATCAGCACTAGTACCAATACTGACCCCATGAGGAGCACCACTCATTACTGATCTCCACTTGGCCATTGAGTTGTTGACTACATCTCATTGAGTTTTAAATGTCCCAAAGCAAAGAGCAGGTTTTCTGGATAGGTTATGAAATCTTCAGCAGTAAATGTATTTCAAAAACATGTTTTGCAAATATTTTTGGAGAATATGATGATATAGGAATATACAGCCAAAGAGAGAGAATAAATGACCTTTCAAGGTTTATTCCAGCCTTGTTTTTCCTTCTAGCTTGGTTTTCTAGTTTTCTGGTATATTTGACACCATTAATCCCTTTGCTTCAGTTGTTCTGCACCCTCATTGCTCACAAAACTGAGAGCTTTCCCTCTTCCTTCTAGCAGCACAGAAAGAAAAGTTATCTCAAGTTATGAGAGGCTTGAGTAATAATTAGTATGATGTATTCTTGTTTCACTCTCTTACTTCTGCAGCTTGCATGTCATAGCTGTTTCTGTTTTTAATCTCCAATTTCCCCTTTTCTGACTTGAAAAGATTCAAATAGTAACTGTTTCCCAACCTATTAACAACTCAGATTTGCATCTGCACAGGATAGCATGACACCAGTTCAGTTTTTGCTTGAGTTCTGAAATAAGTATGAGACTATGCCCTGGTTAATTCCCCCTTATTCTGTCTGAGCTTTTAAATTTGGTGTTTACTGCTATGCCTGACATGTCTGTAACATTTTCACTTGATCACAGTTAGTGAGCAGTGCCCTGTGCTCTATTCTCTAAGAACTTTTTCAGGAACAGGTGATATGCTTTAAATATGCCTTTTCCTTGCTATTTAAGTGTCTTGCTATTTCGTTATTTTCTACCATTTTCTACAAATAGTATGTTCCTGTGTAGTCCCACAGTAACTAGTGGGACTACCCCTAACATATAGTTTACTTTCTAGAAAGGGGAAAGATATAGGAAAAAGAGGACATTCCCGGTTGATAAGCCAGAAGAGAAAAATAAATATCTGGGAATGGCCATTCAATGCTGATAAAAAGGCAGCGTGTTGTAGACTTTAAAAAAAAAAAAAAAAAGTTCTTTTTTCTAGGCAACATCACGGAATGATAGAAACTGTTGCCTAATTAATGATTCAATACATCAGGCATTAGAACTGGGCCACGGCAGACTGACTCCAGAGAGAGAATAATCGTGATTAAAAATTCAAGTGTTCATTCTTTATATGTTCTATGCAACCCAGTCAACCTTTGGGCCTTACTATCCCTCAAAGCAATTCATAGTGTTTATATTGGAGTAATCCGTCTGTATTTAGCACATTATTTCAAAATTTTGCCTTAAAACGTTGCTTTCTATACAATTTATGTGGAGTTTAGAGATATTGACTGTTTTGAGGTTTCCTGGTGAACTGTAATTACATGAACTGTGCTGTGTGACTTTGTTTTAAAATGCTGCAAGCACTGAAAACTTGCAAGACATCTTGTGCTTTATTTGTGAGGAGACTGTATAATGGGTTCATATTAAGCTTCAGTAGAAACAAATGGTGGCTTTGAGTCAAGATCTTCTGAGAACACTTTATAACCCCATCTGCAAAGTGCACTGGTGCTTTTATCTAGTTGTAATACTTTGCTTTTTCTTTTATCTGTTATTCTATTAAATACCTCAGATGAAATGGGATTAATATTATGATAGTAAAGCATGTGTAAAAGCAGAACACTGCAATGAAATATGTATGAATACCTTGGCAGGCTATGAAAGTCTCAAAATAGTCCACGTGATCAGGATTTAAAGTTTAGTTGTCTATATTACAACCAAAAGCATCCCCAGCAGCAAGATGCTTACATACACTGAACCATCTAGAGAAAATGTAATTGTGAAGGATAGGCTATGATTTCATTTATATATCATGTACAGAGCAGACTCAAAGTGCACATAAATATATTTGTTATATATCCAGAGTATAGTAGTTTTACTGAGGTTTAAAGAATAAATACATAATTTTCATTAAAGAATTTCCCTGAAAAAGGGAAATTTAACAAGATGGATACAAGGTGACACAAAGAATGTGGTTTAGTGCCTCACCGAGCATTTAAGTAGTGAAATTCTGTGAGGTTAAACATAGATTAAAAACTCTTTTCAAAGTTCTAATAATTTTGAAATGTATTTTGAAAGTTAAATCAAGAATCTTTTTTCTTTCCCAGAACAGTTTTAAATAAACAGATTAGAGGCAGCCCATTATTGCTATCTTTTTTAACATTTGTATGTTATACACAATATAAGAACTCAGCAATAATATCTATGAAGCTAGGTGGTTATGAACGTTGTAAAGCTTTAGAGCCCTCCACCCAAACTGAAAAAGCTAATAAAGGAGATAGGTAAAGTTATTTTAAAGTGTAATCTTCCTATATATAAAATGACTAAGTAAATTGAATAGATTCTCAGACAGAATCTGTATTTCTTGCCAGGAACCTATGAAAGCATTACATTTTATTCATGCCAAAAAGAATATGTTGAAGTTTACAGATTAAATGTTATCAGCTTTCTGTATATTAAAGTATCAACATTATTTTTGTTCATTATTTTTTCCATGCAAAGAATGTTGCTTAAACAATTTTAGTGTCAGTCCTAAGAAAAGCTGAAACACAAAGGGGTCATTTAAAGTAATTAATTCATCTTTGAACATCTTTGCCCCTCTCTTGGGAGCCAAGTAAAATCAGTTGCTTTGCATTTCCCGAAGAAGCTGTTAAACACATATTATTATTTTTTTTCCCGTATACACAAAACTGATTTTTGGTAACTCACTCCCTTCTCTCATATCTTTCTGTATTTTTTTTTTTTGATAACAGAGCAAGTCTAAAGTAAACTTTCAAAAGAAATCTACTACAATGTCAGGGTGAGCATGGCAAAGGAAATGCAATATTTACACAACCTTTTCTGATATTGTACCTCACTTATTCATGCTATTCAGGTATCACAAGACTGGAAAAAGCAATAATCTTCAACCATAAAATATGTTCCACCCCTAAGGTACTACACATTGAGTTATGATTTTGTCTGAGCTTTGTTGGTTGGCTTATGTGCTTAGTGGGCTCATGTTTGGTAAAGGAGTTGGCATAAAAAAAAAAAAAAAGTAGATTTCTTCATTTTTTTTTCCCTGGCAGACCCAGCTCATGGATCCCATAACTCTGGGTCCTTCTCAGATGGAGTGAAGAGATGTATATCTCTTTCCAAATCTAGTGCTAAAGTGAGCTGGCAGACCCACTACAAGCACAGATATTAGTGATATCCTTTTCCTTTTACAGGTTCTTTGATGTAAGTTACAGTAGTTGTTTGTTGTTGTTTTGGTTTGTTTATTATTATTATTATTATTATTATTATTATTATTATTATTATTATTATTATTATTATTGTGTGTGTGTGTGTTGTTTTGTCACTTTTTGTCTGTTCGTTTGATTTTACCACTAGCTATCAGAGCACAGTCCATTGAAGAGAATGGAGCAATAAAATTTATCTGAATATGCTTCGTATTCTATAGCTGTCTTAACTGCAGTCTCTTCATGTTTGCGATGCTTTTAAAATAATTAAAAACCTAAAAACTGAAATTAAAACACAATTTAGATAATCTGATATGTTTATACTGAGAATTTAACTGGTATATATATATATGTATTAAAAAGAAAAAAAAAAAAAAGGGAACACTGTAATGCTGGTAATGCTGTAATGCTACAATGAATCTGCAATAGCTGCTGTGACTTTGCCTGGTGGACTTTCTAGAGGGCAGAAACCATCTCATCATTCTGGAGGAATCACTCTGTATGAAATGTAGCCCACAGAAACCCCACACTGAAGCTCCTCTTTCTTATCCTTCCCACTTTCCCCAAGACAATACAATACAAACAGTAAAATAGAGAAAAATACCAACCATCACAGAAAATTGCAGTATAAGTAGATAAATAAATAAAAGTACAACAGAGATGAACCAGAAATCTGGATCTGTAACATTATTTTCTCTTAAGAATGCAGACTGCATACATTTTTTCATTTTTTCTCCTTTCACTTAATGATGATAGAAAAGAAAAAAAAAAAGAGATGTGTTGTCCAAACTGCTGCTATCCAAAACATCACAATTAAGCCTCATTTCTACCTTCTCAAGAACTAAGTAATTGCAAATGCCTTTATGTTACCAAAACATTGAAAATGTATGCAGTTTGCAAAAACACAACTTTTTACTTGTTTAAACAATTTACAATTTCCATTTGGTAAATTTGGTATTTATAATGCCAAACTAATTGGTATTCTAAATACTAATTGGTACTGTAATTGGTATTTACAATACCAAACTAATAAAATTACCACTTTTTCACCCCAAGAATACCCCTTCCACAGTTCTTTATTGTTAAATGCCTGCAAACTGAGTTTAGTGCCCCAAAAAGCTATATACACAGCTGTATATTTCTAATACAGACGTGATGAGTAAGGTAATCAAGAATTTCTTGTTCATGTAACCATACATTAACCAGTAGATCTAGAAGGTTAAATAAGATTCAATTGTCCAGTCTTGCAAACTGCCACCTATTTCATGTGACTATGATAGATGTCAAAGTGTTCTCAAATCATAAATACAGTAAAAGATCAAGTGTCTAAATATTATTTTATCCGAGTGAGAACTATGGAATGAGATTATATTGTTTTGCATGGAAAAAGGAATTAGTCATAGTTTGCATAGAATAATGTTAGCAACAACCCTGAGGTTTTGCTTTGGGGTGTCTGTGTGTGTGTGTGTGTGTGTGTGTGTGTGTGCAGAGACAGTTGGTGAATATTATGAAACACACAGAAAACATATTAGTTTCACAGTTTTACTTCTGTCCTACATGATCAGTTGCAATTTGCTGTACGGTGCTATTTAGTTTCCATATAGCACAGTTAAAATCAAATATAAAATTAGTTGTAATAAGCAAGAGCAGCTTGATTTGTCTTAATTGCTAGTGAAAAATATTTTAGTGGTGATACTTTGGGGACAGACAACTTTATTGAACTTTGTTCCAAGCAGCATGATAAGAAACTTCCTGTTTTGACTAGAAATGCAATGCACATACATACAACTGATATGGAAGAGTATCTAGCAAAGACACATGGGCAGTTTTTAGCTTGATGTTATGTAATAAACAGTCCTGCTGGAGCCACTACTGTTGGATTTCTCTTCCTGTCCATTCCACATGGTTACATAATAATTATAGTTGTCAGTCTGCTATGTATATATATATATATATATATATATATATTTTCCTGCATCTAAAGGATCTGTAGGAATTGTTTATTTCTCCTTGTCATGGTTTAAGACCATATGACATTGTGGAGGCTAAATGGAATTGAATAACAAGCACTTTAATCACAGATAGATACAATTTTACAACATATGTTAATTTCCTATGCTGTGGGGGAGGTGGTGAAGTGAGGAAAATAAGTTTGCATTGTATTTTCTTACATGATCTTCCAGTCCTGCAAGAGAGATGGCGCAGTCCTGGAGGGAGGTTTGGCAGGTCAGTGTAGCAGTGTCAGTTGTGTTGTACATAATCATAGGACAGGCCCATCAATTCCACTGCACCCTCTTCAGCTCCCTGTGTTCCCTGGAGGTCAGGGAAAAGTTCCTGAGTCCTGGGGCAGAACTGTGGGATTTCACTCCACAGAGTCTCTTCCAGAATATCTTGGCTATCCCAGTATTCTTAAGTGCCCCTATTTATAGGATGGCTTGTTCAAATTGTGCTGGAACTTACATATTTTCTGTTACCATTTCTGGCACTCAAGAGTACTTGTTCCAGACCCTTCTGACACTTCTGCACTTCCTGAATATCAAAAGGGTGTTTGCATAAATATATCTATCTATCTGCTTGAGCACACTAGAACTGTTCTGTTGTTTGGGACAAGTGGCTGATCACATTTCATCTAATTCAACTACAACAGAAGTAAAGTTCCTGTGCCTTTGACAAGAGCTATGCTAACTACACCTAGGTCATGCTATTTGCTGCACTCCTTCAATGACAGACTTCTATACCTGCAACACAGAAACAATTTATTTTGCTCACATGAGAAATTTGCTGTTGAAAATGGTAAGTAAATACACATCAGAGAATATTCAGCAGGTTTGAACCACTCTGTAAGAATTTCATTCCACTCTGCACAGTCACTTAATATTTAAAAATGTATTTCCATGATGGAAGTTAAAGCTGGAATCCATTTCCATTTCCTGGCTTCCAGCTAGGAACGTGAGAAGATTCTTACCACATCAGTTCAAAGGTCCATCCAACCCAATGTGTCCTGTCTCCAGCAGAAGTCAAAAGCAGATGCCAAGGAAAGAGAGTATATAAGGTGAGCACAAGCATATAAATGCTTATTCCATATATACTCACAACTTCCAACAACTTTGAGTTCAAGGACTTTATTTTTTTATTTATTTTTTTTTGGCTAGAAGTGAGTTTCTGGGTATTTCGTGTAACTACATTGACTTATGTTTCAAGAACTTGTCCTGGCTGCCTTGAATTCATGTGAAATGGACATCTTCTGCCTTATCTTTGTTATTAATAAGTAGCTGTACTTGGTACCTCAGTCAAACTACAGAGTTATTCCCCACCCTTAATGGCTCTAGTATATAATCACATGCTGCTATATAAAATCTGTACCAAGTCTGCAAATGTGTGAGAAAGCCTATGAAAAATATTTATACCTCAACCATTTTGTTCCATCCAGGAACTGAAATGCGATCAGAATATTATATTTTAATACAGCAGAATAAGTAAGATAGTTACATATGCTGTCATACTCATCCCATGTTGGGGGAATAAAGGTTTTCTATGTGTTGTTGTGCTTCATATTCTTCTGATATTAAGGAATTAATTAAAAGATGATTAAAAGGTTCCAACTTCTTTATTTACGATGCCTATAAAGCAGCTGGAACTTAAATCAGAGGTGTGATTCTACACTTGACATACCACAAAGATGAACACAGTGTACAGCTGATCTGCTTGGTGAAGAAAAGGTGCTCTCTTTATGTAGTGTTGGCTGTGTTATATTAGATACGTTGAAAATGAGCATATTTGAAATGCATGAAGGAGGCTACATTGTGTGCACAGCTACTCTGTGAAATGGTAGTTATGCTGTTATCTCAGTCTCCTGCTGCACTGCTACACTAACTCTGCTCACACAGAATTTTAGTAAGAGTGCATCTGGAGGTCTGGCAGTACTAGTATTAGTATTCTGCCAGGGCCTAGAGTCTTTAACCTCACTGGTGGCTACAAAAACACATATAAAGCTAGTTCTGGGAGAACTGGCCAAAGTATGGAAGGCGTACTAGTATGGGTAATCAGAACTATATGACTAATCATAGAATAATTAAGGTTGGAAAAGACCGTCAAGATCATCCGGTCCAACCATCACCCTACTACCAATGTCACCCACTAAACCATGTCCCTAAGCACCAGGTCCAATCTGTCCTTGAACACCCCCAGGGACAGTGACTCCACCACCTCCCTGGGCAACCTGTTCCAATGCCTGACTACTCTTTCTGAGAAGATATGTCTCCTAATTTCCAACCTAAACTTCCAACAGAAAGTAACATAAAACTGTAAAAAACAAACAACAAAAACAAAACACTCATGTTGTTCTGATATGAAATAATAATAATAATAATAAAAATGTTTTTCTCCATCTCAGAGTATTTCCTAAAACCATTGTGTGAACTATTTATAAAAAGATGGGGGGGGGGGGGGGGGGGGGCGGGGAGGAGGGGGAATGTGAGATAACTTTAACTTATTTTCTATTTTAAAATGGACTGTTTGATTTAATCATTATAAATTTTTTCTTCTGTGTTGTATTGTTTTCTTACTATGAATAGTTTTATAACAGTTCAACAACATCGACAAAAGTCAACACAAACAAGGAAAAACAGTTCACAAAATAAGTACAAAACCGTATATCTGAAAGAAGTGCTTGAACTCAGTCCAAGAAGAGAGAAGAAAAAAAAAAAAAAAAACAAAAAAAAAACCTTGCTTTTCAACTTGCTTTTCCCTTTATCCTATAACTCAGGAGTTCTTATTTGTCTCCAGGAGAAAAGATAAAATCTGTCCCCTGCTTTTCTGCCTTTTTTTTTTTTTTTTAACCTTCTTTGAATGTCACAGAATCTGATGGGTAATATTCTTACACTGGAAAAAAAAAAAAAAGTAGTAAGAAACCAATAACGGAAGGCAGCACAAAAATATGAATGATTATGATGCATATCAGTTAGATTACTGTGATTTAGGAGTTCAAAGGTGGGGAAATAATTGGAAGGAGAGAAGTTAAAGAAGGCTTCATAACTAAAATATTTTATTTCACACATTAAAGAGATATATGGATGAATTAGGTTACAGATGCATTCTTTAAAATACTGTGACAAAGTGTGAAAGGACTTTTCCTGCATCCTGGGTTACTGATGTTACCATAATGCACGATTAGGGCACATAATCCCTTAAACAGAAGCAGCTCTGGCTGCATGTTTTAAAGGGATGGAAGTTCCTCAAAGTACAAGAATGGTAAATACTGATGTTCAGGCAGAGGTGGAGGCCAGATTGGCTGAGTGGCCTGATGGAGCTCAAAGGCAAAAGAGAAG
This sequence comes from Anser brachyrhynchus, assembly GCF_964034855.1. Classification (NCBI taxonomy): domain Eukaryota; kingdom Metazoa; phylum Chordata; class Aves; order Anseriformes; family Anatidae; genus Anser; species Anser brachyrhynchus. Next base: position 171,222,797 of record NC_137694.1, on the reverse strand, counting down.
TGTAAGAGTGATAAGCAGAGAGTGATAGCAGAGAGAGGTCACCTAAGAAGAATACAGAAATATTTCCCAGGCACGTAAGAGTGCAATTTAGAGGTCCAGAGTCTAGCTGAAGTTTCAGCTGGTGAGGAATATGAATGATAAGAACAAAGATCTCTGTTAACACTACAGCATTAAAAGGAAGACCAAAATGTGAGTTTTTATCTGAATAGAGAGGATAAGCTAATGACATAGAACAAGAAAAAAGCTGAATTATCAAATGCACACTTTCCGCCAATCTTTATTGGCAAAGTTTGTACCTGTGTGTCTGTTCCCACATGTTTATGCCTTGTTAGGGAAGAGAAGAAGCTATGCAAAAGTAGAGGTAGTTTTCACTCCTAGTGTGAGTTAGCTAATACTTAAATGAACCACAAACATAAATGTCCATGAAACGGGGCACAAGGTATACCCAAAGGTGCTAAAGAAACTGGCTGATCTCATCATGAAACCACTCTGTATCTACTTTGGAAGGTTATGGGAATTGAGGGAAGCCCTTTGATTTCAAGTTTTGTGTCTGAGAAATGCAAATCTTTATACCCATTGAACTAATGTGCTGTCAGCCCTACCTCAGTTCCCGGGAAGATTATGAAGTTCTTATGGAAATTATTTCCACACATCTTATGGGCAAGAAGGTGATTAGGAACAGCCACCATGGATATTTACCAAGGCCTTGCCATGCCCAACTAAACTGGTTACCATTTAAAATGAAATGATTGTTCTTAGAAAAGAGAATAACAGTGGATACTCTAGCTAAATTTTACGAAGATTTGTGCCTTGATTTCCTGCATCAGCCTTGTAGTTAAACTGTGGCAATACAGACTGGATGGATCCACTAGATGGATCCACTGGAAGCTGGGTGAAGAGATGGCTGGACTGCCAAACTTAAAAAGTAATAGTCAACAATGTGAAGTCTAGCAGGCGACTATTTTTAAGTAACATTAAATATCTTCTGTAATCTGTGCATAAGAAGAGCATAGAATTCACTTCTATTGAGTTCATGAATGACTTTCAAATTTCAATGAGCAGTTTATACGCTGGAGGGCACAGAATCATAGAATCACAGAATCGTCTCGATTGGAAGAGACCTCCAAGATCACCTAGTCCAACCTCTGACCTAACACTAACAAGTCCTCCACTAAACCATATCACTAAGCTCAAAATCTAAACGTCTTTTAAAGACCTCCAGGGATGGTGACTCAACCACTTCCCTGGGCAGCCCATTCCAATGCCTAACAACCCTTTTGGTAAAGAAATTTTTCCTAATAGCCAACCTAAACCTCCCCTGGCACAACTTTAGCCCATTCCCCCTTGTCCTGTCACCAGGCATGTGGGAGAATAGACCAGCCCCCACCTCTCTACAGCCTCTTTTATTGTACCTATAGAGAGCGATAAGGTTGCCCCTGAGCCTCCTCCTCTCCAGGCTGAACAATCCCAGCTCCCTCAGCCGCTCCTCATAAGACTTGTTCTCCGGACCCCTCACCAACTTCGTTGCCCTTCTCTGGACTTGCTCGAACACCTCGATGTCCTCCTTGTAGCGAGGGGCCCAAAACTGAACACAGTACTCGAGGTGATGGCCTCAGCCCATCGGTCCGGCCTATCCAGATCCTCCTGCAGAGCCTTCCTACCCTCGAGCAGATCGACACACGCACCTAACTTGGTGTCAGCTGCAAACTTACTGAGGGTGCACTCGATCCCCTCATCCAGATCATCGATAAAGATATTGAAGAGGACTGGCCCCAGTACTGAGCCCTGGGGGACGCCACTAGTAACCGGCCTCCAACTGGATTTAACTCCATTCACCACAACTCTTTGGGCCCGGCCATCCAGCCAGTTTTTAACCCAACGAAGTGTACACCAGTCCAAGCCACGAGCAGCCAGTTCCTTGAGGAGAATGCTGTAGGAAACGGTGTCCAAAGCCTTACTGAAGTCGAGGTAGACCACATCCACAGCCTTTCCGACATCCACTAAGTGCGTCACTTTGTCATAGAAGGAGATCAGGTTCATCAAGCAGGACCTGTCTTTCATAAACCCATGCTGACTGGGCCTGATCGCCTGCTTGCCCTGTAAGTGCCACGTGATGACACTCAAGATAATCTGCTCCATGAGCTTCCCTGGCACTGAGGTCAAGCTAACAGGCCTATAGTTCCCCGGGTCTACCTTCCAGCCCTTCTTGTAGATGGGCATCATGTTTGCTAGCCTCCAGTCGACTGGGACCTCCCCTGATAGCCAGGACTGCCGATAAATGATGGAAAGCGGCTTGGCCAGTTCCTCCGCCAGTTCGCTCAGTACCCTCGAGTGGATCCCATCCGGCCCCATCGACTTGCATACATCCAAGTGTTGTAGCAGGTCGCCAACCATTTCCTCATGGATAGCAAGGGCCACATCCTGCTCCCCATCCCCTTCCACCAGCTCAGGGTACCAGGTATCCAGAGAACAACCGGTCTTGCCGCTAAAGATTGAGGCAAAGAAGGCATTAAGCACCTCAGCCTTTTCCTCATCTCTCGTCACTAAGTTTCCCCCTGCATCCAGTAAAGGACGGAGATTCTCCTTAGTCCTCCTTTTTGTGTTGATGTATTTATGAAAACGTTTTTTGTTATCTTTAACAGCAGTAGCCAGATTGAGCTCCAGATGAGCTTTGGCCTTTCTAATTTTGTCCCTGCACAGCCTTGCAACATCCTTATAGTCCTCCTGAGTGGCCCACCCTCTTTTCCAAAGATTATAAACCCTCTTTTTTCTTCTAAGCTCAAGCCACAACTCTCTGTTCAACCAGGCCGGTCTTCCTCCGCACCAGCTTGTCTTTGGGCACGTGGGGACAGACCGCTCCTGAGCCATTAAGATTTCCTTCTTGAAGAGTGCCCAGCCTTCCTGGACTCCTCTGCCCTTCAGAACCACCTCCCAAGGGACTCTGCCAACCAGTGTCCTGAACAGCTCAAAGTCAGCCCTCCGGAAGTCCAAGACAGCGGTTTTACTGGTCCCCTTCCTGACTTTGCGAAGAATAGAGAACTCTACCATTTCATGGTCACTCTGCCCAAGACAGCTCCCGACCACCACATCTCCCACCAGTCCGTCACTGTTTGTGAACAGAAGGTCTAGCGGGGCACCTCCCCTGGTAGGCTCACTAACCAGCTGCATCAGGAAGCTACTTTCCACGCTCTCCAGAAACCTCCTAGACTGCTTTCTCTGGGCTTTGTTGTGCTTCCAGGATATGTCTGGGAAGTTAAAGTCCCCCACGAGAACAAGCGCTGATGATTTCACAACTTCTGCCAGCTGTCTGTAGAACTCCTCATCCGTCTCCTCATCCTGGGTTGGCGGTCTATAACAGACCCCCACCAGGATGCTTGCCTTGTTGGCCTTCCTGCTGATCCTAACCCATAGGGACTCAACCTTATCATTCCCAGCCTCAAGTTCCACAACATCAAAACACTCTCTAATACAGAGAGCCACACCACCACCCCTTCTGTGCTCCCTGCCCCTTCTGAAGAGCCTGTAGCCAGACATTGCAGCACTCCAGTCATGAGAGTGGTCCCACCACGTTTCCATGATGGCAACCAAGTCATAGCCTGCCTGCTGCACGATGGCTTCCAGTTCCTCTCGTTTGTTACCCATGCTGCGTGCATTAGTGTAGATTCACTTCAGTCGGGCCATTGCCTTCTCCCCCGGCCTTGCCATTGTTCCCCCTGGCACATCTCTAATAAGCCTTGCTTCAGCCCCGTCCCCCTTCTTACCTAGTTTAAAGCCCTCTCAATGAGCCCTGCCAGCTCTTGGGCTAGGATCCGTTTTCCCCTTAGAGTCAGGTGGGACCCATCTGCGGCCATCAGGCTGCGTGCCGAGTAAAGCACCCCATGGTCAAAAAAACACAAAATTTCGGTGTTGATACCGGCCTCTGAGCCACATGTTTATCAGGTGGGCTTTCCGTGTCCTCTCCGTACCCCTCCCTGCCACTGTAGGGATGGAAGAAAACACCACCTGTACTCCCGCTCCATCCACTAACCATCCCAGTCCCCTAAAGTCCCGTTTGACAGCCTTCAGGCTTCTCTCTTCAGTATTATCACTGACAGCCTGGACTATCAAAAGAGGGTAGTAATCAGAGGGGTGAACCAGCTTGGGAAGCTTTCTGGCAACATCCCTGACCCTGGCCCCAGGGAGGCAGCAGACTTCCCTACGGGTAGGGTCAGGCCGACAAATAGGGCTCTCTGTTCCCCTGAGAAGGGAGTCACCTACAACAATTACCCTTCTATCTTTCTTGGTGGAGGCAGTCTTGAGGCGCGGAGTCGACTTCCTCGCCCTAGGCATCCTCCTGGGTAGACTTTATACCTCGTCCTCACCCACTGGTCTCCCAAGCTCCGGGGCCTCAAATCTGTTGTGTAAGGTCACCTGAGAAGGTGGGGCCAGTAGGGGGGGGTGTTGCCTGCGAGGTCGAGCAGGGACCTGTCTCCATTCTTCCTCAACTCCTAGATCCCCTGCCTCTGCCCGACAGCGACGCCCATTTGCAGTGTCTCACCCCGGTACCTCTCCTTCAGGCCTTGCAAGGGGTTGCTGCACCAGTCTATCTCTCGGTCACACTCCCTGATGGCCCTCAACCTCTCCATCTCCTTGAGCTCTGAATGGGTTGCCATTTAAAGGTGTCTCAATAGACTAGAGGAATGGGTTGACAGGAATCTCACTAAGTTCATCAAATACAAATGCAAAGTTCCCTGTGCAGTCCCCTAGACACCATGCCATTGGACTTGTTGGAGACTGAATAGTTAGGGATCAGCTTTGCAAAAACACTTCTAGAGGTTCTGAACATAAGTCAGCAATACATCCAGCAATGAAAACTAATCACATACTGGGTTGCATTAATAAATCCATAATCAGGTCACAGAAAGTAATTATTCCCTTCCACTAAGCTCCTGTGAAACTGCGTTGAGAATAATGGGTCTAGCTTAGGGTCTTTCTCAGTACAGCAGGTATATTGACAAATTACAGCAAGATCAAATAACAGCTACTGAAGTGTTCGGGGCTTACAGCTCCTAACTTATGAAAAGAGGTTGTAGGATCTTGGAATGTTTCTTTTAGCCTAGACAGTGGGAAAAAAAAAAAAAAAAAAAAGCTAAGGAGAGAGAGGAATCTAATATCAGTCTTCATATTATTAAGAAGGTGAAATTGCACTCGTCTTAGATGTACACAACAGGCCAAGAAACAGTTACCACAAGTTGAACTAGGGGAAATTACCAATGGGAGTGGTAAAGCACTGGAACAGATTTCCCAGAGAGACAATGGAATCTTCTGTTAAGATGCTCAAAACCTGATTGAAAGAAAGGCTCTAAGTAAAGTTACCACTGTTTTCAGCAGATTTTGGTCAAATGACCTTGCCAAAAAGTAGGATTGTCCTGATTAAAAATAAAAAATTAATGACAAAAATTTGCAGAGCAACAAAAGAACACTTATTTGTTGCTGTCTAATGACTACCAATTTTAAAACACGTATAAAAAGTCTTTGCATGTGTTAGTTCAACCAGTATTATGGTTCCACAATCTGAACACAGTGAGCTTGTGTCTCAGTTCTAGTGATTCATATTTGCTTAACTGCATTTTCTTTTCTGTTCTTTTCCTTGACCCTATATTTATCATCATCATCATTTTGAAAACTAAGAACAAGTATTTAATTTTGTTCCTTAATCTAACCTTTAATCTAAATACCATATTTCCTGCATAGTGATATCACTTTTTCTCTTTTAAATGTGTTTACATGACTGAAGAACTTTGATTATTAGCATTAATTTCCTTGCAAAGTCCAAGTCATCATGCCTTTTTGTAATTCTTCCTTTATCCCTGACAGCACAGCTGTCTTATCTGATCAGTATTCTTTACATTCTTGGTAGGTTTATTCCTGATACTTCTTAAAAGTAGTTACCCATCTGCTTACATCTGGAACAGCTTTCTAAAAGATGATTTCTTCCTTTGCATGGTATGCAAATTGCAAACATTCTACACTTTTGATTTTGAATGTATTCCAAACTCCCAGTACAGTTATTTCCTTGAGGTTTTCCAACAAGAATGGTTCACTTACTAGTTCTTTTAATTTCCCACTTTAGGAATAACCCTCCACAAAACCATACCTATATCTTAAATATTCCTTTCTATTAGCAGAGAAGTAACTTAAATATAATTTTCATATGTTTTGACATGACAATTTCAAGTCTTACACTTACATCTTTTTTTTGTTGTTGTTGTTGTCTTGATATCTTACCGCACCCCTTGGCATATTCACAGGTTGATTAATTGAAAATTTGACATGGTAATGTGGACTGTGGTAGAATTGAAATTTGTGATGGCAGTAAGAACCAAGGAAACAAGTGGCAAAGAAACTTTGACACAGAAATATAGTTGCCATTCCTTGATAATTGTATAGTTGTAATACTTCAGCTGTCATTACTTGAACACTTGATCATACTTGAAAACAATCTAAATTAGTGTGATATAAACTAAAGGGTCAGCAAAAAAGAACCAACATTCCTTTTATTTTTTTCTTTTTGCCATGACAGTGTTAAATGTAGCTTAAGACTAAACATATGAAAAAGAAGAATATATATCTCAGTCATCAGCGTACCCATATGATTTGAATGGAATGGACATTGCCCTATGGCAATAGGTCTCAGACAGTGATACAATTATTTTTGAGAGATTCATTGATTTATTCTTAGTTTTGCTAATCTCCATGTGAATTTTGACCAGTCATTTCACTTGTGTTCAGTTTATCCGTATGTAAATCGGTTCTCCCAACACTTCAGTACTTCAGAGAGGTGTTCTGAGAATTACTGAATAAATGTTTACATTGTATTTTCAGAGCATCACATCGGAGTAACAATATTAGTTGTTTTTTTGTTTGTTTGTTTTTATTGAAACAAATCATGTAGAATTTCAAGGTTAGCTAATAAAAACATACTGTTTGCTTCAAATTTTATTGCATTTTTTTGTTATTTATCAAGCATTGCAATTAAATATGATAAACTGATAAACTGATAGCCAGTTACTCATGACAGAATGCTGAACAAAAATATGCCAAAAAACATATTGTTCAATTCATGTATTTAATTAAAAATATAAAAGACAATGCTATAAGATATTGGATCTGGTGCTTAGTGGGGAAATCAGTTCTAAATCTTAAAATACATCTGTCATTGGGTCAAGTCTAATTACAGTCTCTTGAACATTTTTTTTTTCTCCTGCAAGTTAAGGAAAGATCTTTGCACCCCTTACGTTTAGGACATTAACTATGATTATACCTTCTGATTTTTGTGGAGTTGGGTAATTTTAGAGAATGTCAGTCCAGGAAGCTTATTTCACATGACCATTATCTAGTTCTGATTTTTCTTTTATGTGTACCTCAATCAAAGATCAGAGCTCTATTGTGTTGGGCACAGTAAAGACAAGTAATCAAAAAGCAAGCTTCCGCTCTAAATAGTTCCCAATCTAGATACCAGTAAGAATGCACCAGGGAGATGAAGCAGCAAATGGAGTAAGGAGAGTAAGGCAATAATGAACAGACATCTTAGCTCATGGTTTTCTGAACTGATTTCTGCATAGTCATAAACCACCACAAAGAAGGTTGTCAGATATCTTCACCTTGAATATCTTGCTTCGCAGTATTTCCGAAGTTCTACTGGGAGCAGGGGAGGAATGCAGAAGTGAATGTAGAGGAAATAGAATATGGTTCTTCTTTTTTCATCAATGACTTTTCTGACCAGTAGGATATTTTAGTAAATGCTTCATCAATTAGCCTTCCTGTCCCACATTTTTTGGTTTGTTGTATTTTTGTTTGTTTGTTTGTTTTCCTGTTTAGAAGAAAATCAATGGGTTTTGTTTGTTTGTTTAATTTCTTTTAAGTGCTCAAATTCACATTTTAGGAGAGAATTCAAGGTCAGGAAACTAATATTTCTAAAGGTATCTTCCTGTAAACCCAAAATAACAATTTTGGACCAAAACATTTACTTGGCCTATACTCTAGGCAGAATTCATGCTTCTTTCCAGATATATCAACCTGCATGAAATGTATGTCAAGCATAGATATTTAATTTAGGTTCCTTGCTTTCAATGTCAAATGTATAAAAATTGGGTGCAGAGTTTTAGTATGTCAACGGTGGACATTTTTCAATTTTCTAATTAATTAAGGGAACCTAACATGCGTATTCAGAGATGACTGTTTTAGTTCTTACTCTTGTACTCCAAACGTTAACACAACTTTACTTCCAAAGTCACATAAATGCTTCAGAAAGTGTTACCCTATGCTGCTACCAGAACTGATATCTTCTGATGTGTGATTTATTTTAAACATTTTCTGATTACGAAAAAATTAAAATTACCCCCAAAAAATTCTTCTAGAATTATCCAGACATTCTACTGAGTAAGTGAGGGAAAAAAAAGGATTTTAGTTACAAGATGTGATGGACGATATTGGCTTGCAAATGAAAAACTGAAAGAATAAATCAGTATTAAATAAATCCACTTTTGAATGTGGATATAGTGACTGGTCTGCAACATCCTGAAACTGAAGATGGAATTTGACCTTTAGGAGGAACATTAACTATATGCAATGAGCAAGTGTTTTTGTTATAGTTGTTGTTTAAATTAAATGTTAAATTATTTTTTCACGCAGATTCCTGTTCTCTGACTGATGCATTAGATTTCAGAGTGTTTGTTGCTGTACTCCCTGACTTACACAAAGAAAGTTCATTAAATTTTACTTTACAATAGGCTGCATAGAGAGTTGGTTAATGTTTGCTAACAAATACAGTAATGGAGGTCTTATATTCTGTTTCTATTTGTGTCTTCAGCATCCATGTTACTTAGTTAACTGTGACCCATGTAGGATTCACCGAAGAATGCCTTTCATGGAGATAGGCAAAAAAATCAACTGCTGCAAGAGGAGGATCGTGACTACTACTTTCACTGAAAGCACAGATGGTTTAAGAAAATATATCTGCTTCCTAAGACTACAAGGATCAGTAAAGAAGAGTTCACACAGGCTATGCTATACTATATTCCACTTAAAGGGGTTTGAATCTGTAATAATCACAGTCTCGAAGACTTAAATAGCAATCTTCTGACTATAATATATTTACATATGACAAATAGTGAGCAGAAGGAGTTATTAAGTCCTTTCTGGATTTTCTCTATTCTGCACAGAATAACTGAAAATCATGAAGATTACTGTGCAGAAAATAGAGTGGACCCACTGCTTTCTCTAGTCCATCAGAAAAATGAGGTCTTTTTTTGAACAGTCTTTTGGCCCTGCAAGTGCTTAAAATGATTTAAGAAAATCAATTTTATTCTGAAATGCAAAGCACATAATCAAATATATAGAATTAGGGAAAATTCCCAATATTTTTATTCCAGTTTCATCTCATTTTAAAAATGAGATTTTTTAAAATGTGTTTTTTTCTAAATAAACTTCTTCATATTTTAGAACTTTTGCATATAAATACATATTTCTATAGAAATATATAAGAAAATATACATTTTAAATAAAAACATGCATTTTATATAAAATACATTATTTATACTATAAACCTATATAATTTTTTAAAATCTGTTATTTTAAATTTATAAATGTAGTCTCTGTGATATGAGCATATCTGTACTGTATAGAAACAGTATTTATAAAAAAAAAAAAGTTTTGTACACATGAAAATGTCTTGTTTAAAACACACTATTTAAAACACAGAAATTACAGTAAAAATCCACAGCAGAAGTTATTCAGTGTTATAGAGAGTTTGGATGCAACTGTTTTAAACTAAGGTTCAACTGTGGCAATTAAAAAAAAAAAATTTCAATGTACAATTCATCAGCAATGGAAATCATCAGGTTAAAAAATGTCATAGGTCAAGAAAAAATGGATGTTTTAATAAATAACAATAACATCTGCTGTTGTTACAATAGAAATTTGGAAATATTTGACATATTTCAAAGCTTAAACCAGTATAAAATAGAGTGAAGCTGTGTGAGATTTAAATTATATTGATAAACTTAAGTTAGATTTAAACCAGCACAAGAGAAGCAAAGATTCCTCTTCTTTCTTTGGACATAAGATACTAAATCCTTTTCTCTTTAGACATTATTTTTTTCTGTGATCTTGTTTAACCTTGATCTTTTTGCAATGATGATCTTTGCAGAAGGAGACTTAAAAGAGATTCAGAATACTGGCATGAACTGCTCAGCCTCATAAAGCTGTTTTTACTGAACAAGCAGAAATATGTACACATCACAGAACAAGTGCCGTCTAAACCAGTGAGTCATGTAAAATAGGGCAGTCTCCTGTGCTCTATGTGGTTCCAAGAGCATTTATAATTACATTCATATTAATACAACAAAAATGACATGGCTACATAGTTTCCAAGCCTGAATCAGCTCACTGCCACTTTTTGTGGGGGGCTGCAAAGCATTGCTCATTGCCATGCGGAACATGGCAAGATATCTCCATCTTTCCTGAAGAACAAAGCTCCAGAGGTTTCCCAGGTCTCATTCACTGAATAACTTAATTTATATAAATTTATGCTTACATATTACTTAATATTTTATGCTTTGATCTCCTAGACTTTTTTGGAAATAATGATGTAAGTAGCCCAATCTATTACAATTCCACAAGAACACCCCAAAACCAAACCAAAACAAAACAAAGATGGTCTCGGAAATACTGATGAGAGTTGCATTCCACAGCCATATTTCCAGATTAGGAAACTTTAAGTGAACAAAGGTAAGTGTCCCTATGAACATGAGCTCAATAGCAATGAAGAAAGAAAAACAGCAGGGATTCTGCACAATTGCTATTTAAACACACACACACACAAAAAAAAAAAAAAAAAAAAAAAAAAAAACCAAAAAAAATCGCTTATACAGCTAAATAGCTTATAATGTCCAAAAAAGAAAAATATCAATGAACCATATTCATGTAGCATTAATTACTTGTTCTGAAACTTTACTTTGTGAATTATCTGACAACATTAATTACTTGTTTTGCAACTATACTTTGTGAACTATCTGACAGATGTAAAGTATACTGCAGGGACAGATGCAGTATACTTCAGCTAGATCATTTCCATGTTAATTCATATAAATCTGCTTTGCTGCAGATTTTTGTTAAACAATTTTTACAGAAATATTCCTAATTTGCACAGGAACACATTAAGTACACATATCTGTGTTCAAATACATTGTCTTAAATAGACGCTTAAATAAAATGTCACTGGAAAAATGTGCTTTTTTGTTGGCATTACTTTAATAGTTGTGCTCAATATCCATTTCATACATAGCACTAAGAACTTTATTTCCTTTCCTGTTGGTACTGCTTAGTACCAATGACCAAAGGGACAGAAGAATACATTTTCATATTTCCAACTTCTAAAAAGATGTCCTGAAAATGTTCATCAGTTACTGAGAAAGAATGTTTTTAAAGCACCTTGATTATAAAATCACAGGGTCTAATAAGTAAAGAAAAAACAGCTCTAGAGTAGACAGCAGAAGAAATTTGCCTGACATCTATTTTAGAAAAGAGACTCTGAAAAGACTATAGATCTTTCAGATAAATAAAAAAGAATAGTTACCCAATTTTTTTGATTCTTAAAATAGACATCATGTTTGAAAATACAATCAAAAAAAAAGATCATAACTGAAAAAAAATATAGTTGTTTAAGGATGTAAATCCAAACTGAAAGATCATATTAGTCAAGAAGGAATGAAATTTGTGTACATGGTTCATCACATTCAGGATTGTCATTTATTGTATAGCTAGAACTGTCTTGCTGCTGTCTTGCTTCTGGTGCTTCTGTTGTAAATGTTCAAAAAACTACAATTCTTATTGTACTAGTTGACTAATAGCCAGTACTTTTCTCTATTTTTGGATATAATCCCAACAGATTTAGGGGATAGAACTTTTTAAAATCACCTATCAAAATGTTCACAGAATCTTTTTTTTTTTCTTTTTTTCTTTACCATGAAGAGACCAGCATTATAGAATACCAATATAAAATAATAATCATTCATAAATAATAATAATAATAATAAACTAATACATTGTAAGTACACATATCCAAAAACTGATAATTAACATATAGAAGATTTTTATCTTTTCACCTTCTGTTTCTACAAGAGAGAAACCAAATATTAGTGGATATATATGACTATGGTGTTTAAACACAGGTATTTTTTTTTTCTCCTTTTTTTTCTGCAAAAAGTTAATGAATATAATGAATGACCTTATTGATCCAACCCTTACTTTGACCATACAAGCACAGATAATTTCTGGTAATTAAAGAGATAATACAAAGTGTAGAGATAGCCCTATTGTCTACATGAGCTTGGGTACTTGTTTGTTATTAGTGTTATGTATCCTTATCTATGGGTGACCCATTCAGTGATAAACTGGAGCTGATTGATATGGCGGTGCACTAAGGGTTAAGAAGACGTTGCTAGGCTTGGACCGGCCTATAGAGGGCTACGCATGATCAAAAGGAATGCACCAATTAGAAGTCTGCAACTATGTTTGCCAGCCGTGTGCAGCACATGTAGTGGGCTCAGAAAAGCTATATAATATCTGGCATTGGAACAATAAAGGGTCTCCATTTCTCGACTGTCTTGGAGTCCGTGTCGTCATTCCCTTCACTTATCAAGTTACCAAAAAAAAGTAATAAACCTGTATTATCTTGCCTATTAGTGTATGAGTGAGAGTATAGGCTTTATTTATTTATTTACTTACTTACTTACTTATTTATTAAGAAAAGTAGAATACATTCAGGGACAGATCACAGAATCACAGAATTGTAGGGGTTGGAAGGGACTTCCAGAGATCATCGGGTCCAACCCCTCTGCCAAAGTAGGTTCCCTAGAGCAGGTTGCCCAGGTAGGCATCCTGACAGGCCTTGAATATCACCAGAGAAGGAGACGCCACAACCTTCCTGGCCAGCCTGTTCCAGTGCTCCATCACCCTCACTAGGTTCTTTTGTATATTGGTGCAGAACTTCCTGTGCTCCCTTTTACAGCCATTGCCCCTTGTCCTGTCCCCACAGACCACTGAAGACAGGTTGGCCATATATCTTTATCTCCCACACTTCAGGTATTTATAAACATTGGTAAAATATAGACAATGATTCATTTCAATTAGTGAGGCTTCTTGCTGGCAAAATAAATACTATTTAGCGGAGTAAAGGCTGCATGAAGATGACTATATTTTGCATTTTGCCCAACCTTTTGTGTACAGATAAATAATTAAATATTATAAACAAATAAGAAAGTGCATCTACAGTCATGAATAGTGTCTAAACTTACCCTGAAAATACACAGTATAAGACTGCCATCTACTGGAATTAATATTTCTTACAAAATTTTCTTCATTTCTTTTCTTCATTTCATTTTAGTTTTTGGCTTACAAGAAATATTAGTTAAAGATTAATGAAGTTTACTTGCCTGTTTGCCCTACATTTCCCTTTTCATTTGTCTGTGCTAGTTTTAAAGTCAGTAGTCCTTGTGCAAATTCTTTTCCATACAGAGACCTGGAGAGCCTGAATTTAATAATCAGATGGAGTTTAGACTTTCTGGTTTATGAGTTATACAATTCCTAAAGGTTATAATAGTCTGAACAATAACCTTTTTTCAACAGAAAAGAACCAACTTTGTTTTTAAAAAGCTTTAATCCTTTAACTTATTAAGCTTTGACAAAATATATGACGAGACTATTACTTCTCATCATTGAAAATTTAGACTGAGTACTCAGCCCTATTCAAGCTGTTCTGCACAAGGGCAAATAATTGATTATTAGAATGTGAAATAGTGTGTTCCTCTGTTGCAGACACACCATACACCCACACAGCTTACACAAAGTCTCTAGAATCTCAGAAGTATTTTTTCAAGGAAAACAATTTGGACTAAATATTCATCCTTCCCAATAAATACACAGTTTATACAATCTATGATAAAAATATTATTGTTAAGGTACTCCATTTCTAATTTATATATATATACCTTGACAATAATATGGAATAAAGGTAGTTTTAATCCCACCTGTAATATAGAAACAAGTCTGTATTTATGGTCTATAAACATAGACAATATGTGGAACCAGTAACAGCACTATTATTCTTGCATTAGATAAATAAATTTGCATAAATTGCATGCTTGGAACATAAGTTAAGGATTTGTACTGTCTGGGAGTAAGGCCTTGGGGAAGTGATGTGTAAGCCACTGTCCTCTCTTCTTGCACTGGAATAAAATCGAAACTCATCTATTGTACTTCAGCCAGGACTTTTCTGTCTGTGTTTATTATATAGATATATATATATTTCAGTCCTAAGCTTTCATTTTTCATGTCTTTTTTCATATTGCTACTACCAAAACCAATAATCATTTGTCCTGTATCTCACTCCTTCTTTGTGCATTTAAAAGCCTCAAAAATGAATTTCCCCTTCTTCTCTGCTCTTACATTTACAGATTAAATATACCTATTTGTCATCCTACCAAGCTGTCCACTTTCTGTTGTCAACAATCAGTCCACTGTTTTAGGTCTTCTGTCCCAGAGGGTTTTTCTTTTTGACCAGTTCTATTTTCACAGAATCATAGAATATCCCGAGTTGGAACGGACCCATAAGGATCATCAAGTCCAACTCCTGCCTCCACACAGGTCTACACAAAAATTCAGACCATATGACTGAGAGCATAGTCTAAACGCTTCTTAAACTCCAACAGGCTTGACTACGCCCCTGGGGAGCCTGTTCCAGTGCGTGATCACCCTCTCGGTGAAGTTCTTCCTGATATCCAGCCTGAATCTCCCCTTTCACAGCTTGACTCCACTCCCGCGGGTCCTATTGCTGGTCACCAGAGAGAATCTGCCCCTCCACTCCCCTTCGTGAGGAAGCTGTAGACCACAATGAGGTCTCCCCTCAGCTTCCTCTTTTCCAGGCTGAATAAACCAAGTGACTTCAGCCACTCCTCGTATGTCTTACACTCTGGGCCCTTCACCACCTTTGTGGCCCTTCTCTGGACACTCTGCAATACTTCCACATCCTTTTTGTACTATGTTGCCAAAAACTGCACACAGTGCTCGAGGTGAGGCTGCACCAGTGCAGAGTAGAGGGGGACAATCACTTCCCTCGACCGACTAGCAATGCCATGCTTGATGTACCCCAGGATACGATTGGCCCTCCTGGATGCCAGGGCATACTGCTGGCTCATGTTCAACTTGCTGTTAACCAAAATTCCCAGATCCCTCTCTCTCCAGAGTCTCATCCGCCAGTCTGTACGTATAGGCAGAGTTACCTCTTCCCAGGTGCAGGACCCAGCACTTGCTTTTGTTAAACTTCATGCGGTTGGTGATTGCCCAGCTCTCCAATCTGTCTAGATCTCTCTGTTGAGGGTGGAAAGGCCTTGCACAGTCAACAACTCCTCCCAGTTTAGTATCGTCAGCAAACTTGCCCAGAACACCTTCTAGTCCTACATCCAAATAACGTATGAAAAGAACTGGTCCTAAAATGGAGCCCTGGGGGACCCCATTGGTGGCTGGCCACCAGCTTGATGTAACCCTATTTACCATAACCCTTTGAGCAATACCCATCAGCCAATCATTCACCCATTGTTTATGTTTTTATCTAGCTGTATGCTGGACATTTTGTCCAGTAGGATCCTGTGAGAAACTGTATCAAAAGCTTTACTGAAATCCAAAAAGATTACATCTACTGGCTTCCCTTGATTGACTAGATGGGTGATCTTATAATAAAGGGAATTAACTTTGTTAGCAGGACCTACCCTTCGTGAACCTATATTGGCTGTGACCTATGATTGCATTGTCCCTCGGGTGTTTCTCAATAACTCCCAGGATAATCTTCTCCATAATTTTACCAGACACTGACGTGAGACTGACAGGCCTGTAGTTACTTCCTACCCTTCTTGAAAATTGGCACAATTTTCCATTCAGCTAATCAACAACAAGCTCCACTTATTCCTTTAAGGAACTCTAAAATATGCTTTCATCGTTTTTGTAGGTATCTCTTCCTTACCAGTGCAGAATGTAGATCAAAACAAACAAACAAATAAAAATAATAATTAAAAAAAAAAAAACACAGCACCAAAACAGAATATATATATGTATATCTTTATCCAATTAAAGTTGAATAATTTATACCACCTGTTCAAGTTTATCTGATTATCACTATGTGTATTAAAACAATCCTTCACCTTTTACAAAATGATAAGCCCACTAATTTATTTGATTGCAAAGTAACAGAATGATTATGTTGCTCTGGTTGTTATTTTTCTATTCCCCTTTCCATTCCATATTGTCTCCTGTGAACTGTTAATACAGATTTGGGAAATTTTAATTCTCACTACTATATTCTTCTATGACAAGAGTTTCAATTACACTGTTAGTCACAAGCATTCTCAAAACAGAAGTCTAGAAAACTGACATTTTTAAACACAGATGTCTTCTCTGTCTTGTCAATGTCTCTCTGTGGATGATAAATGCATATTAAAAGACCCATGTTGAGTGTTTGGAGAGGATCCCAGAACAGTAGGCAAGTCAAGATTCAAGATATGAACATAGACACATTACAGTAAGATAAACTATTTTGTAGACATATAAAACTTCTTACTTGCTCTAGCACTTTCAAAACCATATTTCAAAACAAAACAACAACACTAACAAAAAGCCATAGCAGATCACAAACATATTTTGCAATACTGGAGTGCAAAGGACACATGTAATGGGATTTTAAAAAACCATTTTTTTTTTTGCCCTAAGCTTCCTACAGTCTGATTATAATTAGGAGTTGAATGAAGTGTAATAGTATGAGAGACATCATGAAAGATACAAGTTAAACAAAAAATTATATACTTACTATAAATTCAAACATAATTATAATTCACTTCTAAAGACTTCATTGAAATGCCAAACCTTTTTTACAGTATCTAATATTAGAAAATGTTGCTTAAAAATAGTGATCTCTGAACACTATTCTTGGAATATTTTATAGGATTGTTAATTCAATGAGATGTAATTTTAAGGCAAATTTTATTAATCATGAAGAATTAGCAAATATTATTAAATATGAAGAGAGTAATTTCAAAATGCATAGAACAGCTCTACTGGTCTGATATTCTGAGCAGTTGAAAATCATGTCATATTTTAATTTACCATAACATAATATTCAAATATATATGCATATTTACTATATTACTATAGTCTAAGGCCAGGTGTAAGTTGCTCCCTGCAACCACAAGGGCTATGAACAAACTGAAAACAGAGTCAAGCAGAGCTGGAAAATAGAACTGGAAGAAACTTATTCAGAAAATATTTTTTTAATTGCAAGAAAACATATATCACACTTTAAATGACAAAATGACAATTCAGAGGCTAAACAGATTTCGATATCAAAACACTTTAATCACAGATAACACAAGATATATGCATTTTTACAAACTACATTAGTTCACTGGCCCTTATGACAGTGCAATCTATCAAGGTCAGGTAGGTCAGTGCAGTTTCTTGCTCCTTCCTCTCTTAAAGGCTATTTCAGAGCCTTCATGTGTCCTTTTTTTTGAGCTCCTGCACTTTTTTTTTTTCTTTTGATTCACAGTCACTTTTTGATATTTACTACAGCCAGCATTTGTTCTGTTTCCAGCTAAAGAAGGTACTTAGAGTTTATTGAATAACAGAATTTTATCAAGCCCTGGAAACACAAAATCTTGAAATCCATATTGTGATTTGGTTTATCATTCCTTCAGTTTGAAAGTAATTTCCATTTTCTGTATGACATCAGAACCTTCCTCTATCTCAAACAATACAGTGACCAACTCAGTAGTCTCTAACAATGGCAAACCAGCAGTGTTGTCTATCTAGACCTTTACCTAAAATACTTTATATAACCTCAGCACCCATTCTACCAGAATTTCATTAGTACAGTTTCACTCTGCACTCCAATTATTCATCTTTCTGAATGTCCTTTACCTAAAATATTTTTTTCTCCATCCTATGCACTTGTTTCTTGTGTGAGACTCGTCAGACGTTATTAATGAACTTCAGGGAGATTTAATCTGGCACAGTCTAGTTTTAATAGAAGTCAAATAGAAGTAAATAGAAGTCAATGTTGTAAGTATTAGTTCTGCAGCATTAAGAAAACCAGTATTATGAACCTTACATTAAAATTCTGTGTGTTAACGTCTTGAATTGAAAGTAATCACTGGCTTCTCCAATGATTTCACTGAAAGCTGCTAGACTACTTATAAAAGATTCTGGAAATCCTACTGTTAATATATTAAATCAACTCTAGATTTTATAGAAAAAATATTAAAAAATAAAAATAAACAGAAATCATCAAGTTGTTTTTTTAAAGTACTTGCAATTACAGAATTCTGTCAAAGTATCACCTTTAAACATTCACTGTGACACAAGCATGGGAAACAAATTTGGTAAGACAACATTTTGTTTTTAAAAGGCAAGCTACACAATGGCAACAGACAAGCAAGACCCTTTAGCTACAACTAACCTACTGTCCACATGTCAGGTTACATATTTGTAAAAAACTTTCATAGTTTGACACCTCCTTACCTGGATGTCTAAATAAATTAGACCCAAGAAAGGAAATCTTCCTAAGAGATTGAGTGGGTCTACTGACTTTGTTTAAAAAGCATAGTTATTTAAGCATTTATAACCCAGAAAGATTTATTTTAGTTTATTATCTCACAGTTAAAAATATAGAGTTAACATTAGGATGAATTTTGAATTTTTGCACATGCCAAGAACCCAGGAGCTGTAAGTACTTTAAGTCTGTAAGAAGATACCCTTACTGTATCTTGCAATCTAAATAATATTTTACCCAGAACACCTTTTTCTACCTAATAAACAATTAATTAAAAAAAAAAAAAATCACATGAATATTTTAAATTAGTAGTGATAGGAAGTTTATACTAAAATCTGCAAGTCGTGTTATGCCTTAAAGATGAAAACAAGAGATCTGAATTCACTCATGATGAAATATTTTCAATTCTATCTGATAGAGAGTCATCTTCAATTTGAGGCATGACTTGGAAATGAGGAACAAATAAAGAAAACTGAAAGATTCTCTAAAATATTACTTTTCTGGTCCATAGCTCAAGAATATAGCACATAGATCTGCTCTGTAATAACTACAAAGCCATTAATATTTTAAATATGAAATTAGTCATTTTTCAGTATATCCATTCTATATGAAAAGATGAAAGGATTACCCCACATTAGCTTGTTGTCAGATTATCAGTTCAAGCAAGTCAAAAAGTAAAATAAAAAATCTGATGTCCTCTTTAAGATTCTGGAACACAATGATACTGTAGTAGGAAAAAAGTTACAAACCGAAATCATTTTCATTTTATTCAGTGTTTGACCTTGGCTGAGAGCTTATATATTCATGGTCATTTCATGGGGTTATTTATGCCTTGATGACTGGAAAAAAGTTGAATCTTTGTAGCTCCATTCATGAAAGACCAAAAAGAAAGCTAATAAATGCAATATTCCAAAACTTGTTACAGAAAAAAAGAAAAAAAAAATGTAAATACATTTACGTATTTCTCAAATCAGCTGAAATCTATTGAAATTAAACATTTGTATGAAACAAATAAAAATAAAAATAAAAATAAAAATAAAAATAAATAAAAATAAAAATAAAAATAAAAAAATAAAAATAAAAATAAAAATAAAAATAAAAATAAAAATAAAAATAAAAATAAAAATATAAAAATAAAAGGAGATACAGTTAATATACTGACAGTAATGGAATTAATGAACAAAGAAAACTTATCTCCTTTCCAAAACTATCATATTAATAGTAGCAATACAAATAACACTGGATATTTTATTTATTTGTGTTAAATCAAATATCCTCTTTACTACTTGGAATCAGAACTAATTCAAAGAAGTCCTGTCATCTGCAGTGCATAATTTATGGTCAAGATGATCAGAGCTACTTCTGAAAAATATGCATCAACTCACCTTAAAACACATTACATAAAGAGATCTTGATCTGGTGAAATAAAATCATAAATTAATATATTTCACCTGTATCATCTGTTACTTTACTGAAGACTATTTGGGCACTGAAAGTTGGGGAAAAAAAAAAAAAAAAGACTTTTTTCAATGTACTGTCGTAGAAATACAAATCTTTACCGAAGGTCTGAGGAAAAGACACTCATCCTTCCCTGTAGAGAGAGTTATCTTATCTTAGCACTTAGTAATATAACTTCATTTCTTCTCAGATTGTGATGAATGTGTTAAAATTAATTTACACAATAATGAGTATTTTTTTAAAGCACTGCAGAAAATGTTTTGTGTCCTTCCTCCCCTGTAACATGTTTTACTCATTCATCATGTACATCATAGTAGTCCTTTGTTTTGCAGAGTCCTTGGTTCCACATTGTTGAATCTAACTGTTCTATTCCTCCTTTCTGTTTTCTGAACCAAATTGTTAACAACAGTGAAAGACAAATTTAAAAAAAATCCACAGTACTGAGGTTTGTTATAGGAAGAATATAATCAACCATTACTTTATCTGATTGTGTCTAGTTTTTCACTTGCTTATAAAAACAGAACTGTTAGGGCTTTTATTTGACTTCTGGTGTTTGTTACAAAATGTTGTGGCATTTGGGGTGTTTTTTTTTTTAATTATTTTATTTTATTTTGTTCCCACCCTTTATCTGGAGACTGATTAAGACATAGACTGAATTAATTTTCACTATTGTTATTTCAGCAGGCCAATCTGGCAAAGAGTGTCCCTTCCTCAGTTCCTCTGTCCTAGTAATCTGGCTTAGCCTTCCTAATGCATATGTTAACTAGAAATAATCTTTTTTTTTTTAAAGTAAATTGAAATGGACAACCAAAATGAGCTTTAAAATGTAGAACATCTAGTAACGGAAGTCCAACAGTTGGGTAGCAGTTGTTTAATAAATTTGAAACAAATAATAAATATATTAAAAAATGTATTTATCTATTTCAGAAATGCCGAGACTTTTTCTACTGCCTCTTCTTCAAAAGTTATTTTTGACTATGTGTAAGGAGCACATTACAAAAGCTTAAATGATGTTATTACAGCAATGAAAAGTGAAGGAGAGCATATGAATAGTTTAACCTAAAACAAAAACAATACCTTTAAACTGCTTTTAAAGTTCAAGTCTTGGGCTCAAGGATATCATGGGGAGATGACAGATCTGCTGTCAATGACATAAGTTATGGCAACTATAAATTACATCAAATTACTATAATTCTATCCCACATCCTCATACTGAACAAAGGTTCATTAGAAAATGTCAGCTTCATATGAATTTTACATGAATGAATTCTCAGCTAGTTAATTACAAGTAGAATCTAGCAACATTTCTTAAGCAACGAAGGAATGTATTACCCCAAGCGCTCTGAAACATAAAAGTAGCAACATAAACCTATTACAGCTAGAAGTTCATCCCAGCCTAAAAAACCTTTTAGAAAGACTGCTAAGAGAGAAAAACAAGATGATATTTAGAAAGTAGCATTCTGAGAGACAGATTCTTGGATTACTTTGCTCATTGATCAAAATTAATTATCAAAGAGAGACTCAAATTGTGTGAATTGGAAAATTCCTATGAATATGTCTACCCTGTTGAAATTATAGTAAGGAAAATTTTGCTTCCTTATGATTGTTGCCAGCAAAGATTATGAAGAAACAGAAGTGAAGATGTTGCTGTGATAGTTGGCCTTATCAAATAGAGGACAAAAAAATTATCAGAAAGTTACTATTTATAAACACAAAGAAGAATGCTACAGTGCAAAGACCTTTTTATTAGTGAGATTTTAAGAGGTGAAAATTAGAAATGCTTATTGCAAGCAGATATGACACACTAGAATCATAGAATGGTTTGCATTGGAAGGGACCTTAAACATCACCTAGTTCCAAACCCTCTGCATGGGCAGGGACACCTCCCATGAGAACAGGTTGCTCAAAGTCCTATCCAACCTGGCCTTAGATGCTTCCAGAGATGGAGAATCCACAGCTTCTCTGGGTAACCCATTCCAGTGCCTCACTACCCTCTGAGTAAATAATTTCTTCCAAATATCTAATCCAAATCTATCTCTTTTAGTTTAAAAACTTTACACCTCCTCCTATCACTACACTCCCTGACAAAAAGTCCCTCCCCAGCTCTCCTGTAGGTCCCCTTTACATACTGGAAGGCTGCAATGAGGTCTCGCTGGAGCCTTCTCTACTCCAGGATGAACAACGCCAACTCCCTCAGCCTGTATCCCTCGCAGGAGAGGTGCTCCAGCCCTTGGATCATCTCTGTGGCCTTCCTCTGGACTAGTCTAATATGTTCATGTCCTATTTGTGCTGGCGGCCCCAGAGCTGAACACAATACTCTAGATGGGGTCTCATAATATTGGAGTAGAGAGGGAGAATTACCTCCTTCGACCTGCTGGTCGTGCTCCTTTTGATGCAGCCCAGATAAAGTAGGCTTTCTGGGCTGCAGGTGTACATTGCCAGCTCCTGTTGAGCTTTTCATTGAGCAACATCCCCAGGTCCTTCTCCTCAGGTCTGCTCTCAATCTGTTCTCCACACAGCCTGTATTTGTGCTTGGGTTTGCCCCAGCTGAGATGCAAGGCCTTTCACTTGACCTTGTTGAACCTCATGAGGTTCTCACAGGCCCACCTCTCAAGCCTGTCAAGGTCCCTCTGGATGGCATCCCTTCACTCCAGTGTGTTAACAAACCACACAGTTTGGTGTTATTGGCAAACTTGCTGAGGGTGCACTCATTCCCACTGTCCATGTCACCAACAAAGACATAAAACTAGTTGTCTATTTATTTATTTATTTTACATGTCAACATATATTTTGCAAATAAGTTAGGAATATCTTTGAAATACTTCCTATTTTGACTCATTAGTATTCAGGACATGTTTCCTCTGATTAATATTTAATGCAGAAAGTTAAGAAATACTAATACAATATGGACACACATTATAACAGCAATTTGTTTTTCCTAGTTTTCTATAACAGGATGCATTTTCTTTATATGAGCTGGATCTCAGAAACAACAAGACCAGCAATAAGTTAAAGGAAGAAAGTGGGGAATAATTATGAATAAATACTATCCAAAACATTTAAAATCTGAAACAGGTAATAGAAATCTGTGTATATAGTGTTACTACAAAAATATAACTAGGTAGATATTTTTTGTAGTGCATTTTCTAATGTATTTGAATGCACTGATATATGGTGTCCAGCCATGTTTTTCAGCATGTGTTCTGGTGTATTTTACAAAATTATTTTAAACTCTTTCTTGTGAAGCTAGAGATAAAATTGGAACGTGGACTGTTTTGATAAATTTTCCTTCAGGTTATATATAAAAACACTCCTGTCATCACTGAAGCCCTAAAAAACATCACAGTTCTCAAAAATAATAATAAACAACTTGCAACAGCCAGTTCAAATGAGAGTTTATTTAATTGACTTTCTCAAAAGTATCTTTAACACTTGTCCTTGGAACACAAACCTATTAAAAGAATTATATATATATTTTATATATGTTTTCCAAAGTAGTACGCCAACCCATAATATTGTGAAAATATAAGGAAACATACATCTCACTATCATTCCTTTACACCCAGTATATCTGTGAAAAGGTTTGTATTATGTAGAATGGTAAATTTTTGATATATTTCAGCAATATGGCAAGTAAATTCTAAATCTAAGATTCCAGCTCTAGGTAGTATTACTTTATAACACAAAAATAAATGACTTTTTTTTTTTTTTAACTTGTCAATGATTTAGCTCAACAAGCAGTAATCACTGCATAATGCTGTGATTCCTGCATTATATATTGTCATAACATGAAATGACTGCAATATAATATAATTTAACTTACAGTAATAGTTAAATTACAGTAATAATTAAAGAAAGACTTCCTTCAATGGGCATTCTGGAATATATCACTGAATATCTTTCTACAGTTGCCTGACCACGGTCAATCCCAGTTTTAAAGTTAAACCAAGAAGGAAGCTATTCATTTATTTCTGATACCTTATGTTAAGACAGTTGGTGTAATGAGACTAAACCACTAGTGTTTTTAAGAGGTGAAACTGCTATGGGTCGTTGCAACCAACGGATCAAGCTGCCAAAGATGCAGAGTATGCAAGAGCAATAAATTACTTAGGTAACATATGGACAGTCCGGATTCAAAGTTCCTACATGTCATAGTGAAGAAGAAAATCATGAAAGTCCTTGGTAATATAATGATGATTTGGGTCTCCACAAACTTTGCAATCACTATGTTGTGTGCAGAGAAATGAAAAGTGTATTTAGGAACACAATTCTATCTGCCATCTGAGAGTCTCCCACCACTCTTCTCCCAGATGTTGATAATCATAGAATTATGGAATGGGTTGGAAGGGACCTTGAAGATCATCTAACTCCAACCCCTCTGCCATGGGCAGGGATGCCACCCACTAGATAAGGCTGCCCAGATCCCCACCCAACCTGGCCTTGAACACCTCCAGAAATGAGGCATCCACAGCTTCTCTGGGTAACCTGTCCCACTACCCTCTCAGTAAAGAATTTCTTCCTAACTTCTAATCTAAATCTTCCCTCTTTTAGTTTAAAACCATTCCCCCTTGTCCTATCACTATCTGCCCATTTAAAAAGTTACTCTACATCTCTTTTGTAAGCCCCCTTTAAGTACTGAAAAACCTCAATTATGTCACCCTGGAGCCTTCTCTTCTCCATGGTTGAACATTCCCAGCTCTCAGCCTTTCTTCATAGGAGAGGTGTTCCAGTTTTCTCATCATCTTTGTGGCCTTCCTCTAGACCTGCTTTATGAGGTCAATATCCTTCTTGTTCTGAGACCCCCAGGCCTGGATGCAGTACTCCAAGTGGGGTTTCACAAGGGCAGAGTAGAAGGGGACAATCACCTTCCCTAACCTACTGGCCACACCTCTGTTGAACAATAATAGGCAGGAATATATATATTTTCAGGAAAAAAAAAAAAAATAAAATCTGCCTGAATCACATTGAATCCCTAAAAATGAGATTTCATTATAGTTTCGTTATAATAAAAAGAGGCATGTGTCAATGGCTCTGTTTTCTGAAAATAAAAGGTTTCATTTCTTAAGAATTCTTTTCCCCTAATTCATTGTTTTTGAACTGACTGTAAATCAACATTTCTTAAAGAATCTTGAAAGAGATTTTTACCTTGAAGCCTCTGTGTGTGTAATTAAGGTTCTTACCAATTTATAACAATTCCCGTGCAACTGGAGATATGTCAGCTATATATTAGAGTAATTTTCCTTGTTTCCTGGCCAATGCATTCAAGGAATCCAGAGTTCAAGACACTTACCTTGGACTGAATAAAAGATTTTAGTGATGAGAAGTTTCAAAGAGCTACACAATTTATTAAACAGATGAAAAGAAAAAAAAAAAAAGGTAAAGTAAAACAAACAAAAAAATGTTTTGTATGCCACATCAGATTCCTTTCATTTCTGGCTGATAATCTGCATTAATGCTCAGCAATCCATAAACCTATCATTGTGTAAACTTTACATCTCCAGGCTGCTTTTATAGAATAGATTTTATTTTAGGATATATGCACCTGCTTTTATGCCCCTTCCTCTCTATTGTAAGCTATGTTGATAATGTCAACACATTATAACACATTAGTTTTATTGCTGTAAGATATTTCATAGTAACTAGTTACCAGAATATTAGATCTAGATCTAATCTCCTAATGATATGTATTTTCATATAGAGAAATACTCAGTAGTGTTAGAAAAATGATGCATGCATGACTAGGTTATAAAATATTACTTATATTTGAGAGGTTATATTCTGAAGGGTTTTCAAGGAAAATGGGGTTACTGCAGTAGCCCCAATATTACAAGAATAATTTGATTGTTAAATACAGGAAGAGGGGCCCCAAAGTTGTTAAATAAATTAATTAATATAACGTTACAAAATATGAATTATTGATCACTAAACATAAACAAATTCAACCCTAAGATACCGTTTCCACCCATCAATCAATTTTAAGGTATCACCTGAATATGTTTAGAATTTTGTCATAATCTGATGCTGTTAATTAGTTCAGTACATTACATTAAAAGTATAATGAAAACAACTTGCCCCAAAGACATCTTATTTTAAAATGTTGTATACCCCAGACACTTAAGTAAACTATTAAAATTATTAACCCAGAGGGAGATTAAATGTTTTTGTCTACCTGGCAGAAGTACAATGAAGTTCACATCATTCTTTTCACCAAACAAAAACTACAGCTCATATACTTTTGCAATCTGACTATCTCACATTATCCTGGTTTCATCTACAATAGAATTAATTTTCTTCCTGGTAGCTGGTATGGTGCTATGTTTTGGATTTAGGATGACAATAATGCTGATAACACACTGAAGTTTTAGTTGTCGAAGAGCAGGCCTACAGTAAGTCAAGGACTTTTCAGCTTCTCACACAGCCAGAGAGAATGCCGGAGATGCAAAAGAAAATGGGAGGGGATGGAAACAGGACAGCTGTCCCAAACTGGCCAAAGGAATATTACATAATATTTGGTGTCATGATGAACAATAAAACTGAGGGGAGCTGGCCAGGGGAACAGCCGCTACTCCAGGTCTTATCTGGGCAGTCAGTGGGTGGTGAGCAATTACACTGTGCATCACTTGTTTTGTATATTATTTTATCTATTATTATTATTATTATTATATCATATATTTTAATAATAATAATAATAATAATAATAATAATAATAATTCATTTTCTGTCCTATTAAGCCATCTTTATCTCAACCCATGAGCTTTTACCTTTTTTTTTTTCTTTTCTTTTCTTTTCTTTTCTTTTCTTTTCTTTTCTTTTCTTTTCTTTTCTTTTCTTTTCTTTTCTTTTCTTTTCTTTTCTTTTCTTTTCTTTTCTTTTCTTTTCTTTTCTTTTCTTTTCTTTTCTTTTCTTTTCTTTTCTTTTCTTTTCTTTTCTTTTCTTTTCTTTTCTTTTCTTTTCTTTTCTTTTCTTTTCTTTTCTTTTCTTTTCTTTTTTTCCTGGTTATCTCCCCCATCCCACTGTCAGGGTGAGTGAACAAACAGCTGTGTGGGGCCTGCTGAGTTAAACCTCAACACATATCAATCCCTACTACTTACTTTTAGGTTCTCTTTGAAAACTAACATGATAAGCAATCATAATGGGGTACTAATATGCACTATAAAGTCTACAAAGGTTTTCTTTGAATATATATGATGTATTTATGCATAAATATATATATTCTATATATTTTAATATATGAGCTTATATATATTTGAAATATATGTATATTTTAAAAATCACAAATACATAGAAATATTTTCTGGAAATACTTTGTTTTCAAACACTTTCTGTACACTTATTTTGAAAAAACTGCATTTTCTTTCATTGCAGTATCTATACAAGTGCTACAAATACCATAATGGGTGAATATTAGTATCACAGAATCACAGAATCATCTAGGTTGGAAGAGACCTCCAAGATCACCTAGTACAACCTCTGACCTAACACTAACAAGTCCTCCACTAAACCATATCACTAAGCTCAAAATCTAAACGTCTTTTAAAGACCTCCAGGGATGGTGACTCAACCACTTCCCTGGGCAGCCCATTCCAATGCCTAACAACCCTTTCGGTAAAGAAGTTTTTCCTAACATCCAACCTAAACCTCCCCTGGCACAACTTTAGCCCATTCCCCCTTGTCCTGTCACCAGGCACGTGGGAGAATAGACCAATCCCCACCTCTCTACAGCCTCCTTTAAGGTACCTGTAGAGAACAATAAGGTCACCCCTTAGCCTCCTCTTCTCCAGGCTGAACAATCTCCCATCTCTGAAAGTACATCATCTGAAGTGGTGAACAGTACCAGTAACACCATTCTACATTATTAATCAAAACACTCCTTTGTTATCCTTTATAGAAAACACACAGAGACTTGGGATCTCTTCTGATTTTCTTAATGTTATTGTATTGTAAAGTAGACTTTGACAGAAAAAAAAATATATATTCAGTTACTTTTCTACGTCAATTTCCATATATCCATTATAGTCAGTATAGCTCAGAGCTCATTCTAAATCTTTGAGCTCACTTATTTCTCTATTTAGATCCCACACAGAGATTTCTAATAATGTCTGAGATGGCACGGAGGGGTTCCCCTAGCCTCGATCTGCTGCTTCAAGAGGAGGTTAGTTATGGATCCTGTGCTGTACCCATTTTTCTACTCACATGACTTTATCCCCTGGGAGGTTTCATATTTCACTAGCTGTGCTTAGTTGTAGTGGTCAAGTAAGTCTGTAAATACTGTAAATACACCCAAGATCTATGGTTTCAGTACCCTATCTAAACAAAATTTGCATGAAAATACACCTGTAAAAGACCTCTGTGAAATGACAAGTTTCATGGAAAGTGAGGTTTTTACTTCTCTACAACTCTATTTATATTACCAGGCAAAAGCCAAGTTTTCCACAGATGCGAACTTCTTCTTTGGAGAGTTAGCTCATTTGAAGCTCAGTCATCTCCCTTCTCAGAGAGTCTCAATGAGAAATGCCAATTGTCTTTAACATCTTGTTATAAGTAGCCTTGCTAGGAAAAAGCACTAAAAAAGGAAACACATCTTGTGGTCACTAGTGGCCCCCTCTCATGATCTAAGAGAAATAATCTGTAGTTATATTGAAAAATGCTGAATCGGGCATGGCGATTTGTTTGTTTGTTTGTTTGTTTATTTATTTATGAAAGATTAATATTATTCTGCACCCTAGCTCATTTACATGGTAAAACATAAAACAGACTTAAGTCTTCAGAATATTTCAGAGGAAAGAATAGAAAAACAATCAAAGAATCATAGAACAGCTTGTGTTAGAAGGGACCTTAAAGATTATTTAACTCTGCCCCCCCTGCCATAGGCAGGAAAACCACCCACTAGATCAGGCTGCCCACAGCCCAATCCAACCAGGTCTTAAACACCTTCAGGGATGGGGCATCCACACCTTCTCTGGGCAACCTGTTCCAGTGCCTCAACACCCTCTGAGTGAAGAATTTCCTCCTAACATCTAGTCTAAATCTTCCCTTCTAGTTTAAAACTATTTTCCTTTGTCCTGTCATTGTCTGCCCAAGCAACAAGTTGCTCTCCATCTTTTTTATAAGCCACCTTTAAGTATGGAAAAGCTGTAATAAGGTCTCCCCAGAGCCTTCTCTTCAGGTTGAACAGCCCCAGCTCTCTTATCCTTTCTTCGTAAGAGAGGTGCTCCAGGTTTCTGATCAATTTTGTGGCCCTCCCTCCTCTGGAGCCATTCTAACAGGTCAACATCTTTCTTGTTCTGGGAGCCCCAGACCTGGGTGCAGTACTCAGTGAAGTACGGTGCAGTACAGTGAAGTGGGGCTTCACAATGGCAGAGCAGAAGGGGACAATCACCTTTTCTGATGCAGCCCAGAATGCAGTTGATCTTCTGGGCTGGAAGTGCACACTGATGGCTCATGTCAGGCTTTTCATCCATCAGAACTCCCAAGTCTTTCCCCGCAGGGCTGCTCTCAGAGAGTTCTTCTCCTAGTCTGTTCTCATGTGTGGGATTGTCCCAACCCAGGTGCAGCACCCTGCATTTAGACTTGTTGAACCTCATTAGGTTCATGTGTGCCCACTTCTCAATCTTGCCTAGGTCCCTTTGGATGGCTTCCCTTCCTTCTGCTGTATCAACTGCACCACTCATCTTGGTGTCATCTGCAAACTTGTTGAGGGTGTACTCAATCCCATCATCTATGTCATTGATAAAGGTATTAAACAGTACTGGTCAGAACCCTGAGGGACACCACTCATCACCAGCCTCCACTTGGACATAGAGCCATTGACCACCACTCTCTGTGTGCTACCTTCAAGCCAATTTCTTATGGTCTACCCATCAAATCCATATCTCTCCAATTTGGAGATCAGGATGTTGTATGGGACTGTGTCAAAGGCCTAACAGAAGTCCAGGTAGATGACATGAGTTAGTCTTCCCTTTTCAACTGATGCAGTCACTCCCCCAACAAAGGTCACCAGATTGGTCAGGCACGATTTGCCATTGGTAAAGCCATGCTGGCCGTATAAAGGAAGCCATGCTTCACCAAGTGTCTCATATCACCTCTTGCATGTGCCTTGGCATTGCTTCCAGAAGGATCTGTTCCATGATCTTCCCAGGCACAGAGGTGAAGCTCACTGTTCTGTAGTTCCCTGCATCCTCATTTATATCCTTTTTAAAAATGGGAGTGGTGTTTCCGTTTTTCCAAAGAAATGTTTTTCAGTGTTTTTAAATTAAACTTTCGCCTCTTTAATGTATTTTTTTTTACACTCTGATAAGCCTCCTGAAATTTTACTGCCTAGTAGTACAATACAATGAGAAAAAGAGGAAGTAAAACTCTTCTAATGAAATGCAAACAGCTGTGTAAAACATACAAGGACACAAGATCTATTTATACAGGAAATTACTGCACCAAACTATAGTATAAATATATATTTTATATATATATATTAAAAAAAAAGTTATATATATATAAATTCAGTATTTGAACATGCTATGTCATCAAAAATGATAGCATATAGAGATCTGCTTTTATAATAACCTGTTTAACAGGAGAGGGAAGGTGAAATTGGTTCTATTTAGGAGAGAGAAAAAAAGCAGTAGTTATATCAAATAGACTTAGAAAAGGTGTAAGTGGTTGACACATGGCCAACAAAGGTAGAGACATATCTAACTCAGAGTTTCAAACTCTAAATTATTTTAAGATTGAGTGTCCTCCAACTCTTCATAATAAATAAATCTATTGTTCAAGGTTGTCAAAACTTTCATGAAACAGTTCTTATCTGCACCCATTCTGCATATTCTGATATTTTTCTCAAATGCAATGACTATGATAGCTTCATAAGTTCCTAGGAAATCAAATCTGAGTCAGTACAATATTAAATATCTGATATGCACAAATCCCAGAGAAAAAAAACTAATGTAATAGAAAGTGATGATATGATAACAGGTATTTATGTAAACCAAGAAGGCAGAAGAATTGCAGATGGTTCATACAGTGATGTTTCTTCTTCAGAAAGGTTGTCCTTATTTCTAGCATCACAAACACTAAATATCTATGAAATAACTATTGTCCCCCTAACAGTAAGAAATCCCTCTGTCAAATAAAGAAAATCTACCATCCATTATATATATATATATATAAACATACTCTTTATTTCCAAAATTAAGACAGACAGAATCTCTGGTATATACTGGAAAATTCTTTCTCACTACTAGTTTGTTAGAAGTCATTATGTTAAATTTTTATGGTCACACAGAGTAAAACAAAACAAAGCAGTTCAAATCTGACTATGAATTCTATTTATTTATTTATTTTTTTCATCCTGTCACCAGTTTTCCAGGCAAAGTCCTGGTTCTGTTCAGTGAACTTTCCTGCCAGTTTTTGAATCTCACATAGCCTGCCAAGTCTCTCCTAACACACATCTGCTACAGTACTGATTCCCCTCAGTGACCTGCTGGGCTATCAGATGCTGGCTAAAGTTATTGTTCCTGCCAGCACAGGACATGCTGAGAGCAGTCAGATTGCCAGGTTAGCTCTGGCTATGGTACTCTACCACTGCTGCTTCTGCCTGTTTTCCATTCAGCCTGAATTTCCTGCTGCATCACTTCTTTTGTCTCACAAAGACTCAGAAATCAGAAATTTTCTGATTTCACCTACGTCTGATAAAAGAGTGATGTACCTTTTTTCATCATGTCAGATAATTCTCAACTACCCTTCTACAGTCTCGTCTGCCTTTGGCTCTTGATATTGACTATCCACAACACTATCTTCTGATCTGACTAAAAATAAATGTGGTTGGATTTTTCACCAGAATTTACTACTGCTAGGCAAACATAACTGAAGAAGCTACTGCTAGGCTGAACTCTAGTCTGGCACGTGCATTAATCACAAAAATGCTATTTAAAATAAGTTCTCAGTTTGGATTTCTTGTTACAATTTTGTGTTGAAGAATCCCTAAACCACCGTTCCCTTTTCTGCTTATTAAACACAGAAATGTTTCCTGAGGCTGAGAGATCAAGCAGCTATTTATCTTCAAAGTACCTCTCTACTGTTCACCAAAAGCCACCTCACTCGTCTGAACAGCTTAAATGCTGAACTGACAAAGGTAAAGCATGGCACATATTGCAGCAATGCACTTTCCTAACATTTTCTATATTCAGCAGAAAAATGATTTTTTCCTGAACCTTATGTAACACCAAATATTGTTTTTTTAATGACTCAAATGTTTAGTTAATGGTTGTCCACATTACGTAGGACAACATGAAATGGAAGAATAAACAATTTTCTGAAAAAGCATCTATAGGGTAAGCATCTATAAAAAAAATATATTTGTAGAAGAAAATCTGTTAGGGAAGTCAGTGCTATAGAAAAACAAAACAAAACACAATAAAACCGCCTATGGTATCACATTTATATATACATACATAAAATAATTGTGTATACATATAAACATATATATTTATTTATTTTAAAAGTCATTTCCTCAGATATTAACTGTGTTTTTATACTGCAGAGGTTCATAGAGTACACAGTTTACACAGCATATAGTTCAGTGACAGATCATGGAATATATTACTCACTAAAACTGTTGGTCCAAGAAGTTAAACAATTTAACATTTAGTTATAAAAACTGCATGGCCATGCTTTTCAGCATAAATTTGGTTCATACTAAATAATCCACTTGTTCTTACTGCATGCTTTAGGTAGGTTTATTACTTCTTGAGTGCCAGCAATACATTTCGTGCAGTGAAGATAGGAGAGAAATATGCCCCAAGAATCTATTGCGAGGTAGAGTTTATGCTGTATGCTGTCCTAAGGCTTTAAAAGTTCTTTTTTTTTTTTTTTTTTCTCCCAAGAGGGGAATCTTTTTAATGTGATTCTGTGGAAAAGCCCTGCTGGACATGTGGGTTATATGACTACAGGGATCAGTATTGTCAACAGCATACATTTTAAAAATACATTTTCAATTCTTTTTGTTTGTGTAATGGTTTTCAGCCTTCAGGGTTTACAAAGGTTTATTTCTTCTAGCCTAAGCACTAGAAAATGTACTCCTTTTCATTACAGCAGAGATGCTTCTATAACTTAGATAAGTTATATAAATAAAGAATTCCAGAATTTTGGACTTAAGGAAGATATATTTTTATAATTACATATAAGTTTATGTATTCATACATAGTCATATGTATATATATTTTAATACGTTTGTGTGTATATATGTATATCTTTTCTAAATGTCCTACAGATCATAAGAATATAGGATTGCAGGCTTATTTATTAATGTTAGTCCCTCTTCCTCAGTGAGTAGTTGCTAATCACCACCACTATCACTTTCATCTTGGAAATACTCTTGATCTAAGCATGCTTTCTTCAAGATCAGTATAAGCAGTTGTAACAGCAAACTCTAAAACTTAAAATTTGAAAGATGAAAATATTGATTTGATTTCAAAATTTTTACTCTGCTTTTAAACAGTTTTTATACCATTCTAGTTTCAAATCACTCCTGAAGCATAAAGTAAGTATATCATTGTCATGAATGACCATGATTGTGACACTAATCATTACTGCTATTTGAGTATACTGCCCATATGCTCTCTGAGCTCATCTACAACAATCCTACT
Organism: Anser brachyrhynchus; assembly: GCF_964034855.1. Lineage (NCBI taxonomy): Eukaryota > Metazoa > Chordata > Aves > Anseriformes > Anatidae > Anser > Anser brachyrhynchus. The sequence goes on along the minus strand of NC_137694.1, from coordinate 171,189,062 downwards.
ACTGGTGGATATCCTTCATCTTGTTATGGAAGAAAGAAAACTGTTTTCAGGGAAGGGTCCATTATTAAACTGTTGGGTCTATTAAACTGAAGGGTCTATTAAACTGTTGGAGAGTGTCCAGAGGAGGGCGATGAAGATGGTGAAGGGCCTAGAGGGGAAGACATATGAGGAGTGGCTGAGGTCACTGGGCCTGTTCAGCCTGGAGAAGAGGAGGCTGGGGAAACCTAATTGCGGTCTACAGCTTCCTCATGAGGGGGAGTGGAGGGGCAGGTGACCTATTCTCCGTACTCACCAGTGAAAGGACCCGCGGAAACGGTGTTAAGCTGAGGCAGGGGAAGTTTAGGCTGGACATCAGGAAGAGGTTCTTCACCAAGAGGGTGGTCGCACGCTGGAACAGGCTCCCCAGTGAAGTAGTCACTGCACCAAGCCTGTCTGAATTTAAGAAGTGATTGGACTGTGCACTTAGTCACATGGTCTAAACTTTTGGGTAGACCTGTGCGGTGCCAGGAGTTGGACTTGATGATCCTTATGGGTCCCTTCCAACTGTGGATATTCTATGATTTTATGATTCTATGATTACACAACAAATTAAAAAACAGACTGGAATTTCATTATCACGTGAGCACACAATGTCATACTCTTCTTCTTCTTCTTCTTCTTCTTCTTCATTATTATTATTTTTTATCTTTCAAGAAATAAATATTTCAATATCAGCCTTATTATTTTGGATGAGTAGACAAGATTTCAGGAATGCAAGATTATTTCTCCCACTCTATTAGTTGAAGATATAAAAGTTATAACTCAAATTTAAAAGCTTTGCTTCTTTACATCCTTCAATTATTATGGATACAGCAATTCTATATCCTTAGATCATCATGGTTACAACAATTCTAATTTCTTATGTGTAAGTAGCCACCTTTTTCACATTAGAATACAATTTCCCCAATATCTAAATCAAAAGTAAAAGATTTTATTTTCTGTGACCTACAATAATAATAAACTGAAACCAAAGTATATGCATATATAGGCATTTATGTATAGCACAGATTTATGTAGAGCTTTGGAAACTTCTGATCCAAATTTGTGGTTTCTGAAAAAGAATTGAACTCAGGTCCGGAAATAATAATATTTTGCCTAATATAGTATGCAGACTGTCAGATGATGTCTTCCATAATTGATTGTCCTTCCAAAATTTCTTCCAAAATAGTTTCTAGTATCTGGTAGGCAATAAATTATAAAGAAGAGTGTTCTGTTAATGAATTCATAACATCTTATCTTTATTGTATAACTTTACAGCAAGATGTCAAAGATAAAATTATCTGGGGCCTGATATGGTTGATAAAAATCTCCCTATACAAATTTATTGTTTTGATTTATAGATTAAAATTACACAGTATGTAGAAATGAAACAAAATAGATGTTAGCTCTTGATTGCTCATTTTAAAGTTAATTAAAATTATTTTTCAGATTAATTAGGACAATATAAATGTTAGTCATTTAAAAGAAGAAAATGAGATTTCAAGGTAAAATGGTGAAAAAGTATCTATTCACTAATATTCAGCTAGGATGGACTTTAGGATAAAATAAATAAATAAATAAAATTGTACAGAGGAGTAACTGCCAGAGTATAGCAATCATATGCTACTTATTATTTTGCCAGTGGTATTTACTGTTTAGATTTTCTGTTTGTACATGCAGCCTTCTGTTTTGCTGGAAGCAGCCTTTTCGCAAGAAGCCCATAAAACAATATAAAATATTTCAGATTTTTTATTATTTCTCTTAAACACACTGTATCTAAACCATTGCAAAAAAAATCCTATTAGGTCTGATTTGCATAATATTTTCTAATTTTACATTATAACAAGGATAAAACCACTGAAGGTGAGAAATAAAATTTTGATGAGAAAAATATATATATTTGTCATCTAGTTTTATAGTTCTGAAGTCTAATTTTTCAGTCAATACCACTGTATCATTTTAAAAGTGGTAAGGTCAGGACTCACCAACACATTTTGTGGTGTCATATTTTTTTTCTGATGTGCTATCCATTTCTTTCTGAGATGGATCTACACATAAAAAGATATTGCAATGCTGAGAGGATGAAACAAAAAAAGAGCTAATATTCTTCCTTTTTAGTAAAAAATATATGATACTCCAAATGCTTGAGACACCACAAGTTTACTCAGTTAACATCTCACAATGATTCAAGATTGAAGGACAGTCGACATCTGTAGTCACCTCCTTTGGCATGGCCAAATGTCCGCAGGGATTGCTCAAGAGCATGTACCTCTGGATGATGGCAGCAGTTACCTCTGGAGCTGGGGAACAAGCACATAACAAAAAATGTATTGTGGTCAAGCATGTCCTCACCAAAACAAACAGGGCAGCAGATACTGAAACATACCCTGGGAAAGGGCTGGAGCAGTGGCATTTTACATTGTTTATAAAATTAACATTGTTTGCTACACAACAGCACTTCAACGAATAGTTATTTTTGTGTGTGCTAATCATAGCTCCCACACTTATAATGCTTACCAGTACAATATTTTGTAAAGTATTGTGACTTTTTTACAGAATGATTCACTCCATTCTTTTCACGGATCCTGCAACAGTCATTGAGAAAACAAACAAAAACAAACAAACAAACAAACAACAACAAAAACACATTTCCAGTCAAAAGAAATGCAGCCATTTGTACCAGACAAGTTCCCTTAAATTCGACTGAGATGCAAGCTTCCACATATACATGCACTGCAACGCACATGCACACATGCATGCACACACAAACACATCTTCCCCTTCTGACTCCTGAATTCCTTGGGAGAGTGTTACCTGACTAATGGAAGATAAGCAGTATGCAGTTTGGCTGTCATGTGGCTAACGCCCAAAATAGGCTTTGCTTTTGGTGTCTGGAGCTGCTAGAGAAGCAGGTTTGACAACAGAGAGGTGTTTCACTTTCCTCAGACCTCTTTAACACAAAGCCTGAGCATACTGTTCCTCTGAGCCAAAGTCATGGGCTAATGGCAATTCTGTTTCTGAAATCTTAAGTGCTACTAATCATCCAGTGCAATCTCTGTGCAGCAGCATTGTGTATTCACGCTTTCAATTCTACAGATCATATAGGGTGTTTTAAAAACAGTCTCCCATTTTATATTTGTGTATATTGTATAGTATATATATATGTATAGTACAGTGCATGCAATATGCACTAGGCTTATTTGGAAACGGAATTGAGAAACACAAGAAATGCAACATTTACCTTTTTATTCATCTGTTTAGGTTTCTTCTATTAAAATGTAGCTTTACATTATATTGTATATTATGCACAAGAAAAATTGATCTTGAAGAAATTCAAAACAAATAAAGATTATTTTTGCTCCTAACTTCCTTAATCTGAGAGCAGGAAGAAAAGAAAACAATGGTGAGGGTAATTTAATCATTATGGCACAAGTTGAATTTACATGTTTTGAGAGTCCAGTCATACATCTTGAATTACAAGTTTTGGATTCTAAAGAACAGTGCTTGTTTTTAAACAATACATCCCAGAATTCATTATTAGTTTTAAAAGGACACACACACACAAACACACAAAATAACAAGAACAACCACAACACTTATTTGAAGAATAAAAAGAAAAAGAAAAAGAAAAAGAAAAAGAAATAAAAACAACAACAACAACAACAACAACAAAACAAACTAACAAACACAGGAAACCAGTTTAATTGAATTGGATAGCTCATAAACACAAATAACTCCCAAATCTATTAAATGGTGAGTTTAATTATTTTTAATTATTTTTATTTTTTCTTTACTTTGAATATTTGTTTTCTTCAAGTCAGCTATAAAGGGTTTCCATTTTGCATTTGGCCTTTCATTTTTTCAGGACAGTGACACACTGTTTCATTGCATTCAAGCAGACCCTGATTGGATCACCCACCCCAAAAGCTATTTCAAATACAATTTCACAAATGAAAATTGTTAAAAATAAAAAGTTTTAAAAATATATATTAATTTGAGTGACCGTTGCATTTCTCTTAAAATTATGATTTAACAATTAGCAAATGCAGAAATCTGGCAAGAATCTAGGCTAAACTAAGTGTCTCCCCTAAAAAGTTCCCCAGAAGTACCAGTAATTGTTTAATATTGATTATATTGATCCATGGACCTCTGCTGTTCTACTTAGACATGATGAGGAACGTGTATTTGTTTATATACTGACCTTTGTGATAAAGTACTTATATGCGAAGAACAAGGATGTATTGGTTCTAGGTTTTGAAGATGAAGGAATAGGAAACTTTATCATCCAAAGCATAATCCAGAAAGGTCTGAATTTCTTCCATATAGAAAACTTCAAGTTTTCTCTGTACTAAAGATTACATGTTGATCTTTATTATTTGAACTTTATCTTTAAGTCAGTATATCAGAGAATCTTAGAATCATAAAATCATAGAACAGCTCAGGTTGGAAGAGACCTTAAAGATCATCTAACTCCAACCCCCCTGCCATAGGCAGGGATACCACCCACTAGATCAGGCTGCCCAGGGCCTCATCCAGCCTTGCCTCGAACACCTCCAGGGATGGGACATCTACAACCTTCTCTGGACAACCTGTTCCAGTGCCTCACTACCCTTACAGGGAAGAATTTCCTCCTGATGTCTAGTCTAAATCTATCCTCTTTTAGTTTAAGACAATCCCTTTTGTCTAGTCATTACCTACCCAAGTAAAAAGTCCTTCTCTATCCCTTTTTGTAAGACTCTTTTAAGTATTGAAAGGTCACAATGAGGTCTTCCCAGATCCTTCTCTTCCGTAGGCTAAACAGGTCCAGCTCTCTCAGCCTTTCTTCATAGGAGAGGTGCTCCAGCCCTCTAATCATCATTGTAGCCCTCCTCCGGACTTGTGGAAATGTCCACTCTTTCTTGTGCTGGTGTTAGCGTAGCAACCACATAATCACCAAGTGATTATATGAACGTGCTTTATTCAGCGCTGGAAGCCGGGGCAGGTGCCCAAATCTGGCTTCAAGTCCCGTTACATCCCAACCGTTATTTATACATTCAACATTACGTAAGGTATACATATTCATTACAGGTTGCAACATCAGCCTCGCATTCCATTCTAATTAGCTCTCCTCCCATTTGCACATGCGTGGTGCCCTCCAGTGGTCGTCCAGGTGGTCGTCCAGATGAAGTAAGGAGTCTTCCTCTCTGCTAAACTTTTCACCTTTCTCACTCGACGCATGCTCTCTCCGCTCCTTGGTTCTGGTTCAACTCATTTCAGCATTTTCAGGTTCTTATCAAAGGTCAGGTTGTACCTGTTCCCTCCCAGGGTTCCCTTTCAAAGATTCATTTGACTGTTTGGTATACTCCCTAAATATCTCAGTATACATAGATTAATTGTTAGTGTAAATACATTTGACAATGCTTATTATACTTTATGACCCATCACCTAAGAGACATCAATAAAACATCCATTTGGTTCTCCCTAACACTAACATTTCCCCCCTTTGAAAATACTTCACTCATACCGAGGGCAAGTATTTTCATTATTATTAGGTTGAATCAGGTTAGTAGAGTTTAGTAAGTATAACCTGATATAGAGATTAGTAAGTATAGCTTAATGTATCTTCGTTAGTCTACTATCTTATTGATACCTCCATGCCTACTTATTAATGCCAGTACTATAAGATGGGGGTGGAGTAAATGGGATAGGGTGTTCTGGGTGATCCCTGGTAAGGACTTTAATTATTCGGCGATTCCATGCACTACTCCTAACTATTTCTCCCTTCACACATGAGAACATTACTCCCATTGCAAGGAATACAATTAGCAGCAGCACAATGGTTTGTAGGAGGGACTTGAGCCATCCTTCCAGATGAAGGCCTAGCCCCTCAAAAGTTGCTCCTAACCAATTTTGCTCAGCTTCTTGCTTTTCTTCCTCTAGCTTATGTTCCACATGAGCTAGTTGGGATATGTCATTTTCTACATCTGTAGTTACATTTGGAATATGTACACAGCAATGATCAGTCTTATCTTTCAAATATTCACACACCCCATGCTCTTTTAACAAAAGCATGTCCAGAGCCATTCTGTTTTGCAGGGTCATTTTGGTTGTAGCCTGTAATTGTAAGTTTAAATCTTTGAACCCCTTCTTGGTTACCTTTGCCAACCTGTTTACTTGGCCCATTAAGCTATATATTATTTCCCTATTCCGGTATGTTGCTATTGGGGCAAATAGTGATTCTATCACCCATCCTATCTTGATTGCAGTAGAGGAGTCTTGCCAATCATCATCTTGGTCTACCTCCCTTCTCATTCTAGTTTGTAAGTTTGTCGAATTTCCTTTAAAAGGAGATTTCTTCCAGAGCGGACACAAGATGGGCAAGCCTAGTGTTCTTTCTTTCGCTGGACCATCTAGTCCCAGGTGTGTTGTCCAGGTTCCATCATTAGCAGCCCATACGAAGTGTCCCATACTCCGTATCGTTGAATATTTGCAATTTACCTTGATTCTCTTGTTGCTCTTCTGACTGGTTATATTTCCATTAACTCGCAGTCCCCTACATGCACATCCGGTCGCCAAAGCTATTTTTACTGGGAGTAAAGGTATAGTTTTCAGGTCCATATCGCAATCCAGGATCTGGGTACAGTTCCACCATGGGACTGCCTTCACTTGTTCTCGACTACTAGTTTCCTTCTGATCTGCCATATATTCTTGGTCCCTTTGGCTATCATTTGTCTTACCAGTCCATTGTATGCACCAGGGAGTATTTCCTCCATATTGATATCTGCAATATGCTCATGGTCCATGCGCTATCCCAGCCTTCTAATTCTCCTGTTTCATTTACTTCCTCACATTCCCATTTAACTTTCTCCTGTGATTTTGTACATTGCTCATCATACTCACACCATCCGAGTTGTCTGCTCATGGTGTTTAAATTCATGAATTGATAGTTTCTTTTCTTTTCGCTTTGTGAGTAGTAGGTAATTACCTTTTCCCTGTAATACCCCTCGACCTTCACCGTTTCCACAGTCTTTTCTGCTTTACATTGAATTGTTTTATTCCGTTCAGTTTGGGGCAATGAAGATGTTATAATGCCCCATGGTATAGGATCCCCTGCTGACTTGGGTATAGGTAAGCAAGCAGTTACTTGACTCACATTCTGCATTTTTGCAAAATCCCTAATCAAACCTATCATCAGATTTTCTTCTCGATTCTTTACTGCCCATTGCATTCCTGGTGTTATAGGCTGAATTGATCTTTTCCTTCTGGTTTCGGAGACTGCAATCTTACTAAATCCTGCAGCAGTTCTGTTATTATACGAACATTGATATTCTTCTAAGTCCTCCCTGGTAACTCCTCTAATTGTTAGGGTCATCTGACCTCCCAATCTTATATCTGTCTTGTGTTTCTCATCCTCCTCAACTGGATCATTTTTCCTTATCCAGCTGGTATTGGCTCTACTGTTACCCTGTAACCTACAACGATGACCAGGTCTGATTCCATAGTCCTCTTTTCCTCTCAGATTCTCACCAATTCTCACCAAGCACCTATACTTTCCTTGGTCTTTGAGAGTCAGGCTCCGGAGGTGCAGCTCTACACTTCCTTCTTTTCCTTGACATTTTTCATTTACCCACCCTTTCTTTTTCCAGTGTTCCCATAATCCCTTATGCCCATCCTTGTCGTAAATTGTATTGGGGTTTTGCGGGGGGTCTCGGATCTTTTCCCATACAATCCGGGCTTTAGACAGATCTATCGGGGAATCATTTTTGACCCTGCAGATCAGAGTGGCATTATTTCCGACATATACAGTCTTATTCTCTTTCTTCTGAGGTATTTCCAGAGAAGCAGCATTTGTCTCACTATAATACGATAGTACCCACCAACCCCAAAACATTCCCAAAATTTAATAAACAGTCATATCAAATACTCTGGATCTTTAATTTTGTAGGACCCAGTGACTGTGCCTCCCAAAGTCTCGGTACTCGTTTCACCCGAGTATAATGTATCCAAGCATCTACTCCTTCTACCTTAACAGCGGTGAAGGTTACCAGTAGAACTTGGTAAGGTCCATCCCACCGTTCCTTCAAGGGTTCCTCGTTCCAATTTTTGATGTATACTTTGTCTCCTGGCTGTATATCATGCACTGGATTCTCCAAGGCCAGGGGTCGGTTCCACACCAGAACGCTGCGTAGTTGAGCTAAAGTCTTACCAAGGGATAAAACATAATTATATATATCCTGTTTACCGGTAACATGTATATTCGGATACGGTTCAGGAGACTCGTAAGGTTTCCCATACATGATTTCATAGGGACTTACTGACATCCCACTTCTTGGCTTTATTCTAATTCTTAGCAAGGCTATTGGTAAGGCCTGTGGCCACTGTATCTTAGCTTCCTGACAAATCTTGCTTAATTGTCCTTTCAAAGTTTGGTTCATCCTCTCTACCTGACCACTAGATTGAGGCCTCCATGGGGTATGTAAATTCCAGGTAATTCCCAGTAACCTACTAACCTCCTTAACCACATTGGCAATAAAATGTGGTCCCCTGTCTGAGGAAATACCCAATGGTACACAAAATCTAGGGATTATTTCCTGTAATAACCATTTTACCGTTTCCTTTGCTTGGTTGGTGCGACAGGAAAGGGCCTCCGGCCATCCTGAAAAAGTATCAACCCCTACCAATAGGTATTTATAACCTCTTGCTTTAGGCAGTTCCATGAAGTCTATTTGCCAGTAATCTCCAGGCTCTATCCCAGCCCTAGTTCTTCCCATCTCAGCATGTTTCCTTGCTACCGGATTATTCTTTAAGCAAAGCTCGCACTTTGACGTTATTGACTTTGCCATTGTTAAAATGTGTACCGAGATGACACCTCATCTCAAATAGGTCACCATTGCTCCTGCACCCCAGTGACATTCGTTATGTTTTATTTGTAAGATTTCTCGCATTACTATAGGAGGCACTATGACTTGCCCTGTCGTAGTCACATACCATCTGTCAGGATTCTTCTGGGCCTTCATCAAATTCGCAAATCTCTCATCTTCTGCCGAATACTTTGGGTCTTTAGGTAATTTAAAACAAGAGAGGCCTACCTTTGATGGAATTAGAGCCATTACTTTCCATACTTCTTGCGCAACCTTCCGGGCCGTCAAATCTGCCAGTCTGTTACTTTCTGCAATCTCTGACAACCCTCCTTGATGGGCTCTACAATGCATTATAGCTACCTGTTGGGGTTTCTGTACAGCTGCTATTAATTTCAATATTTCTTCCTGGTTTTTTATATTAGTCCCTTGTGAGGATAGCATTCCCCTTTCTTTCCATAATGCCCCATGTACATGAACTACTCCAAATGCATATTTCGAATCTGTCCATATATTCACATCCTTATCCTCACTTAGTTCCAGGGCTCGTGTCAGGGCAATTATTTCTGCTCATTGGGCTGAAGTTCCCGGAGGTAGGGAGTTTGCCTCAATCACTACCTTTGATGTAGTTACCGCGTATCCTGCATAACGAGTTCCGTTTTCCACAAAGCTGCTTCCATCCGTGAAAAGTTCCCAATCCGGTTTCTCCAGAGGTTGGTCCTTTAAGTCTGTCCTGCTGGCATAGGTATGTTCGATGATCTCCACGCAATCATGACTGAGGTCTCCTTCCTCTGTAGTTGTTCCTAGAAACACTGCCGGGTTTAATAGGTTAGTAGTTCTTAAGATTACATCATCTTGCTCAGTTAGTATGGCTTGATATTTCATCATTCAGCTGGGTGACAGCCAATGCCCCCTCTTTTGCTCCAATACCGTAGTCACCATATGTGGCACGAACACCTCAATTCGTTTTCCTAATGTGAGCTTCCTGGCTTCCTGTATCAAAAGGACTGTGGCTGCCACGGCCCTTAAACACGAGGGCCATCCAGCGCTTACTGCATCCAATTGTTTAGAAAAATACCCCACAGGTCTTTTCCAGCTCCCAAGTCGCTGGGTCAGTACTCCTAATGCCAATCGTTGTCTCTCATGCACAAACAGCTGGAAGTCCTTCGATAAGTCCGGCAAGCCCAGGGCAGGCGCCTTTATCAGGGCTTCCTTTAATTTCTTAAAGGCCTCTTGTTGTGGCTTTCCCCAGGTAAATGTACAGGCCTTTTGGGTTTGATAGAGGGGCTTTGCTATGAGTCCATAGTCCATTACCCACAGTCTGCACCACCCGGCCATACCTAGGAAAGCCCGTAGTTCATGCAAATTTCGTGGCTCGGGGATATCACAAATAGCTTGTATTTGGTTAACTCCCAATTTTCTTTGTCCTTGAGAAATTTCACATCCCAAATAAATTACTGTTGTGCACGTGATTTGTGCCTTTTGTTTAGAAACCTTGTATCCATTTAGTCCCAATTGATTCAAAATATCAATAGTTACCTGAATACATTCCGACTCTCCTTCGGTAGCTATTAATATATCGTCCGCATATTGTAACAGCAAGTATCGATCCCTTGGTACCTGAATTTGTCCTTGGTTAATCCAATCTTCTACTTCTTTAGCTAGTTGACCGCCGAAGAGGGTCGGGCTATTCTTGAACCCTTGAGGTAATCTTGTCCAGGTCAGTTGCATCTTTCGTCCGTTCCGTGGATTTTCCCATTCAAAAGCAAAGAGTTTTCTACTATCCTTGTCAATGGGTATGCAGAAGAAGGCATCTTTTAAATCAATTACCATAAACCACTTATATTTCTCTTTTACAGATGTTAACAATGTATAAGGATTAACCACCACTGGGTGAATGCCTTTTGTTATTTCGTTTATTGCCCTAAGGTCCTGCACTAGTCTGTATTCCCCATTAGGTTTTTTTTACTGGGAAAATTGGGATATTATATTCAGACTTGCATTCCTCCAGAATGTGGTAGCTAAGAAATTTATCTATAATTTTTACTATTCCTAGCCTAGCTTCTAGCTTCAATGGGTACTGTTTAATCTGTACCAGTTGGGCCCCTTCCATAAGTTCAATTTTTACTGGCTGGACTACTTTCGATTTTCCGGGTACGTCTGTTTCCCAAATCGTAGGTATTACTGCATTTTCAACCTCCTTTGGTATATGAGGAACAGCCTTCTCTTTAATCATCAATATTTGTCCCACTTTTGATTCCGGGATTCTCATAATCAATTCTCCATCTTCGAACGTTATGGTAGCGTTTAGTTTAGTTAAAAAATCCCGTCCCAAAAGAGGAATAGGGCATTCTGGTACATATAAAAATTCATGCGTAATTTCTTTACCTCCAAACCGTAAATCAAGGGGTTGTAAGAACGGCCGTATTTCCTCCTTCCCGGTGGCACCTACAATAGTAGTTTTCCTTTTCCCTATCTTACCACTTAATTTATTGAGTACTGAATATGTGGCCCCTGTATCAATTAAAAATTTTACTTCCTTATTTCCTATTTGAATTTTTGCTAGGGGCTCTTTAGTTTCTGTTACCGAATCTCCTAGTCAGCTACTATATTCCCCCAGAACCATCGCCTTTGCTGCTTCTTGGTTTCGGAACGGATTTCCCCCGTCAACGATCAGCTGTCCACGGAGAGGGCACTCATTTTTCCAATGACCTTCCCTCTTACAATGGGCACATTGGTTAAGACCCAGCCAGTTTCCCCCTGAGCTCGGATAGCCTCTCCCTGTTCCTCTACCTCAACCATTAATATTTCCTTTTCCCCTGCCTCTTAATCCTGCATGTTTTCTCCCTTGAATTACTGCTAATAAATTCTGTTGTTGCTTTTTTGTCGTTTCTTTTTCTCTGTTATTATACACTTTCCAGGCTATTTCCAACAGCCTATCCAAATTTCTCAAATCTGCACCTTCCAACTTTTGCAATTTCTTCCGAATATCCTCTTGGGCTTGTCCCAGGAAAATGAGTGCTAATTGAGCTTTAGCTTGCTCAGTCTCTACGTCTAAATCCGTATATTTCTTAGCAGTTTCTTTTAATCTCTCCAAAAAGGCGGAAGGTAATTCCGCTTTTTCTTGCCTGACATTATACAATTTTGACCAATTTATGGTCCGGGGCATGGCATTCTGTACCCTGACTTGTAGCCAATCTTGATATCTCTTCAGCCTCCTTATTCCATCCCCCGTGTTATAATCCCATTGGGGATCCTCAGTGGGGAAGTTTTGATCTAGATTTCCAAGCACTAATCCGTTTCATATATCCTCTCAGGCTCTCTCTCTAGCTGCCCGCAATACCATGCCTTTCTCTGTCGAGTCCATTAAAGTATCCAGGATCACCTGGAGATCATCCCAATTGGGATTTTGGGTTTTAATTATCATTTTCATTACCCTAGCTACTTTATCTGGGTTTTCCCTGTAGGTGACGGCTGCTTGTTTCAATATCATTAAATCCCCAGCTGAAAAAGGCACCTTAACGTATACCGGTCCTTCTGTCCCCACTCCTTGCCTGAGGGGAGCGATTATTTTCCCTCTCTGTTCATTTATAGTTTCTCCTGCCCTTCGCTGTTGCCGAGTCCTATGTGACACAGGGGAGACTAAAGTCTGGGGTTCTCCATCACTACTGCTGTCTTCATTCTCCCTTTTCTCTCCCTGTCCTGGCTCTTCCGGAGCCGATGGCGCAACTTCCAAATCAATATTTCCATTATTCATTTCCCCATAGTACTTATTATTCTCTATTGCCTGATGATGTATACAGCGTCCTTCCTTAGTACATGCACAGCAACGTTCCTCGGTTGGAACTTCAAGCACCATTATTCCACAAGCATGCTGCCATTCAGGCTTTCGGCGCAAGTAAAAGAATAATTCCACATAATAATAATTCCACATATTCATTGTATTTTCCCTCCCGCTTGCAAAATAGCATTAATTGTAAAATTGTATTATATTGCAATGTTCCATTTTCAGGCCAAGTTTCTTGGTCCTCTAGTTTATACTGTGGCCACCAAATATTACAATAATCAATCAGCTTTCCTTTCCGCATTTCTTGACCAAAACCTCCCTCTTTCCAATGCGGTAGCAAACACCCCAACGGGGATGTTTGCAGGATAGGTACATCTTTTCCCAGAATTCCTTTCAATGTTTTCATTTTGAGCTTATGATACAAACTCAAAAGGCTGTCAGAACAGTAGTGTGCTTACCAAATACCAATAATACCAGGTGCTGACCCTTCAGCACAAACCAATACAATTACCAATACCAAATACCGAACCACCAATGCCGAACCTTCAGAGCTTTCGCTCTGTCTAATGGACGGCGCCTAGGCTTACCCCAGGAGCTCCCTGCCCAACCGAGAGTGGCTTTTGCTGCGTCTGACCGGCAGGCTTTCCGAACCAAATCGGCTCTGAATACCCAAAGTCAAAAGCACCTTTGCTTACCGCTCCAGTGGTACGTAGTGAGCAGCAGAGGTCGGTTGCGGTCGACTGCTCCCGAGAATCCCTCGGTGCCGGCTGGAGCAAAACCGAGACACGATCCGCCTCAGCAGTGCCCACGCCGTCCCATCTGGGTCGCCAAAATGTTAGTGTAGCAACCACATAACCACCAAGTGATTATATGAACGTGCTTTATTCAGCGCTGGAAGCCGGGGCAGGTGCCCAAATCTGGCTTCAAGTCCCGTTACATCCCAACCGTTATTTATACATTCAACATTACGTAAGGTATACATATTCATTACAGGTTGCAACATCAGCCTCGCATTCCATTCTAATTAGCTCTCCTCCCATTTGCACATGCGTGGTGCCCTCCAGTGGTCGTCCAGGTGGTCGTCCAGATGAAGTAAGGAGTCTTCCTCTCTGCTAAACTTTTCACCTTTCTCACTCGACGCATGCTCTCTCCGCTCCTTGGTTCTGGTTCAACTCATTTCAGCATTTTCAGGTTCTTATCAAAGGTCAGGTTGTACCTGTTCCCTCCCAGGGTTTCCTTTCAAAGATTCATTTGACTGTTTGGTATACTCCCTAAATATCTCAGTATACATAGATTAATTGTTAGTGTAAATACATTTGACAATGCTTATTATACTTTATGACCCATCACCTAAGAGACATCAATAAAACATCCATTTGGTTCTCCCTAACACTAACACTGGGGGCCCCAAACCTCGATAGAGTACTCCAGGTGGGGCCTCATGAGGACAGAGTAGGGGGGGACAATCACTTCCCTTGCTAGTCACACCTCTTTTGATGCAGCCCAGGATGCAGTTCACCTTCTGGGCTGCAAGCGTGCATTGCTGGCTCACGTCAAGCTTTTCATCCATCAGAACGCCCAAGTCCTTCTCTGCATGGCTGCTCTCAAGGAGTTATTCTTTTAGTCTGTACTCATGTCTGGGATTTTCCCGGATCAGGTGCAGCACCTTGCGCTTGGACTTGTTGAACCTCATGCGGTTTGCATGGGCCCACTTCCCCAGCCTGTACAGGTCCCTTTGAATGGACCCTCTTTGGTAACAACCACACCACTCAGCTTGGTGTCATCTGCAAACTTGCTGAGGGTGCACTCAATCATCTATGTCATTAATGAAGATATTGAAAAGCTCCATGTCTCCTGAGGGCCATGGCTTGTCACCAGTCTCCACCTGGACATAGAACCATTGACCACTACTTTCTGGGTGCAGCCATCAAGCCAATTCCTTATCCACTGGATGGTCCACCCTTCAAATCCATATCTTTCCAATTTAGAGATTAGGATGTCATGTGGAACCATGTCAAAGGCCTTACAGAAGTCCAAATAAACAATATCAGTTGATCTTCCCCTTTCAATTGATGCAGTTACTCCATCATAAAAGGCCACCAAATTGGTCAGGCATGATTTGCCCTTGGTGAAGCCATGTTGGCTGTCCTGAATCACCTCCTTGTCCTGCATGTGCCTTAACATTGCCTCCAGGAGGATTCATTCCATGTTCTTCTCAGGCACAGAGGTGAGGTCTGTAATTCCCTGTGTCTTCCTTTCCACACTTTTTAAAAATGGGAGTGATGTTTCCCTTTTTCCAGTCATCAGAAACTTTGCCTGACTGCCATGATTTATCATATATGATGGAGGGTGGCTTGGCAACTACATCAGCCAATTTGCTCAGGACCCTGTGATGCGTGTCATAAGGGCCCTTGTAGTTTTTACATCAGGGCAACCTGTAGTTGTTAAGTTGCATCGGGAGGTCCAGAACTTGCTCTTTGCTTACAGTGGGAGGGACTTTTCTCCCCAAGTCCCTGCTTAGAGGTTCATGGACACAAGAGGTTTGGGAAGCCTGACCACTAGTAAAGACCGAGACAAAGAAGTTGTTAAGTACCTCTGTCTTCACCTCATGTCGTTACCTGTTTTCCATCTTCATTTGTCAGAGGCATTACACTCTGATATCTCTGATTAATTTCTGATGAAAACTGAATAAAGATTGGAAGATCATTCTGAGTGTTAAAAGTATTTAAAATTTATTGTTCTATTTCCAATTACTACTGACACCGATGAAGATAATTCCAGAACAAACCTTAGAGACATTTTGAATACAGCAAATATTGTAATTGTTTGCTCACTGCAATGCAGAGACATGCACACAAGTATTGGATACAAATACATTTTAAAACCTGTCATTAAGGCATTCTGGCTAAAGTTTGTTCTTCATTTAGTCAATGGATCGAAAATAAACACTCATGAGATGTATCTAATATAGAGAGGGTGACTGAAGATGCCACTCCTCTACTGATTACAGAATCTAAGAATAGAATTTAACTTTCGCCTGGTTAAGCTAAAATGAAATGAAACCAGCATTTTCCATTTAATAAAGTAATAATGCAAAAAACCCCTTGCTGATTGCACAAAGTCCCTGGGAAAATCCATTAATTGCTTTGCAACTCTTTTTCTCTTTTCCATTTTCCATAAAGCCTAGGGAGCTTTACGGGCCTGTTTTAAACTGTTTTAAGGTATAATAAAAGTGCTACACATAAGCCAGGCATACACTGTATGGTTTGCCTGCTTTATTCACTCAGGTGCTAAATAATTCTGGTTACCAAGCATCATTGTAACTCACATGCAGTCCTACTCAAGAATATTAGAAACACATTTCTGTTGTTGTTAAATCATATACATATATATATATATTAATTCCAAAGTATACAGTAGTCATCTTTCTTTTCTCTTAACAAAAATGGCTTTATCACCTCATTAATTCAAACCCAAACTGATCTGAATCCCCCTTCACAGTGCATACCATGAGAAAAAAAAGTAATATTTAAAGAAATAGAATTCTACATGCTCTGAGGACACGGAGAGGAAGAACTTGCAGTTAGGAATGTCTCCTTCAAAGTTATCTGAATAGGCAATAACAGGATTAAGGATTCATTTTTACAAGGTCAAATATTACTTTTTTCAAATTTATTATGAATCTTTGTTTTTTACTTCAGACTACTCTGTTACTGTAAACTGCACCTTCAACTGTGTTTTACTTTGTTTCTTACATGAGAAGTATTTGTTCAGTGGTTGTTTTGTGTATAGAATATATGTGCTCCCCTATTTCATTCATTAATCTTGCATTTTTCTCCAGATAGTACTGCTGGATATTACCGAAGAGAAAGAGAAAGAGAAAGAGAAAGAGAAAGAGAAAGAGAAAGAGAAAGAGAAAGAGAAAGAGAAAGAGAAAGAGAAAGAGAAAGAGAAAGAGAAAGAGAAAGAGAAAGAGAAAGAGAAGAGAAAGAGAAAGAGAGAGAGAGAGAGAAAGGAAAAAGAAAAAGAAAAAGAAAAAGAAAAAGAAAAAGAAAAAGAAAAAGAAAAAGAAAAAGAAAAAGAAAAAGAAAAAGAAAAAGAAAAAGAAAAAGAAAAAGAAAAAGAAAAAGAAAAAGAAAAAGAAAAAGAAAAAGAAAAAGAAAAAGAAAAAGAAAAAGAAAAAGAAAAAGAAAAAGAAAAAGAAAAAGAAAAAAGAAAAGAAAAAGAAAAAGAAAAGAAAAAAAGAAAAAGAAAAAGAAAAAGAAAAAGAAAAAGAAAAAGAAAAAGAAAAAGAAAAAGAAAAAGAAAAAGAAAAAGAAAAAGAAAAAGAAAAAGAAAAAGAAAAAGAAAAAGAAAAAGAAAAAAAGAAAAAGAAAAAGAAAAAGAAAAAGAAAAAGAAAAAGAAAAAGAAAAAGAAAAAGAAAAAGAAAAAGAAAAAGAAAAAGAAAAAGAAAAAGAAAAAGAAAAAGAAAAAGAAAAAGAAAAAGAAAAAGAAAAAAAGGAAAAGAAAAGAAAAGAAAAAGAAAAAGAAAAAGAAAAAGAAAAAGAATATAGAAATAGAAATAGAAATAGAAATAGAAATAGAAATAGAAATAGAAATAGAAATAGAAATAGAAATAGAAATAGAAATAGAAATAGAAATAGAAATAGAAATAGAAATAGAAATAGAAATAGAAATAGAAATAGAAATAGAAATAGAAATAGAAATAGAAATAGAAATAAATAGAAATAGAAATAAAAATAGAAATAGAAATAAAGAAAAAGAAAAAGAAAAAGAAAAGAAAATGGAAATGCTTCTAAAAGTCAACCAAAGTAATAAACATGGGAATATTACTATACAGAATCATGCAGTCAGTTATAATACGAAGATATTGTTCCGTGTAAATCTAGAAGTTGCAGGGTTTTAGGAAAGCCAAAAGGTTTTCAGAGCACTGCAAGAGATTAGGCAGATTGCTTTATTGATTCCTATTGTCTCCTCACTTCATGGAAAAACGTTTGTGAATGAAATTACTTTAACATTTCCATACTGACTACTGCACCTTTAAGTCTCTGGAACATTTCTAAGCTATGAGAAGCTTGTTTAAATCCAAATATCAGAACAGAGTGTAGTAGAACTTTGATCCTCCTTTGATGAATTAAGATTCAAAATCACCCACAAAACTGAAAAAGAGTACTAATTTGTTACATTGTGGTAACTGAATTTTCTGGGATATTTTCTGGTTTGAGGACTGGGCTATTCAAGTGGATTTGGGAGTGGGGAGGGACACATTGGTCAAAGATTACTGTTCAGCACAAAGAATGACAGTAAATTCAATAGTTTCAGTTTTACCTTTTTTTTATTTTTTCTTGAGAATAAGCAAATTCAAAGCAGGCACAATTTACATGAACAATTTTAAGGCATAGTAAAAGAAAACACTTAAATCCCAGATCACGGAACCAGAACTTCATGCTCATTCTTAGTTTTACATAGAGGGGACATCATAGAATATCCTGAGTTGGAAGGGACCCACAAGAATCATTGAGTTCAACTCCTGTCTGTAGAGAGGATCACCCAAAAAAACAAACCATATTTCTGAGAGCATTGTCCAAACACTTCTTTAACTCTGGCAGGCTTTGTGCCATGACCACTTCCCTAAGAAGTGTTATATTTAGCGTTAGCAGTGGCTGATAGAGTTAGGAATTGGGTTAAAGTTAGGGTTATAGGCTATATTTAGTTAAGGTTAGGGATTGTGTTAGTATCAGGGTATGGGTAAAGTTTAGATTTAGAGTTATGGGTTAGGTTAGGATCAGGATTAAAGATATGTTTCAGTTTTCTGTTTAGGATTCCGGTTTGGTTACATATCCAGATTGGTATAGGGTTAGGGGTAAGGGTTAGAATTAGGATTAGGGATCATGGTTAGAGGTAAGGGTTTACATTTAGGTTAGGTTAAGTATCCGGGTTAGAGTCATGGGATAATTTAAGATTAGGTTTGGACTAAGGTTAAATTTAGAGATAGAGTTAGGTCAGGGTTAGGGTTAGGGTTAGTATTGGAGATTAGGTTTAGTGTTAGAATTAGTGTAGAGTTTAGGATTTGGGTTAGGGATAGGTATAGGTTTAGAGATTAGGGTGCAGTATAGATTAGTTTAGGGTTAGGGTTAAGGCTATGGTTTAGGGCTTGAGTTCCAAACTGGTTTTGGATTAGGGTTTCATTTAGGGATAGGGTTAGATTTACGTATAGGCTTTAGTATTAGGGTTTGGGTTAAGGTTTGGGTCATCAGGATTAGGGGTAGGATTTATGGTTAGAGATGAAGTTAGGTTTAGGAAGTTGTTTTAGGGGTAAGTATTATGATTAATTTTAGGGTTAGGGTTTAGGATTTCGGATGTGGTATGTGGGGTAAAAGTGTTATGGGTAGTTTAGTGTTAGGGTTAGCAATATGATTAGGGTTAGTATTAGGGTTAGCATTAGGGTTAGAGCAAGAGACTAGGGATTAGGATCAGTTTAGGTTTAGGGTTAGCTTTAGGTTTTAGGGTTAGTGTTTGGGCTTTTGTTAAGGTCATTAGGGTTAGGGTTAGGGGGTAAGGATTAGTGTTAGAGGTTTGTTTTAGGGTTAAGTGTTACATTTAAGGTTAGGGTTTAGTGTTAGGATTAGTGTTTAGGGTTATGGTTAGGCCTAGTGTTTAGGATTAGGGGAGTGGGGTATGGAATCTGGTAAGAATTGGGTTTAGGTTTGGGGTTAGGGTTAGAGTTCAAATTAGGGTTATGGGTTTAGTTAGGTTTAGGTTTGGAGTTAGGTTCAGGAGAAATTTTGGTTCAGATCCACACAAGATGTTCAGGGCCCTGATCTCTTGCAAGTTGTTTGATGTTCCAGCAATTTTAACAGTAATTCTTACATTTCCATCTCCTTTAGGAGTTAAACACCTCTGTGGGTATGGTCTGTGAGAGCTAATATGCCACTGATTTCTAGCACAGATCTGGATTTTACAATAACACCTCCTGCCTCTCTATATTACATCATCCAGAAAAAAGAATAGATAAATATGGAAGGAAATTTATTCACAGGCTGTGTAACATGGAAAACAACCTAATAGAGAAATGGCTGCATAGTCTCGAATACATTATTTGGAGCAGCATACCTGACACTGAAGCTCCCACACTGCACTGTGTTATCAACATAGACACGACAAGTATTGCCTTAGTGTACAACTCAGCTGTGTGTGGCTGGAGGATGTAAAGAGTCACATAAACTAAGAAACAACATTAACTGCCTACTTGGAGGGAAGCTCTGGGTGACTGGGCTGTTCTTCCACCTGAGTTAGTGCAGAGAGAGGGCAGTGCCCCCAGCTGTCCATTTTGGTAGCAGAGGATTTGCTGGGCCACTGTAGACACTTGCATAAGGCATCAATGTGCATCAGTGAACAAACTTTAGTCCTCTGCAGCCTGGTAACAGTAGTGCTATAAACTTACCTCTGACAGGCTCTACAGGTGTGAAGTATTGTTCACACTTAGGTGTCTTATTCTCTTTGCAGTTCCTTAATGATGGGAATTCCATGAAGTGCGAGTAATTACAAGAAAAAGTGTATCCACTTATAGCAAAGAGAGAAAATAAATGCTAAACTTTTAAGATTGCTCCTCAGATTCCAAGCCTTAGCCATCCCAGAAGATTTATTGGGTTTTAGGTCTAACTTTTCATACAGTTAACAGTCTTACAGTTTTTTAGCTAAAACAAAGAGGAAAAAAAAATAATAAAAAGCTAAATTTGCAATCTAGCAGATGCTCAGTATAGTAGTGCGATATTTCACTACAGATACAAGATCGTTGCCACCTGTTCGACTTTTACATTTGCTCATAAGTACAGCATGTTCTTCAGTCAGAGTTGGAAATATCTTAGGAGCAAGACTGCATGTCACACACATTTTTTTTTCCATAGGTGTCACCACCTTAAAAGATTAACCTTGCATGCACTTCATAGGTCAAAAGCTATTCTGCACTCATGCTGTAGTTTTAAATGTATTCAGTCTTAATAAAGTACATTGAAGTGTTCAATAAAATACAGATTTCTCAAACGATTTTAACTAATCTGTTGCTATGCAATGATACAACTTCCCACAACTCAATTAAAAACTGTAATCAATAATTTTGTAATAAGTAATTTTAAACCTAAAACTCAACAACCAAAACCTAAGAACAGCTTGGCCTACTAGAATAATTGCTTCTGACCTTGTTAATTCAAACAGTGTATTAGAAAACTTCAAGGACGTGACTGTGAAGTGTATATCGTCTGTTATATAAATATATGCACACAATTTCCCATTAGCTAGATAGACCAAAAAAAGAAATATAAGTAGAAAATCTGAAATACACACAAATAATACAACACAGAGTATTGAACACAGAAAATATAAAACACAGAATTATAAATCTTGGCTAGCCTACTTTTATGTTCAAAGCCGTAAAATTAATCAAGGTTAGACTAGAAGAAAGTGGACAAATTATCAAAGATGCTAATAATAAATTTTCCTAATATTTTGTGCGTTTCATAAAATATGAAGTCTTTTGCAGTATTTTTTCTATTTCATAGTAAATTATTTTTAATGAATGCAACCAAGACTAGTAAGCGTTTCCAATATAAGTTATTTGCAATAGAGGTTGTTTTCATCTAAAGCAATTAAAGAAAATAAAATATTTTAGTTCTGTCATGGAATTAGATTTTCACAACTGTAATGTCTGCAATGTAGCAGCAGTTAAAGATTTATTCTATCTCTTTACTGCAGATAACAAAGTTAGATTATCTGATTTTCAATTAACAAAATGATTTAAAGAAATTTGCTACAAAAGAAACAGGGACTTAGTTAAAGATTTGTAAATGGCAAGGTCACCCAAGACTTACTGCAGGGTTCTGGGAGGAGTCTCTATATCCAGTTGCATGCTTTCAAAATACCTCTTAGAGTGAATTATTCACCCTACTTCCTGTTTGGCCTTTGTCTGCAGACGAGCTTGCTCCTCAAAGAGTCAACCCAGAGATGCACATCCTCTCAGGGGTAGATCAAGGGTGCAGCTCACTGCAGTCCCTGGAGAGCAAAAAAAGTTCTTGTTTGGGATCACTAACTATAGGATTGCGAGTCCATAGTCTTTGGGTTAGTAATTTTCCAGGATTCAGGTCTTTTGCCAATTTGTTTAGGAATCAGGTTGTACAATAACATCCTGTCCTGATTTCAGCTAGGATAGAGTAAATTTTCCTTCTAGTAGCTGGTAGGGTGCTGTGTTTTGGATTTAGGATAAGAATAATGTTGATAACACACTGCTGTTTTAATTGTTGCAGAGAAGTGCTTACACTAAGCCAAGGACTTTTCAGCTTCTCGCTCTGTCCTGCCAGCAAACAGGCTAGGGGTGCAGCAGGAGCTGGGAGGGGACAGACCCAGGACAGCTGACCCAAACTGGCCAAAGGGGTATTCCATACCATCTGACATCATGCTAAACAATATATAGGGGTGGCTAGCCGGGGTGGGGCGCCGGCTGCTCGGGGATAGGCTGGGCATTGGTCAACGGGTGGTGAGCAATTGCATTGTGCATCACTTGTTTCGTACACATTATTATTAGTAATACTATTATCATTATTATTATCATTATTATTATTGTTACTATTATTATTATCTTCCTGTCTAAACTGTCTTTATCTCAACCCACAGGTTTTCATTTCTTTTTAATTCTCTCCCTCCATCCCAGAGGGGGAGGAGGGAGGGTGAGCGAACAGCTGTGTGGTGCTTAGCTGCCAGACAGGTTAAACCATAATACATCCCCTCTCAACCCTCCCCATCAGTCCTCAAAATGGGAGTAAGACAGTGTTAGATTTCACCGCATTCCAAAAATAAGAGGGCAACAATGGCTTTTCATTTCATATTTATTAGATAAAGTGATTGATTCCCAGTCAAGCTTATATTCCTTATAAAGAATTCCTCATCGCTTCCAGGAATGAGCTCTACCTGGGGTTTCATTGTTAATGAGCTGCCCGGTTCAAGGAGTGATTTCATTGAGACCTACTGTGGCTCGTAAGGCTGAGCAAGACTTATGCCAAGTGCAGGAGCAGAGTGTACACACCATATTGTACAGGAGCAGAGTGTACCCACCACAGCTTTCCCAAAGAAGTAAATTTTGTATGTGGAATTGTTATTGGATCTGCAGTTGAAATTATTGAAAAATTTCTGGTTTAAAAAAAAAAAAAAAAAGGTTCATATGTAGCTTTGCTAAGCATAAGTCACTTGGAATGAAAATTTCCAGTTTCCATGGAAGTATGCAGCTGAATTGATTTGGAAGAAAAATAAATAAATTACTAACATTTGTAAGCAGAATTTCAGAGCTTTTCACTGACGATCTTGACACTTGATGTGACAGCGAGGGAAACTACATGGCTATTAGTAGCATAACTTCTATGGTCTACCTATTAATGTACGTAATTTTGGCAAAACTAAAATAATCAGACAAACTTTTGAGTTTACCTTTCAGTATATGGCAGATAAGCATCCTAAAGATTACATCTGAACATCTGTGGTACTCCTACATTAACTCTTCAGAATTCCTGTTTGCTAGTAAAATGGTGTGGAGGATATTAACAGAGCAAACAAACCTACTTGAAAGAAAACAAAACAAAAACAAAACAAAAACACCTTCCAAATGATATCTGCATTGAAAATAACACCAGAAAACAGCAAAACAGGCGAGTTTTGTTTTTTTTGTTGGTGGTGGTTTTTTTTCCCATATTCCCATCTGTCTTTCTGATAGTTCTCAGGACTTCAAATAAGAAAAATCCTAAATAAATAAATAAATAAAAAGACAATCAATACCTTCTTAGAGAAAGATTCTATGAAATATTTGCAGAATGTGATAGTTACTGGGAAGGCATGAGGAAAGAGTAGGAATGGCAATTACAACTAGGAGTGCTGCAGAAGACTGTTTAAGGAGAAAAGAGTACATGTAGTAGGAAAACAAAGTATTTTGAAGTTTTATTTACCACAGGTAGAGTTTAATGTTGGGAAAAAGATAATAGAAAAGGCTAGCTGGCAGCACAAGATCAGAAGCGTGCATAATTACAACAGCTGTAGGTACCAGTTATTCTCCTCAGAATCAATAAGCAGCTGAATTCAGTGACAGATGGATGAAGAAAAGAAAAGCAAGTAAGTTCCTTTTGTACAGATGAGTGAAAAGGTGTCATTTTTACCTAAAAACTAACCTACTTTGAAAATCATTTTCTGCTACTAACACTGATTTCTAAAATCTTGAAGGGTAGAAGAGTAAACATCCTGTTGTGATTCTTATTTTCCAATCCCTGTTAGTAAAGGATTTTCCCGAGAACAGGGAATTTTTTGAATTATTATTATTATTTTTCCCATGATGTGATTTTCTTGTTTGTTTGTTTGTTTGTTTGTTTTTAAACAGGAAAATAATATGATAAACTGGGTTAGAATCAGATCATAAAGAAGTGCAAGCACAAATACAGGCTGGGCGGAGAATGGATTGAAAGTAGCCCTGATGAGAAGGACCTGGGGGTCTTTGTTGATGAGAAGCTTGACATGAGCCAGCAATGTGCAGTTGCAGCCCAGAATGCCAGCTGTATCCTGGGCTGCATCAAAGAAGCATGGCCAGCAGGTTGAGGGAGGTGAATCTCCTCCTCTACTCTGCTTTCTCTAGAGTATTGTGTTCAGTTCTGGGGACCCCAGCACAAGAATGACATGGATGTACTAGAATGAGTCCAGAGGAGAGCCACAAAGATGATCAAGGTGCTGAAGAAGCTCTCCTATGAAGAGAAGATAATGGATTTGGGGTCCTTCAGCCTGGAGAAGAGAAGGCTCCAGGGAGATGTTACAGAGGCCTTCCAGTACCTTAAAGGGGGCCTACAGGAAAGCTGGGGAGAGATACTTTATCAGGGAATCTAGTGATAGGACAAGGAGTGATATCTTTAAGCTTGTCCTGGTTTCAGTTAGGACAGAGTTAATTTTCCTCCTAGTAGCTGGTAGGGTGCTATGTTTTGGATTAGGATGAGAAGAGCGCTGATAACATGCTGATGTTTTAATTGTTGCAAAGCAGTGCTTACACCAAGCCAAGGATTTTTCAGCTTCTCGCTCTGTCCTGCCAGCAAACAGGCTAGGGGTGCAGCAGGAGCTGGGAGGGGACAGACCCAGGACAGCTGACCCAAACTGGCCAAAGGGGTATTCCATACCATCTGACGTCATGCTAAACAATATATAGGGGTGGCTGGCCGGGGTGGGGGGCCGGCTGCTCGGGGATAAGCTGGGCATCGGTCAGCAGGTGGTGAGCAATTGCATTGTGCATCACTTGTTTCGTACACATTATTATTATAGAATATCCCGAGTTGGAAGGGACCCATAAGGATCATCAAGTCCAACTCCTGGCACCGCACAGGTCTGCCCAAAAGTTTAGACCATGTGACTAAGCGCACAGTCCAATCGTTTCTTAAATTCAGACAGGCTTGGTGCAGTGACTACTTCACTGGGGAGCCTGTTCCAGCGTGCGACCACCCTCTCGGTGAAGAACCTCTTCCTGATGTCCAGCCTAAACTTCCCCTGCCTCAGCTTCACACCGTTCCCGCGGGTCTGTCACTGGTGATAACAGAGAATAGGTCACCTGCCTCTCCACTCCCTCTCACGAGGAAGCTGTAGACTGCGATGAGGTCCCCCCTCAGCCTCCTCTTCTCCAGGCTGAACAGGCCCAGTGACCTCAGCCGCTCCTCATACGTCTTACCCTCTAGGCCCTTCACCATCTTTGTCGCCCTCCTCTGGACACTCTCCAACAGTTTAATGTCCTCTTTGTACTGTGGTGCCTAGAACTGCACACAGTACTCGAGGTAAGGCCACACCAGCGCAGAGTAGAGGGGGACAATCACTTCCCTCGACTGACTAGTGACGCCGTGCTTGATGCAGCCCAGGATGCGGTTGGCCCTCCTGGCTGCCGGGGCACACTGCTGGCTCATATTCAACTTGCTGTCAACCACAACCCCCAGATCCCTCTCTGCGGGGCTGCTCTCCAGCGTCTCATCGCCCAGTCTGTACATATAGCCAGGGTTGCCCCGTCCCAGGTGCAGGACCTGGCACTTGCTTTTGTTAAACTTCATGTGGTTGGCGATCGCCCAGCTCTCCAATCTGTCCAGATCTCTCTGCAAGACCTTTCCACCCTCATCCGAGTCCACAACTCCTCCAAGTTTAGTGTCGTCGGCAAGTTTGCTCAGAACACCTTCTAGTCCTACATCCAAATCATTTATAAAAACATTGAAGAGGACTGGCCCTAAAACAGAGCCTTGAGGGACCCCACTAGTGACCATCCGCCAGCCAGATGTGGCCCCATTTACCACAACCCTTTGAGCCCTGCCCGTCAGCCAATTGCTCACGCATCGTATGATGTTTTTGTTTAGCTGTATGCTGGACATTTTGTCCAGTAGGATCCTATGGGAAACCGTGTCAAAAGCTTTGCTGAAATCCAAAAAGATCACATCAGCTGGTTTCCCTTGATCGACTAGATGGGTGATCTTATCATAAAAGGAAATCAAATTTGTTAGGCAGGACCTACCCCTCATGAACCCATGTTGGCTGGGACCAATGACTGCATTGTCCCCCAGGTGCGCTTCAATAACTTCAAGGATCATCCTCCATAATTTTACCAGGCACTGACGTGAGACTGACAGGCCTGTAATTGCTAGGGTCTTCTTTCTTACCCTTCTTGAAAATTGGCACAACGTTTGCCAGCTTCCAGTCCAATGGGACCTCTCCAGATTCCCAAGATCATTGAAAAATAATTGAGAGACGTCCCACGATGACGTCAGACAGCTCTTTAAGCACCCTGGGATGAATCCCATCCGGACCCATGGACTTGTATGGATCCAGGTGGAGCAGCAAATCCCGCACATGTTCAGGGTCGGTTGGGAGTTTGTCATTCCCACCGTCATGGTCCTCCAGCTCAGGGCACCCTGGGTCCCGAAGCCCATCATCAGCGTTGAAGACAGAGGCGAAGAAGGCATTAAACGTCTCTGCTTTGCCTATGTCATTGTCTGTGAGGAGACCCTCCCCATCTAGTATCGTACCTATGTTTTCTTTGGTTCTCCTTTTTCTGTTCATATATCTAAAAAAACCTTTTTTATTGTCTCCCACAGAGATGGCCAGCTTCAACTCTAGTTGGGCTTTGGCCACACGAATTTTCTCCCTACAAACACGAACAGCATCCCTATATTCCTTCCTCATCGCCTGACCCTCCTTCTAGCAGCCGTACACTTTCTTTTTTCACCTAAGCTCCAGTAGAAGATCCCTGGTCAGCCAGGCCGGCCTTCTGCCCCTCTTGCCTGACTTCCGATATTTTGGAATTGCCTGATCTTGAGCTTTTAGGAGGCAGTGCTTAAAGATGGACCAGCACTGATGGACACCAATGCCTTCAAAAGCAGTTTCCCAGGGGACCTTGCTGACTAGTTCCCTGAGCAGCCTGAAGTCTGCTTTCCCCACATCCAGGGCTGAAGTTTTGGTGGCGGTTTTCCTTCTGTCACCATAAATTCTAAACTCAACCACTTCATGGTCACTATGACCGAGACGGCCGCCAATTGCCACGTCTCCCACAAGACCCTCTCTGTTCTCCAGCAACAGATCTAGGAGGGTACCTTTCCCAGTTGGCTCACTTAGCACCTGCACCAAGAAGTTATCATCTAGGTGCTTTATGAACCTCCTGGACTTGCTCGTGTCAGCCGTGTGGTGATCCCAGTTGACGTCTGGCAAGTTAAAATCCCCCATTAGGACAAGGGGAGTTGATCTCGAGGCATCTCTTAGTTCTGCAAAGAATAATTCACCGGCGTTGTCATCCTGGCCAGGTGGTCTGTAATAGACTCCCACAACAACATCCCCTTTATTTGTTTGTCCCTTAATCCTTACCCAGAGGCTCTCAACTTTGCCATCGCCGACTTGAAGTTCCACACAATCCAGCCCATTCTTCACATACATCGCCACCCCACCACCTTGCCTACCCTGCCTGTCCCTCCTGAAGAGCCTGTAACCATCTATTGCAACACACCAGCCACAGGACTCATCCCACCAGGTTTCGCTTATGCTAATGATATCGTAGCTGTGGGACTGGACCAAGACTTCTAGCTCGTCCATTTTATTCCTCACACATGCGTTTGTGTAGAAGCACTTCAAATGCACCTCCCTACATGCAGCACCTTGTGTATCTGACTGAAGGGCCTCACTAGGACACAGTCCCTCTGATTCTAGCACACCATCCCTTAGCTCATCACCGACGTGCCTGGTTCTATCCCCTTCCCCCTTCAACTCTAGTTTAAAGCCCCATCTATCAGCCCAGCCAACTCCTGAGCAAAAATCCTCACCCCTCTCTGAGAGAGGCGCATCCCATCTGGTGCCAGCAGGCCCGGGGTCGCGTAGACCTTCCCATGATCGAAAAACCCAAAATTCTGCCGGTTGCACCAGTCCCAAAGCCATGTGCTAATGTGATGAGTCTGCTTGTCAGCTTCGATCCCTCCTATCGGAAGGACAGAGGCAAACACAACCTGTGCCCCTGATCCTTTAAGTAGTCACCCCAAAGCCCTAAAGTCCCTTTTGATCGCTCTCGGACTTCTCATCGCTACCTCATCATTACCAGCCTGAAAGACCAGTAGCGGGTAGTAGTCGGTGGGCCATACCAGGCGCTTGACTTTCCTAGCGAAGTCTCTCACCCGAGCCCCAGGGAGGCAACAGACTTCCCTGTGGGTAGGGTCCAGTCGGCATATTGGGCCCTCTGTCCCTTTCAAAAGGGAGTCCCCCATGACAATAACCCTTCTTTCTTTTTTGAGAGCTGATGTAGCAATGTGGGGGGTAGGGGACCTTGCCTTAGGCATCCTCACCAACCGGGATGGGCTTTCGCCTGCTTCGTTGTTCTGGTTGTCCTGTTCTAGAGCTTTGTACCTGTTATATAAGGGTAGATGGGAAGGTGAGGTGGGCAGGGACAGGGCTTGCCTACCACCCCGAACAGACACCTGCCTCCATTCCCCGCCTTGGCCTAGGTCTCCTCCTGCTGCCTGGTGGGATGAGGGAACTTTTGTCTTCTGGGTAGCAGGAGACGTTTGTACTATGGCAGGCTCGTGAGTCTGTCTCAGAGAGGGCAGAGTACACCTCAACCAGTCAATTTCCCTCTCTGACTCCCTAATGCTTCTGAGCCTGGTCACCTCCTCCCAAAGCTCTGCTACCTGTTTGAGCAGCTCTTCAACCTGGGCACACCTCCCACAGGCATTCTCCTCGCCGCTGCTGTCGGATACCGACAGAAGACTCGGGCACATCCTGCAGCCCAAGACCTGGATGGCTGTGTGTTTCCCCGAGCCCTCCGTCTGAGGAGCCACATCGGTGACTGTGGCTGGAGAGGCCACAAGAGATGCGGAGGCCATGGTTTTCT
Organism: Anser brachyrhynchus; assembly: GCF_964034855.1. Classification (NCBI taxonomy): domain Eukaryota; kingdom Metazoa; phylum Chordata; class Aves; order Anseriformes; family Anatidae; genus Anser; species Anser brachyrhynchus. The sequence continues at coordinate 171,160,011 of NC_137694.1, read as the reverse complement.
GCCTGGTTGATACCACGGCCAGGTTCCTCGCAGGCAGGTTACAGGTACCGAAGGGAAAGACCGCTGCAAAAGACCGGCGAGGGGCCCTCCCTGCTCACCCTGCCTGCGTGAACTGCCATGCCACTCCCTTCTGACGCGCCACACCCTGTTTGCCCGCCCTGTTCGCCGCGCTCCAGGTCCCTCGCACTCCCTAGGGGCTGCTTTTGAACGGCTGGGGAGGGGGCATTGCTGGCTCTGCCTATGCCTCATCGGCCTCCCTCGCGAGGGCTGCCGGGTCCCGGCGGCTCCCTCGAGTGGCCTCGATGCCAGAAAAAAAAGCCCTGCCTGTCCCGATCCCCCACTCCGCTGCAGAACGCGTCTGCCACAGATCCTATCGACTCGGCAAGTATTAGTAATACTATTAAGTATTAGTATTAGTAATACTACTATTATTATTATTATTATTATTGTTGTTGTTGTTGTTGTTGTTATTATTTTCCTGTCTTAATAAACTGTCTTTATCTCAACTCACAGGCTTCACTTTCCCGTTTCTCTCCCACACCCCAGAGAGGGAGTGGGGAGGGTGAGCGAACGGCTGTGTGGTGTTTAGCTGCCGGCCGGGTTAAACCACAACAAAAATGGAAGAGGGTTTAGATCAGATATAGGAATGATTAGATTTAGATCATTACGATTTAGATTAGATATAAAGAAGAAATTCTTTACTCAGAGGGTGGAACAGTTTTTCCAGAGAAGTTATGGATGGCCCCTCCCTGGAAGTGTTTAAGGCCAGGCTGAATGGGGCTTTGAGCAACCTGGTTTAGTGAGAGGTGTCCCTGACCCTGGCAGAGGGGTTGGAATTAGATGATGTTTAAGGTCCCTTCCAACCCAAACCATCCTATGTTTTTATGATTCTTTGATTCTGTGATTAAGTTGAGAAACACTACATTATTTTAGAACATGCAGACTGAATACCATGTGATTTTGAGATCCTCATGTGCCAAAAAGAAACTCACTGAAGTAGGGTTCAAGCTTACTTGGAACAGAGAGATATGCTTACTAACAGAGAGTAATAAGGTCCAACCATAACAGCTGTGGACTACATCACTTCTCAAACCTCCTTGTCTCTTCCAGAGATGACATTATTGTTGTGAGATACAAGAATACCGAAGGTTAGCTGTTGTTTATCAGGAAAACCGTTGTGGTTTGTAGACTGATGAAATGATCTTCTATGAATTTCACTGTATATTGTATTAAAGTAAAAGAATAAAATTAACCTTTAAAAAAGTATCAGAAAATAGTTTTTATGTGGATTCATCATTTTATAACAACTTCAGATGATTTGCCTACATACACTGTAAGCTGTATGAAACATTAAGCTTGTGACAATCTGAGCTCTGCATATTATTTATATAATGTACTTATTATAATGTACAGTTATATAAACCTATCTTTAGAATATGAAGTCCATTTGATTTCTGAATTATTCTGGTTTTTCTATTTTTGGGGTGTTGGATCAAATTTGTAGGTGTTAATGTCTATTCATTAGCCTGTAGTCAAAAAAGATGGTAAATGAGAAATAACTTAAATCATGAATAATGACAGGCAGCAGGTAATTGTGGGTGTTGATGAATGTTGGAAACTGAACTTCTGAACTCTCAAGCACGTCTGCCACTTGCTAGCTGCAACCAGAAACACCTGGTTGTAAATTTTGATAGCACCTAGGCTGCAGAAATGGCATAGACTGAGATCTCCAATTAATAAAGAAACCACCGATTAGAAGGATGAGACACATACTTCTACGTATAGGCTAAAAAGATCCTGGACATGGAGCAAGATCCACAGAGATGAATGTTGGGGAGCTCCCATAGGGCAAACTTTGTGTAGAAAATGAGTGGCTAGCGCTGTCCAAATTAAAGCCAAAGAGTAAAACAATAATGGAGTGGCATGGGTGCCCATATATCTAGTTGTCGAGATTATTTTATGGATGTTTTTACTTAACAGTATAAATATGACCAATGATAAATTCCAATGATAAATTGGAAACACTTCTATAAAATTACAGACTGACCTCTAATCTGAGTGCAGACCTAGAAAGCCTGCTTGAATTCAACGAATTCTTCTTCCTGTCCCAGAACAATGAATCTCATCATAGCAACATAATGAGTTTCCAGTCAAAAGTGTCCAGGAGAGCTGTGACAAATCCCGTTACAGTTTGCAACCAGAATCTGTACATTATTGTATTTGAAACAGTTTGCCCATGCTTGTAGTCTCATATGTTCTCATAGCATACATTCTTGTCCCACTTTGACAAGGTAGAGACAGATATTTGATTTAGAACAGAGATGTTTTATTTTACAATTACTTGTTTCCGCTTCAATTTTGTATCATTTCAGGGTCAAATTAGAGTCTTGCCAGAGTTCCTTACTTCTTACGGCAATCTGGAATAAATCAATTGACTTCATTGCAGATGTGCAGATTTTAAATAGTATTTCATTGACACCTTTGGAGAACATAGGTCTGGAGTGAGGACTGAATGGATTACTAGCAGCTGAAAAAACATGAATAGTTTTTCTTTCTTATAACAGCACCTAATCAGGATTTATTTTTATTAATGTTAGAATGGGAGTTTTTCCTTTAAAATATAAAATTTTATTTCCTCCCTCTCATTCATAATTTTAGAGAGTAAACTGTCACAAATTATATTGTCACAGCAGGATGGGATTGGAGTGAGAATCCCTCTTTAACATTAGAGGGAAACAAAGAATTTCTAGTTAGTATAGTATATAAACATGCCATTTTCTGATGAGTGTGCTGCTTTTCTGTAAATATATCTCCCCTTAAATTTTACTGCATGTAAACAAATTAGAACAAAATTTTTCTATTAATCAAGCTGAAATTCTACCATGTAGGCAGACATCTGATTCATAACACAGAAGATATTCACTGTCCTCCCTTACCAGATATTACCGCATTTCTACTTACTAATGAAATACCAGAGATGCAATATCTCATACTGAATAGCCTCAATCTTATTTAAATTCCACATTTTAATTTGTCAGCAAAATTCCACATTGAATTCACACCAATTTCCAAGAGCACTACAAAAGTTAAATTGAATAAAACCAACCTACACAATTTTTTTTCCCTTTGGAAACATGCCAGGAGGAAATTGTGTTCTTTGTATATATCTTGAGCGTGGCAGATTATATATTCCAACATACACCATGAAATTCATTAATATGGAAAGTGTGTGAGGATTAATTTATCTTCTTATGTCTTCTATCATTCCCATTGCTATAATGCTATTATTGACATATCTTTACTTACACATGGGATTAAAAAATCCTGTAACCATTCTGTATATTTTTTAACAGAAAGTTGAATGTTCAGACAAGTTGCACAGACAGCTTGAATTTCAAGTAAATACTGACAGCTAGGGAATGTCTTATATTTAATTTTTCATTTATCTAATTGAAGTGACATCTCAAACTTTTACATATAGCTGATATTGCTGTAATAAAAAAGTTTTCTTGAAAAAATGGTTTTGCAGTCAGGGAATGCATTTCCTTGATTTTAGTCCTGTCACATCATTTAAAACAATAAAGATAACCTATTTCCATTTTCCCCAAAGACTGCATAAGGTTTAAATGAAGCTGTCATGACAGAAATGTAAAATGTGAAGAATAGTCTAAAAGATTACAAAAAACTTTCACTTATACTGTGACTCTGCCATCAGAGGCTATTTGTTCCAATTTTCATACTAGCAGTATATGTCACTGTGACTGGAAACAGAACAAAATGGATAGGAGAGTGTATGGGACAGGGAGAAGAAAAATAGTATAGGATTGATCTAAAAAACCACAGCACCACCAACAAATAAAACATTAAATACAATAGCCTCCCTCAAAAAATCACACTCCTGGCAGCCTCCAAATTTAAAGAAATGAAATCAAAATAAAAAGGCCTGATTCTGTCATCATTAGACAGTTGTCAACAGATCTTTAAAGTTCTTTCTCTTCAAACACAGGATTACATGTCTGACCTTGCCACATGTGGGATGTTGTGATCTGTGTTTGAGTGTGGGATATTGCGATGAAGAAGGAATAATACTGGTGTGCTTGTATGGGCAGATTTTTCCTTTCATTATGTAACTCTTTCACAATGTAACATGATAACTGATTACACCAAAGTGAGGTGACATCTCTTTTGCTCCACTGTGGTGGTTTAACACTGGTAGGTAGCTCATCTCCACAACCATGCCACTCTCTCACTACCCCTCCACAACAGAAAAAGGGGAGAAAATAAGATGAAAAAAAAAAAAAAAGCTCATAGGTTGAGATAAGGAGAGGCAGATCCCTCACCACTGTTACCATTACAGGTAAAACATACTCAGAATGGAGACATTAATGTAATTTATTGCCCCCTAATGACAGACTAGAGCAGTGAAAACTAAAAGTAATCCACAAACACCTTCCTCCCACCCACCCTCTTCTACCTCCTTCCCCCAGGTGGTGCAGGGGAATGGGGAAAGAGTGTTATGAACAGTCCATAACACTTCATCTCTTCACCCTCACTCTCTTCCCCTGCTCCAGCACAGGGTCCCTCCCATGTCATCCTTCCCAAACTGATCCCGCATGGGCTTCCCACAGGCAGCAGCTCTTCAAGAACTGCTCCCATATGGGTCTGTACCATGGAGTCCATCAGTCAGGAATGGAAAGCTCCAACACGGGTCCCTCATAGGTGGCTCCTCACAGGTCCCTCCCTCCAGATCACCTGCTCCAACATGATCTCTTCTCCATGGGCTTCAGTTCCATCCCAGAGTCTGCTCTTGTGGGGTCTCTCCATGGGCTGCAGTCTCCTTCAGGCCAGATCCACCTGCCACAGTATATGTTTCTCTATGGGCCACAGTGCGGAAATTTCCACCAGGGTACCCCATGGGCTGCAAGGGGAACTTCTGCTCCAGCACCTGAAGTACCTGCTTTCTGTTCTTCTTCACTGACCTTTGTGTTTGCAGGGCTGTTTCTCTATATATTTTCTCAGTCCTCTCTCCCAGCTGCTGTTGCACAACATTTTTCCCTTTCTTAAATCTGCTTTCACAGAGGCACAACCAACGTCACCCACTGGCTCAGCTCTGGCCAGTGGTGGGTCCCTTTTGGAGCCAAGTGGAGCTGGCTCTGATCTGACATCGGGCAGCTGCTGGGCTGTGCTCACAGAGGCCACCCCTGCAGTCCCACCACTACCAAACCTTGCCACATAAACCTAATACATCCATCTGATTTGGGAGGAATGGATTAAAAACAGAAGATTGGCAAAGAGGACAGAATGAAAGACTGGCAAGGAGGATTGTAAATAAGCTCAAGTGACCTTGCAGCTGGGAACGCATAAAGTCTGGAGAGCAGTAAAGTCAGAAAACATAAATTGTACCTACTGCTGTTTATCCTCTATATGTTTGACAAGTAACACATCTGTGAATAGTGTGGAGGCGCCCTATTGGACTCACTTCAGCTCGCAGCACTGGTATGGAAAATATCAAAAAGCACAGTGAGGACCATAGCACGCACAAGCACTTGATAAGCAGGTGTAAATAAACAGCAGGTAATCTAGCATGGACTGAGTTTAGCGGTGTCTGCATCCCTGCCTGTGCGCCTCAGCCGGGGTATTGCTTTGGGAATCTCCTGGTTGGCAAGGCAACAAAAATAAAGGAGGTTTGTGTCCTCCTGAAGCAGTAGCTGTCATGGGAAATGAATCTCATCTTTTATATCTGAAAGGAGATAGAACTAATATATACCAATCTGTATAAGAACAATTTGTCTTTGTTTCTTTAATATATACACAGAAAACAGTAATTGAAGACAAAATAATTGTTGTATTATAAACAAAATGATTGTTTGTTCATCCCAGCGTTAGAGACGTCTGTGTCTAAAGACAGTTCTTTAAACTATGCCTATCTTGTCTGTGCTAACAACTGTGCCAGTTGTTAAGTTACATGAATACTTTACCTTAACTATCATGTTATTAATTTCATGTAGTTTATTAGAACTGACTTTCCCATAGAGATAGGTATTCTATATTCATTGCAAGTTATACTGCTACTATTCTGTGAACTCTGACAATAGCCAGTAATAATTATATGGATTTTCTTTTCAAATTCCTTGATAAATATGTTATGATGGTGATGCTATTACATTTACAAGCAAGTATTGGCTATCTTCCATACTATGTTGCAGTGACTACTGCCAAGCATTTAATATGTTGTTTCTTTTGCCTTCTAAAATATCATAAGCAAAGCTTGTGTAGGAGTAAATATAAAGGTTCAAAGAATAGGTGTAACCTCAAGAGGTGTCCCTACTCAAGGGGAGATCCTGTCACATAGCCTGTTGTACAAGAAATCTCAAAGGGTTCTTGCTCTGCTCACTATTTATGGGGTAAGAAGACGGATTTATAGTTATATTTGCACACCAAATGCAGATGTTAGTTTCTTCTAAATCTGGCTTGAGTTGTTATCTATCTCCCTCAAATCCATTGTGAGCTGGATGCCTCAATCATGACCTGATGGCATCCATCATGACTGACACTAGTGGTTATCATTAAAGTAGGGTTAGATGAAATAAAACTGAAAAGGTAGTGGGAGGGAGAATACACACTCACAGGGTATCACCTGCAAAGTTGCTGGCATTACTATAATGGAAATACATATAGAACTGAGGTATAATTGACAATTTTAGAAAAGACGTCTGAGAGTAATAATTTTATCTCTTTCCTCAAATTAGTACACAAGAAAATGTACAACAGCTTAAATATAATAATGCATTCATAGAATCATATAATCATAGAATATCCTGAGTTGGAAGGGACCCATAAGGATCATCAAGTCCAACTCCTGGCACCACACAGGTCTACCCAAAATTTTAGACCATTTGACTAAGTGCACAGTCAAACGCTTCTTAAACTACAACAGTCTTATTCATCAATGACACTACTAAGGAGAGTACAAATATTACTGTGAGTGAAAGGTTTTATAAAATGGTTTTTCATTGAACACAAATCTCATTATGGCTTCTTAAATTCATACAAAAATGACATATTCTTCACCAGAAAGATAAAAATTTCCATCAGGATGCATCTTAAACTGAGTAAAAGAAAATCCATGTGGCTAGATTTCCCCTGTGCTATAAAAAGGACTCTCAATATTTTATTTACTTTTAAAAGGGAATTGAAAAAATAAATCCCTTTCCCAGCATATGAATAGTATTGCACTGGATAGGTTTCACAGAAAAACTGAAATTCACTTATACTGAATCTAAAAATAATCATAATTGGTGTGTTTAGTATTGACAATGAGAACCACCTGCTTTACATAGTCTGACATGAAATTAAACGAGTTTAAATTCTGATATCCGAAACTGATGATTTACTATTATAATTATTCCCCTACAGTAAACAAACAGAAAACAAACAAACAAACAAACAAACAAAACCTGGGAATCAAAAGCAAGAAGGCCTAAGAAACTTCTGCAGAAATCATAGCTGAAACATATGTGGGGGAAAAACAAACGCCCTGCCTTCAGAACACCTGATTCCCAAACACAAAAAATCTTAAAAGATTTTTTTTGTCTCTCTTGATAATACTGGATAATATAATTGGATAAAATAATTGGATAATATAGTAGAAAGTGTGCTTGCTGCTTTTGTCAAACTGGCTTAAAGGGCATTGCAAAAAACATCCTGTCTTCTAAATACAAGAAGTCCAAGAACCAGTAAAACTATAACCAAACACGAACTCTTTTTCATACAAACTGCCTCCACCGATGGAAGGTTTACCTCTATTTCAACGTTTTTAGCACCACCAGATATGAAGACATTAATCAAAAACTAACTCAACTAAATCCCAAAATTTAAATTCCAGGAATTTTAAGTGGGTTTCAGCTCCAAGTCATAAACACATAAAGTTAGTTCTCAAATGCAGGAATCTATGTGGGTCAAAGGACATTCCTATGGTAACCAGTCAACGTCTAGGTTAGTATTCAACTGCACAAAGTTAGCCACTGTTCACAATTGGTCCTTTACTTCTTTCACTAACTGGCCATGTCTCAGTAGTTAGTATAGACTAAATTTCAGGTTTCTATGATTCCTTACCATAGCTTCAACATATCACTGGACATATTACATTTGTTGCCATTAAATGATTAGGTACAGGAGCTATTCTGACCATTTCTCAAGATTTGTGGAGAATGTGTGAATAAGATCCTTTCACGAACAATCTGTGAGATTGTTCATGTGTGAGCTTGATTTTGTTTATTTGAAGATAAATGTTAAATTTTTGTTTTCAGTGAAAATTCTTTTTAAAATATTTTCTAAAATTCTAAAACATTTTCCCCAATCATTAAAAAAAAAAAATGGCAGCTTATTTTATTCTTTCTTTGTCATTTTATTATACAAATAGTCCTTTCAATGCAATTTTCTTTTTATTTTAATACTCTAATGTTGGCTTCTAAATCACAGGTTATATCTTTAGAACCCTACCTATATCAATACTGATTCCTATGATATAAACGATAGATTTAGTTTAATATCTCTCTGTTCTAGGTGGGATACAGAGCAGTGACCACAGGACATCTGACTAGGATGCCTGCTTTGCACCAAACACAGGCCTCTTCCAGAGAAGACATTCTGTTGCTTTAGAATGTTGTCACTGCTCTCATGAAATATGGGTCTGATATTGGGAAAACTGTTGGCATAAAATAAATAAAAGTGGGAAATACAAGTAATGAAAAATTATGAGGGCTGATTCAGGGATCTTATGACTGTTCATGCTGGCTAAGATGATTGCTGAGAGATTCTAGTCACACATAGCAGAGTGCAGCAGCCCATCCATATCATTAGTAACAACACATTCTTTGTCTTAAGTATGGTATCTTGGTATAGCACCCTGAAATGGCACTTAGATCACATGCTGAACTCTTGCCATGTCTCAATGGAGCAGGCAGTATGAATTAATTCTAGTTTACTGGGAAACAACAAAATGAAAGGGAATATTTTATGTTATAAAAAAAAAATCCAAAAAGTTTCATACAAATAGGTTTCAAATAAATATTTGTTTTGTAAGCTTTAAGGTCAATCACAACTTCAGGATAAATTCACCATACGTCTTCCTTACTCATCTTCCTTACTTAAAAAAAAAAAAAAATTCTCCATAAATGAAAAATTTTCCTTTCTGTTTCTGTCCACTTCCAAGACTATGCTGTCTATACACAATGTCTCAATTTCTGCATTTTTATACACTACTTCATATTAGTTTATTTTCTTCTGGGTTGTCTTTAGTCTTCCTTAAAAGAAAGCAAGCTGACTGCTTTGTCCTCTTGATGAAGTACTGTCTTATGGCTACACTATAGTCTATTTAAAGCATGGATTTTCAGTGACACTAATGTGCAATTGCATAAATGCAAATACACGGATATACTACCTTACAAGCAATCTCAACTATTAGTCCAAGTGACAATTAAATACAGGGTATTTGGGTGTGCAGTACTACAAGACAATTGAACAGACAATAGCCAATGAACCTTTGAAACTAGTTCTATTGCATTTACAATTTACGTATAAAATAATTGCATTTACAATTTGGCTTTTTCTTGCGTTGTGCTTCACAGATATATTTTGAAATAATATTTCACTTCTTACGGCATTGTTTTTTTTCCTTGAGAAAATTATTATTTCAGGTTTTATTTGTTCTTATGGGTTTGATTTTATGTTTTCTTTCTTTTCTGTTCTAATATAACAGCAATTTGCCTTCCAGTTAAGAAAGTAAAATCTACTGGGGAAAGGTTTATTATCTTTTATGTGTACTTATTTCCACCAGTAATCTTCTAACAGAAATTAGTATATTTAGACAGACATTCACAACTGGTCTAGAGATAACGAAGTATTTCTGTACAGAAATAGAATATTTCTGTATTTTTTGTCAGAACACATATTTTACTCCTATCAGAATACATATGCAAAGCCACACGAATAACAGAAAATAGTAAACATCTCATATCAGGTCGTTTGGAAGAAAATACAGGCATCGTCAATGGAGCAGTAAGGGGTATTCTAGACAATAAATAGCTTTAGTCCAAAAGCACTGAGCAAGGTGGGGAAAGCTGTTTCAGCAAGTGTCATTTTGTGTCAGGTACTGAAACAAATATAAAAAGCTTAGCAAGAGGAATGCACTAACCTATTTCTATTTAGTCATGTCCTATGCTTAATCATAATGTGTGAACATTTGCAGAGCTTGTAGACTAGATTTAGCTCTACAGATTTGCTCTTAAATGGAAATTGTCTTTCCCCCAAGTTTTCCATTTACCAATACCAGAGAATGCTTCAAATTCCAGTACTTAAATCTTTCAATTTAACAGAGATATTTTTTTGTTTGTTTTTTATAGATAGAGATGTATATCACTTAATCTATTTGAAGGTAGTGCAGGGAAAAAAAAATCACTGAGGGTTGTTTACCTCTCTTTCTCTCACCCACAGTTCTTAACGGCGTACACGCTAATGCCTTGTAATACAGATGAGGCTTCATGTCTATTCAGCCTTCTCAGATTATGACTGGGCCTATTACAGGTTGTGCAATCTGAGAAACAAAGTGCTTTGGTTCTGCCTCTCGAGTTCTTGTTTAAACATTAACAAATTAATCAACTACCTCTTAAGGTAGGAAATGTTCCATTCAAACTGACAAATGTATTTCAGAAAATGCAATGATAGTTTGGGTTGTTTTTCATTTCTTACTATTTGCAGCAAAGGAAGACAGGGTGAATTAATTTGGGACAAAATAGATGGGAGAGATGAGATGGAGCTAATTTAGAAACTGTGAAACTGTTTCTTTTTTGCTCATACCATTTATGACAGAAAAGTATACACATACTCATAACAATTCTACTGGCATCAATGGGGCTATTCTGTGGAATAATTTGACCTTCAGAATCCATTTTCCATTTCCTTACACCTTTTTGAACCCAAAGATACATGCTCTGAATGAACATAATAATTCTGGTATTTTGATTTTTATATCTACTTCCAAGCAGGTCAAAATAAGTTATTAAATAGTGAGGTTATTAAGATGTGGGATGACAGGAACACATGAAATCACACCCCACCTCCCCCCTCCATGCTACCTCACAATTAATACTGCTTCAAATGTTATAACTTTGAGGTATTGATTAAATATTGTCAAAGCATTCTATGAGATTTAGTAAATGCACTTTAAAGGCTGCTATTATCATGTTATTGATCCATTTTTTATTAAAAATAAAAGTTTCAAATATACATATACAATTTAAAAAACATCTTTGGTATAAATGTAACATTTTCTTTGAATTATTGTTTACCAAAAATTAAGATGGAAAAGCTTACTGAGTCCATGCTGGATGGCATGGTCTTTTCACATACCACTAGGCACTTACTCTTGTTCAGATGAATCCCAACCTGACATTTCTCTACTTGATCACGTGTGCACAGATTTAGCTCTTCAGAGTTGTTCTTAAATGGAAATTTTCTTTTGTCACTAAAGGTGATTCCATTTAGTGTCATCAGAAAATCCCTGTTAAGTATTTAGTATTACTTTGTTAAGTATTTAGTGCCATACAAGGTGTTTTGATGTATCCTGGTATTCCACCTACCTGCCAGCCTTCACTATATTAAGTCTTAGTCTTCTATTCATCCAGGACTTTATCTACCACATTTCTGTGAGTTTCTTGTGTATATAAGTCCCAGAAAAAAAAATATGGACTTCAAATCTACTTATGGTCTGGATTTTTTTTTTTCTATTGGGTAAGATTACATAATTCCCTTCTAACTTAATGATTTTGTATTACATTCTCATGTACATAATTACAACTGTATTATGCAAGAAGCCACATGTACAAATTCCAACAAAAAAATTTAGCTAAAAAAGAAATCACATCATCATCTGATCTCTGCATTTTGCGTTTCATATACAAACTTTTCTTAAGTCTACTATTTCGTAATATTTACCTTACTTATCATAGAATCACTTGATGAATACTGTTCTGATATCCAGAGGCACCGATATCTCTATGAAATCCCAGTGATGAAAACCTGTCCAGACTCCTTAGCATGTGGTAAGCTAGAGTTTGAGAGATTGGATAGTTACATTAAAGTCTACCATTGTGATCCACTCAATTTTTACTCTACTTTTGCACAGAAGCAGAAAAATATCTTGGTTACAAGTTATGAAAGCAAAATAAGAACATAATGTTTTGTGTAGAAGCTTCTGTTTATTCAGACTTGTAAACAGAAGACTTCTCAAAGTTAGATATTTTTAAAAGATTCTAGCTTTCATACAATTTACTCCTTCATTTTTCTTTCTCCTCCAGAAGAGTATCTTGAGGATTTAAAACACGGACAGCAATGGAAAAAAAAAAAAAAAAGTCAAAAATCCTGACTAAAAGTCATATATCTTGTTCACAAGATATATGTGTTATCTTATATCATATATCTAGTTCATATCTTTTCTTAACAAAAAAAAAAAAAACAAAAAACAAACATTGCAGTTGAATAAATATCACTTGAACAGAATGATTTTGTTGTGCAGGCCTAAGCAACATGCATTTACAGAGTTATACCACATTACACCCTTGTGCTAGTAGTATACAGCAAATGTGAAAAGGAAGAAAAAATTTTGCAAAATATTATTTTTCTCTGAAAGCATCAGAAGTCAAATTTCATAGCTTGAAAGTATATTTATAACATGAGGTATTCTGCTACATCTATGTACTTTCAAATTCAATTAAAAAAAAAAATCTCTTTTTAATTATCATTTATGCATTTCAATCTTGATCACTACAGCCACATGGGCTCTGTTTGAGTGTTAAGGCACTATCATCCCAGAATCCATGCCCAGTACAGACTGCAAATTAAATCAAGCCAGATCCTGATGGCCTAACAGATCTGGGGGGATTTGTTGCATATCCAATTCCTTTTAAACCATCACCCAATGACAAACTGGCCCTTATTTAAGCTCTGGAGGATCTTACCAATGCATAGGAATTCCTGGAGGGTCAATGCAGATATGTACAGAGAATGTACAGACTATTTTCAGTGGTGCCCAGTGACAGGACAAGAGGCAGTGGACACAAACTCAAACACTAGAGGTTTCATTTGAACATCAGGAAACACTTTATTGTGTGGGTAACTGAGCAATAGAACAAGTTACCCAGAGAAGTCGTGGAGCCTCCCTTCCTGGAGATATTTAAAAGCTGTGTGGTCATCATCCTGGGCAACCTGCGTGTCTCTACTGGAGCAGAAGAGTGACACTAGATGACCGCCACAGGTCCTTTCCAATCTAAACCGTGCTGTGATTCTGTGATTGTATTTTTTGTGCTATTGCAGAATTTCCAAAGATTTAAATAGAAAAAAAATACACATTGTTATTAGACGTGCACTGTGGTTTAATACATCTTCACTCTTAAGAACCTATCAAACACTGGGCTGTTGGAGGTAAGTACAATAACAGTTTGAAGAGGAAAGCAGATTTCCATTATTCTATGCTGCTTCATTTACAACTGCATAGTTCAGAGTACTGAGACCTACTAATATTTTGATATTATGTGCCTTTTCTATTGCAGTATCAATATAAAAATTGCTTCTTTGTTCAGTGTGATAATAAGAAAAAATCTTGTGTTTACATCATGATTTTATAGGTTCAAGGAGGAGACAACTGACACAATGAAGACTGTATTACATGAGACAAATTTTACCTGCTAAAATGAATGATAGCTGACAAGGACCATCACTGAAAGGTTCAGTGGGTCAAACAATGTAACAATAATATATATATATAAAAAAGAAAAAAAAATATATATAAGAAATATATATGTATATATATAAGATATATATATATATACATAAGAAAAAAATCAAAAACTAAAGGGGAGAAAACCTGTAAAGGAAACAGTTAATAAAAGACAGCTTCTGGCCATCTGGGGACACTGAAAGGAGATAAGGGCATTCATTGTTTTTGTTTCTGATAAGAGCAGGAAGAGGAAAGTGAGACCGTCTGCAGAGTGTTTTCAGTAAGTAAATAAACAAATAAATAAATAAATAAACCATGCTGGCAGCAGTCAGAATAAGTCTGATATGTTAAGTCATTTTAAAAGAGACTGCCACTGAGACTTCCTGCTCTTCTGCCTTACAGAGTTGAGATAACATTTGTTAACATATTCAAACTTCAGCAGACTTTTCTCAACAAAAAGGAGCCTGTGAAACTTTAGAATATTACCTGTCACTGCTTGAATGCTCTTCTTCCCATAGATTTTTAAACCTCACTACATTAATTCCACATCTGCTTCTCAAGATTATTTCGTATGGTAAATCAAGCAACAATTTGGGTTCTGTCATGTAGCCACGTAACACCATTTAAGTTACTAAAATGTATTCAATATATCCATGGGCATGACAGACACAACACATGACCTGCAAGAGAATTGAGCTGTCTGTGGGTCGCAGCTATCAGTGATGTATGTTAGCCTATAGGATTTAAAATGGCACCTTGTTTAGGTACTAGAATTACTCACCGTACTCCACTTTTAGAAATAATCACAGAGGAAACAGATGTTAGCCTCAGTTATTCCCCAAAGCCTCCCTCAAGATTAGATTTTCTATCTGTGCAAATAGTGGTTATGTGAGGATGGCTCTGTGTGTTGACTCTGCTTGCAGAACTGGGGCCAGAAGCTAAGTGTTCAGCAGTATAGTACTAAGATCGAATACCATGATGCATGGCCAGGCAGGCTGTTTGTTTCCCATCTGTAAGGCCCTCATAGAAAGAAGACCCATCTTTACAAAGCAGTTTGGACTTCATGAGTGACACAACCCCAAAGCCTATAAGGTGACCTTTCAGATAGGCAGTGTACTGATGCTGGCATGAGTTATTGCACTGCACTGTAATTTAGGGGTGATATCACTTAAGTTATTAAACACAGAGCCAAGCCACTCTCACAAGAAAAAAGAAACAGACCTAATGAATTGTGTAAAAACAGCAGTTCTGTTGCAATTGTTATTCCTCTTCTTTCTGAGTTACATATTTCAGAACAAATGGTTCAAGATTTCAGCAAGACTGTAGATGCATTGCTATGTGCTTCCTTTAGTAGAGGAGGTAATGAATTTCTTACTAAATAAACTATTTTCCATGTTCAAAACTATGTTTAGCAGGCTATATATAATAACGAAATACAGGAGTCCAAAATAAAAATATAGTTATAAATTGTGTCACCCCCTATGATGAATATTCTTACCAAAAAATATAATAACATATCAACAAAATGTATAACACTTTGTACTAGTAATAGAACTATTTTTGGATCCAGGCATTTTATGTCATCTAGATAATGCTATCATTCAATCTTGATAATCAGATGCAGTCTATTCTGCCCCGGCTATTAGTCATCGATTTGATACCTCCTTTTTCAAAAACTAGATATCCCAGGAGAGTTAGAGTAATGTCTTTGAAAACTGAATTTGTCTGAAAAGTTTAGAATAACAAAAAATAAATAAATTATTTTTTTTAAAAAAAGGAAGAAAAAAAATAATAAAATCAGAGAAGTTTTCCAAAATGTTTTCTAGCTATCTTAGATGAGTTAATGGTATTAATATCCTTCTTGAACTTCTATATAGAAAAAGAAGTAAAAATGGAAGGTGCATTATTTGCTGTACCCTAAAGCCAGGACCAGTCACACCACCCCCATTTAGTTAATCATAAAGAATATAATAGCAGGACTTCCGTCTAAAAGAATAAAGAAAACAATTCTTCACTGTACATTATACTATTCCCTCTTATAACTCAATTTTTGCTTATCTGTCTAAGACTCCTATTCACAAACAGACTTCGACACATAGTCGAAATTACAAACCCAGGTTATTCACTTTGGATCCCTGTAAAATACAAGGTGAGATTTTACTATCCATTATCACAATCCACAACGTTTAACTTGAAACCAAAATAAAACACAAAGCATGTCTGAAACACCCATCCTCAAATGAACATAAGCCAAGATCTAGGGAAACAGTGTAGACTGCACTCATGCTAGCAATCTAAACTAGCACCAAGGCAAACTTACATAACAGCCTATGACGATAGTCTTAAACTCCCTGGCCTTCCTAAATTATACAAGATACCCTGTGTAGTGATACTGACCAGAAGACAACTGTACTTTGAGGAGTTAGTGATCCATGTAACAGTTAACCTGTGTAGTTCCAGGTCTGTAGTTGTGCTGCACATGGTCTTCAGGCCTGTGTTGTGTAGGACACACCCCTTGGTCACCGGATGAACTCAGCCAACTCACTGTAGCAGAGGAGACTGCAGGCAACTCCCCCACAGTACTGGTGATTACACAATCTAAGACTGCAACAAGAATTTATCTTTTGAATACCCTTTATATTTGACAATAACCATGATAAATAGAGTAGTTTTCCTGTAAGAAAATCTTGTAATAGCTCAAAAGAACAAAAAGAAAGAACTTATCTCCCTGGATTAGATCTGCTCAGAAAGCCGTGGTTAAATCCATTTGGGGTCTGTCTGATGCTGCATGAATGTAGGGTTCCCAGCATGTGAAGAGACATGAAGTTTACTATCTACATTCTTCTTTTTAGCCACTTTTAATAAAGTAGATATTTTATTCAGTTATTCGTTGTCAGGCCTTTCTCATGGAGATCCAGAAAGAACCCTGTGCCATCTCTCTCGCACACCATAGTGTCATCCATCTGTTCGTCGTCCCCCCACCACCCCAAATGCAGAACACCTAGAACATGACAGTCAAAATTACAGACAGAACTATGTCTCCAGTGAAAAACTGATCAAAGGTATCATAGCTATTTTATCCTGAGCAAACTATGTCAGACTGATTAAACAGTTATGAAAACAGTTTATCCTTAAACAGTAAAATTAATTAAATGTATATTCAAGTATGCATTACACAGTCCTCTAGGTTGTTATTTAATATAACAAAGCTTACTTTTCAGTGTTAGATACCATGCACAGAGATTTTGGTTACATGCGCTTTAGCAATGAATTTGGACTGCTATTATTTGATTGGTATAAGGAAATACTTGATCTTGAGTTTCCTCATACTTCCAGTGTACACAACTTGGATAGTTTTACCTCAGATTATACATAACCAGCAGATGTGGGCATATATCTTTATGAACATTTGTAGAACCCTGCTGACTCCTCTCTTGGAATTTCCAAGATTTCCTTTCATCTGTTTCTCAAAGATGATATTATATCATATTAGACATCCTGCCACTTGTGTAATGCTACACATGCAGATCTTTTTTCTGTTGTTACTGATGCTGTTTATGAATAACAAGTTGGTGCCCGCTGCCTGACTGCTTCCTAGTTCTGGGTTCAGATAACACCCATATAGGGTGCCAGGGAGAAGAGTGAAAGCTGGAATAATCCTGAGCCTATAGGACTTCTACGGAGAGAGAGGAGAGGCCACCTGAACTGACACCCAAATGACTTTTTTTTTTTTTTTCTTTTTTTGACAAAGACACTTGAAATGACTTTGTGGGAGTTCTTTCTACTGTCATTGCAAGACCAGCAAACTGTTGGGTGTAATCAAGTCCTTCTGCTGTGAGCACAACTTTGTCGTCCTTGACAAAAACTTGGAAGCCCTTGCAAACATGCAGAAGACTGTCTGCCCTATGGAGCCTCCCAATACCCAACCCTATCACTATCTAACCAGTTTAAAGTGAGCAAGTTTGTCGTGGGCAAAATAGTGATAAATGTGTCTGAAACCATGCTTTAAAACCTTTCTCTTTAAATAATGTGAGTATGGGACACAGTCATCTGATACTATACTCTTCCTGGGTTCTCCAGAACATGGAGCAGCCAAGGGAAGGACTACTCACAAGATCTACACTTGCATCAAGTGCTCAACCCATTAAAACTGAAAGTAGCTAAATCTGGAAGACTATGATTCCATCTGTTGGAAGACCTCTGAGACAAGTTTACAGATGTTTTTACAGACCTCAGTAGAAGGACACAGAAACATTGGCAGGCTGACAGACCCCACCCAACCAATCTCTCACTCCCCCTCCTCAACAGCACAGGGGGAAAAATAAAATGGAAAAGTTCATGGGATAAGATGACAGGGAGATCACTTACCAATTGCTGTCACAAGAAAAACAAGTTCAACTTGGGAAAATTCAATTTAATTTATTGCCTGTTAAAAATTGAGCAGGACAGTGAGAAAGGACACATCTAAAAACATTTCCCTTCCACCTCCAATTCTTCCCAGGCTCAACATCACTCCTTCATTCCTGACTCACCCCCCTCCCTCCACCCCAAGCAGTACAATGACATGGGGAATAGGGTTATGGTCACATTATCTCAGCTGCTCTTTACACCTCACATATTTCCCCTGTTCTGATGTGGGAACCCCTTCCATGGGGTGCTGTCCCTCAAGAACTGATCCAGCATGGGTCCCACACAGTCTGCAGTTCCTGCCAGGAGCCTGCTCCTGCTTGAGCCAACCACATATTGTAGGTTCCTTCAGGGCATATCCACCTGCTGCGGTGTGGGGTTGTCCACAGGCTGAGTGTGGTTATCTGGTGGTTCACTGACCTTAATGTCTGCAGTTGTTTCTCTCACTTTTTTTTTTTCATTCCTCTATTTTACAATTTGTGCACAATATTTTTTAGTCTTTCCTGAATGCACCTTCCGCAAGACACCACCATCTTGGCTGCTTTGCCCAGCCATGCCCTATGGTTGGGCCGTTGGAGCCAGCTGGAACCGGCTGCGTTCAGCATGGGGCAGCCCTGGAATCTCCTCACAGAGGCCACCCCTGCAGCTACCTACTGCTACCTGCTGCTTCCAAAACTGTACCAGGTAAACCCAATACAGCTGTAAACACCAGTTTCTTCAGCTTCTGTGCACACAGCAGTGTGCAAGAGGTTGGGGCCCTCAGATGGTATGTGAGATGCCATCTGATCCTTCACTACAAGGGCCACATATATACTGAGTCCACTAAGGAGTGGACTAAGTGAGTAGACAGGCACATTTTTAGATGACTTTTCCAGTATGGTAAAATAAATACAAAGCTGCATAATAAGTAAATTCCAGTTGTATGATTCATTTTTCTCTCCTGTTAGATACACTGGGGTGCTGGCAGTATCTTTGTCAGTATCCCTATGAATATGCTTGAGTACCAAAGAGATAGAGAGAACTGCCTGCTGCCAGTTCTTACACAGGAACAGTGGCAGAAGCAGAGTTTTTCATGTTCTTTACCTTTGCAATTGTAACATTGTACTTCCTCCTAAAGACCACCTATATCTCCAACCTGCCAGAAATTACTGTGGTATCAAAACTCTGAAAAGAAACATAGGTACCTGTTCTAAACCTGTAACAAACAATCTTAACTTCAAATAATAATCTGCAGTACAAACTGCAGATTTAAGAATGTATCCATGTTGTTAATAACCACTTTAATTTTTTTTCAAGAATTACCTCAGATTTTTTAATTATTATTATTGCATGGAAGGTGTGTTGTTTATGTGGGTGTATATAATTTACTAGATGCCCACAACCCTTTACACATGAGGGCATAATAAAGAGGTGCTCTAGAACACAACACTTTGTAAGAGTTGTCATTTCTTCAACAACAGCAAAAAGAAACTGTAGAAAAAAATATATAAATGACTCAGGAAAATAAAGGTTACAGGTTATATATTAAATGACTTACACATACAGCTCATTGACTTTTCTAAGTTTGTGGTCACAGATATGGAAAAAATCAGTAAAGTAAAAAGATCTGTAAAAGGCAAGTCCTTTATAATAAACAGTATTATAGGAACTAAGTTTTTTTTTTTTTTTTCAAAAAAGAGTAATGGAGGAAGAGCTTCTTATCTAAAGG
This sequence comes from Anser brachyrhynchus, assembly GCF_964034855.1. Lineage (NCBI taxonomy): Eukaryota > Metazoa > Chordata > Aves > Anseriformes > Anatidae > Anser > Anser brachyrhynchus. The sequence goes on along the minus strand of NC_137694.1, from coordinate 171,140,122 downwards.
AAAGGGGAGGAGTGCATTTTTAAAATGTGGTTTTGTTTCTTTATTTGAGGTAGGAAACTTGAGCAGAGAAGGTCCAGTTCAATGATTTCAATGTCAGAAAGTACTTTCAAAATGTACAAGCCATAGAAAAGCAGTGGTACTAAAATGTTTTGCAAAGTTTTACCAGTGTTCAGTACTGACAGCTCACAAATTGTTACTGTTTTTAATATAAACCAGCCTACTTTATTGGGCAATTCATAACTATTTTTTTTTTCAAAAATTTTAATTGAAGTATTGATGAACTAAAAGGGCCATTTTTGGAGCTAAACTTTCCTTACTTTAACAATTTGATATGAGAAAAATAAATATATGAATTATGAGAGTAGTTGCAAGCAAATTAATTATATATGTATCTCCTTGCATATGGGTTTCATAATCTTTTGGTTTGTTCAGTTTCTTTTGTTTTTTTAAAACCTAAACGTTGATCCTTTGTGTTCTCTTCTAGATGTGAGCAATAAAAAGCCCTGGAAAACTGGGGTATAGACACAAAAGCAATACAATAAATAGTACAGATTTGATTTAAACCTAACTGTACTGGTATTAAGGATATGACTTTGATCTTATAATATGAATCCTGCATGGAACAGGAATGTTCAAAACATGGAATCACCTTTACAAATTCAATCAGTTTCATCTTTCGTTGAAGTTTTTAGAAATTACATTGAATTGCCTTCCAGCAGTTTCCCTTGTCTCATCACATTCTGAAACTTCTTTGAAATATTTTTGTAGAAAACTTTTATTCACAAATGTGCCAAGTAAAACTTGGTTAAATACTTATATACTGTCTGTATACAGAATAATCATTTGATCGGCTGTATACAACCAACCCTGTATTTTCTTGTTCCCATGACTGAATGTACACTGAAAAAGTGTTCAGTGAAATGCTGACTTAGGCTTGAATTATTAGGGTTGAAAGAGACCTTTAAAGATCAGCTAGTTCCAAGCTCCCTGCCAAAGGCAGGAATACCTTCCATTAGATCAGGTTGCTCAAGGTCTTATCAAACCTGATCTTGAACACTTCCAAAGATGGAGTATCTACAGCTTCTCTGGGCAACCTGTTCCAGTGTCTCACTAACCTTATAGTGAAGAATTTCTTCTTTATATCTAATCTAAATCTACCCATTTTTAGCTTGAAACCATTACCCCTTGTCCTACCACTATTCTCCTTGATAAAGGGTCCCTCCCCATCTTTTCTGTAGGCCCCCTTTAAGCACTGGAAGGTCACCATAAGATCTTCAGATACTTCTATACTGTAGGCTAAATATCCCCAACTTTCCCAGCCTGTCTTTGTAGGACAGGTGTTCCAGCCTTCTGATCACCTTCAGAAGGTGATGAAGAAGGTGTTCCAGCCTCCTGATCACCTTTGTGGCCCTCCTCAGGACCCCTTGTAAAACATCCATGTCTTTATTATGATAGGGGCCCCAGAGCTGAATGCAGTACTCCAGGCGGAGTCTCACGAGAGCGAAGTGTGTATATATGCTACATAATATATGTATTTATATATAGCTTAGCACATGGTGCATATATATTACAACATATATATAATATTATATATATACACATTTTATATTTATATATAGTTTGCAGTTAGGTAGGAAGATAAACATGTCTTTTCATTGTTGGTCATGTTAAAGTACACATAAACTCTTGTTGTATTCTTCCTTATTCTAAGCCAGTTGTATGGATGATGACATGAAGATGAGTTTCCAACAGAATAACACCTGTCCAATATAACTGGTGGCTTTAAAATACATATTTTTCCCAGCTGTGATTACTCACAGTTGTTCTTAGTTTTTATTTTTCAGTGGAGAAGGCTGGCTTCTAGAACAGATTCGGAGTCTACTGAATAGATTGTGTGGGTGTGCTAGCAAATATATGTTAGATTATGTGCTAAAAGCTTGTATGCACATCCACAAAGGAACAAAGAAAGACAACGGTGGAAGGAGAAGTCCAAACAAAACCCTGCTCCAACTACTCGCTGGCTCATCACAAAAGCCATGTGCCCCTCAAAGGCCCATCTCTACAAGTCCCGAGGAATACATGGCAGCCTGGAATCCAGATTAAGAACTCAAAAAAAGGGACGCCTTCTGGCTGGCCCTGCCCCATGGCTGTCCCAGTGTCCAGGTTTGAAACCTACAAAGATGAGGCAATGCTGGACCACCTTTTGGACTGAAGACTGTTGTTGCCTGGGGCTATGGGACACATTGTGTCTGCAGAACATTTCATGATTGGGCAGGATTTATGTTGAGCAGGATTTCATGTTTTGAGGAGGAACCAAAGGAAGGAAAATGAATACCATTAGCTGATTTCGGGGGGAACAGAGGTGGAAAAATTAATGGAGGCAGGGATAAGAATGTCCCATGTCTGACCATGCCCTGCACCTGGCTAGCACAGCATGTCCTGTCTTCTTAACAAATTCATTTCTAACTCTTTCCAGGGTGGGGGAGTGTGTGTGTGTGTGCGCATGTGTGAGTGAGGGAGTGTGTACCGGCAACTGGAGTGGGTCCTGTGGCCTGAGAGACTCATATGACCAGATGCCAGAAAGTACGGGTATTAGGATCCAGGGGCAGCTATTGAACAGACTGTGTCTGAGTGTATTTGTGTGCTCAGTGCATGTGCTTAGCCTCTCTACTGGATGGACCTGGGCATGGAGCTGCAGCACCCTCACCTCTGTAAGGCTGTCAGATCTGTCCCAGTATTTTTCCCTTACAATGTACACTTGCCTACATTCATGGTTTCACACTGATGGGCCACAAAGCCCCACCACCATGCCACTTTCTCACCGTCCCTCCCCAAAAGAGAAAGGGCAGAAAATATGATGAACAAAAAAGCTCATGGGTTGAGATAAGGACAGGGACATCACTTACCAGTTACCATCACGGGCAAAACAGACTCAGAATAAGGGAGATGAATGTAACTTATTGCTTACTGACAACAGACTAGAGCAGTGAGAACTAAAAGCAATCTAAATCCACCTTCCCCCCATTCACCTTTGTCTACCTCCTTCCCCCAAGCAGTTCAGGGGAATGAGAAATGGGGGTTGTGGCCAGTCCATAACACTTCATCATCTGTTGCTCCTTCGTGGTCACTCCCTGCCCCTGCTGCAGCATACGGTTGCTCCTACAGAAAGCCCTCCTTCCCAAACTGATAGTACATGGACTTCCCACGGACGGCAGTTTTTCAAGAACTGCTACAGTATGGGTTTGTACCCATGAGTGCAGTCCTGCAGGAATGGATTACTCTAGCATGGGTCCATCACAGGTGGCAGCTCCTGCCAGGCTTCCTGTGCCACTGCAGGCTCCTCTCCATGGGCTGAAGCTCCAGCCCAGAGTCTGCTCCTATGGGAGCTCTCCATGGGCTGCAGCGTCCTTCAGACCACATCCACCTGCTCCCCCATGGTCCTACACAGGCTACAGGTGAACTTCTGCTCTGGTACCTGGAGCACCTCCTCCCCCTCTTTCTTCACTGACTTTGGTGTCTTCAGAATTGTTTATCTCTACATTTCCTTCTCACTCCCCTTTACCAGCTGCTGTTGTGCAGGTTTTTTTTTTTTTTTTTTAATATGCTTTCACAGAGCTGCAACCAAGGTCATTCATGGGCTCTGCTTGGCCAGCAGGCCGGCAGCAAGTTCTTTTTTGAAGTTTCTGGGACAAATTCTGTCATCTTCTCAAAGAGACCAGCCCTTCCCCACCCCCACCCCCACCCCCCACTCCCCCTCCAGGTTAAAAAGGATTCTTAGGAGTTTAACTTCTATATATAGGACAACACTATAATATCAGGGATGTGTTGGATATATGCCTCCTGTTTGCTTGTATCAGACTGCTTACTCCTAGACCCAGCTAGAGTAGACTGGCAACATCCACAGAATGAGGTCTTGACCCTGGTTTTCTATGAATACTAGGTAGTCTTAATGTGCTATTTTTATTCTAGTGTGTATTTTTAGTCCCAAGCTTCTGACACAATACCTTTGCACACCACAAGTGTGGTGTTTTTATAATATGATATTATTATATTATTATTATATTATGGGTTTTAGTTTGGTAGTTATTGGTGTTTTTTGGTTTTATTTTTGTTTTTTGTTTTTTCCAGGTACTGGAATGTGATCCAAATGCATGTGCAAGTGTCCAAGGCTACACTGTAATCAGAAACTTGTTTTCTATGGTGTTCAGTATCCCAATAGAGCAGATATCTGTAGATATGCATTATGTATTGCCAGAAGTAATTTATTAACCTTTAGAGAGCAAAGTTGTCAACACCCATGTATCATCACTTTCAAACTTCCAAGGCTTTGGCATTAAGCCTAACAGACTATTTCATGCCTGTTTTTATCCATTAGTTGCTGCTGATGTTTTATTATGGAGACTAGGACATAATATCTGGCTAACAGTAGATATTACTATCTTTCTTTGTAAACTACTTATTTCTCCTGCTAAATCTCCCCATGTATCTGATACTTTTCTTATATTTCTTTATTCCTCCCCTTAAAGGATCTTATGCCATTCGTGGAGGACTTTGTGTTCCTCTTTGAGAGCTTTTCCCTGACTCTGTAGGGCCTTCTTCTCATCTTGAAGTGCCCTGTTTTCCTCTTGGAGAGCAAATTTCTGATCACTTAGGGCATTTTTTTCCTCACAGAGAGCATTCTCCTCTTCCTGAATAGCTTTGTTGTCCTTTTGAAGAGCCTTAATATGCTTATTGAAGGCCTTGTTTTCCTTCCATAAAGCTAAAATCTCTTTCTGAAGAGCTTTTTCCTGCATTGCAAATGCTATTTCTTGTCCCTTGAGAGCCTTAATCTCTTCTCTGAGGGCTGTATTTTGTTGTAGGAGGGCCTTTTGCTGTTTCTCAAGGTGCTTTGTTTCTTCTGAAGAATCTGTGTGCTTCTTCTGAAGAATTTTATTCTGTTCCCAAAGGGCTTTATTCTGCCTTTGTATAATTTGATTCTGCTGATAATAGACTTTGTTCTCCAAGTGAAAAGCTCTGTTTTCTTGCTGAAGGGTTTGATTCTCTTCTAGAAGGTTCTGATTCTCCTTCCGGAGTGTTTGGTTGAATTGTGTCATTTGAGAGGAGATGGTAGATGGCGGCAGTAGAGATAAACTGCTGTTCTTGCTTAAAGACTCTTCTTATTTTGAGTCAAACATTTTGTCACTTTGCTGCACCATTCAAGGACTGTGCTGTGGTCCAAGTGCGTGATTGCACCTTTTATATTCAATAGTCATGGGACTGAGAACAGAAGTTAAGTGTCCATCAGCCCTTTGTCAGAAAAGCATATAGATAAATAAATAAAGCACAAATTGTAAAATAGAAATAATAGTAAAAACAATCCTGCTATTTGACAAATATTGTGTATTTTTCCATGTTATTAAATATATATACATAATAAATTTAATTTAATGAGGCTGAGTATAATGAAGAGAAAAGAAAGGATATTTCCTGTTAGAGTCTTAAAACTTAGCTGTCTCATGGACCTACAGCAAGGTGACATGCATTCATGGAGGAATCCAGACTGTAGTACATATCTTTAATTATCTTTTTTTTTTTTTTTTCTCTAGAACAGTCACTTTAGTTACTCTTGAATTTATTGTTAATGCTTTTTCTATTATAACTAGCTTGGTCCAGACCAGAGATGGCCTTGAATTTGGGCTTACCTTTATCTTTCAGAGAAATTAAGACCAATAAAATATATATTTGTCAGAAAAAGAAAAATCTCTAACCCTTTCAGAGGTAGAGCTAGTGAAGTTCAGACTATTATATAACTTAGAAAAGGCGCAATTAAAGATTTTTGTTTGTTTTTGTTTGTGCCTTAATCTCTCTACTGGGAGAATGATACATTGTTTACTTTTGACTAAAAGTACAGGTTAAGACGGATTCTTAGGAGTTTAATTCCTACCCAAAGGACAACATTAATATCTGGGATGTGTTGGATATATGCCGGTTTGCTAGGAAACATTAAATAATTAGCTAATATGCCACTCAATAGTATAATTTATATATGACTTACTATATATATACACACACTACATGCATATATGTATATACATATATAATGAAGAAAACCCCAGAGGTTCAGAGGATGTATATATCTGCAGAGTATCCAGCAAGAAAATTATGATAAATGAAGGAAATCATACAGTACTTACTGTTATGTTATTCTTGAATCTGTCCACCATCTGGCATCTCATGGCAGACCTATCAGCTATGTCATTTCAGAACTCATAGCATCAGTGACACAACAATGAATGCCACTAGGGATCACAAAAGTTGTGATCATCTGAAGGTAGGAGTAAGTATTTCTATGGTTAGGATTCTCCAGTAAGACAGTCTTTGTGTTTATCAATATTTGCCCATGTTTCTTCATTTATTATGTTCATATAAAACATTATTGTCCATCTGGCTGACTGGCTCCTGTCTGGTGTCAATAGCTATCACTGGAATAATTCCTCGTGTTACCTCTGAAGGTGAGCTTTTACTCCTAGCTACCTCAGCACAAACTTGGGATTACTGCATTTGGATTTATTCCTAAATCACAGAAACTCATCAGATAAAATATATAGTCTTTATATTATAAAAACAAGGCTAGGATTATCTGGAGCTATGAGTTGGACTTGATGATTGGACTTATGGGTCCCTTCTAACTTGGGGTATTCTATAATTTGTTTATTTGTATCTGAAATTACAAGCATGCAAGTAAATTTAGCAAATGTACATGGGAAGTGAGAATTAAATTCCATGCAACCATTTTGCTCTGTTTGAGAAAGAGGGTGAGTTACTGAAGATTACAGTATCACACAGTATCACAGATTTCTAGGTTGGAAGAGACCTCAAGATCATCGAGTCCAACCTCCGACCTAACACTAAGTACTCCACTAAACCATATCGCTAAGCTCTACATCTAAACGTCTTTTAAATACCTCCAGGGATGGTGACTCCACCACCTCCCTGGGCAGTCCATTCCAATGCCTAACAACCCTTTCGGTAAAGAAGTACTTCCTAACATACAACCTAAACCTCCCCTGGTGCAACTTTCGCCCATTCCCCCTCGTCCTGTCACCAGGCACGTGGGAGAACAGACCAACCCCCACCTCTCTACAGCCTCCTTTAAGGTAACTGTAGAGAGCGATAAGGTCGCCCCTGAGCCTCCTCTTCTCCAGGCTGAACAAGCCCAGCTCCCTCAGCCGCTCCTCGTAAGACTTGTTCTCCAGACCCCTCACCAGCTTGGTCGCCCTTCTCTGGACTCGCTCGAGCACGTCCATGTCCTTCCTGTAGCGAGGGGCCCAAAGCTGAACACAGTACTCGAGGTGCGGCCTCACCAGAGCCGAGTACAGGGGCACAATCACTTCCCTAGCCCTGCTGGCCACACTGCTTCTTATACAGGCCAGGATGCTGTTGGCCTTCTTGGCCACCTGGGCACACTGCTGGCTCATATTCAGCCGACTATCAACCAATACTCCCAGGTCCTTCTCGGCCAGGCAGCTTTCCAGCCACTCATCTCCCAGCCTGTAGCTCTGCTTGGGGTTGTTGCGCCCCAGGTGCAGGACCCGGCACTTGGCCTTGTTGAACTTCATACAGTTGACCTCAGCCCATCGCTCCATTCATGCTCATCTTAAGTTATAACAGTAACTTATCCACCCTTTATGAATTTGGAGGGGGGGGGGGGGGGGGGGCAGAGGAATACTGTATTGCAACTAAAGTGTGAACGTTTCCAATATTTGTTATCTGATCGAGGCAGCTGATATGTTTTCTCAATCATATACTATGTGCTCAGGATATTTAAAAAAAAAAAAAAAAAAAAGTAAACAAGGTGGACAAGGCACTTTCAAGTCCTGTGAGCTTAAAATGAGATTTGGTAGTTTTGTTTAAATCACTACACCCATCACATCATCTCTTTGTGCTGTCTCTCAGCTCTGTTTGTTATGTTAATTAGGTAGGGAACTGAAATATGCCACATAAAATGTCCAGTAATCCCAGGGGATGAATGTAGACAACTCCCACTGAAATACTGCAGGATGATCAGCCTTCTGAATCATTTTATCCAGGATATTTGATTCTCCTGCCTGCTCACACAAATTAAATATGCAAAGCAGATGAGTAATACTGAAACCTATAATATCAAACACGATCAGTATCTTGGGTTCTTGTATCCTTCCCAGTCCTTTTCCTCACTTTAGTTCTTCAGAAACAATTCAAATTTTATTTCTTCTACGCTTATCACCAATATAAGTCTGAACTTTATATTTCAGTTAATTTTCTTCTCTGCTTGCTCAAAAATGTCATGCTGAATAAGCAAAAATAATTAAGTCAGTACCGAATTATAAAGTAGGTGTATGTCTTCATTTTACAATATACATTTTAAAGTAACACTGGCTATTTTGAGAGATAATACACATCCATTCATAATGTAGTAGGAAAGTAGTAGGAAAAACCTGTCTGTTTCTGTAAGTGACACAGATTAAGGTAATATTTCCTCGTCAGGATCTCCTGGGTCTCTCCTGGTTTCTGATTTTCCCGATTTACACTCCCGATTTCTCAGGACCCTATATAGAAAAAGAAATTATAATCTGAATTTAGAAAATGGAATTTTCTGACTTCAGTAAAACAATACAGATATAATCATACAAACAATGAGTTACTCCACTAGAAATCTTCAACATTATTTTCCCATCCATGCAACAAAACGACTAAAATATTAAGTATAAAAAGAGTTAGATTTTTTTTTTCCAGAAAATGTAGAATGGAAGGCTTCCATACACTAACTCATACTATTTTAATTCCTTCAGTGACCATTATGAGTGAAGGGAATGTGAGTACTGCACAAATGCTAGTTTTACAGAGACAATATAGGTATCACCTAATTTAATCGTGAAATCGATGGGCTAAGCAAACTTTTATTTCAATTTAAAAAATATTCAAAACAATATTTTTTTTTCTGCAGCAAGCAAGAAAAACATATTTTTTTTTCAAAATGAAGGTTTAGTCTAGAAATTTTTCATTTCAATGAAATGCATCTATCCAGGCTTTTTTAAGGAAACCAGGAAACCGTCTGTGAATTGATGTATAGCACAAAAGCATGTCATCCACCAAATGTGCATAAAAAAGATCTAGTACCTGCTGTAAACTAGGCAAAAATGAAAACAAACAAACAAACAAAAAGTTTCAATTACATTCTTTTTAAATACCATCCTCTTCCCCTCCAAAAATTTAGCTGTACTCATTGGAAATGAGAAGCACAGCAGACATATTCTTACCAGGTAACATCAGCTAACAATTCTGATCAATCTCTGACCACTACCTCAGAATAAGTAGGCCTATGAAAAGCTTGCTTTCAGTTTACATACAGCATTAAAAACAGCACCATTCAAAAAAGCATCTGAAATCAAAATCATATACATTTCATAGCTTCTATTGCATATGCCAGTTGCTGTTAGATAAACCAGAAAACTCAGACTGGAACCTAAAAGCTTAACTAGCATATTTGGCCCATCTGGCACTTTTATTGTTCCGACAATTTTATGCTGATGTGGCTTCTTTTTTAGGTCATTCAAATGCATGATTTTCTTTCCCAAGTGGATATAAAATTTATGTTGTTGCTTCCAGGAGACATAAAACCTAGACTAAGACAGATCTTTGCTCTACCTGCTGGAGATTAGCAGAGTACCGCAGAGAGCAGAAGTTGATGGTGCTGTACATCTGTGCATTCAGCATTCAGTGGCACTAAGCCACTAGTCTCTTTTCTGCATGACCAACTGACTAATTGCTGTACTTGGCCTTTTGGAGTCCCTTCAATTAACGCAATGCACAGTTGCACACAGTTATGGAGTCACCCATACAGAACAGAGTCTGGGCCAGAATTAGGCTCCAAGTCCCAGAAGCACCTGTTACAAATACAAAGTGTCCAGATGGTCTGGTCTTTGTGGGAAAGTGTCAAGAATTGACTTATCTGTCTTTCTTACTTTCAGTTTAAGGTCATAAACATGATTCTTTTGAAGCAGAAAGCCAATCACATTTAGGGGAAAAAAATGAAAAGATTTTAGTATAAATGCAAAATCCGCTACATTTGTAAATCTTAATAACCCAATGGAGCTTGTTGTTATCACATTCTGGGCAGGCAAATGGGATTAGCCTGTGATTATAATGCAGCCTTCAATATAATTAGATAGATTTATTTAAACACAGCTGTAAACCATAAAAATGTGAAATATTTAGTGACTGTAAATTCCACAGTTTGTAAATTCATACTTGAATCTCCAATCCGCTATTATGCTTTGGTTTTGTTTGAAAATAATAAAAAATGTTACTCATCTTTCACCCACTTTTTTTTTTTTTTTTTTTATGGATATCACTTATTTGAGCCTTTAACAGAGTAGTCCTGAATACTGATTCACTTTCTAACAGTTTATTGCTTCATTCATGGCAGTTTTCCTCTTTTAAAACATAACATTTGAGATTTGTTACAAAATCTATAGAGCTGGCATGCCTTCTCAGCTGCAGTAGATAGAGGAAAACATACAGAGTTTTATGTCAGATCCTGAAAGTAGTTAGGATATCTCAAACAATAACCATGAACAATAGCAGACATGGCTTCCTAGCCATGTTTTAATAGAACTGTTTGAGACTAGACTGTTTTAATACAGCAGTTCCTCAACTATTTTAATAGAACAATTCACAGACTATGTTTACATCAATAAAAGTAACAACAATCTGTTTCATGCATTGATGAAAACTCTTCTTTCTTAGGTTTCCTCTCTGTTTCTTCCTTCCTTCATTCCAGCCATCTTTCTATCCTTCACTTTCTGCCTTTATGTAGCTACCCAATATGAGAGAAGAGACATTGGGGGAAAGGGGAGGGGCAAGAGAGAGAGAGCAAGAAAGCGTGGAGGAAGAGAAGGAAGAAGCTATTTCAGTAGACGGAAAAAATAAGAGTACAAAAAACAAAACAAAACAAAACAAAACAAAAAACATTTTCTACCCACCAATCATTTGTCTTTTATCAAATATTTATTTTTCTGCTTTGTCCCTGGAAACTTTAAAGTCTGTAAACATGGACTGTTATCTCCTTACAGGTTCATTAGCACAAAAAGCACATCACAATTAGCTTTCTGAGATTCCAACACAAGGTTGACCAATACTGGCAACTGAATTAATGGCAGTCACATGGAAACATGAATATTTTTATTATCGATAAGTACTGAGATAATACTGGCTACTATAAAAAGCATAAGATATATCAAATGTCTTTAATTTTAAAGTAGACTAAGTAATAGCCATGACCAGTAAGTATAGATTGGTTTTATTAACATTTTTTCATTGGATTTTTTGGAAGTTACATTGCATACTGAACAAAATTGTTTTATTTTCAACTGCTTAAGAGTCACAGATTATTTGAAATAAATCTCCTATATAAATTGATTCACAAGATGTTTCAAAATATGAAAAATGGTCAATACTTTTATGAATTTTGAAGAACCTTTGGATAGAAACAAAATTTTGTTAAACATGGAAACATAATACAGGGCAATGTTTTTAAAATGCCAGAAAGGGTGAATCGTGCTTCATTATGTTTCACCCTGCACTTATTTACTTTACTTTTACTACATTTATTTACTTTATAAAATTGATAAAATACTGGAAAACCTAAGTATTAACAGAACAGTGGATCTAACAGTGAAAGGCTATGGCTGTGACATACCTGAGTGTTTTCTTCCAATAGCATTTCTGTGCTTCTACCTGGTTGTGTCTGAACAGCCCGACATGGGGCATGGCTGGAATTCAGAGCCACATATGTAGGTGTATTAGGTTTACATGGCAAGGTTTTGGTAGCAGGATGGCTGCAGGGGTAGTCTTTGTGAGAAGAGTGCAGAAGTTGTCCCAGGTTTGATAAGAGCCAGTTACAGCTGCCTCCAAAAGGGACCTAGTGCTGGCCAAAGCTAAGCCAGTGATCAATGTTCGTTGCACCTCTGTGAAATCATATTTACGAAAATGAAAAGTATGCTGCACAACAGTAGCTGGGAAAGAGGAGTAACAAAATGTAGAAAGAAACAATTCCGCAGACACCAAGGTCAGTGAAGAAGGAGGGTGAAAATGTGCTCCAGGTACTGGAGCAGAAGTTCTCCTGCAACCCATGGGTTCCACGGCAGAGCGGATCTTCACACAGCAGCCTATGGAGGATGCCACACTGGAGCAGGTGGATCTGTCCTGAAGGAGGCTGCAGCCCATGGAGAGCCCTTGCAGGAGCAGGCCCCAGGCTGGAGCTGCAGCCCATGAAGAGGAGCACACGCAGGAACAGCGGGTATGGATGTAGCTACCACCTGTGATGGACCCGTGCTGGAGCAGTCCACTCCTGCAGGACTTCACTCATGGGTACAAACCCATACTGTAGCAGTTCTTGAAAAACTGCTGTCCATGGGAAGTCCATCTACAATCAGTTTGGGAAGGAGGGCTTTCTGTAGGAGCAACCGTATGCTGCAGCAGGGGCAGGGTGTGACCACGAAGGAGCAACAGATGATGAAGTGTTATGGACTGGCCACAACCCCCATTTCTCATTCCCCTGAACTGCTGGTGGGAAGGAGGTAGACAAAGGTGAATGGGGGGAAAGTGGTTTTAAATTGCTTTTAGTTCTCACTGCTCTAGTCTGTTATTAGTAAGCAATAAATTACATTCATCTCCCTTATTCTGAGTCTGTTTTGCCCGTGATGGTAACTGGTGAGTGATGTCCCTGTCCTTATCTCAACCCATGAGCTTTTTTGTTCATCATATTTTCTGCCCTTTCTCTTTTGGGGAGGGACGGTGAGAAAGTGACATTGTGGTGTTTAGCCACCTACCAATGTGAAACAACCATAGTGGTGCAGAATCACAAGACTAAGTAATAATGTTCTCTTGTTATCTCCAAAATTCCAGAGAAGTGATATTGCAGGCAGTGGAGTGAGGATGTGTATCTAGCACCTGAGACAAACAAATTAATGTTTCTTTTGTTTTACTAGATATTAAAGTCTCAGTGTGGCTGCGTTAAAGGCCAGAGATGCTTTGGAAAGTTAAGCATAGTGTTGTGCTAGTGTACATCTAGCCTGAGAAAACTGATACTACTTGGAAGGCATACTGTTCTGGAGAAGCATTTAAAGTATTTTTCTTGTACGGACGGTTTCCTGTTAAGGACCCTGATGCACCTTGTCTTTAATTTACAGATTTTGGATCTTTCCTTTGGATTCAGATATTTTGGATGTTGTAAGCACTCTTGACAGACATCTACCATACAGATCTTGTTTTATGGTCACTAAGAAAGGGCTAAAAAGAGATGAAATGTGGACTGCAGTTCATCACTTAAACATTTTCTGGTTGTGGGCTAAATGATGTGACTGCTTGTGTAAAGATCATATAATACTGCTGTTGTTGAATATGATGTCAGCTAAAAAAAAAATAAAATAACCCTATAATCAGAGAATGTTTTAGGTTGGATGTGTTCTCTGGAGGTCCTTTGGTCACTCACTGAAAGCAAGGCCAGATTCCCATTTATCTTAGATAACAAGAAACATTAGGGAAATTTACATTAAAATAGGGTAAAGAAAACAACTCTGTCTCATGTTTGCTTAGTTTCCCTGCTTAGTTAATCTGTCTGGTTCTGGACTAGTCAGACGTTACCAGATCAGCAACCCATGCAGGTCTATAGTGTCTTATTTTCTACAGCCTCATGTTCCCCATGTCTTGAATGACTGACACTTGATGGATCACTTACTTGTGTTTCAACCCCTGACTGATCTTGCCTCTCTGGTGAAGAAAATTCAGGACTCCATCCAAACTGAATTTTTTCCTGTTACTGAATGAACAGTTTATCTTTCTAGTAATTTAAGCGTCTTTTCAACAACAGTCTTGTAGCTGCTTCCAGATTTGTCTCCTCTTCTGAAGTGTTCATGGTAGGTCAGGCACTTCATTTATGGTGTAGTACCTGTTGTGGGCAAAACAGTCACCACATGGGGAATTTTATTTAATTTGATTTATTGCTAATTAATTCCAAATTTGAATTATGGAAAATTAATAATAATAATAATAATAATAATCCTCAGGTATTGGGGAAAAAAGAAAACATAAACCATTAAACTACAGGGAAACACCTTTCCTCCCCAGATTCAACTTGAATCAAGCTGCTCTTTTCCCTTCCACATCACAACGTGTGCTGTTCTTACATCACATTGCACTGTTCCCTCCTGAATCCTTCCAGCTATGCAGGAGGGTGGAGGTCAGTGAGCAATGCTTTTTTTGTTGTTGTTGTTCTTTGTTTTGTTTTGTTTTGTTTTGTTTTCTCTGATGATCCTTACTTCTTTGTCATTTTCCTGTGCATGAGTTGCCCACATTCTGCAGTCCTTTGGCCGTTTCTCTGCTCTGACGTGCATCTCCTGCAGGCTGTAGCATCTCAGACATACCTCTGGTGTATCTCTTTTCAGTAGTGTAACTCCAGCTCTCCCCCTAATTGTATCTCCTTCCATGTGTTTCCTCCATTTCTCCAGAGGTGTTTTTTGCTCCATCTGCCTCTAGCAACTTTTTTGTTGTCCTACACAGGTGTGAACCAGGGCATTGGTAGGTCCTGTGCCTGGCTGAAGTTTTGGTGTGAGATGGTGCATTTACAGTGGTGTCAGAGCCTACCAGACCTGGCTGGGACTGGCTCAGTGCATGTCAGGGCTTCCCCCGGCCAGGGCACCCTGCAGCTCCTGGCTGCCCAAACCTGCCCATTGCACCCAGTACTGCATTCCTGTACCTACTTTGCTGCCTCACATATCTGTGTGGATGGCTCTCTTCTAAGCTAAAAAACTCAAAACTAAGGGATACACATTAAAACACATTGTTCTCTAGATACCCAGTACCCTGAGCTGGTGGAAGGGGATGGGGAGGAGGATGTGGCCCTCACTATCCACGAGGAAATGGTTGGCGACCTGCTACAGCACTTGGATGTACACAAGTCGATGGGGCCGGATGGGATCCACCCGAAGGTTCTGAGAGAACTGGCGGAAGAACTGGCCAAGCTGCTTTCCATCATTTATCAGCAGTCCTGGCTATCAGGGGAGGTCCCAGTCGACTGGCGGCTGGCAAACGTGACGCCCATCTACAAGAAGGGCCGGAGGGTAGACCCGGGGAACTATAGGCCTGTTAGTTTGACTTCAGTGCCAGGGAAGCTCATGGAGCAGATTATCTTGAGTGTCATCACGCGGCACTTGCAGGGCAACCAGGCGATCAGGCCCAGTCAGCATCGGTTTATGAAAGGCAAGTCCTGCTTGACGAACCTGATCTCCTATGACCAAGTGACGCGCTTGGTGGATGAGGGAAAGGCTGTGGATGTGGTCTGCCTTGACTTCAGTAAGGCTTTGGACACCATTTCCTACAGCATTCTCCTCAAGAAACTGGCTGCTCGTGTCTTGGACTGGCGTACACTTTGTTGGGCTAGAAACTGGCTGGATAGCCGGGCCCAAAGAGTTGTGGTGAATGGAGTTAAATCCAGTTGGGGGACGGTTACTAGTGGCGTCCCCCAGGGCTCAGTACTGGGGCCAGTCCTCTTCAATATCTTTATTGATGATCTGGATGAGGGGATCGAGTGCATCCTCAGTAAGTTTGCAGATGACACCGAGTTAGGTGCATGCGTCAATCTGCTCGAGGGTAGGAAGGCTCTGCAGGAGGATCTGGATAGGCTGGACTGATGGGCTGAGTCCAACTGTATGAAGTTCAACAAGGCCAAGTGCCAGGTCCTGCATCTGGGGCGTAACAACCCCAAGCAGAACTACAGGCTGGGAGATGAGTGGTTGGAAAGCTGCCTGGCAGAGAAGGATCTGGGAGTATTGGTTGATAGCTGAATATGAGCCAGAAGTGTGCTCAGGTGGACAAGAAGGCCAACAGCATCCTGGCTTCTATAAGAAACAGTGTGGCCAGCAGGGCTAGGGAAGTGATTGTGCCCCTGTACTCGGCTCTGGTGAGGCCGCACCTCGAGTACCATGTTCAGTTTTGGGCCCCTCGCTACAAGGAGGACATGGAGGTGCTCGAGAGAGTCCAGAGAAGGGCAATGAAGCTGGTGAGGGATCTGGAGAACAAGTCTTACGACGAGCGGCTGAGGGAGCTGAGATTGTTCAGCCTGGAAAAGAAGAGGCTCAGGGGCGACCTTATCGCTCTCTACAGTTACCTTAAAGGAGGCTGTAGTGAGGTGGGGTTGGTCTATTCTCCCACGTGCCTGGTGACAGGACAAGGGAGAATGGGCTAAAGTTACGACAGGGGAGGTTTAGGTTGGATGTTAGGAAGTACTTCTTTACCAAAAGGGTTGTTAGGCATTGGAATAAGCTGCCCAGGGAAGTGGTTGAGTCACCATCCCTGGAGGTCTTTAAAAGACGTTTAGATGTTGAGCTTAGTGATATGGTTTAGTGGAGGACTTGTTAGTGTTAGGTCAGAGGTTGGACTAGGTGATCTTGGAGGTCTCTTCCAACCTAGATGATTCTGTGATTCTGTAAAACTTGCACAACTTGAATTTTATGATGCGTTTATCCAGAAGTAGAGACTAAGGTAATAACTTGGCAAGAGTACGTCCTGGTGATAGTAATTTTCTGTTTGGAAAATGCTGCGTTTAGTTGTAATTAGATTAAGCATTATTTCCATTGTGAGTTTGGATATTTATATAATGAAGAAATATGGAACTTTAATTTGTCTTTATAGTATTAACATGCTTCAATTTACTTACAAAATTAAATTAGTTATTCCATAAATATATTACATTAAAAGCATTACAAAGTTATTGTGTGCAATTAGATACTTCGAGTGTGACTAACAGTGTTTTAAAGTAGTTTAAATTAGACATTTATTTCTTGTGAAAAACTGCAGCATTAGAATTGATGATAAATCTTTGGCTAAATGTATATAAGCAGCCATACACTAACAATTGTGTGAAGCCATGGTCTTGGGTTATAATCAGAAGAATGAAGTTTATTTGAAGACTAGTAATCAGCAGCGTGTGCCAAAGATTCATATTGGGGCCAATACAGTTTAACACCTTTGTTATTTACCCAGACAATGGAATGGCATGCACCATCAGCAAGTTTGCAGATGACACAAAACTGGTAGGAGTGGCTGACACACCCAATGGGTATGCTGCCATTCAGAGGGACAGGCTACAGAGCTGTGCAGACAGGAATTTAATAAAGTTCAGCAAAGTCAAATGCACATCCTGGGGAGGAATAACCTCATGAGCCAGTAAATGCTCGTGGCTGACCGTCTGGAAAAAGGACCTGGGGTACCAAAGGACAGTAATTTGAACAGGAACCAGCAATGTGCCTTTGTGGCATAGAAGGCTAAAAGTATTCCAGGCTGCATTAGAAAGGTGGGTGCTGGAAGGTCAAGGGACTGATCCTTGTACTCTACTCAGCAGTGGTGAGGCCACAACTACACTCCTGAATCCAGCTCTGGACATCCCACTGTAAGAGACATATGGACTTACTGGAGGAATTCCAGTAAAGGCCTATTAAGATTATAAAGAGGCTGGAACATCTCTTCTCTGACAAAAGGTTGAAAGAACTGGGACTCTTCAGCCTGGAGAAGAGAAGGCTCAAGGGGAAATTGCAGTTAAACATGAACAAAAAAAAAAAAAAACAAAAAAAAAAAAACTTTTTTATTACGAAGGTGGTAAAATATTGAAATAGGTTTTCCAGTGAGGTTATGGAGTCTTCATCATTGGAGATGTTGAAAACCTGACTGGACACTGTCTTGGACAACCTACTGTAACTGATTGTGCTTTGAGCAGGGGGTTGGACAAGACTGACCTTCAGAGGTCTCTTCCAACTTCACTCATTTTGTGATTCTGTATCTCACTGTACTAGACATCAGTCTTTCACTGATGAGTATTAAGTACCTTCTATTTCTAACCTTACATCAAGGTTTCTTTTCATTCTACAGTGTTTCTTTAGAAAAGCTAGGCAGAAGAGTCTCAGGAACATTGAACATAGAAGCTTTACAGTGAATTACAGAGAAATATCTTTAGAGGAAAGAGGTTTTTACCATTATTATACTACAGTTCTGCTCAAGGTTAGAAAAAAAAAAAAACACTTTTTTTGAAGATCATTTTCAGTGGGCACTTAGCACCTATCTAACTGAACAGGATCTGACTAAGTTGCAAGTCTTAGATTCAAGGAAAAAAAAGTAGATAGTAATACAACTAAAAGTCTATGAATGCACTTATAAGGTGTATGTAAGCTGTTCAGTCTTAAAAATTCTTGAAAATGTAAATCATTTTCATATTTTCATTATTATGGAATTATTATGAATATTTTCATATTCATCTTTTTCATATTATACTTTTATCCTTTGTGCCTTCTCTTTTTATCTCTATTACCTTTTTCTATATTATTCTCCAAATACGGTTAAAAGTTTAAGAGTGGGATAACTAGCAAAAATGTAATCTGCTTTGTGACAGATACTTTTTTTTAAATTTGGGAAATCTCCGAACCTGGAAGTGAACAACATAGGCAAAATATTCCCGTTGTCACATTTACATATAAAAGCAGTTACAGGGAAAGCAACTGCAGAGTAATGGTGTTTCAATTTCCCTTTTCAGGGAGGTGAGCTCAGTGTCTCCCTCATGATGATCTATCTCAACTTTTAATACACGTGCAAGTGACTCATAAGTATGTGATAACCAACATTTGGAGCTATGTGCATAGACACTTTTAACTTAGAGGTGGGTTCTTTTTTGGTTACACGTTGCATGACCTGTGCATGAGAGGATGCTAGCTGTAGACACTGCAGGCACATAAAACAGATAGTTATGCCATGTGTATACAGCACAGGAGGATCAGAATAAAATGCTGAGATTGGAGGTAAATGTGAAGTGTGAACTGAAGATTATATTTATGAATGTTCAAACAGATCTCTTTGTATTTTGCATTCATTTTTATTACCAAGTACCTCCTCAGAGAACACTTCTGGATGAGGAACATTTCTGTAGCACCCAAACCATCAGATGTGAGGATTGTATTGTCAGAAAAATCATGACAGTAACAGTAGACAGAATTTCAAATATCAACCAAAATGTTATGCATCTTATAGGAGTCTTAGAAGCTCAGAGATTATCTCACTGTCCAGCAGCCTTTGAGAAAGTGAGAGGTCCGTTAAGTTCCAGAAAGAGTAGTACTAGGAGCAGAATAATAGTGAAGATCAGACAGATGAATGCAAATCCATGGACTTTAATGAAGGAGCAAACATGACAAAGAACATGAAGGTACAATGCTGAAGAGGGCTTGAAGGTGCCTTGGAAGAAGCTTACAGGAAAAGTACAATAAGATGTTGCAGGAGCTGAGGCTGTAGGGATGAAATCCTCGGTCTCATTGTCCCTATCTAAAAGTCATATCTATGTACATAAGCGAGTTTTAGCCTCATGCTACTTAGCATCAGTATACCCTGTTGGTTCCAACATGAGAGAATACTAAGCAAAATACCCACTTTGGATGGACTTAACCACTATCAAGTGTTTGCCTTGAAGCAGTGAATTTAGTAAGAGTAACAATCTTCTAAAAGAGAAAAACAATTACTAGAAGAGTCTGGAATAATAATAATAATATTACTACTACTACTACTACTAATAATAATAAAACAGCTGATATATAGGCACATATTCTTCTGAATAAAAATTATATGCCTCTGCAAATGTGTCCCTCTCTTATTGTAAGGTGTTAGGGAAAGTTCAAGGTACCTAATAGACATTTGTTTAGCTCTACGTTTAGCTCCAACAAAGGAATCTTTTAAGAAAGTTTGTGCCATCTTGAGGCAAATCTAAGAAAATACGGTTTTATTTTAATTTTGTGAACATTTTTTTTCTAAACTTTAAAATATTACATTGTGAGATGCTCCAGGGAATTTTTTCAGCTAAGTGGATATTTCATTCAAACCTTCTCATCTCATTGATTTGTAATATTAAATATAATAAGAAATAAAATATAGAATCAAGAGGAGGTGCAGGAAGTTGATAAAATACGTTTTTGATGCTTATTTGTCAAATATTGAAAATCGTTAGAATGAAGACTATCAATGTATAAATTTAATGTATTATGTCTTTTTGCTAGGGAATGCACATATCTTGGCTGTCGTAATTTTACAGCTTCAGAAATTCTCTGAGTCAGAAATTTTCTGTTTCTTTCCTACAGTTACAGATACTGGATATAATTCAACCCAGTGTAGCCAGGAGTTTGTAGACATAGATATGAATTAAAGGTATACTTTTAAGCAGAATTGTAAGAAGGTTGCATAATAGACTGGTGTAGATTTTTCCACTTGCTGGCTATTTTTACCTGAAGTATAATAGTAAGATCACCTTTGAGTGAAGAAAGCTGGCTAAAATAAAAACAAAAATGTCAAGCAAAAAAAACAAACACAAAAAAATGTTTAGTTCAATTCAGTTCATATTGTTTTGGGGTATCTGATTGTTCATACAGGAAATACTTTCTCTTAAATTTTGTGTGCAAGAACAGAAAATTTTAAAAGTACAATTCTCCTGCACAATGACAGCTGGATTGTTTAAATATATATATAACATCTTTACAAGACATCCTGCCTCTCTAGCTATACAATTAAATGTTTGAGGATGGAACAAGACAGAGCAGGATAACCAATAACATGCACCATCATATTTCTCAGAGTACAAGATGGGAGCAAAATTTATGATATTCCTAAAACTGTTTACAAAGGGTATCAGTGTTTATGAAGCTTCTAAGAGGGAGCAAAATCTTCCACAGTGAAATATGACTAATAATGTAGTCTGGAGTAAATTTTAGCTGGTAGATCATTCTAGATCATAGTGATTAGAGATTTTCTCCAGATCATGTCTCTAGATCATGTACTACTTGTTTAAAAGTCATTTCCATGATGTGCTGCACTTTAATTCAGTATTCAGCACATATTAATTTTTCCTTGATATTTGACCCATAGAGGATATGGTCTGTTGTCTCTTTTTGTCTTCACTACTGAGATTGGAAAATTCATGCCTTTAGCTCTCAGGATATCTAGTCCATTCCCCAATGTGTTGTTCAAGAGAATAATCACGAGCCATCTTACAAACACTGAATTATTATATTTATATATAGCAGGTTAATGATGTGTATCCTAGAGTTTTTAATAAGCTGGTTCATGGAGATTAGGCTGAGTGGCATTAAAACAAGTACTGGGAAACAGAACCTGAAAAATCCAGGAAACTTTCCAAATTAGAATATGTCTAGAGACATATTTTCTTTTCCTAATGAAAGTTGTGGAAATATCAAAGCTTGAGTCATATAAAACATTTCAGACACCCAGTTATATGCTAAATGAAATAATCATCCATTTACAATTATAGAAACAAGTTAATCCAGTTAATCCTCAGGAACAGGTCTTTCTGGGCTTTAGGTCATTTTTAACTCATCATTGATTTAAATGAAAGAAAGATAATATTCAACCATTGAGAAAAGTCATGGAGAGTCATGGGTGCTAAATAGTTTATAGAACATAATTGTATTTAAAAGATACGTCCTTACTGCACACAGTTTACTACTCAGTCTGCATCCAAGCTTTCATTAGGGTTTATTCAGTGAGGAATTATGTCCATTCTGAGCCAACACAGTAGGAAAAAGATTAATACCTAGGACCTTCTTGTAGTACATTGTTCAGGGTTTCAAGATGCATTTAGCTTAGGTTTATTTTATTAGTATGTTCACCAGTGTTTATAGATACTACTGTATCTGTACAGATTTTACTGTCTACGGGATTACTTGGAGGAATAAACAACTGAAACAAGAAATTAAGATGAAGTAGACAATCTGCAATGAAGAGATAAAAGGCAGAGATCATCCAAAGTAACCGGAGTATTGTCTTCATTTATGGGGTTCCCAGTACAAGAAAGACATGGAACTACATTGCCCCAGTGAAAGGCCACGAAGCTGATGAAGGGACTGGAGTACCTCTCATATGAGGAAAGGTTGAGAGACCGGGGACTTTTCAGCCTAGAGAACAAAAGGCACAGGGAGGGAACCATATCAGTGTTTATGAAGACCTGAAAGGAGGATGAAAGAGGACAGAGCCAGGCTCTTTTCAGTGTTGCCCAGGGACTGGACAAGAGGCGATGAGTGCAAACTGAAACACAAGAGGTTCCCTCTGAACATCAGGAAGCACTTCTTTACTGTGCAGGTGACTGAGCACTGCTGCAGTGCCATCGTTTTTTTCTGGGACAGAGTTAATTTTCTTTGTAGAGGCTCACATGATGTGTTTTGGATTTTTGATGAAAATAGTGGTGATGACACACCAACGTTTATAGTTGTTGCAGAGCAGTGCTTACACAGAGCCAAAGAATTTTCAGCTTCTCACACTGCCCTGCCACTGAGGAGTCAGGGTGTGGACAAGAAGTTGGGAGGGGACAGATCCAGGACAGCTGACCCAAGCTGTCCAAAGGGGTGTTCCACACCATATGACATCATGCTCAGCAGTGAAAGCTGAGGTAAAGATGCATCTGTTCTCCCAAGAAACCATTATGTGTGATGAGCCCTACTTTCCTGGAAGTGACTGAACATCTCCTTGCCAATGGGAAGTAGTGAATAAATTCCTTATTTTGGTTTGCTTGTATGTGCAGCTTCTGCTTTACCCAGTAAACTGTCTTTATTTCAATCCATGAGTTCTCACATTTTCACCTTTCCAATTCTCTCCTCCATCCCTCCTACAGAGAGTGAGTGAGCAGCTGTGTGGTACTTTGCTGCCTGCTAGCATTAAACCACAACACACAGGCTGCCCAGAGAGTTTATGGTGTCTTCCTCCTTGGAGCTATTCAAAATCCATCTGTATGTGGTCATAGGGAAATGGCTGTAAGTGTCCCTGAGTGAGCAGGGGAGGTTGGACCAGACGATCTAAAGAAGTCCCTTTCAACCTACAACCTTCCAATTGTTCCATTCTGTGATTCTATGATCAGGACTCCTGTAACTCAAAAGTTAAAAAATAAAATAAATAAAAAAATAAGGAAGAACAAAAGAAAATAAGGTGGACCACAAAAAGATTCTCCACAAACATATATGGAAAGAGAACAAAAAGAGAAGTAGACTAGAGTATCTGGAGGGAAAGATGCAGATCAGAAGTTGATCTAACTGTTGCGTACACACAAAATACATGTTTTTCTTCTGTTTTCAGTAAGGATGATGACACGTAGCACCAATGGAAAAGTAATCTAAAGACAGTGAGTGAAGGGTGTTAGAATATCATATATGATCTATGAGTAAACTTTGGTCTGCTTTCAATGACTATATTGAATGTCTGAAGAATCTATATCCAGACTACTAAAAGAACTAACATATTAAATTAAACATTAATAGACTCCAGCAAAATTGTGGGGAAATAGGAAAATAAATAAATAAATAAACAGAACGAGACAAGTAAAAGTCTGTTACTTTTTCTATGAATCCTGAAGACTTTTTGTCAGTTTGTATCAAAAATGTTAACCTTATCAGACAAAAGAAAACGGACAATGATATAAAATCCAGTGAATTTATCAGTTATATCACATTAGACTCATTAAATATCTTTCCTAATAGGATAATTTCTGAGACGAGGTTAATAAAAAAAAAAAAAAAAATTGAGATCTAAGCAGTGAATATGCTAATATTTTAATAACAAACAAACAAGTTGGAAATTATCCAAAAAATTCCAAAAAGTTGGAAATTATCCAACTTGAAATGAAAGAATTGGATAAAGAGACATTTTGGTAAGTATTAAGTGCAGACTACTGAAATGAAAGAGAGATTTCAATATACCTTAGTCCTGCAATAAATAATTGGCTGTGTTGCCAGGTACAGATCATGAAATCCATGCAAAACACAATCTTGAAGAGTGTGACCAATATTACAGAGACCAAATCATGACTCTGGAAGAAAATAATAACATTGAAAATTGATATAACAGAAAATGTGATACAATTTGAATTAAACTGGAGGTTTATTTTCTCGACTCCATGACAGATTAGAAAAAAATGTGATGACAACAAGTTGCCAACGTACTCCAGTTTTCTCAATGAAGTTCTAGAACTCCAGGTTAAAAAGTAAATAAATAAATACATAAAATCATCGAAGTCTTAGCAACATTTTTGCACAATTCATTGTTAGTCTATGTAGTTGCAGTCAGTTGTGGCCACTCATGCTGAGGAAGCATAAATTTGAACTGGAAGAAGTGAAGCAGAATGGAGAATTTATTTTCCTATATGAGAGTAAAACTATATGGCTATTTTAGTCTAGCAAAATAAAATCTGAGAGACATATGAATAATATGAGTAGAAAATACCAGGGCAGAAGATATATTTAAGTACAGAATCAGTAGATACACGCTCCTGATGAACAAATTTCTAATGATTTTTACAAAAGCATTTCTTACTGTAAAAGACTGGAATTTCTCAATGACCCTTCACCCAGGATAATTAGAGGCAAAGAACTCATTGCTTCACATTTCCTTAAGTATACTTACTGTAAATGCTCTTGTTATTTACAGTGCATTTAACATCTAGGATTCTTCTCATTACCAAACAGGATTCAGAGGATTATAACTCCTAACCTCTTAGTGCATAATTTGGCTTCTCTTTTAGTCCACACTTCTCTTTTAGTGCATGTACATAACCAACTGCTACATTGCTACATTGCCATGTGGGAAGGACCTGTACTTGATTTGACATCACCTCTTATAGTTTTTGGACCGTACGCTCATGTAGCATGTTTACCAATGACATAGTCTGTGTCAGTTGTAGTAGTCCTAAGAATGAGTGATGCATCCAAGAAGATCTAAGCACTGGAGCATTCTTCATCTGCATTGATAATGGTATGTCCAAGATGTTCCCCAGAAGTAATTTCAACCATGATTACAACTTGAGAGTAATCACTGAATGCATCACTGCTGTCTTCCAACACCTACTGCAGGACTACAGAACCTGAAAAAGGAAAACACCTGAAAAGAGCCTAACGCCTACTGAGGATCAAAATGCCAGAAACTGACTGCCTAGGAATTGGTGAAGCTGAAATGCACTGATGCTATTTAGCATTACAATATGTGTGTTTACACACTTATTTTGTAGGTAGGAAGGAGCTTCTGTGACTGATACTCTGATGTGAGCAGCAATAAAATGGTTTCAGTTAACATTATCTATGGAAAGCTTAAACTAATACAGATAGTCTCTCAGGAAACCTTACTTGCTTTGGCTCAGTACCGCACTAATTGTAGCCACATAATTTGGAGCAAGACAGCAAGAGTTCACATTACCCTACAAGGTATTGCACAGTCCTATTGTGAGGAAAACTAGCTGGGTGTTCAATAATTTCTTTTTTTACTAAAATCACACTGACAGAATCAGTTTTGTTTTTCTGTTTTTTTTTTTTGTTTTTTTTTTTTTGTTTTGTCTTTTTTGTTTGTTTTTTGGTTTGTTTTTATTAGTCAACATGCCCAAATATGCTAAGACTATCTTTAATTTATCAATTATACAGAAAGAATAAAGTGGGAATAACAGCGGGGAAACAGCATTCCAAAACTGTTTGTTTTGATGGTATATACATACGCTGCCTACCTTATCAGTGCTGTGTAAAAGGTGCTGGTGATGAAAAAGTACTATGAAGCTAGGCACAAAATAAGTGACTGGAAAAATAAACTAGACATCCTGTAACTGGTCATTAACTGCACAAATTTTAGAAGTTGCCATGGTTTAGTCTGATTAGCTTTGAAGATTTTTAAAGGCCCAGTATGTGATATATAGAAGGCTTATACTCATTTTATCATTTTAGAGAATTGAAGTAAATAAGTAATTGTATTTCTGAAGAATGAATGTCTCCTTAACTGAAGCCTAAAGGAAAAGAATTTATTTTTTTTTATTTTTTTTTTTTTAATTAATTGTGTATAAGAAAGTACCATAAAGAATTTCTGGGAAGGGGAAGCAAACCTCTAATATAGCTTCAGCGGAGGATAAGAACAGTCCATATATGAGCAAAATATCTGAGAAGAAAGCTATAGCTTATGAACAGTAAAAACATACCATGGCAAATAATTACATAATTTAATGGCAGGTACGTTGGGTGTCTAGTCTCTTTTACTTGTAGTGCCAGCAGCATATTCACAGTGACTTTTAATAGGGACAGTTTTTAAGCTGTCTGGACATGTAGAGGGGGAATACCTTGTGTAACCTCTAGAAACTGAAAGTTTGATGTCAATAAATCATGCAGTTTGTTTTTTGTTTTAGAATATGCAGCGGATGTTCTACATTTGAAATGTTTGTAATTAAATGTCTACTTCATTGATTTCTGAGATTACTAAATGTCACAAAACAACTTTTTCTGGTTCTGTGATTCTGCTATTCTGGGAAAAAATGTATTAGATATGGAGTGAAGGGTTTTATTTCTAGAATTTAGTGATCTATATTTAGTATAAAGTCTCTATTAGGAAAACTGAAGTCTGGTGATGATTTGTTTAAAAGAAATAAAAATATAAGTAAAGGCTTTCCATTCAGATAATAAAGCTCTTGTAAGTCAACGTATTGAACACAAGTGTAACTTTAAATACATTCCTAATTACTGTGAAATTACATCATTAAGGAAAGACATCTGTTTAAGTGCTCAGCTGAATTGTGGCCTCCTTGGTCATAACGGGAATGCTGACAATATCTGATCTTCAGATTAAAGGTGCAAAAGTCTTTTCTGTATTACATCAAATGACAACAATTCTCCATCATTCCCATGCAAAAGGGCAAAACTACAAATTAATTCCTGTCTAGACAGAAGAAATAATGGTTTTTATCTAAATTGTCTTGGGCCACTGCTGGGACATTCAACGAAAAACTCTACTACTAATGAATAAAAAGACAATTTTTTTACAGTTAATGAGTCATAGATATTTTAAGCACTGCAATTCAAGGACAGAAAGCTATTAGATTTAGAGGAAGAATGGAGGAAAATAATGAGATCAGAAGGGTTAGCTATTTTGGTACTTGAGAAAGGTTGCTGTTCTAATTCAATATTTATCACGCAGTAGCAACTTTAAAATGAGGAATCTAAAGAAAAGATTCTTGGATCATGGATACCATCTGGAAAGTTCAGTTGAAGAGAATCATACATAAGGGAAGTATTAACATTAGTAACTGAAAATATGCCTGTGAAGCACATTTTTAATTCAAAACAGAATAAATAAATAAATAAACACACACACACAGATGGCAGAATTTGGAAGTGAAGATTAGAAATTAACATATTAATGGCCAGATTCTGCAGTGACTAAAATAAACAGAGCTTTGCAATTGATTTTAATGAGAGTAGAATGAACTATGTTATCAGAAGTGGTGAGAAAAGAATGTAAATATAAAAGACCACATTCTCCAGTTGATGCAGTTTCCTGCTTTCTGGCAAAAATGGGACTTTAGGGGGCTAAACATAGCCATTGGACAAGTCCTCTAGTCAGGGAAATGATTCTCTGGTGAAAAAAAAAAAATTTACCAAAAGTGGCTTCATCCCTTTGGACTTCAGTGAGCTTTATGATTGACAGAGACAGATACTCATTTGTACTGGTTCCTTCACTGACAAACTAGGACAGCATCGTATCTGCTTTGATCTTCAACAAATCTATGTCACTCAAAATGAGAAGGAAGATTTATCTCCCCTATGATCCTGTGTTCCCTCTACAAAGTTCTGTCTATTTTTGGACAAGGTATGTTATCTGTCACTAAGATACAATTACTGCTACATTGCAGTATTGTATTGGTTTGCATGATTACATGTATCATGCTCTATTCTGTATTTATAATGTGGAATGCTGTGCCACAGTATTAGGGAGAGGCAGGTCCTCCAAAGGTCTTAAAGATGTAAACTTATCTCGTTATCTTTAAACATCTAAAATTTGTAATTTAATCCAAAAAGACTTGAGGAAGAGTTCGCCTAGTATAAACCTTTATTTCCTTTATTTCTATAAAGCAAACACATTATTGGAGCCGGATGCTCATGTTTTGTATTGAATTGACATATCTCTAAGGCTCATTGCACTATGTAAGTGAATAGCAAGGTATGAAACAGTAGAGAAACTGAAACAAAACTTTGTTATTATTCCAAAAAGAATGTAACTGAACTACACACGTTATTTACTAGTTCTTGGCTTTAATTAAAAACAAATATAAAGGTGAGTATAAATGGAATTGAGAACACTATGCTAATTTTACATCACTGTTTATTTTCCTGAAATACCATAATTAAAGTAAATACTAATTACCGAAAATATTTTTCATTATTACAGTGCATTTATTTCTCAAGCAGCATTATATTTTTACAAGAGCTCTCTCTTGTGGACATAACTGTTTCTGCATTGCAACTAGTTCAAATATTTATAGGACCTTTTCAGAAATATTTGTATACTGCAATGTTGCAATGTAACATAATAGGAATAGCAATAACCTAACTCTGTGTAGCCATGGAGCAGATTATTATAACATAACCATAAATGTGAATAAATCATCAAAAATCAAGGTATGAAAACTGTAGAAAATCTTTTTTTTTTTTTTTTTTTTAATGTAACAGAAAGGCTTAAAATAATAACCAGCTTGAAACTGATGGCAATTACCCAATTTAGTCAGAACACCATTCTGCAAAAGCAAAGATAATCAGAATAAATATAACATATGGGCAGGGGTCCTGGTCTGTGGTCATACACCACTGGAAAACTGTTTAAAAATGCTGAAGAAAAATGACAAAGGAACAACTGCTTCTGCTTCTTTTGTGTATTGATACACCGTTTTACATAGTAAAGCCTGATCATTAGGAGAGTACAGGGCAAAGAAGATTTGGGAACTGGTTCCATAAAGGAACTATGATTGCTATAAAGGATTAGACACCTCATCCTTAATATAGAATTTGGACATTTGAATAATGAGAACTAAAGCTCTTTAAAAGGGAGAAAATAGCAGTCTGGAGTCTAGTACTAATGGGACTTATGCTCACCAGTGTTTGGCAAGCAGATTAATTACACTTTATTAATTTGCTCTCATCAAATGGTGATAAAATCTCAGGCAGGCTACAGGTTTTTGTCTGACACAGCTCTTCTGCTCCACAGAGCTGTGTACTGATATGCAGTTGCACAAATAATAAATGATAAATCCAACTCTCAATGTTCCCGAGCTCACTGACATGTTAAAAGGTTTCACTGACTCATTTATTGTTTTAGCAATTCTTTGAGGTCCTCAGAGGAAGATGCTGTATAAGAACAGGTCCCATTAAAGGTATTTGAAGAAATTAGATTAGCACACCTTGCCAAAAATCACATGCAAACATGATTTTAATGTTCTTGTAAGTTCCCAAATAGACAGAATAGGTTAAAAAAAAAAAAAAAAAAAAAGGCAGCAACTGACACTAGAAACCAAAATCTATTTCAAATCAATCAAGCTCTTTTCAAGGTACAACAGTCTGCAGTCCAGATACCACTAGAAGAACATGGTAAATGCAGATCTCCTGTCTCAGAACATAAAACTATGCCAATATTAATAAACTAAACAGAACTCAGAAACCTTCCTGGGCATGAAGTCAAATAGAATAACCCATATTTTTTTAATAAATGCTTTTAGCCACAGAAAGAGAGTGGCTTCATGCAAACTGCCAGCTGACATTTACAAACAGTAGCTAGAATATTCAACTTCCTAAAACATACCCAGGAATTACTTGACAGCTTGCTGGTTGGCCTAGGTCAAACTGTACCAGAAAATTATCTAAAAGCTCAAATGTAGAGACAACTGCATTCCACTCCTGAGAGTATTGACCGTCTCTTTTTAGGTTAGTAACATAGAGGCAGTGTATGAAGTGATCATGTAAAGAATAGACATAAAAACTGAGGTCAGTTTTTATGGCAAGGGAATTGAAGGAATTTTTTATATATATATATATATATTATTTTTTTTTCTAGCCTCTAAAGCTTTATAAAATTACTTTGAAAATACATTTCATCACACTCATCTTAAAATAATTTCTGGATCAAAGTTGGAGAGAAAAGGCAAATGGAGTCAAACCTAACTACTGTTAAGTTTCCCAATATAGATAAAACTAAATGAAATAAGCATACTAATGAAACTAAGCAAAATAAACAACTTAAAAATGAGTGCCGTTATTCTCAAAGTAAGTTGTGATTTGACAATAAATAATAGCAAGTAGTCAACAGATTTATTTAAAAAAGTAGTTTCTGAGATATATGTCTACCGTCTTTAAACATTAACATTTAATTCTACACATGACAAATGCTTCTTACAGCTATTTGTTTTAAACTGTGCTTACTCCATGAAAAATATGAAGTCCAGAGAAGACTTACCTTTGATGGACGAGGATTAAGTCAGGGAATATTTAAACAAACTGGACATACACAAGTCAAAAAGGCTGGAGGAGATGGTATTGAGAAGATGTATATATTAGTGACAAAGGTGCACTGATGTGAAACACATGCTGAGATGTTAAGTCATGGTGGTCAGCAGTCATCCTCCTTGTTTACATTTTAGGTAGACATTCTGTGTCTCCTTTTTTTCTTTTAGCATAGGATTCATTTGACCTTATTTTATTTTATATATATATATATTTTTTCATTTTAGGATGAGATGTTGTTCAGCAGTATCTATTACTTCTCCATAATGATGAGGAAATTTGGTGATAATCAGATCAGATCAAATCAGATACTCTGAATGCTGAAACAATCTACCTTTGTTTCTCTCAAGAGGAGTACCCATTGCAAGAAATACTGAAGCTGTCCACATGACACACTGGAAACATGGACAATCTTGTATGATCTTCCAAGTCTTCTCAGAGGATAAGAAGCTGTAATAGAAGCACAGGCCATAGCCAGTCTTGAAGAAGAGTCTTTAAACAGCGTCTTCAGTTTCTTCACAGAGACAGAAACCTGCTCTGGATCTTTCAGTAATGAAATTATACACTCAAGGAGTAATTTAAAGCAAATGATCTTGTACTTCTCCTCAAAGTTATCTTGTAAGATCAACCAGTCTATAGTTTTCTCCATACTTTCCAAACTAAATCTAATGTTATTTCTCTAATTTTTGACCACTGATCAAGGTATCTTTGATTACTGAATTTACGAGCCAACACATCCATGGCTTTACTGTTAATTGTAATATTTCTGAAACAACAATATTAAAGAGACATTTATCTCTGTTCAAATCTGACCTTCATTTCCATACTGCATTTTCAGCATAATCTAATTAGAAGTTCAATTAACTTCTTACAAAGTGGTCTTGATAGATTACAAATTAGTTATCATTACTTATTTATACTTCTTTACTTTTTATTTTATTTAAAATCAATCAGTTTTATCAAGAATTATAAAGTAGAATAATAAAATGTTAAATGCACAAGTGGGTAGTGCAAATTTATGAATTAGTTTATAAGTTTAATTTTAATAAAATATAATACAGAGTTTTCAAATTTGTGGCACACAAGATATTTCAGTGTATAATTAAAGATCTATTCTCTATGCTAGTTGAATATATATATATATATGTAGAAAAATATATAATTAGAAACAATGAATAACAGATGCCAAAAATTAGTATCTCTGGCTTTTTAACATCTGAAACTTTATTGTGCAAGCCTGTCACAGTTTAAGACCAAATTATCAGTGCAGAGGCTAAATTGCCTCAGATATCATAGATTCATAGAATTGTAGAATGGTTTAGATTGGAAGGGGCTTTAAAGATCATCCAGTTCTAGTCCTCCTGCTATGGGCAGGGCCACCTCCCACCAGACCAGGTTGCTCAAAGCCCCATCCAGCCCGGCCTTGACCATTTCCAGGTATGGGGCATCCACAGCTCCTCTGGGAGACCTGTTCCAGCGTCTCACCATCAACAATACCAA
This sequence comes from Anser brachyrhynchus, assembly GCF_964034855.1. Lineage (NCBI taxonomy): Eukaryota > Metazoa > Chordata > Aves > Anseriformes > Anatidae > Anser > Anser brachyrhynchus. Next base: position 171,108,224 of record NC_137694.1, on the reverse strand, counting down.
AACAATGTAGTTGAAGATAGATGCAACTTAAGGTGTGACACAACTTCCCTGTTATGTGGGAAAGACAGTACAGTCCAGGAGAAAAATCATGCGGGTCAGTGTAGCAATTCCAGCCATGCAGTGCACAATCCTGGGGAAGGATTGTGGTGGGTCCAAATAAGAATGAAATTTATACATAAAATGTTAATATCACTTATGAAAATAAATAAAAAATTCTTCTACTGATCAAATATATTAAAGTGTTTCTAAATTACTGTAGTGCTTATGTGGCAAGGTTTTGGTAGTGGAGGACTGCACAGGCGACCTCTGTGTGAACAGGCCAGAAGCTGTCTCATGTTACATAAGGGCCAGTTTCAGCCGGCTCCAAAGGGACCTGACACTGGCCAGAGCCGAGGCAACAAGCGATGTTGTCTGCACCACTCTGAGAGCAGAATTAAGAAAGGAAAAAAACAAACAAACAAACAAACAACAACAAAAAAACCTGCTGTGCAACAGAAGCTGGGCGAGCAAGGAGTGAGAACCAGGCCTGTAGACCCCAAGGTCAGTGCAGAAGGAGGGCACGAAGTGCTCCAGGCACACAGCAGAAGTTCCCCTGCGGCCTGTGGAGAGGCCCCTGCAGCCCACGGGTCCCACACGGAGCAGATCTCCACGCTGCAGCCCGTGGAGGAGCCCCCGGTGGAGCAGGTGGATGTGGCCTGGAGGAGGCTGCGGCCCATGGAGAGCCCCCGCAGGAGCAGGCCCCGCCAGAGCTGCAGCCCGTGGAGAGGAGCCCACGCAGGAGCAGGGGGTCTGGGGGGAGCTGCCGCCTGTGGGGGACCCGTGCTGGAGCAGTTTGCTCCTGGGGGATGGACCCCGTGGTATGGAGCCATGTGGGAGCAGTTGTTGAAGAGCTGCAGCCTGTGGGCAGCCCCCGCAGGATCATGTCAGGAAGGACAACGACATCCCTTGGGAAGGACCCCACATGGAGCAGGGGCAGAGAGTGACCATGAAGGAGCGGCAGAGACGAAGCGTTAGGGACTGACCACAGCCCCCATTCCCTGTTCCCCTGTGCAGCTTGGTGGAAGGAGGTGGAAGAGGGTGGTTGGGGGGGAAGGTGTTTTTAGTTTGTTTTCTTTGTTTCTCACTGCTCTAGCTTGTTACTAATAGGCAATAAATTTTATTAATCTGTCTATGCTGAGTGTGTTTTGCCCATCATGATAATCACTGAGTGATTTTCCTGTCCTTATCTCAACTCTTGAGCCTTTTCCATTGTATTTTCTCCCCCTTCTCCTTTGAGGAAGGGGAGTGAGAGAGTGGTTGTGGCTCACCTGAGTAAAATCACCAGCTACATGAAAATCTTAAAACAATTAGATCACCTATACCTCTGTAGATGGAACTACCAAAAAAAAAAAAAATCTAAAAAATATATGCATATAAGATAGTCATGTTAAAGCTATTATATTCTTTGCTTGTCCAGATATTATGTTTGGCCTAGTATTGGTGAATTACTGGATTTGCTGTCACTTCAGCCTAGATAATTGTACTACTGATATGTATTTATTACTGTACCACTATATAGAGATGACTTGTTTATCCCTGAACCTATTGGTCTGGTATCTGTTGACGTATCCTGAATCTATAGCTCAGTGGAGCTGTTTTATGCCCCTACAATATATGCTTACTGATCCAGCCAAAGACACACACAGGTTCCCTGTTGACTCATGTTCTGTTTGCTCTCCACCAGTATCTCGAGGTCTTTTTTGGAAGAGCAGCACCCCAGCTATTTAAACTGCAGCTCACACTGCTGTTTGGTATTATTCTGTCCTAGGTGAAGGACATCACGTTTATATTTTTAAAGGCACACAGATGTATTGGATTCAGTATCAACTCCTAAGAAACTCCAATCTTGACCAGCTATCAGTTCAAAATTAAATTGTTAACCTCCCTTTGAGTTTGGTTTAAGCTTGGTAGTTCATCCAGTTCTCCACTCATATTACAGTCCATCACTCCATTCCTACTTTACTAACTTGTCAACAAGGACTTTGTTGGACACTGTCAAATAAACAATTATTCATTCAGTAGTTTTTTTTCATCCTAGTAGGTATTTTGTTTTGTCATTTCTTACTACTTTTCTAAATGTTCACATTTCTTGCTTGGATGGGTACTGGGGGACAGACCTTATACCTGAAGACTGAAGCATAGAAGACACTGAATACCTCAGCTTTTTCTGTGTCATTTGCAGCTATCTTGCTAGCTCTGTTCAGCAGAGGACCTACATCTTCCAAGTATTTCCATTTATAATCTGAGCATATAAAACAACAAATAAAAATGCAGAAATAAACATACAGATTGTTGGTAGCTCTGCTTAAGGTATTTATGTGTTTGAAAATGAAATGAAGATTCAGGGAAAAAAAAAAGTTAGTGAAAGTTACTAAGAATCTCTTCTGTTACATTTGTAAAAGAAACATTTTCCATGAACATGGTGTTAGTAATTAATATCCTGAAAGACAAAACACCACCAGAAATCAAATCCAGTCAAGACATGCATACTGAAATAAAACTGTTCATCCTCCAGTTTTGTAACCATCTTTCCTCTATCAGTTGTTTTGTTTTGTTTTCTTTCCACCAAATATTCAGTAGATATTTTTTGTTTCTTTTTTCATTGTGTTTAGATACCACATAACTTTTGAACTACCCAGCCATCTAATGTCTCTTCTGTTCATAGAAAGAACACTCTCTGCTGTTATATCCCACCTGTCATCTTCTAATATGGAAATTAGACTGGTTAGACTTTGGTCAGAAATCTGTTGGTATGGAAACCTTGTCAATTAAATATTTACTAAGGTTTTATTTTCTCCCATAGGTGTTCTTGGAAGGAAGACTCAGAACTAGTGTTAGGAAAGCCACTGCAAGTACTTTCTTTGAATGAACAGGACACAAGTACGTAGCAATATTTTCTTTGTTAAGTTAAACATCCACCAGATGTCAGTGCATACTTGCAGAATCATGTAAATTGAGCTGAAGTTGTTTCTAATTCAAATCTGATATTTGTTACATGATACAGAAGTGCAAAGTTGCATATCATTTGTGGCATTGCCAAAAAGAAGTGCAAATAAGTGCAAGAAAATCATTATCCTTTTTAAATTACACATTTAAAAAGTAGATTTTGATTCTGAATTGTTCTATATCTAGCATTATATTTAGCTACTAACTGATTATAACTGCTCCGAGTTTTCATCAGAGAAAGCAGAAAGTGTAAGACAGAAAAGATAGGTACAGTAGAAACTCATGCAATTCAGATTCTGAAATGGGAGAGGAGAGGAAAGGCAAAGAGGTCTAGAGTTCCTCAATCTTAATAAAAGAATCCTAAGGGGTATTTTTATTGCTGACTTCAAATAGCTGGTAAGTTGTACTGTAGAAGCAGCTAAACTGTTCTGAGATATGGAAAGATAAAGGATGCAGATACAGGATATAAGATGCAATGAGGAAAATTCTTATTTGATATTACAGAAAAAAAAAAAAAGTCAAGATAATCAGATGTAGTGTTGCCCAAAAGCATGTGGAATCTCTGTCTTCAGAGGTATTCAAAACTCAACAAGACCATGCGCAACCTCATCAAACTTCAAAGTTAGATTGAGTTTCAAAGTTGGTCAAACAGGTTATGGGCCAAATGACCTCCAGTTGTCTCCTCTGGTTTCATTTCAGTAATATTCCAGTTATCCAAGAAGCAGGATACCTTAAGGCACTTAAAATGTCATTAGGCTCCAATCTGCTGACCAAAGAATTAGCATAGTAGACTTCACTAGCATTGTTGGTGCCTCAATTTAAGTGTCTGTATATGGAGTTTTATTCAACCTGGATCCCTAGCGTACGATGTTGCTTCACACACGGAATCACACAAAATGGCTAAGGTTGGTCCTCTGGAGGTCATCTGATCCAACCAGCCTGCTCAAGCTGGGTCACCTTGAGAAGGTTGCCCAGGACTATGTCCAAACGGATTTTGAAGATCTCAAAGGAGGGAGATAACATTACCTCTCTGTGCATACTGTTCCAGTGCACAATAAAAAAGTGTTTCCTGTTCAGATGGAACTCCTGTGTTTCAGTCTGTACCCTTTGCCTCTGGTCCTGGCACTGGGCACCACTAAAAACAGCTGTCTTCATCTTCTTTGCACTTTAAATTCAGGTATTTGTAAACATTGGTAAGATCGCCTCTGAGCCTCCTCTTCTCCAGGCTGAACAGTCCCAGCTTTCTCAGCCTCTCATCATAGGAGAGGTGCTCCAATTCCTTGATCATTTTGATGCCTTCCATTGGACTCTTTCCAGTATGTCTGGGTCTCTCCTGTACTGGGGGCTCCAGAACTGAACACAGTACTTCAGGTGTGGCCTTACCAACACTGAGTAGAGGGGAAGGATCACCTCCATTTACCTGCTACTTTCGCTAATGCAGCCAAGAATACTGTTAACCTTCTTAGTGGCAAGGGCACATGGCTGTCTCATGTTCAACTTGGTGTCCACCACAACTCCTAGATTGTTTTCTGCCACCAGGACTCCTATGTCCTTTTCTACAGAGCTGCTTGTCAACTGGGTGGCCCCAGTGTGTACTAGTGCCTGAGGTAGTTCCTCCCCAGGTGTAGGACTTTGTACTTCCCCTTGCTGAACTTCATGAAATTCCTATCAGCCCATTTCTACAGTCTGTCAGGGTCCCTGGATAGCTGTGTAGTCCTCTGGTGAATCAGCCACTCATCCCAGTTTTGGGTCATCTGCAAATTTACTGAGGGTGCACTCTACCCCATTGTCCGTATCACTAATGAAGATGTTAAACAGGACTGGACCTGGTATTGACACCTGTACTGGGTCAGGCTGGGATGTTAACTTTCCCTGCAGCAGCCCATACAGTGCTGTGCTCTGCACTCGTAGCTAAAACAGCAACGGTATCACACCAGTGTTGTGTCTGCTGCTGAGCAGCGCTGGCACAGCATCAGGACTCTCCCTAACTCCCCTAGGGGTGGGCAAAGATGTGAGAAAAGAAACATCACCAGGGCAGCTGACCTAAACCAACCAAAGGGATATTCCATACCATATGATGTCACACTCAGCAATAAAAGGTGGAAAAAGGAGGAAGAGGGGAGGGGTGGGCTCTCGTTATGAAAACGTCTGTCCTCCTCCCGAGCACCGGCTACGTGCGTTGAGGCCCTGCTTCAAGGACGTGGTCAAACATCGCTCATTTGTGGGAAGTAGAGAGTAATTTCTTTCCTCTGCACTTCCACATAGCCTTTACTTGTTTTGTTTAGTTTTCCCTTTCCCCCTCCCTTTTCCCCTTTCCTTTTTTCCCTTTAGGTAAATTGTTAATTGCTTAGTTAAATTGTTTAATTAATAATAATCTTTCCTTAATAATTATTTCTTTTTTCCTTTAATTAAATCATCCTTATCTCAACCCGTGAGTTGTTCTTTCCTTTACTTCTTCCCCTCCTCATCTAAGGAGGGGGAGTGAGAGAGCGGTTGTGGTGTTCAGCTGCCTAGCACGGTAAAACCACCACAACACCTGGAGTACTCATCTTGTTACTGGCTTCCAACTGAACTTTGCAGCACTGACCACTACCCTCAGGGTCCAGCCGTTCAGCCAGTTTTTGATCTACCCCACCGTCTGCTCATCCAGCCCATACTTCAACAGCTTCTCTATAAGGATCTTATGGGGGACAGCATCAAAAGCCTTACAGAAGTCCAGGAAGACAATACCTACTACTCCCTGCTCATCCATCAGGCTCATGATTTCATTATAGAAACTTACCAGGTTGGTCAGGCATGACTTCCCCTTGGTGAATCCATGCTGACTACTCCTAATGATCTTCTTCTTCATGTGCCTGGAAATAGTTTCTAGGTTTAGCTGTTCCATCACTTTCCCAGGGATTGAGGTGAGACTTACCAGCATGTTGTATGCTGGGTCCTGCTTCTTGCCTTTTTTGAAGACTAGAATGACATTTGCTTTCCTCCAGTCTTCAAGCACTTTTCCCAGTTTCTGTGACTGAGCAAAGATTATCAAAAGTTACCTCACAATCACATCTGCCAGCTCCCTCAGCATCCCACCAGAGCCTATGGACTTATGAATGTCCAGTTGCTTAAGTATTCCCTCACCTGATCCTCTTCCACCGAAGTTAGTTGCTCAAACAGAGTCACTTTATGCTATTTTAGCCACAACAAATTACTGTAGGAAATTATGTGGGACTGGTAAATGCAATACAGGACATACAGAAGGCGTGTATATTTGTGTCCTTTGGAAGAGACATGTAGGCCTGGCCAAATACCCAAGGTTTTACTAATTGGCACTGGCCACTTATTTATAGGCAAAGGAGTTGTACTCATATAGTCTAATTTACCTGTCACTTCTTCAATGATGTGAAGTCACAATCAGGGTTATTCTGCTAGACTAATGACTATTTCATGTTCATGGAAATTAGGATACTTAAGCTTTTGCTTGTTTTTCAGTTCAAATTACTTGAGAAGTTAAGTATGGTTTTCTAGTGTTACGTCTAAAGCAAGAAATTAAGTAATTTAAATATCTTCAAATTGCTAAAAAGGAGGATAACTAATCTGCTAAAATAGGCCTTAATATTCTACTCCAAACACTAACTGCACCAAAATGTTTTATGAGTCTAGTTCATAATATGTAGACCACTTGTTAGAACCTTAAAACTAGCAATGCTTTTAGTCGCTGCTTTTCATGATAATAATGTCTGTTTGTTTCAGTATAGGAACTATATATGGCATCATGTTTGTTTATTGCAAGGGACACCAATCCTAATCAAGACTTCTGTATCTGCCTTTAGGTAGGTGAGACTAAGACTTAGTAAGATAAAACTAAATAAGACTTTTTAAAGTGCTCATGAAGAAATAATGTATATTTACATGCTAATTTTCACTGATATCAAAGATATCAGTGTCCCTTGCCTTTTAAGTCTGATCAGTAACATTAAAATAATTTGCTTTTTTTTTGTTTGTTTGCTCTAATTGAAAAACATAAGGCAAAAATTTGCACCCTTTAAATCCACTTTATTAAAAACAAAAATAAGAAAAAAGATAGCCAAATAAGCCTCCTGCCTATCACAGTCAGATATTTTCTTTTTCTGTAAGGCAGCTGAAAGCTGTGCTGAGATGCTTCAGTGATTTTCTGTAGTTCTTTGTATGAGGTATCTGCACATAAAAAAATCAGTATCAATTAAACCCTTCTCAGTGACAGTTTACCTTTTGAAACATAATCATTTGATTCTGTTTTATTGTACAGTTGACATCTCAGTTCCTATCTTATTTCCTGACATAATATCAAATAGGCTACATAGGTCCAGTGATTTTTAACTATGACTTCAGTTAGAAAGTAGTTTCAGGATCTAGTCTGCATTTTCTTTGAAGAGTTTATGAGTATATATACAGAAATATTATTAAATATATATATATAATAAACAAAAACCTGAAGTTACTACTTACCTTAAACAAACATATTTTCACCAAATGTAAAAAGATTAAAAAAAAAAAAAAGTTTGAATAAGATTTAAATGAGAATGACTGTATGGGTATTTAAGTGAACAAAGACATTTTGTTCTGAAAAGCACAGAACTGCTGAATCAACATATCTTGCAATACATCATGTACAAATGAATGTGTACAGAGAAGATAATATGTATTATTTACTTTGAAGACAGTGGTGTGTAGATCATCTTATTTTTGGGTTGACTTTTACTTCTTTTACAGAAGTATTGATTTTTGTCATTCTTACAAGAATACTGTTATTTTACCCATAATATTTATCAATGCCTCATATGACCTAAAGACTGTAGGAGGCTGTCATATAAACAAACCTTAACTCAGATGTAAGATAAGCTTTAATTATTCTTTGAAGAAATACTTGAAAAATGCATTTTGCATGTTATTTTTATAACAATGATTTAATTTGTGTGATTCATAGAAGGGATATACAGTCATATTATAGTGATCCCTGAGGACACAAAGCGATCTCCATAGAGGCTGTGAACAATTACGGTGATGCCCCCTACTGATTTTCTCCACAGAGCCAAAAAACTGTTCAGTGTAGCAGTGAAAATGCTTTATATTGGGTGAGAAGGGAGTGTGTTGTACTCCAGGGATGTATTGATTCAGTCTAACAGCTTCTGTTTGTACACCTTAGGCAAAAATTAGAGGTGTTAGAATGGTGTCCTGACAAAACCAGAGCCTTCTTCCCCACAGGGATGGATCCCCACTGGTGCAGTATAAGATGACAACCATTTTATCTCATCTATCATGTTGTTCTGCTTCTCAGGATTCCAGCTAAAGCCAGTTTGTTGATTTTTCAGCAGTCAAAAGAAGCAGTCTTGGATGTTCACATTTTCTGTTTATGTTGTTGTTTGTTTATTTGTTGTTTTGCTTTGCTTTGCTTTGTTTTCCAGTTCTCATTGTTTTCAGCATCAGGATAATTGAAATCCCATATGAATAGTGTTCCAGCCATTTTTCTATCTCTGCTTACCTGCATAAATAATTCATAGTCTGCTTCCTTGTTTTACCCTGGAGATTTTACAGTTTATGTTTGAAATGCCTCTTCAAAGCCTGCCTATTTTTTACTTCAGTCAAGTTTGCCTTTACAGTTTCCAAGAGAGTTTTGACACATAACAAGGCTTTTATTTTCCTTTTTATAATTTAATTTAAATATGATCTCACCTACAGTATATTTATTTTCTGCCAATAAATAAATAAATACATACATACATACACACATTACAGAATTTTATATTTGTAAAGACAAACACCTAAACTTTTAAGTACAGTCTAAGACCCAGGAATATTTTTCTTTTCAGTGATACCTTGTACCTAGGTGTGTTTACCCGGTAATTAAAAATAAGCATGTGCATTTCTGAGTACTTCTGGGAAATGAATGAGACCCCGTAAAAAGGCAGTCTAAACAAAACTTTACTATTTAATTCATTCATTATGAAAGATATTATTGCTAAATCAATGAGAAATGGGCCTACCCTGTTATATTTGATTGCAACCTGAAGGATTCCGGGACACTATAATGTTAACTCTTTTGTTCTCTTTTCTATAACATAAGGAAAATAAAATGTGTCTGCATTCTGAAGTAAGACTATGAGGCACTTACTACTAGTGCGTGATTTGGTCATTTTGATGTCATTTAGTGTAAAAGCGAAACTTTCTGACTGCTGAAGTGGGTTACTCTTTCCTTAGGTATTATGATATTTTGATGAAAGGATGGAAAAGGAAAGTTAGGAAAGTAGGAAGACTGAGGCCTCAGGTTTTTACTTAGATAATGACTAGAGTGTGTAGGAGGCTTAGGAAGCATTAGACCTATAAGAAATCTAAGGAGACGTTTGCATAAGTATATGCAAATACAGGAGTAGAGCACAGGTCAAGACAGTAACACTTTTTTTTCATGGAATTTGTAAGGGCTTTCTCTGCGGTTGTAACAGTTCCTATGCAGTAGATGTCCTAGGAGACTCATGGAAATGTTGCTCATTGACTCCTGTTCCCTAAATTTAGTGGTTTGAACTCCATAGTTTCACGTAAGAACATTTCTCTGTTTTGAAATGTCCATCTACGTACCAGAGAACATCTTGTAATAAAACCTCTGAAGTTCATCATCAGTATTATATCACTAAAAAATGTGCTTCCACTGGACATGTCACAAGATTGACTATTACTTCTGAATACCTGGGCTTTTGTTGTTCATTATAAAATGGTTAGCACAAAAAGCTCCAATGTGCTATTACAGTACCAGAAAAAAAACTCCAGCCAATGAAACAAACAAAAAACCACCACCAACCTACAGAAAACTGCACCTGTGTATGTCTATAGGCTGATGGCAGTAGAAATGCTGGATATTCAGGCCTCTAAAAATATTAGACTATTGATTTAGTTAGAAAAAATTGAATATAAACACAAATTCTAGGCAACAGCTTATTTAACTCTATATTACAAAATACAGTTTTTTTTAATGTAAAAAAAAATCAGAAATTCAGTTAATGTTGTCAAACTGCTACTTATAACAAGTAAAAATGTTTTTGCAACACTCATGCTTATATCCTTTGTTCTTTCCACTAGAAATTTCAGACAATTTTTTTGTAAAAGTCCTTTTATTCTTTCTAGTCATTGGTTAGCAGTAAAAAGACTCGTCTTATTTTTGACTGATGCCTCACTGAGCCTTAAATCCTTGTGTTTGCAATGCAGCACTGAAATAGAAGACTTTATACAGACAGGACTTCTAAATTCATGGGAAATAATAAATATTTTCAGATTTTCCTAAGTCTATGTTGCATATAACGGATCGAAGTCGATTTCATATAATTCTATTGTGGTCAGCTAAGAATCTGACCCAAAACCAGTGAATAAAATTTTTAATGCATTCAGTGTCTTTGAGTGTGAAGTAATCCTCTATCAACAAACATTTTTCTGTAGGAAGTCTTTTTCAGTCCACAGAACTGCTTTAACAATCTTTAAGCTGCTATCAACCAGCTTAGTAGTAGGTATGTTCTTTGAATGTGTGTGTCACATGACACAATACTGAGGCACATAAAGGGAAAATAGTCAATATATGATGTTTATTTTGAAAGTAGGAAATATGTAAAAGATAAAAAAGATAAGGTTTTTTGTTGTTGTTTGTTTGTTTGTTTGTTTTAATATATAATCCTGGCAAGTAATTCTCTAACATAAGTGCATACTTTTATCAAGATGTCTCAAAGCAGGTACCAAACGAGGTCAGTTCTATTGTCCCTATTTTACAGATAGGAAAATATATTATATTATAAAGCTGACATTTTAAGTGACACGGATCATGGTGCAGCCTGAGGCCAAAAGTCCTTTACTGAATAGTGACAAAACTCCCACTCATCCATTTATTGATATCATTCAAATAAATCTTGTAGGCAGAACACAGTCAGAGTCCATCATAAAATAGTAGCATAACTATTCTATACATGGAGAAAAATAGCAGAGAGGCTCAAGCTTTGTGCGGTGTTTCACTTCTATCAATGTAATCTTACTTTCTACTTAAACTCTTTCTCTAGGAGATAATTCTTTGGATAGCAGCAATATGTTATAAAACAGCAATTCCAACTTCCATTTGATCTTGCAATTATCCAAAAGAAGGCAATATTTTCTTGGGTTAAGCAAAGTGAACTATGGTATAACCTTTCACTCTCCCCTAGATTTCAAAACACTTTCACTTTTCATTTCCTACCGTATGTCCTCTCTGCTAGCATTATATTGGGATTTTATTTCTTCCTTTATTTATTTTTCTGTTTTATTCCCAAACAAACTCACTAGGTCCACATTAGAAATTACATGAAGATTGAAGGATCTCACAGATCTAACAGCAGAAACACACAGATATAGCCTTTGATAGACTTTTTAAAATGCCCAATACTTCTGGAATTAATAGCTACAACTCATTATACAGTAACTTTTCCCCTTTATACAATCATTTTATACAATCTCCTCTATACAGTCACTTTTCTCCTGTTGTCCACAAAATCTTTATCAAAAGAGTAACAGAAGATCCCTGACTTACACATCTAAATGAAGGATATTAATTAGTGCTAGATGTGCTAATATTTCATGCTAAGTATTCCCCAATCTACTTTTCATGCATTTGTTTAACCTTCACTAACATTTGTATAGTGAAATTTTCATAGTTCAAAAACTTCATGGATTGACATGGGGAAGAACTGGAGAGATATGCAATTGTGGTCAGATCCCCCTCTTTGTCTTCCATCCTTGTGTATTCTTACTTAAGTTATTAAGCACAGCTGACAAGGTATTTTTTTTTCCAAAAATAACGAAAAAAAAAAAAAACAGCAAAGCAAATATAAATCTTTTTATATTCTTGAGGGCTAACACTCTCTAGAAGGGATGATTTCAACCTGTTTGCTTCCTATGCTTTAAATACTTCAGGACAGTAGATAGGGCATACATTAGAAGTGCACAGTGAGAACAGCTATGGGACAAAATCTTGGAACTGCCTGTGACTCTTGCTGTAGTTTTTTGGACAGATTTTGCACTATCATTTTTCAACTCTTAATTTGGAGCTAACAAAGAATTCACCTTGGGTTTCTCCTAAACCTATTGTGTTGGTACAATATTGAAATAAGCACCCTGTTGAAAGGTGGGAATCCATTATTTCAAAAACTGTAGAATTAGGTGGATCTGTGTAATGAAGGTTTGGGTTGAATTATTATGGTGGCTCTTGAGACAGTATGGGGAAAAAATGATATGGTTTTGATATAGAATAGGAAATGATATACATGATTACAGGAAGATGCTTAACTAGAAAGAGCCTTTAGCAATATTTCAAATTTTGTTTCAGAAAAACTGTAAAGCGTGAAGAGAACTATTTGGAAGCATTTGAGTAATATTGAGTCATATTATGAATGGAAATGTGGAAAGCAAAATATTAATTTAAAATAATATTAAAAGACAGTAATAATAAAAGTAAAATAGAGGTACTTATATGTTTAGCTAACTCCATGTATCAGTGCTTTGATTGCTTATGAAACTCAAACTTGTCCACACTACCAGCTCTCAGATACGTACCTGCCACATAAGTTCTCTTCTAAGACTTCTTTTTCACTCTTCATCTCCATAAAAACATCAGAGATGCTTTACACTTAACAAATGTTCACTTCACAAATCCTCTGCTATTTCAGGCTTGTAGAAATATGTCTTTGGTAATGTGTAACTGCCAAAACCAAATGAAAATGAAACAGTAAAAGAAATAGCGATCACTTTGCAACGAATCATACAAAATTTATCAACATAGTTTTAGTTTAAGCAAATATCATTCTTTCTCTGAGCAATTCTCTTGAGACAGATCTAAAGATACTGATTTCCAATTATTTAATTACCAGATAAGTACAGACTGTTTGGAATATAAGTGCATGAGGTTGGAGAGATCATTTATAAAGGAATTATTTCGAAGTTAAATACACATCTGGGTTAAATAAGAAACAGCAGTTTATCACAGTAAGTGAGAAAACAGTAGCAATGAAGATAATACAATAAAAAACAAAACAAAACAAAAAAAACTTCTCACCGATTTATAGAAACAACATGTATTAGACTGAACTTAATAAAAAACTTCCTTGCAACAAGCTTGCACAGCTAATATAAAATCTCTTGTGGAAAATGATGACAGTTCTTTCTCTTGAACATGTAAGACCAAATCAGGCAAGACTCCAATAAAAACATGACAAGGAGCAATTATGAATCACCATAATTATTAACCATATCTCATAATACATCTTTTCCCCTAGTTAAATTATATGATTCTCTTACTTCAGTTATGTTATTCCTCTTTTCTAAGATGAAATCTTCCTTTCAGTGAGTGTTTTTTCACCATGAAGATGCCAAACATTTTTGTCAGGAGTGACAGCTTTACTCATGGAATCACATTCTTTCATTTATGTGTTTGGACTTCACTGGAAATGATTTTTGTTGGCGGTTGTTTTGTTTTCTCCCCCCCCCCCCCCCCCCTTTTTTTTTTTAATCAATCTATTCATTCTGAGACACTCGGCAAACAAGAATTTACAATGCTGCATTATCCATGTAGTCGGTAGCAGCCACTCCTAAGTATGCTGTTTGACGATCATACTTGTAACTAAAGCAAAATGAGAATTACAGAAGCAAAACCTTTCTTTTTGTTTGTCCTTTTATACACTTTACTAAACTGCAAAACGTACATTACCTATTTATATAATTGGGGATAATTCTAAGTCATACAAGCAAAACTCATGACAACAATCTTTTTGTGCTCTTACAAAGTCTTTATTATCAGACTACTAATATTAATTTGATGAAAGATTCAGTGTTGAGTAAAACATCAAAAGGACAGTCCTTCAGAAACTGAATTTTCAATATATTGAGAGCAATAGATCAGTTTTTATTTACTCCAGCCAAACACTTAGCCCATTTTTTTAGCCCTTTGATTTTATAAGTAATTTCATAGAATCATAGAATGTCCTGGGTTGAAAAGGACCTTAAAGATCATCTAGTTTCACCCCCCCCTGCTCTGGGCAGAGTTGCCAACCACTAGAGCAGGCTGCCCAGAGCCCCATCCAGCCTGGCCTTGAATGTCTCCAGGGATGGGGCATCCACAACCTCTCTGAAAATTAGATCATTCTGGACAGAAATTATTCTCTCCTAACCTTTTTAGTGCATATTCTATGTTTAAACCAGTTGTTCTGGGCTTTCTTTAGAGTTACTGAGTAGAAGGAACCATGTTGGTATGTGATTCATCTAATCTGCTTTAGGATCTGAGGAATATTGTTGAACTCCTAGACTATAAAAATCAATCCAGGTAATAAATTCAGGTGTTAAAGTTTATATTACAAACACACAGAATTAATTGAGAAACCAGAAAATAAATGGTCACAGTAGAAATATTCTTCTCATGTTATTGCATAAATCTGTTAAACATGCATTAATCATCTAGACTTAGAATGTTAGGATCACAGGCAGGAAGGGAACTCAGCAACTTGGACCTGGTCGAACCTCCTCACAGAGTCCATTTTGAGATCAGACCAGGCTGCTCAGAGCTTTATCCAGTCAGATCCAGAAATCTTCGAAGACTGGGTACTGCACAGTCTCTTTGGGCAACCTGTTCCACTGGCTGACTGTCCTCAAAGGGAAAAAGATTCTCCTTATAACCAGTATGAACCTGTTGTATTTAAGTAGATGCCCTTCTTGTCATACACAGCTATCAAAAGTCTTGCTAGATAGTAGCAAGTGGCTGCTTGTATGCACCAGGTACTACTGTTAGGTAACTCCACAGCGGTCTCTTCTCCATCTGAACAAGCCCCACTCTCACAGCTTCTTCATACAGAGCAAGTGCTCCAACGCTGACCATCCTGGTCCGCTTCTGCTGAATTTGCTCCAGTTTATCAATGTCTTCCCTGTAGCGTGGGGCCCTGAACTAGTTACAATATCAGGTTGAATGAGTGCTGAGTAAGGAGGAGTAATTCCTTTTATCTACTGCTTGTGCTCCTCTTAATGCAGATCCAGTTATTGTTAGCCATCTGCTGCCAGGTCACACAGCTGGTTAATGTTCAGCACATTCTTTCCCATGGGTCCCCCTTACCTCTTCCACAGAGTTGCTCCTCAGACAGTCTTTCCCCAACCTGTACCTTCCCAGGGGCAGGAATTTGCTTATGTTCTTGTCAAGTTTCATGAAGTTCATTGATTTGTTCCCACCTTCTCTCTGTCCTGAGTGGCTGCCCTGCCCTCAAGCATATTAACTAGTCTTCCCAGACTGATGTCATATGCAAATTTGTTAAGAGAGAACTGTGTCATCTCTTCCAGGTCACTGGTGATGATACTGAACAGGACAGGTCCTGGTATGGACCTCTACTGTACTCTTCTAGTTACTGGCCTCCAGGAAGAGTACAACCCATTGCTGTTACCCTTTCAATATAATTTTTCAGACAAGTTTTTATACATCTGTTTGTTAATCCATCCACACTGTAACATCCTAAGTACCAAAACATTGTTTGAGGCTGTTGAAAGCCTTTCTTTTCAAATGGCATCTACTCCTCCCTTCTCATCCACAAATCCAGTTGGTTTGTCATAAAAAGCAATCAGGTTGGTCAGATTTATTGTTGGTAAATCCATGCTAATTGTTCCAAATCATTTTCTCCTTCATTATCCCCAAAGGGTGTTTGAAGAGAATTTGCACCATGAGTTTTTTCAGGCACCAAAGTGAGGCTACAAAGAGGGGAGTAAGAATAAGCAGGAAAGTGGAATTAACTGATATACAGTTCATACAGAGGGAAACTTGCCTATATGCAGAAGATAGATTTATATACCCTAGCTTTAGATGTCTCAAAGTTGCATAACTAAGTTTGATCTAATAACATTTACAATCAAGAAATAGAAACTCCAGATGATTATTTTTCTGTGATGCCTTAGAATGAGATTAACTGCTCTCCAGAGGTTTTTGTTCCATTCAGTATAGAAGGACTTTATATTTTCTGTGTTAGGCAGCTAGGGCGGGATTCAGCTCATAAATTAGCTATCAGATGTAAGACTGCATCTCTGAGTATGGTCAATGAAAACTTTAATATTCATTCTGCCTGTCTTCATATAGAGGTATATTGACATTTAAGATGCCCTAGGGTATCTGAGATATCCATAACCACCTGTAATGCAGGACTTCTAGGAGTTATTTTTTTATTCGTATTCTTCTCAAGTGGCAATTGAAGGCCAGGCAGCATATCCCAAGGTATCTCAAATAACACTAAATACCTGAGCGTGGGCAACTGAATGAGCCACTAATCAACAGTGAAGAGGTCCAGGGGGCCATTAATTTAATCTTAAAAGTAGAATTCTGTATATAGACAATGACATTTAAGTTTCTGAAATCTGAAGCTACATCCAACCCCTTACTTTGACCTATGTTAAAGCAGATGTATCCCAGCCTTACAATTCCATAGGGCCATTTATGTCCCACATCAGCGTTCAACAAATCTGACCATGACTTACCACTGAAGATAACAGAAACCATAAAATGTTGAACTTGAGATAAAGTTCTTCCCCTTACTTCTTCCTTATGCAAAGGACCAAACTGAGACTCATTTGGACCCTGTTAATGTGGTGGTTTCACACCAGCAGGTAGCTAAGCACCACAGTGCTGTTCTCTCACTCCAGCTCCTTAAAAGGACAAGGGGAGAAAATACAATGGAAAAAAAAAGCTCATGGGTTGAGATAAGGACAGGGAAATAATCCACCAGTTATTGTCATTGGCAAAACAGATTCAGCATAAGGGAGATTAATGCAATTTATTGCCTAGTAATAACAGACTAGAGCAGTGAGAACTAACAGCAAACTAAAAACACCTTCCCCTTCGTCCACCCTCTTCTGCCTCTTGCTCTAGAGTAGTGCATGGGAATGGGAGTTACAGTCAGCCTATAATGCTCATTTCTTCTGGTCCTTCCTGGCCACTCTCTGCCCCTGCTTCAGCGTGTGGTCCCTCCCACAGGATGCCGTCCTTCCCGAACTGATCCTGTGGGGGCTTCCCACAGGCAGCAGATTTTCAAGAACTGTTCCAAATATGGG
Source organism: Anser brachyrhynchus (assembly GCF_964034855.1). Taxonomy (NCBI): domain Eukaryota; kingdom Metazoa; phylum Chordata; class Aves; order Anseriformes; family Anatidae; genus Anser; species Anser brachyrhynchus. The sequence goes on along the minus strand of NC_137694.1, from coordinate 171,091,142 downwards.
TCTGCACCATGGGGTCCATCATTCAGGAGCAAACTGTTCCAGCATGGATCTTCCACAGGCTGCAGCTCCCCCCAGACCCCCTGCTCCTGCATGGGCTCCTCTCCATGGGCTGCAGCTCTGGCCAGGGGCCTGCTCCTGCGGGGGCTCCTCCACGGGCTGCAGCATGGAGATCTGCTCCATGTTGGACCCATGGGCTGCAGAGGGACAGCCTGCTCCACTTAGGGGCCCCTCGATGGGCTGAAGTAGAACTTCTGCTCCCTGTGCCTGGAGCACCCACTCCCCCTCCTTCTTTACTGAACTTCACTGACTTTGCTCAACCATCCTTGGTTTTATAATGTGACTGCATATTAAGATGACCTACACTTTCTTAGATACCTAGAATCCCAAGACACATCAATTCAATAAATAAAATGTTCCACGGCTTCTTCTGCAGGTTGAAGACAAGTCGCGCTGGGTGTCTCAAGTCTATACATTTAAACTCTCTTATCCGCACTTAGACTTTTCTCCCATTACCTCTTGGTAATAGTGCCAGTCCTGCATAGTCCCTTAAACTGAGCTGAAGCCTCACAGTGCTTGAGATAATTAGTATAGATGATTTTAGGTCCTTTGTCAAATCTTTTCCCTGACACTCTGTAGTTTATTAGTATGAATATACTTTTTCATCACTCTGAGATTCCACTGGATGTAATTCATTAGGGGCACTGATTTGCAGAAAAGACTAAGTAGAACAGAAGCAAGAATAATGTCTAATATTCATATGAAATCTCTGTCTGGGAGGTTTGTTCTGATTGACAATGAAAATTAATTTCTCTAGCATTTTACAATCCTCCACACAAGAGAAAACCTGTTGTCTGGGCTACTCTCAGAGGTTTAAGGTACATTCACTTCCAGGAATTCTGTATGGATCAGTGTTCAGCATTGTAATTTAAAGGCATACTTCAGTATTAATTCTAGCAGAAGGACCACTATATGCTTAGACTCTACAGAGCAGGTCAAATTTTAGATCAAATACTAGAACTGCTAAATACTTAAACTCTAAAGGGAATCCAAACTGTTTGAAGACATAGATTTCACATCTTCATCTTATTTTAAAATCACTCGATAGTATTTTTCTATAAATCATTTTGATAAGGATGGTGAGCTAAAGAGTGCTGAATCATTTCTGATATAGAAAATTATATATCTGTTGATGGATAGCTTGAGATTTTGGCATGCTGTGGTAGAAGACAACTCAGTATACATACAGAATGTTAACTTAAGGGATACCAAAGGGAGGTAACTACTCAGGTTGCAAATCTGAACCTAGGCAAGTTAACACAAGAGATAGTCACCACTTGAATCCCAATTCCAGTGCTCATATGGTGTGTATATTTTGTAACTTGCAAGTAACTGATAAGTTTCTGAAGTCTCTCAGTTTATTTTGTCATTTTTATGTCTTTTTAGGACTCATCCACATTGCAGCGAGCAATGTTGCACTTCACAACTGTCAAATTATCTCTGGTGGCTGGCCGGGGAGGTGGGGCCAGCTGCTCAGGGATAGGCTGGGCATCAGTCAGCGAGTGGTAAGCAATTGCATTGTGCATCACTTGTTTTGTACACATTAGTAGTAGTAGTACTATTATCATTATTATTATTTTTTCCTTTCCTTTCTGTCCTAACAAACTGTCTTTATCTCAACCCACAGGCTTCATTTTCTTCTGATTCTCTCCCCCATCCCAGAGAGGGAGGAGGGAGGATGAGCAAACAGTTGTGGGGTGCTTAGCTGCTGGCCGGGTTAAACCACAACAGTCCTACAGCAGAGCAGATCTCTACACTGCAGCCCATGGAGAGCCCCCACAGGAGCAGGCCCTGAGCTGGAGCTGCAGCCCGTGGAGAGGAGCCCACGCAGGAGCAGGGGGCCTGGGGGGAGCTGCCACCTGTGGGGAACCCGTGTTGGAGCAGTTTTCTCCTGATGGATGGACCCCGTGGTACGGAGCCATGTTGAAGCAGTTCTTGAAGAGTTGCTGCCTGTGGGAAGCCCCCACAGGATCATTTCAGGAAGGACGATGGCATCCCTTGGGAGGGACCCCACATGGAGCAGGGGCAGAGAGTGACTGTGAAGAAGCATCAGAGGTGAAGCATCAGGGACTGACCACAGCCCCCATTCCCTGTTCCCCTGCACCGCTTGGGGGGAGGAGGTGGGAGAGAGTGGATGAGGGGGAAGGTGGTTTTAGTTTGCTTTTAGTTTCTAACTACTTTAGCTTTTTAGTAATTAGGCAAATTAAATATATACATATATTGTTATTTTTATTATTTTTTATTTTAATAAAATATTAATTTTATGCTGAGTCTGTTTTTTTCATGATGATAACAGTTGATTGATCTCCCTGTCCTTATCTCAACCCTTGAACTTTTTTCATTGTATTTTTTTCCCCCTTTCCCTTTGACGAGGGGGAGTGAGTGAGCAGTTGTGCTGGTGCTCAGCTATATATATATATTTACAAATGGCTGATACACTGCTTTTCTCTCTGGTATAGTTATCTGCTTATGACTACATAAAACTTATATATATATATGTATATATATTATATCATTTCTTTAATAAGTAGGAATGGCCTGGCACATGGAAATAATCTTTCTGCTTTTCTTACATCATAGAAAAGCAAGCTTTGTTTTGTCAGCTCACTGACTACTCAACACTAAAATAAAATTTTAAATATCAACTCACCTAAAGAAAAAAAATCCTTTTATTTTTGTTTTGCATAAAATGAACTTCAAATAACAATCGCATGTCTGTGTGGAGAATAGTCAGACTTGTTAGGGTCACTGATAAGCACCGGCCTTGGGCAAAGGGAGAGCTGAACACCTCTCTTTCACTTATCTTTTATACAGACTTTGTATGGAGATCTGCAAGCTTGGTATGAGAGGTTGCCAAAGGAGGGAGGCTTGTGGTGGCAGGTTGGCCCTGTTTTGACAGCAGAACACAATCTTGAAGGCCATTGCGCCCAGAGTGAAACCTTTTGGATTATTATGTGTAAAATGAATATTAAAGTTGACACCCCTGGATATGATAATGAGCTTAATGAAGTACATGCTAAACATACATGACTGTAGTACTCAACTCTCCACCTAAATCATACTAAATGTTACACCAGGAGGTTGGGGTGGGGGAGGACAGATAAGGTTAGGAAATGAAGGAAAAGTAGGAAGTGTACAAAAGGAGTTAGTGTTAAGAAAAGGAGTTAGTGTTAGCATTAGTTAGAAAAAATAAAAAAAAGTGAAAGAAAAGTTAGAAAAGAGTGGGGGGAGAAAGAAGGGACAGGAGACCTAGAAGAGGTAGTCGACATGCTGTGCTCCTTTTCCACCAAGACAGGGACTCCTTCTTAGTAAGCTCTTTGTATTCAAACTTTGGTGAGGAATACCAGGGATAGCATTTTGCTAGCACTATTATTATATATTAGTGCTATGGCAATAAATGTATTTATCAATGGCAATTCCGAATTTGTTATGTCTCCTTATTAAATACTTTCAACTTTGCAAAACTGTCTCAGTGAAAGTCCTTGGTAGGGCTCTGAAACAGAAAAATGTTTGACTGATAATTATCCTATAATGCAACAGGCTGTGCTGTTTTTTTCCCCCACAAATCAGTCTCCAAACATTTCAGCGGTTTACTAAATTAGTTGTAATTTAAGTTAAAATATGACAGATAGTAAAACTGTAAAGAATTGACCTTGAGATTCAGAGTCAGTATATAAAAACCAAGTACTATTTGGGGGTAAGGGGTGGGAGGGGTGAGAGTGTTAGCTAAATCAGACACAGCAGATTTCCTCACCAGTGACATTAAGTTCCAAAGAAATAAGGAAGCAAAGCATATAGTCTTAGGGTAAACGATACAAAACATGACAGGTGTTTTTGTCAGTTCCTGCTCTTGAAAGCATATACCCCAAAGCTCTCAGTCACTTCAAACAGAAACAGTGGTATTATAAACATGTATTTCAGTTGGCATTTTAGAGATTTATATAATTTATGTAATGTAAAAGAGAAAGAATGCATTTTGTCTTGAAATATCTTCTAATCAGATGAATCTTTGTGTATTTGTGAGCTTCCACGTCTAGGAATAGCTGCATCTTGACATTATCTCAAGTTTTATTGAGACTTAAGAATTCTCTCTTTCTGCACAACTAAGTTTTGTGTAGGACTTTTTCAGAGCAGAGTACCTGGAAAATATGAAGATTATCTAACAATTAATTTTTTGGAATAATATTCCATGTTCTAAGGTGACATTTCAGAGCATAGAGTGGTTCTCAAGGATATATGACTTGCTAATCTGTATGGTAAAGGGAGTGATTCAGGGCTAACATCCATGTGATGTATATGGGGAGTGCATGTGAAGTGAACTTTCCTGAGAACTGTAACTGTGTTACACCTTAAAGGTAATTTTTCGCTTTAGTTCAAAGAACAGCTTTGGACAAAGTAAGCTTACACTGCAGCTGATCAGGAGATGAGGGCTGTAGAATCAAGTTGTCTGATGGTGTAGACACATACAAAGTGGTTTTTTTTTTGTTTTTTTTTTTTTTAATGTTCAAATAATGAGAAATCTTTAGAAGTGCCATCATTCCTTTAAACACTATGAAATCATGTATAATTTCAGTTAAATTATGCAGACTATTATTTTTTCCACTTTTTCCTGTACTATTCCAGTCTTTAGGTTTTACTATACAGTAATATTGTTTCAAATTATCCTGAGACTAATTGGTGGGCTTCATATTTTCTGCCTGAAAATATTTATATTTTAGAGATTAATACTCAGCATGTCAGAAAACAAAAATTTCATTCTAATTTCAGCATTGTATTATGAAAAAATGAACAAAAAGTTGCTATATTATATTATGACATTAAATTTTGTTTTTTAAAAATGTGAATTTTAGCAAACTTTTACATTATAAACTTAGACATTATTTATTGTTTTAATTATGTCACTAGTTCTTCTGACAATATAATATTAAAATTTTAAATAGCCATAGGGATTTTCTCCTCCATTTCCTTAAATAAACAGACATAACGAATTTCAAAAAGTTAAGTTTCATCATTATCACCCTTATTTGGCAGTCATATCATTATCTTCCACAGCGGGAGGTGTAGGAAAACTTCTGAAGGTTTTGCATAAAAGGATGACAAACATTCAGCATGCCTTGCAGTCACTTAGTCAATTAAAGTGCTAGCAATATTATCAAATGTATTTTGAAAATAGAGGAAGAGGTACCTCAGAAAGACAAAGTGAAAATGCAGTGTTTGCAGTGTCTTAACATAGTCTGGTTTTCTGTCTAGATGAAAAATCATACCTCAAACAAACCTTAGCAGTGAGTTTAGACAAACTACATTGAATAGGGTAGTGTGAAATACATTAGAAATCTGATTCATTCAATCTTTATGGTGTAACCCTGAGATCTTTCTTGTTTTTTAAATGATACATATATATATCATATATATATCATTATATCATATATATAATGTGTGTATTATATAATATATATATATATATATGTGTAATATAGCTTCAGGCATATATTTACTTGCAATGTGATAAACATTTTCTTTTTCCCTAAGCATAAATATGAAATGAATAGTATGAAATGACTCACACTGATGGAAGAAAAAAATGAACCTGAAAGTTAAAATGCTCTGGAGCTCTTAACCATGCTGTTTGACACCCGCAGCTCCTTGGGATTCTCAGATCAACAGGGAGCCCCTCAGAGATGTAAGGAACTTCTTCGATGTTTCTGATTTGGGCATGATGAAAGAATCAGGTTGAACAGACAATGTCTCTGTATATCTAACAGATTTTGTAGACTACAGCTTCCTTAAAACTTGGTGACAGATTTCCTCTGTCTTCCCAAGCTGAAAAAAAATACATCTGAAGGACTGATAACCTACACCCCTCAAAGACTGTCTCTGTCTTCACTACTTTTAAAAAGCTGAAATCTCTAAACCATTGAGGCAAGTCTTGAATTAATTTCTTTAAATGATCTCTTGAAATGTTTTTGGTTGCTAATAATTTTCCCTGTGCAGTGTAATATAGCTGCCTCTGTACTGATAAATGCAAGGAACCCATGGAGCACACCCTACACTTAAAGTTTGACAAAGCAGAATGGTTTCCAGACATATTTCTCAGGTTTAATCTCGAAGGCCAGATCACCGGACTACAGAGCACTTGGTCCTGAGCCCCCTTGAAGCCCTCATGACATGTCTGGGACCCTAAGGCATGGTTTAAACCTCTTCAGCTAAAAATGTCTGCAAAAATGTGTCAGATTTTCTCCCTCTCCTTTTTTTCCTTCCTTTCTTACCTTCCTACCTTCCTTCCTCTCTATCTGCTCATCTGTATTTCTGTCCATTTTTCCTTGACTTTCTTGTCCTTCTTTCTGTCTTTCTTCATCTGCCTACCTATGTCACTTCCTCCCCTTTTTCCCTTTCTTCGATTCTTCTTACTCTTCTGTATAACACTATTGCCTGAGAAGGAAAGCATGTGTTTAATGTCTTGCTGTCTGTTTCTTTTCTTAATGTCTGTTTTTCCTTTATTTCTAGTAAATTGCAGCTACTATTGTAGAGTGGAAACTTGAACTTGTTTTTAACTGCTTTTGGAGATCGTTTTTGTTGTGAAACATGCTCTCAAAGTCATCTTCTTGGGATTTGCTTTGTTGAAAGTTAGTTAGCTCACTCCAAAAAAAGACTCCAGAAGCAAACTAATGTGCACGGTATATGTAGGTTGACAAGAATCTGAAAGACAATCACCACAAAATTGTTTGGTGGTTAAGATGTATCTAAAGTCATTTCAGCCTAGTGCCCTTTCATAAACAATTTCAGCAAAGTATGATGTTGTCAGCTGGGGCAAGCTATTACTCTGAAAATTCAGTTTTCCACTACATAGTACCTGGAACATGGGAAAAGGAAAATGGTTTATGGAGTCAGGACACTACCATGGAGTGGCAACACTTCCCAGAAATGAGGAAACCCTATGTTTGGTTTTTATTTTTTTATATTTTTTTTTCTGTGCTCCAAGGTGATCTTAATGCACAAAACGGATTTTTTTCAAAAGTACATAAAACCCTTTTCTTCTTTCACACCAGTATAACCTTTGCTGCTAAAGAAATCAAGCTACTGTCTGAGCTAAGTATTTGAGATGTCAGCAGCCATTAAGGGACTCAGAAGGAAGGGTAAACATAATTCCAATATTGCTGGTTAAGCTGAATGGTTTTCTGAATTATTTGGTTGGTCTTTTAACATGTCCCTCACGTAATGAAGGGCTCAAGCAGCTCAGCAGGAAAGATAGTGTAATATATTCACCCTGGATCATTAAAACTTTGGAAAGAGTGTATTTTTTTTTACCCACTCTTCAGCAGGGATTAGAAACTGTATTATCAGCTCTGCAGATGCCTGACACTGAAGCTAGTGTTCTATTCATACCTTGAAGCTTTCTATCCCTAAGGATACTTTCTTTAAGGAAACTATTGATTTCTGCCATCCGATGTACAGTCAGTCTCACAAAGTATTCTAGTTTTCTGTTTGCCTGCATGACTTTTATGGAGGGAACCATTGATTATTATTATTATTTTTTTTAATATTACTTTAAAAACTTACCTTTATTCCTTTTTGCTGTCACTAGAAAAAAGAAAAGTGAAGTATATAGAAAAGAACTACTTTGTCACTGAATCTATGAAGAAGCTGGAATGCATATATGCAGACTTGATAGGACTGTTAAACACAGAAGATGTTTTTTCTCCAGAAAAACAAACAAACAAACAAACAAAAAATGGCCAATTCCCTCCATTTTTATTGTTCAGCATGACATCATATAATATCATGGAAAATCCCTTTGGCCAGCTTGGATCAGCTGTCCTGGTTCTGTCATCTCAGCTTCTTGTGCACCCTCAGACCTCTTTGCCAGCAGAAAGTAGGAAAGGCGGAAAAGTTCTTCAGTTGGTGTAAGCACTGCTCAGCAAAAATTAAAACATCAGTGTGTTATCAATATTATTCTCATCCAAAATTCAAAATCCCACCATACAAGCTACTAAGAGGAAAACTCAGCCTATCTTAGCTGAAACCAGGATAAACCAGCAACTTCATTATCTCAGTTTATACCTACAGATATGATAGCGTTCTAATATTTTTAGTTACATGTTAAGAGGAAGGATGAAAAGTCAACTTTTTCATACTTCTGTTGGAAGGCTTACAGATTAATTAAGTAAGATCAAGCATCTATTACAACTAGCTGTAAGAATTCTTAAAAGTAAAAAATGTTATTTTTTTTTTTTTTAGGAATATTAAGAACTTTTAAGAATTTTTATTTATATCCTATAAATTTATCCTCATCCTCTCTGAAATACTGTATTCAACCTGAAAAAGGGTGAAAGTGTCACCAAAAAGACATTTTATTTGGAGAAGAATGAATTTTTAATTAGACTATTTAGACTATTGTGCCTCACCAGATGACTGAAATTTATATTGAAGAGAAGTCATTTTTTTTCCAAATACATTCTTAAATCACAACACAGTTAGACTGTTCACATGAAGATATCATAAACATTATCGTTCTTAGCTGAGTATTAAATCCTGACTGGCAGTCAGAGTTTTGATCCAATTTGCAGGGACATGTTTTATTTGAGGATTCAACCCATTGCTTTTTTATCTATGAACTATGAATACAATCTGAAAAAACTGTATTAAAGAGATGTCTCATTTTCAAATTTGTTTACAGAATCTGGGAAAGATTATTAACTCCCGTTATTTCAGATTTTAAACAAACTGCAAGCAAGATTCTTCTCTGGTCCCACAAAATTATATTTTTTCATATTTATCTGACAGGTGCAATTGTCATAAAACAATGTAGTTGTAACACAAACACACAAAAAAAAATAATAGAAAATTCATGACATTCCTAGGCCAAAACAGGATGGAATTCAGTATTACTGACTTAATTTTGGACCTTTAGTCTGTTGAAAATTATTTAATCTGCCTATATAGTCAAATGAAAGAGCTAGGTATCTTTTATGGCATTTAATGGGAGAATTAGACTTCATGTTTACTTATTACCTATTTTCTTTCTGAGTCTTGAGTTTTATAGACAGTTAGGGTCACCTTAAATGTTCCAGTTCAAATACTTGTGAGAAGTCATAGTGAAAACAACTTACTAAAGTGCTGATTATCTCCTGCGAGAGGTAATTAAAATGGTAATGGCATACACCATTTTCATTTTGTTTAATTTATTATAGTCATAATTCATCCAAATTAAAGTAGACAAAATATGTCCTATGTTTATTTTTAATTAAATTCTACATAGATTGGAATGTACTAAAGATATGTCTGTATTTTTGATGCATTGCTTGTCATTATATTTCAGAAGTCTTCAAAAAAAGGGTAATAACATCCTACAAGATGTGAGTGGACTGAATGTGACTGAATTTATTAAAAAATAAAAAAAGGCGAACTGTGTCAAATCACCTGGAAAAGATAGACCCCTGAAGTTATATAAAAGAAAGCTAAAACTATTCACAAAATGATAATAAAAAACTCTTCAGTGAAATACATGCTATAGGGAATTCTTCCAACCATGAAGACAACAGCAATTTAAGACATTTTTGAATATGAAAATCCTACCAACTAATTCCTTTGTCTATCTAAAGGTATTTAAAGTGCAGTCTGTATGCACTGTAACCTTCTTAAAGATTCTGAAGGTATGATGCATTCAGAGTTATGAGGGAAACGCATATAGAAATGTATGTACAAATAGCTACCTTTAACAAAATGTTGATAAATTAGAAAAGCATATCAATGATAAATGGAATAAAGGAGACAACTCTGCTCCCCTTTCCTTTTGTGCTTCAAAAGACCATGACTGCAGCTTCTGACAGGCATGTGTTTAAGCTTTGGTTCTGTGCTGTATATCATTCATTCCTCTATCACGTGCTTATGTAGTTAGTTAGTGGTTGTGGTGTAGTGGTGTAGTAAGTGGTTTTCCAGTGAACTCTGCATGAAAACAAAGTTCCATCTGGAGTTTTAGAACTTTATCATCCAAAGTACTTTGTGTTCAGAGCATTATCACACAAAAATGCTGAAATATTTGCTTAGCTTTGGCTGAGAAAATATACTACTGTCTGGAAAAAGGAGATATGTTAAATAATGGAAGTGTCAAAATATGGCATACCTATTCAGAGCGAAGAGAAGTCATTGCTATGAAAGATGACGTATATATTTCAGAAAGGAAGTACCAATCATTTTCCCATCTTTCTAGGACTTATTATTTATTTTCTTTCAACATATCTTTCATCTAATGTTATCAAAACTGGTTTGATGAATTCTGCCTGATTGTGTTTTCAAAATATTTATTTCCTTCTTCAAATTAAATTGCATTTAATTAAAAGGGAATATACAAATACTGCATCATCCTTTATAAGAAGAAAGTTACATTAATTTGTTTTGCTTTCTACTAAATTAGTCCACTGATGTTTTTGAAATTAAAGAGGAAGTGGTGGAACTCACAACAGTTCATCTATTTTTGTCTCATTGAAGAAATAATTATATATAAATGAGTTCTCTCATTTTCTCAGTTTGTCTCTTGTTGTTTTATTTTACTCAAACTTGGCTCACATCATGTCTCTGATTCCTATTGGCTTCTTTTCAATGCCTTGCATTCTCTTCACACTATATATACTTAGCCTATTATTTTCTCAGTATTTTGCAGAGATTTTTCACTTCTTACCAATTTCGTCTTCTGTCCCTACTAATCTAACTACCAAATATGTGTGTACATGGAAGAGTTCCTTCCCAGCATACATTCTTCACAAGGAAGTATCTTTGGCACCCTGAGTAGAAATACAAAGGTAGTTTTCTAGTAATACCATGATTTGTCTTTACCAGGGAGAAAAATGAAAATAGGTATGTACTTAACATATGTAACCTATACTTAATAGGTATGTGATCTTTTCCTTATGTTGCATTCTTCAAGTCTAATACACTAGTGCTTTTAGGGTCAGCATGGCAAGGGGGAATGCCTTGTAAGATCTTGTAGACTTATCGCTATACTCATTTTGTCCCTATTCACTCCATATTCTCATCTTTCCATGACTGGAAATTCTCTGATGCTCCTTCATGGGTGACCAGTATTTTGTTCAAGGTCTTCTTGTACCCAATGGGCTTAAGATTCTGTTATTAGAACTCCCAGCAGGAGGCTCACTTGTAACAGCTAAAGGAAGCAGAATATCAGGTCCTCTTCACAGTTTTTCAATACAACAGGAAGGAATGGTGTAATAGCTTCAGCACAAACTATTTGCATTACAGTACTCTTCAGTATCGTCATTTCTTGTTATTCATTTCTCTTGAAAAACAATTTTCTATTTTCCATTTCATTTTCTTCCCCCCCTGCAATGAGGGTTAGAACAGGTCTTTTCCACAAAAGGTAGAGAGACAGTATTCACAGAAAGGGAACATAACATGTAATATGCAACCATGTAATTAATGCCCCATTCACGAGTTCAGTTTTGGTTGTAGGTCAGATGATCTTGCTATAGGCTGCTAACGGAAAACAATTCTGGCCTTTTATTCTGGACACAGATAAAGATACAGAAAATGATGTTTTAATATAACCTCAGTTATAATGTAGAAGGCTGAAGAGTTCTCAAGAACTTCACCTGGGCCACCATTCTTCAGAGAAAGTTCGCCATGCAGTGTCACTCAGAGCTTTTTGTTTAGTCTTTCAGTAAGCTTCTGTTTGTCTTATTGCCAATGCTTTGGGAGTTTCTTGCATAATCTTGAAAAAATATCTTGTTACTGTTTAAAGGTTAGGTATCTAGTTTAAACCTGAAAATTCAAGGCATATTTAAGCAGGAACAGTGGAGCAGTTAGTAATTCTTTTTTCCCATTGTGAGACAGAAATATATTTTTATTTTGGGGGGCTGGGGGGGGGAGGGAGGATGTATATACGTTTATATGAGAGAGGTCCCTTCTTTACACAAGTAATTTGTCATCTTGAATGTTGAAAAAATTCAAAGTTAATATCCCCCGAGTACACTCTAGGTATATTTGAATTTTCTATTGTCTTCTGAAGGCAGAGAATCAAGTGTTCATGGATTATAATGTACTTAATATATTATTATTTCTATTTGAATCGATGCTTAACTCTACCAAGACCTTTCCCATGTCTGGTTAAGACTTGTATTTGATTATAATTGCCATCTTATTGTGAGCAATCATTCCATCCACTCAAAAATGCAATTAGAATATTCATACTTGATTAGATATTTGATAAGTAGCACTGGCCTAGTTTAATTCTTTAAGACAAAATCTTATAAATCAGCCACAAAGAGTACCTTTAAGTGAGAGGTATGCAAAATAGTCTTTCTGTACAAATGTCAAAGTTCAAGCACAATATGCTGTAGTTATAAGCAATAATCTTGATGTTATTTTTCAGCATTTTTTAAAGTATCAATATTTTTTTAAAAACAAATGTATATATATATATTTTTTTTTCTCCTATGAGTGGGAATAAATGAGATCAAGAAAAGACCAAAAAAATTTTAAAAAGACCATTTTATTATTTGTCATGTGTTATTTAATAAAATAAAATAAAATATGAAAGATAGAAATGAATAACTATACTGGTTAGAAGGTATGTCCATATATGAAGCATATAATTATCTTTCAGTAATAACTTATATTTATCTTTGTGTTGTTGTTTAGATTAACACAAATTAAACACACATTAACCGCTATGCAAAAATTAGATCTATGTGAACCAGTTTGGATATTATTGTGTCTTTGACAGTGTTCAATAATGCAAAGTTACTGAAAAGTACCTCTCTCAACTTCCTCTTTCCTTGCTTACAGAAATGCTGATTATCAGAGACTGAGGGAAGCAACTCCAGATGTCCTTTGTGGTATTTAACGGAAGAATTAGCCCTCCTATTTACTTCTCTCTATATATATTTATGTTATGTTTCACCCTCTTCTATGTTTTCCCCCTGAGTGGCGCAGGGGAACAGGGAATGGGGACTGTGGTCAGTTCCTAACGCTCCGTCTCCGCCTCTCCTTCACGGTCACTCTCTGCCCCTGCTCCACGTGGGGTCCCTCCCACGGGATGCCGTCCTTCCCAAAATGATCTTGCAGGGGCTTCCCACAAGCAGCAGATCTTCAAGAACTGCTCCCACATGGCTCCGTACCACGGGGTCCATCCCCCAGGAGCAAACTGCTCCAGCATGGGTCCCCCACGGGCGGCAGCTCCCCCCAGACCCCCTGCTCCTGCGTGGGCTCCTCTCCACAGGCTGCAGCTCCGGCCCGGGGCCTGCTCCTGCGGGGGCTCTCCATGGGCCGCAGCCTCCTCCAGGCCCCATCCACCTGCTCCACCGGGGGCTCCTCCGCAGGCTGCAGCGTGGAGATCTGCTACACCATGGGACCCATGGGCTGTAGGGAGACAAACTGCTCCACCAGGGGCCTCTACACAGGCCGTGGGGGAACTTCTGCTCTGGTGCCTGGAGCACCTCCTGCCCTCCTTTTGCACTGACCTTGTGGTCTGTAGGGCTGGTTCTCACTCCTCTCTCCCAGCTGCTGTTGCACAGCAGGTTTTTTCCCTTTCTTTAATCTGCTCTCCCAGAGGCACAACCAACATCGCTCACCATCTCAGCTCTGACCAGTGGAAAAAGAACTAGGATTGGCTCTTATCTAACATGGGGCAGCTTCTGGACTCTTCTCACCAAGGCCACCCCTGAAGCTTCCTGCTACCATTCCTTGCCACATAAACCACACACATAATACACCAGATATGTCTACACAAATTTTGCAATGATTTCAAGAGTGTTCCTAGTTCACTCTGAATAGCCACTGCATGACAGTAATACAAGCTTCAAGCTCCATTGGCTTTTCTAGATGTACATTAACCATTTCTGATGAGTATGTTTATTGTATAGGTACAGGCTAGTTCTAAGTCTGTAACTATAGGAGATCACTACTAACCTTTCTACGATTTCTGACTTCTGCAGCTTTGACTTTCCAGCATACTACTCCCTCTTTTTTTCTACTTACAAGCTGTTGATTACTATGCAACTCCTTACTTGCTTTTCAGGGTATCCTTCAGCAACATTCCTATATATACATATGCTTACATCTATAGTGAGGTTATGAGAAAGAGAGATAAGTTTGAAGATCTCCAGAGGGTGATTTAGTCTACCAAAATTAGTACTTCAGCTGTCAATAACTGAAACGTGCCCAGAACTGTATGCTTGCACTGACATCAGCTTCTGATACCTATATTATTAAATTGTCTTCACCTCAGAAACAATTTGGCAAAATCTAAACTAAATATGGAGGAATATCCTGACCCGTAATAGCTCCTGAGCTCAGCCCAGGAACTGTCCAGGGGCAGTCCAAAAATCACATTTCTTTTTCTTTTTCTTTTTCTTTTTCTTTTTTTTTTTCTTTTTCTTTTTCTTTTTCTTTTTTTTTTCTTTTTCTTTTTCTTTTTCTTTTTCTTTTTCTTTTTCTTTTTCTTTTTCTTTTTCTTTTTCTTTTTCTTTTTCTTTTTCTTTTTCTTTTTCTTTTTCTTTTTCTTTTTCTTTTTCTTTTTCTTTTTCTTTTTCTTTTTCTTTTTCTTTTTCTTTTTCTTTTTCTTTTTCTTTTTCTTTCTTTTTCTTTTTCTTTTTCTTTTTCTTTTTCTTTTTCTTTTTCTTTTTCTTTTTCTTTTTCTTTTTCTTTTTCTTTTTCTTTTTCTTTTTCTTTTTCTTTTTCTTTTTCTTTTTCTTTTTCTTTTTCTTTTTCTTTTTCTTTTTCTTTTTCTTTTTCTTTTTCTTTTTCTTTTTCTTTTTCTTTTTCTTTTTCTTTTCTTTTTCTTTTTCTTTTTCTTTTTCTTTTTCTTTTTCTTTTTCTTTTTCTTTTTCTTTTTCTTTTTCTTTTTCTTTTTCTTTTTCTTTTTCTTTTTCTTTTTCTTTTTCTTTTTCTTTTTCTTTTTCTTTCTTTTTCTTTTTCTTTTTCTTTTTCTTTTTCTCTTTCTCTTTCTCTTTCTCTTTCTCTTTCTCTTTCTCTTTCTCTTTCTCTTTCTCTTTCTCTTTCTCTTTCTCTTTCTCTTTCTCTTTCTCTTTCTCTTTCTTTTTCTTTTTCTTTTTCTTTTTCTTTTTCTTTTTCTTTTTCTTTTTCTTTTTCTTTTTCTTTTTCTTTTTCTTTTTCTTTTTCTTTTTCTTTTTCTTTTTCTTTTTCAATTTTTGTTTTTATTTTTATTTTTTATTTTTTATTTTTATTTTTTCCTTCCCCTTCCTCTTTCATTTTCCCTTTTCCCTTAAAATCATAGAATATCCTGAGTGGGAAGGGACACACAAGGACCATGCCTCCACATGACAGGACATATTTCTAAGAGTGTATTCTTGAACTTCAGCAAGCTTGTTGCTGAGACCATTTCCCTGGGAAGCCTGTTCCATTGCCAGACCTCTCTCAAGTACAGTGACAATGTAGTCAAATATAGTGACCAAATTCTATTTCCAGAAATGTTCCCCATCTCTGATTAATGTATTAACATAGCAGATTTGTGCCTAAAAGAAGAGGTTTATATGAGGTTTATGTTTGCTTTTTTGTTTGCTTGTTTGGGAGATGTTGATGACTATAGTCCAGTTAATATGCAAGGATAGGTCAAGGGTAGTCCAGTTAATATGCAAGGATAGGTCAAGGGTAGTCCAGTTAATATGCAAGGATGTTCCTACTGGACAAAATGTCCAGCATACAGCTAAACAAAAACATCACATGGTGGGTGAACAATTGGCTGATGGTTAGGGCTCAGAAGGTTGTGGTAAATGGGTCAACATCAGGCTGGTGGCCAGTCACTAGTGGGGTCCCCCAAGGCTCCATTTTTGGACTAGTCCTCTTCAATGTTTTTATAAATGATTTGGATATAGGACTAGAAGGTGTTTTGAGCAAATTTGCTGATGATACTAAACTTGGAGGAGTTGTTGACTGTTGAGGGTGGAAAGGCCTTGCAGAGAGATCTGGACAGATTGGAGAGCCGGGCAATCACCAACCGCATGAAGTTTAACAAAAGCAAGTGCCGGGTCCTGCACCTGGGACGGGGCAACCCTGGCTATACGTACAGACTGGGCAATGAGACACTGGAGAGCAGCACCGCAGAGAGGGATCTGGGGGTTGTGGTTGGTAGCAAGCTGAGTTTGAGCCAGCAGTGTGCCCTGGCAGCCAGGAGGGTCAACTGTATCCTGGGATGCATCAAGCACGGCATTGCTAGTCGGTCGAGGGAAGTGATTGTCCCGCTCTATTCTGTGCTGGTGCAGCCTCACCTCGAGTACTGTGTGCAGTTCTAGGCACCACAGTACAAAAAGGATGTGAAACTGTTGGAGAGTGTCCAGAGAAGGGCTATGAAGATGGTGAAGGGCCTAGAGGGGAAGACGTATGAGGAGCGGCTGAGGTCACTAGGCCTGTTCAGCCTGGAGAAGAGGAGGCTGAGGGGACCTCATCGCAGTCTACAGCTTCCTCATGAGGGGGAGCGGAGGGGCAGGGGAAGGCGCTGATTTACTCTCTTTAGTGACCATCAATAGGACCTGAGGGAATGGTGTCAAGTTGAGGCAGGGGAGGTTCAGGCTGGATATCAGGAAGAGGTTCTTCACTGAGAGGGTTGTCGTACACTGGAACAGTTTCCCCAGGGATGTAGTCACTGCACCAAGCTTGTTGGAGTTTAAGAAGTGTTTGGACTATGCTCTTAGTCATATGATCTGAATTTTTGGGTAGACCTGTGTGGTGCCAGGAGTTGGACTCGATGATCCTTATGGGTCCCTTCCAACTTGGGATATTCTATGGTTCTATGACTATAGTCCAGTTAATATGCAAAGATGATATGTGTGGCAATATGCAAAAGTTTGTTCAATGTCACATACATGGAAGAAAGTGTGGAAGAAAGGGTATTTTTCTTCAATTAAAAAAATCATAATGTATTTTGGATTAGTCATTTAAGAACACAATCCATAACTAAATTTTATTAGTTATCTGTATACATTATCTTCCCCACAATACTAGTAAAATATCATAATATAGTATTATCCCAGAGACCCCACACTTTAAAAAGTCTTACTGAAAACACCAGCTTGAAAGAGAAGGTTAATAATTCCTCAGTGTCTGAGCACTTATGTTGTTCTTAAAGTTGCACCGAGGAGGGCGGCAAATGTCATCTTGTGATAGCTCATATCTTGAATGGCAGCAGAAACAGATTACTGAGGGAGTTATTTACACTGTCTGCTCTTGGTTACTTCAAACATGCAACTGAGATGTGACTGAGATTTTGAAATTAGCTCTTAATTCCCTGTGTAGCTAATATAGTAAAAGTAAATTATCAACAGAAGGTGACTTCAGAATACTACAAGTAGATGATTAAAATTAGATGGTATGAATGTTACAATCTGTAATACACATCATGTGAAACTCAATGTGATAGGAAAAATATTTACTGCTGTAGTGGGTTTCCGTGGCAAGGTTTTGGTAGCAGGGGGGCCATAGGAGTAGCTTCTCTGAGAAGAATCCAGAAGCTGACCCATGTTAGATAAGGGCCCTGCTGCTGACCAGAGCCGAGACAATAAGCGATGTTATTTGCGCCTCTGTGAGAGGAGATTTAAGAAAGGAAACATACAAACAAAAAAAAACTGCTGTGCAACAACAGTTGGGAGAGAGAGAGGAGTGACAAACAGCCTTGCAGATGCCAAGGTCAGTGAAGAAGGAGGGGGAGAGGTGCTCCAGGCACCAGAGCAGAAGTTCCCCTGTGGCCTGTGGTGAGGACCATGGTGAAGTAGGCTGCCCCCATGAAGCCCACAGTGGAGCAGGGTTCCACACTACAGCCCTTGGAGGAGACCAGAGTGGAGCAGGTGGACCTGCACTGATGGAGGCTGTGGCCTGTGGAGGACCTGAGCAGATTCCAGGCCAGACCTGTAGCCCGTGGAGAGGAGCCCATGCAGGAGCAGGTGACCTGGAAGGAGCTGCTGCCTGTGGGGGACCCAGGTTGGAGCAGTTTGCTCCTGAGGGATGGACCCTGTGGTATGGACTCATATCTGGAGCTGTTCTTGAAGTTCTGCTGCCTGTGGGAAGCCCCCACAGGATCATTTTGGGAAGGACGGCATCCTGTGGGAGGGACCCCACATTGGAGCAGGGGCAGAGGGTGACTGAGAAGGAGCAGCAAAGACAAAGTGCTACAGACTGAACACAACCCCCATTCCCCCATTCCTCTATGCCACTTGGGGGGAGGAGGTGGAAGAGGAAGGATGGCTGGAAGGCTTTTTTGGTTTCTTTCCTTTGTTTCTCACTTCTCTCTTGGAATAGGTTTGTAAGAAAAGAAATCACAACACCGCCCCTCTTATTTTAGGTTGGTGGCTCAGAGGTTTATGAAGTTAATTTTATACTGTCAAATACTACAGTAAAATATGTACGTATCCCTTCCCAGCACTGAGAGGAACCCTGGGAAGACCTATTATCCAACATGTTGTCACACATGTGACAACATTAACTCCATTAATTTTGGAGTTAAATCTGGCAAGGTGTGTCAAGGACAAGGGCTTTTTCAAATATATCAATAGCAAAAGGAAGACTAAGGAAAATGTGGGCCCACTGCTTAATGTTGTGAGTGCCCTGGTGACAAAGGGTACAAAGAACGCAGAACTACTGAATGCCTTCTTTTCTTCAGTCTTTGCTGCTAAGACCAGCCCTCAGGAATCTCTGAACCTAGAAACAAGAGAGGAAGTCTGGAGAAAGGAGGACTTTCCATTGGTCAAAGAGGATCAGATAAGAGATCTCTTAGCCAAACTTGACACCCACAAATCCATGGGCCCAGATGGCATGCCTCCACAAGTGCTGAGGGAGCTGGAAGATGTTATTGCTAGCCCACTCTCCATCATCTTTGAAGGGTCATGGAGAACAGGAGAGGTGCCTGAGGACTGGAAGAAAACCCAGGTAACACCATTCTTCAAAAAGGGCAAGAAGGCCTCTCAGCCTCTCCTTCATCCCTGGAAAGGTGATGAAATCACTCATCATGGAGGTCATCTCCAAGAACATGGAAGAGAAGAAGCTGTTCAGGAGTAATCAGAATGGGTTCACCAAGGGGAAATTGTGCTTGACCAACCTGATAGCTTTCTGTGGTGAAATGACTAGCTGGGTGGATGAGGGGAGAGCAGTAGATGTCATCTACCTTGACTTCAGCAAGGTTTTCAACAGTCTCCCATAACATCCTCATAGGCAAGCTCAGGAAGTGTGGGATGGATGAGTAGTCAGTAAGGTGGATTGAGAACTGGCTGGATGGCAGAGCTCAGAGGGCTGTGATCCGTCTAGTTGGAAGCCTGTAGCTAGCAGTTTCCTCCAGGGGTCCGTACTGGGTCCAGTGATGTTGTTCATCAACTTATTCATCAGCGACCTGGATGATGGAATAGAGTGCACCCTCAGCAAGTTTGCAGGTGACATAAAACTGGGAGGAGTGGCTGATACACCAGAAGGCTGTGCTGCCATTCAGAGGGACCTGGGCAGGCTGGAGCATTGGGTGGCAAGGAGCCTCGCGAAGTTCAACAAAGGCAAATGTAGGGTCTTGCACCTAGTGCAGAATAACCCCATACACCAGTACAGGTTGGGAGCTGACCTGCTGGAAAGCAGCCCTGCGGAGAAGGACCTGGGAGTCCTGGTGGACAGCAGACTGACCATGAGCCAGCAATGTGCCCTTGTGGCTAAGAAGGCCAATGGTATTCTGGGTTGCATTAAGAATAGTGTTGCCAGCACGTCAAGGGAGGTGACTCAGCCCTTAACTCAGCCCTGGTGAGGCCTCACCTAGAATATTGTGTCAAGTTCTGGGCTCCCCAGTACAAGAGGGACATAGAGCTCCTGGAACAAGTTCAGCAGAGGGCTACAAAGATGATTAAGTGACTGGAGCAGCTCTCATGCAAGGAGTGGCTGAAAGAGCTGGGCCTGTTTAGCTTGGAGAAGAGAAGAATGAGCGGGGATGTTATCGATGTGTACAAATATCTGAAGGGAGGGTGTCAAGAGGATGGGGCTGGACTCTTTTCAGTGGTGCCCAGCAACAGGGAAAGAGGTAATGGGCACAAACCAAAACACAGGAAGTTCCAGCTGAATATAAGGAAACATTTCTTTACTGTGAGGGTGACAGAGCACTGGAACAGGTTGTCCAGAGAGGTTGTGAAGTGTCCTTCTTTGGAGATGTTCAAAACCCACCTAGATGCCATCCTGTGCAACTTGCACTGGGTGAACCTGCTTGGCAGGGAGGTTGGCCTAGATGATTTTCAGAGGTCCTATCCAACCTCAACCGTTCTGTGATTCTGTGATTCTATGATTCTAAGAGTAAAGAGACCTTGTGGAGAAAGCAGTGTCAGTCAAACCTGGCTTGACATTTGCTGAAAGCACCCTGCAGAATCCCAAGCCCTGCCCAGGCAGGACAAAGCAGCCTTCCTGGGGTGTCATGAGCAACTGCATTTTTGGGAGTGGGGTGGTATTGTGGGCTGCAATACGCAGGATGACAGTGCAGGGACTGTGCTTTAGATGTGTGAGCATGAGCCCATCAGGTGCTTTCTCAGCAGCATGTGGATCACCAGGGGTTTGGGAGCACAAGGTGTGCACTCAAAGCCAGAGTAACTACATCTCCTACACATAGGGTGTACATGGAGGGGAACTCCAGCTCCCAAGAGAGCAGCGGGCTGGTGACAAGTAGTTCTTCAGGTTGGGCATGAAGAATATCTGTGTGTGGGGAGACAGATTAGAAGTTTGGAGACTAGTTATAGAAGGGTATTAAAAAGAATTTTTTATGAGTGTTGACATTTTTAAGTGTCTGTTATTGTAGTTTATCTGTTACATTGGTGACGCTGATCCTACAAAAAAACAAACCAAAATGGATTTGATCCTGATTTAATTTATGTGAATTGAGTATTTTTTTGTCTGCATCAAGCACACTTAGACCAGGACCTTTTGAAATATTGCTCATTCAGCAGTTTAGAATCACTGATGTAAAATTTTAGACTGCAACAGGTTTACAAGTTAAATATGCATCTTTATTTTTTTGTCGTGAATAGAAGAAACATAAAAGAAAGAAAAAATAATTTCAGAATCTGTAGGATTACAAGCAGGTTGTACAAAACACAATGGAATCATCATCATCAAATATAAGTGCAGACTGCAGCAGTGAAAAAAGTAACTGATTTTAAACAATGGAGACAGCAGGGGTCCACTAAATTCTAGGGAAGCATTTAACCCTTTGTATAGGAAGTATACAATTTAAATATTTTTCCTTTTGAGAACAACCATGTAGAAACTGAAATAAGCTGCTTCCAACTAAGCATAGATGTGATTGTCAGCTCACTGAGACTATAACTTTCAAATCTCTTTCTTTAACTCAATTCTTTCCATTTATAACTTATTCAAAACCTCTTTACTCATCACCTTAGAACACTGTGTTTGTTATTCTCAGAGGATTCTATCTTTGATCTGCCCATGACACTGACGATATCAATACTTCTTCAGTTTGCAATGATGTTTTCAGGGCTTTCTTAAGAAGTCCATCACAGCTTCCATGCACAGTATAGAAACATCTACAAAAGAAATGCATTGTCTGTCTTCGAGGAACTGATGTATTCAAGTCAAACTGAAACCCACCTACTTAGAATGGTGGAAAGTGTGTTGCCAGAAGGAACACAAATACAAAAGTGCTTCCATTTCTAAATATTTTTCACTACATTGGTCATGGGGCTTTTTTTTTTTTTTTCCAGCAGCTGAAGAAAAATTGGCCTTAAATTTTGAATTTTAAAGTCTTTTTTTTTTTTTTTTTTTTACAGTGAACAGATGAATAGATATATTCTAGATATACTGCTAAAATAACAAACACACACACAAACAAACAAAAGACAGGACTGATCTATTTTCTTTCAAGGTTAAATTTTCTTACCTCAACATCCTGTTCATTACTGAGAATTGTAAATTGTAATTGCATTTATTTTTTCTTTACTTTTTACAGGGAAGTACATAGGGATTAACCCCCTGACTTGTTTTTAGCTCTGTTAATAATACCATTAATTCCCTTTGGATTGCTTTGGAAATTTAGTACCTAAAATTATGTCATTAAAAATTAAGCTGTGAAATAGCTGGCATCTGAACTGCAGCCAGCTAGTTGTATTTTATGGTGTAACAATAGCCAAAATCCTCAAATTGTTCCAGGGTTGAAATGTCTCTTCTCAAAGAACAAAGGAAATATATCTGAATGAAACTGAAATGCAATATTTTTCTTTATTAAAATTTATTATTTTTCTTTATTTGCTGAGCAAGCCTGATCTGATGACACCTGTCACTCCAAAACAACAATTACTTTTTTCATTAAAGGACACTGCTAGAAACAAGCAAGCATGCAATCTAAAAAGCAAAAATATTTTCTGTGTAGGAGTCTTGATATCAAGTAGCTGATGTTAGTAAGAAAATAAGTGTATTTACAGAGTATTGACAGGAATTGTCTAGTAATTAACAGATTAGATTCAGCAGCACAGTTTTGGAGTATCTGATTTTAGTAAAGACTTTTTTAATTTAAATTTTCTGACATACTATTTAATATTAATTCCTAATAATGTTCTTTGGTTTAAATCTATTATGTTTTTATGTTTTATGTTTTATTATTCTAACATCTCAATATCTTTTACAAGAAATAATAAAAATTTGCATGTATATATTTGATATTGAACCATATATACTTCATCTTGATCTGCTGTTTTACCTGATAACTATTACTACATAAAAAATAAAATAAAACAAAATAAATAATAAAATAATAATAAAATAAAATAAAATACATAAATAAATCTAGGTGCCACCAGTGCTGATAGCTCTTCTGTGCTACATAGAAGTAATATTGGAATGCCAAGGTACTCTGAAACACATTTTACCACAGGTGGGTTTTCTCTGCTAAAATATTCTGTTTTCTTCATTTGAGATACTTGAAATATAGAGAATACTGAATAGAATGAGCTGAGAATACTGAGTTAAAAAGAAATGATTGCATTCTGTATGTGACATCTCTACAGAAATGGAAATAGCTAGTTATTTGTTTGAGAGAATTAATCATGCTTGACAGGAACAACTGTTAGTAATACACTTAGTTTCCAAATTCATCTAGTAAATGAGACTAATATTACCTTCCTCAGGAACAAAAGCAAAATATTTAATATGTTTGGCTTAGGATTTATCACTAGTGAGCCCAGACTAAAATAACTTCCACACTTGAAAACCCAAAGAATAATTGTAGAAAATCTTGACACAGGATCCTATTAAAACACAGAATATATAAAAGCTACAATAGCATTTGAACACACTGTTTTCACGGGAAAATTGTTTTTCCAGATTGTATTTCTACATAATGTACTTCTATATTTGATTAGTATAAATGAAAAATGAATGCCCAATGAAAACGGTACTATTTTTACTTACTGAATTGTGTATTAATCCCATGAAAATGTTTTGTCATAAGATTTAATTTGTAGTGCTACTGTTGGAGCTGTAAGGGTCTGTATGTGTTGCTGGAAATACATTACTAATTCCAACAACATTTTTATCTTCAATTTATAGCTCTTTTGCCCTATTAAAATACTTTCCAGATACTGACATACTACCTAAATGCCCTGCTTGTCTCTGTGTATTGCAGTAGCTGCTGCTGTTGAACTTAGCTTCTGACTCTGTTGTGATTTAACCCAGCAGGCAGCTGAACACCGCACAACCATTCACTCAATGCCCCCACTCCCTCCCCAGTGGGATGGGGGAGAGAATTAGGAAAAAAAAAAAAAAGTAAAAGCTTGTGGGCTGAAATACAGTTTAACAGGACAGAAAAGGAAGCAAAATAATAATGATAAAATAATAGTAATAATAATAATGTGTACAAAGCAAGTGATGCACAATGCAATTGCTCACCACCTGCTCACCCGCTCACCACCCACTCACCACCCAGCTCATGCCCGAGCAGCAATCCCTGTGGCCACCCTTCACCGTGGCCAGCCACCCCTTATTAACTGTTCAGCATGATAACAAATGGTATGGAATATCCCTCTGGCCAGTTTGTGTCAGCTGCCCTGGTTCTGTCCCCTCCCAGCTCCTCAGGCACCCCCAGTCTCCTCGCTGGCAAGGTCGTGTGAGGATCTGAAAAGTCCTTGTCTCTGTGCAAGCACTGCTCTGCAGCAATTAAAACATCAGTGTGTTATCAGCATTATTCTCACCCTAAATCCAAAACACAGCACCATGCCAGCTACTATGACAAAAATTAACTCTATCCTAGCCAAAACCAGGACAGACTCATTGGCCTAATTATGCAGACTGCAATGTTTGTGTAAAGCCTTATAGTCTGACTGAATGCAACAGACTGCATGATCAGAGGGAAGTGTTCTTCCTGTTGTGCTATCACATGTATGCACACACACAAATACACACATCCCACAGACACAGTTGACTGCTAGTTGATTAGCAAAGAGTAGTGCCTTTACAGACATCTACCCTAAAAACACTAATGTAAATTTGAACAACAGAAATGACCTGACACTGCTCTTGCTCTCTGGTCAAAGCCTACTAGCAGATCTCACCCACATGCATGAACATGGGTCCTGCCAGTGGCTGGCTTGTACCTCTAGCCCCTCCAGTATCCAGCCCTCAGACCCCTGTATACTACTCTGCTCTCTCTGACAGTTCAGACACCTCAGCCTTGGGAGAATTAGCCCTCCCTTGTATGTCTGTGCCACCAAACGTGTGGCATAATTTCATACTTCTGGTGAAGCAAGGAGACTGTTCATTTACCAACATTAGCGATAGACCATGTTCAAATACAGGAAGAAGCATTTAATCTCAGAAATGTTCTTCAAATGTTTCCCATTTCTATTAATTCTTGTCCATCCTATAAATCCTATTACCATCCTATAGTCATCCTGTAAATCAGACAGGCCTATAAATGTAGCCAGACCCACCAGCTGTTGAAGGGATCTCACTATAGACACAGGTATCTCACCAGAACTCCAGTTGGCTGCCCTATCTACTATTCAGACTTGGTTATCATATATTCTTCTGTCAGCATTGCTTCTGCCAGTGAACTCTGGGCATATACTCTGAACTGGCCAGCTACGGACTGACTTGCATACAAACTTATTAGAGGGTCTAGGTCTCTAGGAGTCCTTGTCTTTGTAATATGCTTTTTGTTGTGTTTCATTCTTTCAAAGTCTTCTGTCACAGGGCAAGCTTTAATTCAACAGTTACATCTAAAAATGTTATCTTCACCTGCCATATCCCCTTTCCATTCCACGTGCTGCTTGTTATAACCAGTTGTCTCAGTGGCAAAACGGACAGTAGACGAGGTTAAATACAAACTGTGTACGAGCATCTTCTCTGTCTGCCTGCACTGCAAACATGGTAGGGAAAATCATAACAAGGTTGACTCCATAGATGGTTCATGTCTATTACATATTTCAAATCACACGTTTGTTATTTTGTGACTTACTTTTGAGTAGATTTGTAAAATAAGATTTGTTTTTTGATGTTCCTTTTTTCTGTATCTCCTCTTTATTTCAATCAATATAATAGATAGCTTCTAACGGTTAGCTAGTACTAACTCCTCCCAGGAATCAATGAGAGCACTTCAGAAGATGCATTGTTAATAACAAATTGTTTTGCCCCTTGCCCAGTAGCATCTGAAGCATATTAAAGCCAGGTAAATAATAATAATAATAAAAGAGTAACTAAGTCTTACTTGTACCACAAGGGTTCTGTATTTTTGATTGTGTTGTATCTTCAAACTACTGTATTATAAAATGTCATTTCAGGACGTTTGAATGGACTTGATGCTTTCCAGAGTTCATTCTTCACATCACAAATAGTAGAGATCATATTACTTTAGGTATAGTTTTCCCATAGGCATAAAATACAGTCAAAGATTTTATTTTATTTTTTCTAGCTTTTATAGTTCCTTTCTGTGCCAAATAAGGAGTAAATGTGAACTGAACATACGGTTTGCCTGAGGCAAGCTTATGAACACAGCTCCACTCTTTTTGCAGCTTATATTGTCTTCTGTTTGGATTTGATAACTTTTTAAAATAAGCCTCGGTTGTTTTCTCTTGTGTAACTGTCAGCTTCTGCAGTGATTCCCTCTGAACTGATTCTTTTCAGCTAGATGATATGACACAATTGTACACAACTGTACATTCTTGGGAGAAATAATGAGAGTGAGCTTCAAAGAAAATTAGTCAATTCCAACATAGAAATAATTATCTTTTTGTTCAGAAATTTAGACTCAAATAATTCTACTTAAATAGCAGGAAAAAGATCTTAATCTTCAGTATTAATTATCATTATCAACTGTATAGTATCATCATACAGTTTAAAATCTGTCTCTTGTACAGAACAGGAGAAAAGAATGACAGTTTACTTTTATCAGTATAGAGCTTAACTTTGTTTGCACCAAACTTTATGCTAAATATTTAAAATGGATAGTAAATCCTCCTTTTTTTATAGAATGCAAGATATCTTTTCAATGGCTTACCCTGGTTATATTTTCAGCTTGATTTCCAATGCAAGTAGAGCTAGGAATGAAGTTTTAATTAACTGATGATCCCGAAGACCTGTAACATTGATCAAAAAGGGTTTTTTGGTTTTGTTTTGGGGGATATTTTTTTGCAAGGTGATGATTCATGAGAGGACATTCGATTTTCTAAAAGAACAAAGAAAGGGAAAATAATTTGAAGAAAAAGGGAATCCCTGAAGGCATGTCTTATCTGAGGCTTTTCTTCACATAACTAAATTGACACATCAATGTATATATACAAATATATAGCTACTTAGATTATAATCTCTGTGATTAGAGAATCATGTATCATTACAGAAATATTTGATATATGAACAGATATATTAAAATAAATAAATCAATTCACAATATATTAGAAACTGAAGACAATGTTTTGTCATATTTGTTTGCATCTTAAAACCAACACAAATCCATTTGTACTTATACAGCTGTTTGAAATTCTTTAATGTTACATCACAGAAATATGTTTTATCCCCCTACCCAAATATTTCCTATTTTTTCTCAGAAGTTATTTCTGTTTAGCTGTTCCATTCTATGCTGAGTAGTCTTTCATGATTTACTGTCTCTGTGAATTAATTTCTAATTTCATCTTGTATATTGTCCTACATTGTGAATTTCTATGGCTTTCCCAATATATTAATAATAACAACTAGTGATGGCATTTTATGATATCTTTTGCCTAAATTATATCTCCTTTTTTTAATCCAAATGTTATTTTTTTTGATTCAGGACAAAAAAAGCCTGTGAAGATAACAACATTCCAGTTGCTTTCAGAAATGCAAAAACATTCATATATACATGTGCATTCAGCTAAACAGAGCATGGTGAGATATAACAGGGGTCTGATTTTTTTAAGAGACCAAAGTAAATATTAATAGAAAAATTAAGTGGAAATTAAAACCTTATATACAATCTTTAAGCCTACCTTAGACTTTCCTTAGACAAGTGGTAGACTTGTCTTTATTAATAATCTTTCATATGTCTTTTTATAAGTAACTGATAAAGCCCTGATAGTCCACAAATTTGTAAGTCACAGCTCAGAGTTATGAAATAAAATTGCATAATTTTTTATACCACACTTTAATATGGCCTGATATAGCAAGTCTCTTGTGTCCTCAGATTTCCTTGCTGCATCTACCACCAACTTTCATTGAAATACTGTTGATTTCTACATAAACAATTAAGGAAAAGAATTGGGGCTATAAAATTTGCTGACCATTTGTAGAAAAATTAGGGCCATATACTTTGTTAACCATTTGTATATGATTGATTTATGTGTGTTTGTATATTTATATCTAAAAAAAAGAAATACCTTTAATTTGTGATCTGTATCCTTTGCGTTCTAAGACCAGTAATAATTAAATCTCTTATTACTATTATTCAGAAAAAGAAAGAAATCCGGTTTTAAATGAAGATAAGATCCTGATCAGATAGCCACACAGACATACATGTTTTAGAAATGGCAAAAATAGATTTGTGGATTTAAACACTAGGTTTCCAAAGCTAGGAAGATTTCATATGAAGAAAGTATCAGTCTTTTTCTTTCCAGTTATTTTATAAAATCTGAGTAATTTGAGGAAACAAATACTTATTTTCATGTGATAGCATACTTACATTCATTTCTGATTTACTGCAGATGCAAAGATTATCCAAGAATTATTGTGATTCTATAATTCTTCAATCTCTCTCATTAAGTATTTATGCAGCTGGGTAAGATCTCCCTGAGCCTTCTCTTCTCCTGTATAAACAGTCCCAGTTCTCTTTGGGGTGACAAATGTTTCAGTCTCTAGCAATTCTTGTAGCCCTTTACTGGACGTGCTCCAGTAGTTCTACACCTCTCTTGCACTGGAGCCCAGAACTGAACCCAGTACTCCAGATGTTTCTCACCAAGGCTGAACAGAGGGAAAGGACCATTTTCCTCATCCTGCTGGTAATGATCTTCCTTGTGCAGTTCCACTGGTCTTCTGTACTGCAAGGATGTTGTCAATAACTTATCTCTATGAATTTAACACTTCTGGCATCAACAAATAACATCAGGATCTCATAAATGACAAAATTATTTTATTCTGCAATGACAACCTGCAGGAAATTAATAATAATGGTAATAATAACAACAACAACAACCCTTCATTACGCCATTTCAGTCCACTGACTACTCCAGAAAAATCACTTAGAAACCTGGAGTCAAATTTTATTTGGTAATCACCTTTTTTTTCCTAAGTAAATTACAGTTGTTTAAGCATAAGAAGATGCAGATTTTCACCCTAAAGATGATACCTTTTGATATTTTCATGCACAGAACTCAGTTTTGATTTTGCAGCAAGTTCCAATAGAAATGGTATTGGTACTTCTTACAGACAACATCACTAGCAAATGAAAATTTTGAAGGAAAGAAAGATTTTGAAACATTTCATGTAGCACAGAAAGTGTAAGTAAAACCTGTTCTGGAACCATTTGTATTATACAATGTGTGAACTGGGCTTCCATAGATCTTCAGGGGCTGTTAGTTGTTTCAGCTGTTGTTTGGCTGCGGCTTCCATATCACTAAATGGGTCTTATTGATTTCTTACTGTGGGACTGGGACATCACCTGTTCCGAGTTCTAATTCTCTGGTGAGTATTCTCTGTCCTTTGTTCCTCCAATTATCCAAACCAAGAAAATCTTGTACTGCTGAAAGGCAGATCTGATCTTTCTCTTTCTTTCTGTCAATTTCCCAGCAGTGAAAATCAGGGCAAATAATAACCACACAGATCTCCATCATTGTGTGAGCTGGAAGTGAGTTTTTGGACTCCAGGTGCTAGGAAGGGCTTCACAGTGCTAGAGGTCCACAGTACTGACATCTTCTGATTATCTTAAGAAAATATCTAACTTCTTTTCAATTCAGTTCTTCCCTTTGTAGCATGGATGAAACATAGGTATATTATTTTCAAATTCATTTATTTTTTTACTTCAAAAAAAGGTTTACCAACCTGCTGGTTTTCCCATTTTCTTCAGTCTCATGGACAGAAAAAAAGAAGATCTTTAAACATGAGTATTCTGTAACATATTGTATGATGTGGCATTTTTTTCAATGTTTTAAGTTGACTTTGAACTTGCAAGAAATTTTCTTGGATCTTAAACTGGAGAAATACTCCAGGAAAATAATATGTTTATAGGTTTACTAGATAACTGAGTATATTGACTATGCTTATAATCGCATGATAACGTAATTATCTCCTAAGAATTCAGGTGGTCATTGTGCATATATAGTGCATATATATCTACTATTCAGTCAGATTATGAAATGAAATAATATATCGTCATGAATACTGCTTTACTCTAAATAAATTATTTATTTTCAATATAGCATTGATCTATATATAAATATTAAGAAAATAAATAATAATAAGGGTAACCACTGCTATAATATTTCCACTTAACAAAAAAAAGAAAAAAAACACCTCTGATTTCTAGTTGCATTTGTCATGGCAGAGTTAAAATTTCCCTTTTAAACAGGCATTTTCTGCCTTCTGGGACTTCAGTTTTTGTGCAGATCTATTTTATGTTAGAGAAACTTTGAAGCTGTACAGCTGAAATGATTTTTTTTCTTTTACTTTGTGACTCTTAAAGTAACTCCTTCAAACAGACCTGAGACATAGGCGGGGGTGTATTCCTCTGTGGTCTCAGATCTCTTTTCCAGCTGCTATGAGTGAAAGCTTTGATGCACTATCTGTTGGGAAATTCTAAGAGTAATAGATCCACAGTCTGGAATGATGACTTTTTTTTTTTTTTTTAATTTTATAGGAGCTTGAATAACCTTAACGAAAGAAGAGTGATAATTTCAGAAATGTAATTAATTTAGAAAATTCTAACCAAATTAACCTTGTTAAAATGTTAAAGATTCTTTAAAAGATTTTGTAGTAATTATAGTAATCTAGTAATATAGTAATCTCATCCCTGAGATTTACTTGTATAGTAAATATAGTAATCTTGTCTCTTAGCAGTGGTGTCCTGTCCCTGCCATCCCTGCCCCACCCAGCCATCCCATATTAATTGCTTAGCATGACACCATATGGTATAGGATATTCCTTTGGCCAGTTGGGGTCAGTTGTCCTGGTTCTGTCCCCTCCCAGCTCCTCAGGCACCCTCAACTTCCTCACTGCCAGGGCAGTGTGAGAAGCTGAAAAGTTCTTGGCTCTGTGCAAGCACTGCTCTGCAGCAATTAAAACATCAGTGTGTTATCAGCATTGTGCTCATCCTAAATCCAAAACACAGCACCATACCGGCTACTCTAAAACCAGGACAGCGAGTCATCTATATATACCGTTATAGATTTCTGTGACTCATATTTGTATAGCAGGAAAAAAAGTTAAAGTTTCAGATTATAGTCAGAAGAGGTCACTGAGGGTCAAATGTAAGAAAGTTGGACCTGCTGTAAGGTCAGCTGAGATGATCAAATTCTGTTGGGTAGTGGAAAAGTCTGGATAAACTTTCATGAACTTACGGTATATTTTAATTTTGATTAGAGATAAATATTTATTCAGAACACTCCATTTATCATTTTACTGCTAAAGAAAAAAGGCATCCAAAAGAAAAGTTCACGAGGAAGTATTGTCAGACATAGTAGTAAAATCCTCTGCAGGAGTATTAATCCATCCCAGAAGTCATATGTTCTTGTCGAAGTACAATTATAATGTTTAATCCTTCTTTTGTCTCCACAGTGAATGTCACTATTGGGGAAATATATGTCCAGCAATGTCAAAGTCACCACAGTAGTCTACACAGGGAACATTTATCTTTTCTTTTCAGATGTTCAGTGAACTGCAGCAGCATAAAATCCACATTTATATGTAGGGCTATGCCCAAGATGATCAGGAAGTCACAGGGACTGTATTCAATTTTTACCCCTTATTAAAGGAAAATGAGCTCCTCTACAGAGAGAAGGTCTGAAGGACAAAGTTATTAGAATTAAGAAAATTTATATGGAAGCAACTGAAGGGATATGAGGACAGAGGTGCAGGGAGTCCTACTGTAGTTGCACTGGTTTCACTATTTCTGACTTTGAAAATATGATCTATTCATGATCTGTTCCCTTATGGAGTGCAGTTCTTTCTAAGCATTTGCTAAGTGCAATACATACAGAAGTGAGAAGGAAATATGTAAAATAAACATCGTCATAAACAAAGATCAAATATCCATGTTGAGAAACTAGTATTTGCATAACTTGTTTTCAGTATAACTTTTGCATGACATGTAGGCACTCATCAGTGTAATTATCTGATGGGAGTAGATATAGAGATAACCTTGCTGAAATGAGAAAAGTTCTAACATGAAATGACTGCTAAACACAGAGAGAAGAATATGCCTGCCAGACTGGAAAAGCAGCCTGGAAACCAGGCCTGATAACTTGGCCTTCAGCCTAGGAACTTAGCCTAGGAACCTGGGAGATCCTTGAAGTGTGGCTGAATAATTCATATCAGATGCATCCTGAAAATATGACTTATCACCTAAGAAAGTAGGAATCAATGTAAGAAATAAAATGCCAGTGTAAAGAAAATAAAGGAAAGCAAGAAATGTCTATTTGTTGGTGGCAAGACCACCACAACTATTGGTGGTCTCAGGAAGAAGGCCAAAGTTAACAGCACCCATTGGTTACATAAGTGGTGGTGTCTCTCATGCTCTCTCATGTCTCAATGATACAAAAAGGGCTTGATTTTACCCAAGTTGGAGGTTTGCTCTCTGAAAAAACATCCCATGCTGCACATGTTCCTTTTTCTCTATTGTATGTTTTGTTTCTTTTCCCTCCTTAAACAGGTTGAAATTTTGCTGGAACATCAGGTTAACTCTGTGACACTATGACATCGATTCCTAAACTCTGCAGTGCTCCACACACTGTGATGCAAATCAATTGTGAAGCAAGACTCTACCTGTTACTTTGGTTCTCCTTCTGGGCCCATTCTTGGGGGTGATTGATCTCTTCAGAAATTGATTTTTGATTGTTGTTTTTCACTTTGAAGATCACTTTTGGAATCCTGTCATGTTTTTTTTTTTTTTTTTTCCTTCTTTTTTTCTGGTATAGAGTTAGTTTTCTTTGCAGAGGCTGGTGTGATGCTGTGGTTTGGATTTTTTAATAAAATAATGTTGATAACATAATAATGCTTTCTGTTGCTGCCGAATAGCACTTGCACAGAGTCAAGGACTTTTCTACTTCTCATGCTGCCTTGCCAGTGAGGAGGCTGGGGGTGCATAAGAAAATGGGGAGGGACACAACCAGGACAGCTGACCCTGACTGACCAAAGGGATATTTCATACCATATGACATCATGCTCAATAATAAGAGCTGGGGTAAAAAATGAGGAGGTGTGAATGTTTGGATTAATGTTTTTTTCCTTCTCAAGAAACCGTTAAGTGTGATGGAGCCCTGCTTTCCTGGAAATGACATGCAGATGGGAAGTTATCACGATTTTGGCTAGGATAGATTTTATTTTCCTTCTAGTAGCTGGTATGGTGTTGTGTTTTGGATTTAGGATGAGCACAATGCTGATAACACACTGATGTTTTAGTTATTGCAGAGCAGTGCTTTCACAGAGCCAAGGACTTTTCAGTTTCTCATGCTGCCCTGCCAGTGAGGAGGTTGGGGGTGCCTGAGGAGCTGGGAGGGGACAGAATCAGGACAACTGGCCCCAACTGGCAAAAGGGATATTTCATACCATTTGATATTATGCTGAACAATTAATATAGAGTGGCTCTCTGGGGGGTGTCGGGGTGGGGTGTAGGGCTGGTGCTCAGGGACAGGCTGGGCATCAGTCAGTGGGTGGTGAGCAATTGCATTGCATGCATCACTTGCTTTGTACATATTGTTATCACTACTATTTCTTTTTCCTTTCTGTCTTATTAAACTGTCTTTATCTCAACTGCTGACTACAGGAGCTGGGAGAGTGAGGAGTGAGAACCAGCTCTGCAGACCCCAAGGTCAGTGCAAAAGGAGGGCAGGAGTTGCATGGAAGTTGCCAGGTTAATTGAACTATGTTCTTTATATGAATCCAGAAGATTGGATTTGGAATGTAAAAATAGTTCCACTTATTGAGTACCTTTTGAATACAATATTTTAATTAAATAGTTTAAAGTCTTGAGATAACTGTAAATATGTGTTTTCCTTAGTAGATGTTAATCTGCCAGTTTATTTACCAAACATAAAGTTAAGAAGAAAAATTCCGTCTTTAGGTGAAGCCTTGTATCATAGAATTGAAACCGATGATTTTTCCCAGTTAAGCAAGGCTTCAGAATATCTTCCAAAGAATTGTGTCCAATAGTATCTGGGAATGAAGTCAACAAAACAGGATTTTATGTAGAATTAATTCTTATCTAAGCGTTGACTCTATCTTAATGGAATTTGCATAGACATTTACAGAAATTGTAAGAAAAAGTCACAGTGCATCTGTTTTTAAATATTTGACTTTTTGAGATAGGTCTTGTACAGATACCTATTACGAGACATGACAAACTAATCAGGGCAGTTTTATGGACGTAGTCATCATGTTACGTATATTAATGCATGGTATCCCTCAGGGTTGACACAAGGAGTCATGTGTGACAACTTTGGGACTACCTCTGCAGCTATTCCAGCTTCAGCCAGCAGCTTCCAATAAGTATCATCCAGCTTCTTATTTATACATTTGTATAAAAAATAGTTATAAGAAGAGTCTGTATAAAACAGACATTCGTCTATAAAAGTGGCATTTAAATATTTTGTAGATATATACAGTAAAGGTGGGACTCATATCAACAAACAAATTGTTTCTCTATTTTCACTCTAACATCCTGCAGTTAGACTGGGTTTCAGCAAACCACAAATCATTCTAGACTAGTGTCTGAAGTAACACCAGTTCTGACATTTTCAGTGTTTCATCTGATCAATACTTCAAGGTCCAACTAAGGCATATTAAGGAGAGGCACGTGTTTTTCAGGGATCTGGTCTTGTGAGTCTTCATGGTGTTACAGCAGTGGGTATAACACTTGACACTATCACAGGAGCAGTATAGAAGTTATGTGTCTTCACGCAACACCTTTCTCATTTCTGTATTATGGATGGGTAACCATGCTTTAAATTCTGCCCTGCTGGTTGTCAGCTTAATTCTCCAAGTGAAAACTTAATCTATGGTAAGCATAGTCTAAATTACACTCCAAAGAGTTCCAAATTCTGAGTTAGTTTCCAAATAGTCTCTCACTGAGTGAAATAATAATAACCTGCTTATTCAGAATGTATGTGTGACTCACACCTTTCCATCTTATAGGTTTTCACTTGCAAGTCCTAATCATCATCATTTCCTTTTTCCTCCTTATGGGATTAATTTTTGTTCCTTGCATGACTGTCTCTACCAATGCAGTTTCTCCATAAAACAGTCTACCTTTTTCTCTCTTGCAGCATGAAAAAAAGTTTTGACCCCTTCCCTAACAAAAAAATACAACATGATGTTCCCAACAGTACTATTGTGGAAAAGTATGATATTATGTTCTAGTTTTATTTTTAAGATATATGTCTACTATTTTAAAGACTCCATTGTCGAGTAATAAACTTTGTTGCTATGACAATTTTTTTCCTTCAGAGTACTTGCCCTCCAAATGAAGCCATTAGTTGCTTGGAAGAGGAAATAACATTAAGGACAGAGCAATATTGGGTACAAGTTATATAATTACAAAAACATGAGTTTACAGATCATTGCACAGAAGTTTCCAATTCTCATTATCATACTTTATATAAATTTCTGGTGACTGATTTTATGGCTGTCAGGTTTCATCACTGTAAATGATTCTGAAATCAGAAGCTGTTCTGAGTGAAGAGATTTGCCATCAAATGTAATAGATCTAATTGTTAAAGATAGCCACTACATTGTTTTAAATAAGGTAAAAGTCAACATTTCATGCAGTATTCATCTCACCTAAGTTTAGTTTTCTGCAATAGAGTTCTGTGTGTCTGAGATATTTAATTAAGCTCCCTTAATGGACAGTAAAGGGTGAGAAGAAATTCTGATATTATTTATCTCTTTCTAATTATCTAAATTAATTTACCTGAAGCAACAAACCACCATCAGTCTTCAGACATGGAGAGGTGTCTAGATTCTATGAAAGATTCTTATATTTCCTTTGTCAGCCTAAAACAGAAGTTTGCACTGAAGAACAGTTTCCCTCCATGCCTTAACAATAAGGAAATAAAATATGGCATAAGACATGAATTAACATGAAGCACTAGAGAAATGAACAAGGAAAAAAGAGAGAGTTATTGTGGAATATGGAATGTCAGAAGACACTATAATTAGTAGCAAACATAGCAACACCATTTTTCATTTATATTTTGAAATGCTTTATTATATTAAATCCTTAAAACTTTTCTATTTAAAAACCATGACTGAATAATCAACATGTAATGTCAACATTTTTCTTAATATTTTGCTATTTTTATTTCCACAAAAAGTGTTAAAAAAAATAAAAAAAAAAATAAAAAGAAAAAGAGTTATATTGTTTAATGTGTAACTATTTAAAAGAACCACATTTCCTGTTGGCCCATTTTAACTTTGTACTGGGTCTGGCTGGGATGTTAACTTTCCCTGCAGCAGCCCGTACAGTGCTGTGCTCTGTCTGCACTTGTAGCTAGAACAGCACTGGTATCACACCAGTGTTGTGTCTGCTGCTGAGCAGTGCTGGCACAGCATCAGGACTCTCCCTAACTCCCCTAGGGGTGGGCAAAAAGTGAGAAAGGAACATCACCAGGGTAGCTGACCTAAACTAACCAAAGGGATATTCCATACCATATGATGTCACACAGCAATAAAAGGTGGAAAAAGGAAGAAGAGGGGAGGGGGTGGGCTCTCGTTGTGAAAACATCTGTCCTCCTGAACTATGGCTCGTTCAAGGTAGTGGTCAAGTAGTTCAAGGACGTGGTCAAGCGTCGCTTGTTTGTGGGAAGTAGAAAGTAATTTCTTTCCTCTGCACTTCCACACAGCCTTTGCTTGTTGCCTGCCTTCCTTCCCTCCTTCCCTCCTTCCCTCCTTCCCTCCTTCCCTCCTTCCCTCCTTCCTTCCTTCCTTCCTTTTACTTTCTTTTTCTTTCTCTTTCTCTTTCTTTCTTTCTTTTTCTTTCTTTCTTTCTTTCTTTCTTTCTTTCTTTCTTTCTTTCTTTCTTTCTTTCTTTCTTTCTTTCTTTCTTTCTTTCTTTCTTTCTTTCTTTCTTTCTTTCTTTCTTTCTTTCTTTCCCCCCACCTTTTCCCCTTTCCCTTTTTTTCCTTTAGTTATTTGTTTTTAATTAATAATAATTTCTCCTTAATAATTATTTTTTACTTTAATTAAATTATCCTTAGCTCAACCCATGAGTTGTTTCGTTACCTTTTCTTCTTCCCTTCCTTTTCTGAGGAGGGGGAGTGAGAGAGTGATTGTGGTGAAATTCAGATGCCTAGCAAGGTAAAACCACCACAAACTCCTTTAATATTTTCTCTACTTTATATACTCTATGATACATTTCAGGGAGACTGAGATAGTCTTAAGAAAAATCATGTGCAGAAAGACTTTTGGTTTTCTGAGTTTTTTTATAGTTTCTGCAAAAGTGTCTAGTAACTGTTCTAACTTCAGTTTGATCAGCCTGACCCATGCCCAGGACAAGAATATGAGCCATTTGACTTTTATTATTATTATTATTATTATTATTATTATTATTATTATTATTATTATTATGCTAGTACCAAATATACTTGTATCTGATAGTTTGCTATTCATTTTAAGAAACTGGACATGAAGTTCTGAAAATAAAAACTCATCTTTATGGACTTGCAATTTTTTAGAGAAGCATAATTATTGAAAGGATTCTGATCAAACTTGTCATCAAGCTCATACTGATTTACTAGATAAGTAGTAAGCTTGTTTTACTCAAGTTACATTTTTATTTTATCGATTCAAATGAATTGGCTGAAAGGAGATGAAAATTCCATTTATCATGTATTTCATGCATTGTAAACCTTTCCAACAGTTATTATTAACTTTGACAGAAAAGATTTTCATAACTATGTCATATTATTTCTCTTCTGTTGGGGTTCAAAAGATTTCTGCCTTTTCGTCTTACATTGTTGGCACATTTTTTATAATTTCTGCTTAAATGAAGTGCAATACCCTCTGCTTTCAGATCTATTGGTTTATGAAGCTGTTGTGACCACCACAATGTTCTGTCTTTTCAAATCAACATGCACCACTGAATATACTTTTTTTTTTCCTTTGATATGGCAGTAACTATTGCTAGATTAATGTAATTGCAGTTAAATTTATACATATGTTTTACCATATATAGTATTTTTGAAAATAAAGTCCAAGTGTAAAATATGATTTAGTTGAAATACACAACATATTTTGAAGTGTATCATGCCAACCTTAACCAAGAAATATCTTCTCAGTGATATAGGAGAATTTTACTCAATTTCAAAGAAAAGAAAAAGCATTAATAACAGGTACTTAAAAGACGTGTAAATATGGTGATTAGGGACGTGGTTTAGTGGTAGACTTGGCAGTGCTAGGTTAATGGTTGGACTGGATGATCTTTGAGGTTTTTTCCAACCTAAATGATTCTATGATTCTATGACTAATATGGACACAAACACTCCATTATGACTTCACTGTTAACATCATGCTGAGTAAATTTCAAGAAATGAATATACAAATCATCTATCTAATTTCTGTTGACTTTTCATAGGTCATATGAAGGATCATCCACTAGTCTTGTCATTCATCAACCCTTTGTGACAGAATGAGAAAAGCATTACTTTATAAATAACTTTGAAATGACCTCATAAAATGTTATCACTGAGAAACACACACAAATACACACCATCCTCTGAAGAAAAAAAAAAATGCCTGAAATGTGAAGGAAAAAAAAAAAAGGAAGAGAAAATGGAACAAAGAAAAATGGAGCAACCAAAATGATAAAATATTAACAAGTGAAATTGTGTTATTAGAACTACCATACTAGAGTCTCAAACGAGATGTATACCATCCATCAAAAAACAACTCAAAAACTCTAAATAAAAGAATAAAAGATGTATGTGAAGTAAAATAAATCTTCAAATGGTAAAGCATATAGTGGAACAAAAAGAGAAAGAGAGAGAGAGGGAGAGGGAGGGGAAGAGGGAGAGGGAGGGAAAGAGATAATTAAATCTAAACCTGTAATAAAAGTGGCCAAAAGAGATTTTGAGAAAGTACTTGCTGAAAATTAAAAACTACTAATGAAAACAAACTCAAACATCTCAGAATCAGGAAGAATGACTAAAAATGCTTAAAAATATTTATTGAGTGCACAGATTAAAAGAAAATACAGAGGGGAAAAAAAAAGAATAGGGAATTATTTCAGTGTGTTACATTTGCTGTGGAGGAGTTCTAGAAATTTTCCAAATTGAATTCTTCGTTTACTGCAAAGGAACCATCATTAAAGTCAAGTGCTACTAGAACTAAGTATAAATCACTAGAATAAACTACTCCAGTTTCCGTAAGCAAGTGGTTATACTCCAGCAGGTTAAAGGATGCCAGATACAAGATTGCTGAAATACTGTGTGACTTCCAATTTAGTGCTTTAATTCACCATGGGGAATGATGTGTAGAAAATAAACCAGTTAATATAAGATTCTGGAACATGTGAGTATCTGTAAGTCAGAATGTCTTATTTAAAATAATTGAGATTTGTAGAAATTGTACTAAATAATTAAATTATTAGATTAAAAGAAAATGAGGAAGAACCAACATGATTTCTGTTAAAGGAAGTCATACCAGGCAAACCAATTAGAAATCTCTGAAAGATGTCTTTGATAAAGTGTACCTAGATTTCCAAAATCTTTCGAGGTACTGTTATAAAAAATAAAGAAACTAAACCCTCTTGGGATAAAAATAAAACCCTGTCAGAGAACTAGAAAATGGATGAAGGACAATGCTGTTTGCAACTGATAAAAAAAATATATATTGGACAGTAAAATTAAATCCTATGACAGATAAAATTAAGTTCAATATATAAAATGCATGTGCAAAAAAATGGCCTTAATTACACATAAAAATAAAAGTTTATACATTAGGTGTTCTTAGGAAAGAGAGCTTATATTCTTTATGAATAACTCTGTAGCAGCAGCATCACAGTGTGCAGCCACAATCAAGAGGTAAGTATGTGATAGCTTAATAATAAAATAAAAAAGAAAATAGTAAAAATTCTGTTGCCACTGCGTACCTCCAGGACATACTTAAATTTTGGATACTGAGGACAACTCAAGTGCCTTGATTTCTAACATATGATAAAACATCCTTAGAAAAAAAAAGTAATTAAAAAGCTGGGAAAGATACCTGAAGTTGCAAAATAGCTTCTGTACAACAAAAATAGCTCTCTCTAACTTGGAAAAAGATAGCTTCAATGAAACATAGTGAAAAATGTAAAATAATAAGTGTCATAAAATCAAAAGAGGTTGAGAGGACAAGGAAAGATCATTTGTTCTTTCTTATTACAACTTGTTCTTTTCTGAAGCAGCTGCTAGCGTTCAATAGTCAAAGATAAAATTTGGGGCTTTTATTCATTAAAAAAATTTTATTCTTTTTCAAAACAATTAAGAGCATGGAAGGCCTGTGTTTGTGTGTTTCCAACTGCATTCTCTAATCCAACCTACATTTTTTTTTCCAAAACAATAGAAAGCCCACCTTTTCACCTTGTACACTGGAGCCATTGTAAAGGCAATTAAGTCGTCACTGTATTTTATCAGTAACACAGATGTTCTATCAGCAGCAGATATCCTCTGATGTTTATTGTAAAGTGTTGTTCAATGTAGGCCTGTGCTACTTCTTAGTAAAGGTCTAGACACCTTCCTGCCTTCATACTGATCAATTCTGACATTTTAGCAGTCACTACTCTGTTTTTCTATAACTATAGCATTCCTCAAACCCTTCAAAAGCAGTTTGATGGAGCTTGAACTTTGACTACATTTATAATTTATCCTGCAAATGTATTTTTTGGTGCAATGTGCCAGACATAAGATTAAGGAACCTGTCAGGTTCTGGAACACTACTTTGCTTGTGGTCAGACAGCCTATGTCTTGTGCCTGACTGCATGATGAAGGTCCATTATTTTCAAAATAATAAGTAAAAAAAGGTGAACAAATTAGAAGAAATCCACCATAGTAGGTATGTTCTGAAAACAATACTAGTAACACCTCCATGCATGAGGAACATAGGTAGTTATGATGTGTAGAATATAGCACCACATCAAAAATAACCCCCACAGCCATTTAGCCCTTTGATTTACTGAGGGTCACAGGCCTCCATTATAGATGAGTGACATCACAGCTTTTGATACAAGGAAATTAATAACTTCTGTTTTCATAGCATTTTTTTTTAACTTGCTACCCCAGTTTATAGTTCAAGCAACCTTTCTTTGCTTCAGAGTTTTACCATTTTCCTGGGTGCCTGCGATCTTGAGTATTTTACTCAGAGCAAAATACTTTCTTACCTTCATAGTTTTAATGAAATTGTGGAATTATTGGAAATTTCTTTACACTCATAACAGGGTTTCTTTTACTTAACTGACATTTTCACTCTGCTCATCTACTTATGAAATTGTCAGGTAACTTAATACTATTTTAACTTTAAAATCTTTACCTACAGTGAGGAATGTAGATTTATTTTTTTCCCCTGGATATCTGTATTGTTAAAAGTATATTTACAGAATATGTACTAGGTATACACGAACTTCCTCTGATCAAGTGCAGATCTGTGGGATTGGTTTTTTTTTGTTTGTTTTGTTTTGTTTTTACTGAGAAATATCATAGAAAATTTAAAGCAAGAATATATCTGACATGTTAGATCTACATAAAAGCTCATTCACCCGCAACTGCCCAGGATCAGAAATATAAACTACTCTTTCAATGTACAGAAACAATCAGTACAAGTGCAAGTGAGAATGACATAAATTATCTGAGAGAAAATGCTGAAAATGGGAAGTTGTGGATTCATTGATGTTTACATCACCTAATAATATTTTAATATAAAAGGATCATAAACTGCATAATGTAATCTATAAAACATCTTATGCAGAGCCAAAACAGAAATTTCTCATGATGAATGCCCAGATTAATAGATTAGAAAGTCATATTCATTCTCACACTTGTGCTTGTGCTCTGGCCCAATGAAGCTTTCATACTTTGCTGCCTAGTGATACATTTGCAGCAATGTGGAGGTTGTGTTATGCATAATCCCCTAATCGTAGTTTGTGCACAAACTGAAATGTTGATGGACATAGTAAATGTAAAATTTAAAGCTGAGGTTACAAAAAGAGTATCATGAATTCACAATATATCATTTATTTCTGTTCTTAGGCCACATAAAATTGTGGATCAAAATACTGCCTTTTTTTTCTTTCTTTCTCTCTTTCTCACTTTCTTTCTATTTCTTTCTATTTCTTTCTTTCTTTCTTTCTTTCTTTCTTTCTTTCTTTCTTTCTTTCTTTTTTCTTTCTTTCTTTCTTTCTCTTTCCTTTCTTCCTTCCTTC
Source organism: Anser brachyrhynchus (assembly GCF_964034855.1). Classification (NCBI taxonomy): domain Eukaryota; kingdom Metazoa; phylum Chordata; class Aves; order Anseriformes; family Anatidae; genus Anser; species Anser brachyrhynchus. The sequence goes on along the minus strand of NC_137694.1, from coordinate 171,049,036 downwards.
CTTCCTTCCTTCCTTCCTTCCTTCCTTCCTTCCTTCCTTCCTTCCTTCCTTCCTTCCTTCCTTCCTTCCTTCCTTCCTTCCTTCCTTCCTTCCTTCCTTCCTTCCTTCCTTCCTTTTTTCTTTCTTTTTCATGCAGAATTAATAGGTTGCTGTGAAAAGAGAACAACAGATTTTTTTTAAACATTACTAGAAAAGCTGATATCATGTTAATTTAAGATTTAATTTCACTGTATGTAAATAACATAAGCTTTAGGGACCTCCCATTCTGATCATTTCCTTTTCAAAGATGCAAGGTGATAAGAATTCTCCCAGGACAACTGAGGGCCTGGCCAAGGTGTGGTAAGAAACATGTATATATTCTTTGGAGTTTATGTATCCACAAAGTTGAGTTGTCATCTAACAAACATGAATATGAGACCATAGGTATTCTTTTATACAAATGATCAACACTCCTTAGCTACTTGTAGAGTTCAAGAAAACTCTAGGTATATGGAGTTAGAAAAAAATTCTGTGTCATGAAATCACGCACTTGTCACTGCAGGAAGATATGTCTTGTAAACTCATTGTAGAGGTTTAGATTCCCCCTTAAATACAGTCGTATTTTCAAACTATGTATTTTTCAGTTGTCTTCTAAGCATTCTCACTAGAAGGCAGTTCCAGACCTTTAGTCTTCTCCTACTGAAATATTTTATTTTAGTTTCTGACTGCAAATTATTCTTAACCGCTCTAGTTGTATTTTTTTTCTGCCATCTGTGATACTTTAAATATTCATTTTTTTTTCTTCATTGTTTACTTTTTTGCCCTCTGTTGCCTTTGCAGTCAGTGGTCATAGTCTGTGTCATTCTAAATTTCACTGTGCTAAACTATGATTTTAATTAAACTATAATAGGTTCTGAATCCTCCTATCCATCCCCTTGCAACAGATCCAACATGAAAAAATACTTCATTGAACATGGATAATGAAAAGGAAATGCACAGATATGGTAATAAATGTTTGCTCTCTGCAGATGTAAAATCTTGGTAACGGAAATTATACAACATGTTCAGTATGGGTTCTTTTTCTTAAAAAAAAAAAAAAAGCAAAAGGCATTGATGATGCTATAATTATGAATTATTTTCATTTTTTGGTGTCATGACTACTAATTCATCTTCATCAAAATAAACATAATTTTCTAACACTTATAATAAGACACATTGAAATTCTTTTCAACCATAAATAGATATAATATTTCCAATACAACATAACCAGGACTTCTTGATGAAATATGGAATATATGTATTCAAACAAGAGCAGGTTAAATGAAAAATACTGCAAGGAAAAAGAAAACTATGAGCTCCAGCTAAATGTGGTGTGAAGAAGACTTTGCAACACACCATATAAAGAAGAGGTAAGGACATTTAGGTTCCTGGAAGCTAGAGAAAATGTGACAATGGAAGAAAACTGGAAAAGGGAGGAAATTATAACCCGTATAACTTATTAGGAGGAAGAAGAAGATCATGAGAGAAAGAAAATGATTAAATGTATAAGACAGGAAACCGTAAATGAGACTTGGAAGAAACATAGATAAAGAAAAGGAAGAAAAACGCAACAGTAAGAAACATAGATAAAGAAAAGGAAGAAAAACGCAACAGTAAGAAAAGAGATCAAAAAATAACTTTCAAATTTTAGATTTTCATTTAAGCATTCAAAATAAAAGTTTGACCTAAAAAATATAAACAACTAACCATCTCTGTTAATAAATAAAACTTCTCCTCCTATAACAGCATTTTGATTCGTAGACCTTTAATATATGACCTTAATTCTGATCTCTGAAATACAGTCAACAGGGCTCAAAAAAACATCATATTACCTTTGGAAAGTTATGTTATATGCCAGCCATGTTTGACTGTGTAGTTTATTTGCAGTTCCAATCTTACACGAATTAACACAGAATGTAGTTTATGGCCGCTATAGACAGCATCTTTTTAATTAACTTGAATTACACACAATTAGCCATGGTTTGATTGTATGTTATTCAAGAGCAATGCGAGACCATGACAGAAGTGATCTCTATGGAAAAGTTTATCTTGTATCAAAGACTAAACTCATCTGAACAAAAAGAGAAGTTCTTGCTTATTTTCTAACATCTTTTATAAAAAGAAATTTTGACACTTCAGCACTTATCAGAAATAGTTTAAGATAAACATTAAAAGGAAGTATGTTCTCAGCAAAGGTTCTGCAGTTAAACTGTCCACCTTAGAAAGACTCATGTTAGTTATTCAAAATTTGTGCTTATTGATGCAGTCATGTCTAGACTATTTGTCTCTCCAAGGAGTTTGAAATCACTTAATTAAAATTCCAATATATCCATTCTTCATGCTTCAGGAATCTCTATTCTAATTTGACTTTGGCAGAACTTCTAACCTATCTGTCATGCATCCTTCATATATCTTCATCAACATATTTTAGTATATCTTCTCATAAATTCTGTATAAGGTAAGTATATATTATGATCCACATTTCTCAGGTGGGGATTTCAAGTACAGGGAATGCATGATTCTCCTAGGTTAAACTGTAGGGAAACAGAGGAGTTGAATCTTGATCAGCCTGAAATGTCCATCCATCTGACTTGTCTACCCACACATAAAAGAGTTCATCAGTCTCACTGTGGAATGAAGTCAGAACAAATCTGAAGTGCATAAATGGGCTCAAGAAATACGAAGTTTTCCTTCTACATGCCATAATATAGATTTGTTTTATACACCAGGTAAACATTCCAACTGTGTGATACAAGCCAGATGTTTTACCTGCATATTTTCTTTGCCACCAAGAATTCATTTTCTTATTAATCATTTTATCAAGAAGCAACAAACAACTCACTTGTGCATGTCTCCTGCTATAATGTCCTGGAACACACAGTTGTACATGTAGAGTGTTTTGTTACTTTTGTTGTTGTTTTGTTTGTTTTGTTTTGTTTTTGGTTTGGTTTCTTTTGGGTTTGGTTTGGTTTGGTTTGGTTTGGTTTGATTCAGTTTGGTTTGTTTTTTTGGTTGGTTGATTGGTTTGGTTTGTTTTTTTGAGGGGAAGGGAGGAGTTTTTCATTGTCAGAAGAGATGAAAAACAGAAAAGAGAGAAATGACTGAAGTTTTGATGATATTATGTGTCATACCATTGGGGCCATGATAGTCCAACTTAAAAAAAAAGATACATTTACACATGGGAAACAAGGTATAGGCAAGTTTAAAGCATGTAAATAAAGACCTAATTTTGTTGCCATATCCACTTAACAGAATCATCTCTGTAACACATAAAAACAAGCATATTTATTTTTGCACAGTGACACTTTCAGGATTCAAATTCATTAAAAACAGGTTGTGTCAAACAAATCTAGGTTACCAGAATTTAACATTGTGCTCTATGTCTTCACTTGCATTCTATACACATATGTCCATATATAATAGAACCATGAACCATGGTAAAAGCATAACATTAAGTAAAGTGCTCTGCATATATTGCAAAATTTAGCACAGCTTAATTTAATGTATTTACAGCCATATTGATACATTTTCATAACACATTTATTCTCATACATTCCAAAACACTGTACTCTTATTTTGCTCTGTAGTTTTCCTTACCGTGCTAAACACACATATCTCAACATCCCAAGATATTTCTTAAATAACAGTTTTGTTTTCAACTAAAATTTCAGACTTCTAAATTGATCAATTCGATGCAAAAGCCCTGTAATACATCTGCAAGCAATTTAACTCTCAGATGACAGCACTGGAAATTTCATTTTTATAACACACTGCTAAGCACATTATGCATACTATAGCCAACTTGCAGGTAAGACTCAACCCTTAGGTACTTCTAAGCAGCCATAATCCAATACAAACTCTTTTGGTTTGCATGTTGAATGGAGAAGCTTTTTAGTTTAAGTCATCCAGTATCATAAATATTCTGACACTGTATGTTAATTTGACTGTTCTAGACAACTTAGTGCTATTTTATTTATGTTATTATTTTATTTTATTATATTGATTTTATTTATTTTATTCTGTCTATGAAGCTCTCCGTTGTGTCCATAATATTTACTATTGTGTCATTTTTATGCTGGTTAACACTCTTCCCCTGGCTAATTCTAATTTTACAATAAATTATACTTTACAGTTAAATTAATGAACATATACTGAAATTAAAAAGAACATTGCCAAATAGTATCTGCTTATGGTGGTGTGTTTTTGTTTGTCTCTTCATTTTGGTTGGTTGGTTCTAGGAGGGAAGGGAAAAATTCAAGTAAGTCAAGCAAGTAAGATCCACTGAAAACCTTGTGTTCATTTTCTTTATAATTATATCTTATGACTCTAATTTAGCTCCCTAATGTCAACTAAACATAACCGAAGATACCTATCTCCTCTAGAAAATGCTTTTAAAAGTCTGTGTTATGCAAGCTTATTCCAGGAGGATCTTGCTAAGTATTTTTATGCAAGGTTCTGCATATTATATGAAAAATGAAAATTTTCAGTTGCATAAATACATTAAATAAAATGTAGCTACAATTTAAAAAAATGTGGAAAAAAATGAATAAAAAGAGCAAAGAAAATAGCCTGTGATTTTTCAGAAGGGTTTAACACTTGTGATTTACAGTGAAATGAACAATCAATCCCATGTTTCTTCAGAATTGCACAAAGAAAGATTGTGAATATGACTAAAAAAAAAAATTACCTACAGTAGCTGCATAATAGATGTTATTTCAAAAGTTGTCTATAATTACAAAGCATATTTCTTAAACTATTTCTATAAACATTGTGTTGGTAAGGAATATATGTTATAGTGTAAGCCATTCACAAAAGAAATGGTAACATGGATAGTCTCATAAGAAAGTCAAGCACATTTACAGTTTCAGACATCCCATTATTTGGTAGTTTTGTTCTTGCTTCATTGCTGGGATTTCTACTAATCTAGGTGCCCAAATCATACTTAGTTGCATTGGCACCCTTTTAAATCAAAATAAAAAATTAGACGTCTCAAGAGGGTAATGTATCTGTATGCATGTTTTAGATGAGCTGAACCATCCAGTGAGATGTGCTTGGTTTTCTCTTCTGCTACTATACAAGGTCCTGAAATAACTAATTTTCATCGGTTACTGCAATTTAGCACATCTTATGTTTCTAAGTAACCCTACTTTGTGTCCTAAATGCTTCTTAAGTTTAATCATATGGACGCATTTTGTAGTTTACTGTATTAAATTGCTGCCCTAACTCCAAAATCTAGCCAGGTATCTAAATCTTAGTCTCCAATCTTAGGTAACCAGGAGCTGCAGATACAATTTATTGAATTTTGTTTTCCTTGTAGGTTAGCAGATATATTTTACTTCTTTTGCGTCTCATATGGCAGCTCAAAATTATCCACTCTGAAAATCACAACATTGTTTGACTTCAGAGCATGGAAAATGTTTTTGTTTATACATAGTTGTCTTATGTTCTAAACGGAACTCCTGTCATAGTTATTTTAAATAAATGTTTGTATGGCCAGTTCCTATTTAGCAGCTTCTAGAGATTCATCTCTCCCAACTTGAACATTTATCTTACAAAATGTAGATATCTACTGTGTGAATAGCTGCATCTGAACTAGGCATTTTAGGATCCTTTTGCAGTCAGTGGAGAGAAACACACTTTTAGAGTGTGATTTATTTCACCTTTAGAATGAGATGTATCATGTCTGAGAAATACTTTTTTTTTTTTCTTCTCTTGTTGTAAGAAAAAAACTTAGAATGTTTAATTATGATCTGGTCATTTACACAGCAGATATTTATCTTTGAGAACACTTTATTAATAAAGTAAATATCTGGATATTTATTCATTTCAGCTGTTATTGAAGGTCTTTTTTCTCTTTTTCCTTTCTTATAGGATAATTGACCATTTTCAATTCATCAATATCCTGGAAAATATACAGATGTGAAAGAAGAAAAAAAAATGCCCCCCCCCCCCCCCCCTTCATCTACTGTTTCCACTGTGTCTACGTATGCTGTCCAAATCTCTACAGAAGTGCACTCAGAAACACCTTACAGTCAAAAAGAAAAATAAACCCAAGAACTCTTCATTAGGCAGTAGCAACTACTGTAGATTATTTTTTTAAATATCTCTGCAGAGTAAAGGAGATTTACTCATGACTTGCTTATAGAACAAATTTCTGACTGAAGATTTTGTTTTTGTTTTGTTTTTATGAACAAAATCAAGTTTTTATGGTAAAAAGAATGTCTTCAAGTTAATATTTTCCATACTTACCCATATCATACCAGTATTAATGAATATTAATTGTACTGTTATATTTATGTTCACTATATGTGACACTCACCTGAAAATCAAGGTTAATATTTTCAGTCTTAAGCAACTAAACTAATACGTTCAGCCTTTCTTATGCGGATGGTTTACAAATGCAAATAGCTACTGGCACTGGATGCATATGTATAAGGGATCATGAATTCATGTGAGTTACCTACACACAAGAACCTAATGTTATCTAGGATATTTTAGGGCTTCCCATTTGAACTTCAGTTGCCACTCCGAAACTTCAGCTGTGTCATACCTGCCAGCGTTGTGTGGATGTTCTTATATGGGAACAACAAAACTAAACGCTCCTCTACTTAATTTAAATATCTTATTATCTGAACAAGATCTCCCTATGGGAGCCTTCAAAAGCATTGCTCTCCACTGATTTTTGTAGGGGACAGCTTCTATATTAGAAATACTTCACTAAGGGTAGTAGGGATTTTAAATACAAGCCATCCATCTAAGTGAAAAAGATTGAATATGATCCTGGTTTACAGACATAATTCTAAAGAGTACTAGACTATTAGACTTCTACAAGAACAGATTGTTTTTTTGAAGCATCATGTCATGATTAAGGAAAAACCTGGGAAAATATGGAGTGACAGAAGTAGAAGTTGCTTATACCTAGTTGAAAAGCTTTAACTGCTTTTCAAATCCTTAAAGAGTTTGAAAAGGATTTGGCAGCTCCCTAGCCCCCCAAGGGGAAGTTGTGGATAGTCAGTGTTTACAAGCTACGTTCTTTCCGACCACTGTATTTCTTACCTTTGCTAGTAATTTTTCTTATGGTTCAATTTCCAGGAGTTACAGTCCAGCACATATGGAAATAAAGATTTTGCTGATTTAAGGATTTTGAGCAGTCTCTCTGCCCCTAACTGCCACTAATCCCCATGAACAATGAAGCAGAAATATAATGAGGGAATTTGCAATGAAATGTAAGGTTATGTCAGTTTGAGAAGCTTTATACTGCATTTACAATAAGGCTGAAGAATAATTATTTTGCTGAATATTTTATGCATTCTAATTTAAGTTAGAACATATATCGTATGGATATCTGTTTTTAAACAGAAATATTTTTGAAGTTACTTTTAAATATTTAGATTATATTCTGGGTTGTCACTGAGCCCATATTACTTAGTATATGTATATCTGCTTGGTACAGTAGATATCCAAAAATTTGATATTCTCAGAATTTAAAGTATGTAACTAGTTGCTGAGCTCTAAGATATAGTTGAGTTACTGTTTTCAATAGTGAGATTTTAAATATTACTTTGGGACAAATAACATTTTGTCTTATCTTATGGTGAATGTACAAAGGCAAGTCCCTGTTTTACAAAATAAATGTAAGAAATGACTGCTTTCAAATAGTATTTTAATTTATGAGCTATTAGAGTAGTTGCAAAGTTATTTACTTGAAATCAAATTGTTTCTGTTGGAAATAACATAACGTTTCCAGGGAATGTCTTCTTGCAAGTAACAAAAAATCTATTTCCCCAATACTCTTCAAATTTCTTAGATACTGTTATTCTACTGCATTATCCTTCTCACAGTATTTTATATTCTGTTGTTTAGATAAATATCACCTTTATTACACTGGACGCTATATGTGGTAGAAAATATAACTTTGAATCAAACTCCTTGCAAGGCTAGAAAACTGCTCTGTGGGCAGTCCATGTTCTTGATTTCTGATTTGTGCACGCCATAAAAAAGTTTCAAAGGTGAGTTGTAAATAGTGCATTTGATATTTTATTAACTCAACTGGAGATGCACTTTGGATTGGAAGAAATCTGGAGACAATGAGACACATTCATAAACATGAGCATCTGTAAGAAATGAGGATGCTAGCACTGGGAACTTGAATTATTCATGACTAAAAATGCAGCTTTTTAAAGTTTTAAAGTTGGAGTAATTTATCAATATTTGGAAGTTCTCTAATAAAAGTGTTTACATTTTTATAAAACTCGTATTTGCATTTAAATATATAGATTTTTAGAATACTGAAGATATATCAAAGGAGTTTTACTTTGGAAAAGAAAAATAAGCTGTTCTTTGTTATGTCATGTACATCCACCTCTTTGCATATAAAGTGGTAAGGAATTGGTTACCCATATGCCGTACTGTTATACTTGCTGCTTTCATCAGAAACAATTCTGTGGGAAAATGTCCTTAATAGTAGGAAGCTTCTGCAACATAAAACACATGAGGGGTGGGGAAGGGATAAGGGTAAGAAAGCAGGAACAGTTATTTATTGTACATACAGCCAAAGTGCAGGTGGATTTTGAACACACACACAAAAATAAATAAAAATAATTAAAAATTAAACAACAACAACAAAAACATCCTCTTACAAGCTGTGAATTGGATAGGTAAATAGTTCAGGTGTCATGAAATCCCATATATGTAGAGTCAAATGTTTAAATTTCCTACTATATTACAGAATCACTCATGTAATGTTATTACTGCCATTTGATAATAGTTATAAAAACTTTTTTTTAAGCCTTTACAGAAATGTCTTCTCTATTTATTCACAATGAAATAATTCATGCAAAATCTCAGATAACAGGGTATGTTTTATTATGCTCAGTCCATCGTGAGCACCCTAATAGGTGTGAATTCTGTTATGGAAACCTGTACTTCATGGTAATCAGAGTGCACAGTGCCTCTAGTATTTGTTCACGGACATCAAGGTCTGAGCCATTAAACCTGCGTAACTTCAAGCTCATTTGTGAGTTATTTTTACTGAAGACATTTCGATTTGTCTATATGTATATATCTGTTTGGACCTTCTAAACATATAGAACAATCTAAATAATGAATATAATATAGCAATTTCTAGATGCATTTTAACATGAATACTGCTATAAGTAATGACCATCTAATGTCAGTTCTCTGCAGAATAGAATGATACCCAAGAAAATAATTTTTTGGACTGTGTCATAATGGTTACCTTATGTCAATTAATGCTAGCTTATCAAAGTAACATTATGAGATGGGTAACGCCCTTAAAACCTCCTTGAAGTGCTTTAACTATTTGACAGACTTCATATATAAGTCTATCTTGAATGAAAAACAGTTTTAGTTTTTTAAGTTTACTTTTGCTTTTAAATTATATTAGTCTTTTGATCACAGGAACATACAAATAAATATGAATCACACATTTATTATTAAAAACAAGTTCAAAATATTGCTCCCTGCATACATTTTTTTATTGCCTTACTTGTCACTTTGATTCCAATGCATAAATCTGCAAGAACATTGGACCTCAAATACTCCGTAATAGAGAGGTCCTCAAAGTAATGACTGCTAAATTATCTTTTTAAGTAGGTTTTTTTTTTTCTGTTTTTACATCTAGCATCCACCACTGTCAAAAATAAAAACTTAAAGGAAAGGTCCAAAACTGCAAGGTCATATAGCTCTATAAGCAATAGAGGATCACAATATTAGTTTTTCTTCTGCAAAATGTTTCTTTAGCACTGCTATATTGATAGAAAAAAAAAAAAAAAGTGTTCTCAAAGTCATAGAAATAGACTCACCTATTTTGCTTGATGTTTTTCTGGAAAATTTCTAGAAAATTATATTCTAGACTTTCTAGAAAATTATATTATTGGAATTCAACTATAATTTTGAGACTAAGTAAATCAGGAAGACTAACTGATTTGAAACACATGGATAACATTATTGTATTTTTTCTTGATTTTGTTTAGCTTAACAGCCAATCAAAACCATGAAAAAATAAAATTTCTTCTATGATTTAAAGAATATATTAATGAACATTAATGACATGACCACAGCTTATTCCCTCTTTTGTGGAACCCACATATATGTGCATATATATATATAGAGAGAGGTGTATATATATATATAGGTATTGTTTCTGCAAGCATTTCAAAGCTAACAATATCATCTTTTGTAGCTGTCTTTTAAATATAAATCCTCTGACACGCTTTCTCCCAATATTGTTTTCTATCTCTTCATATAAAAACCTGTACAGACTCATCAAAAGCTGTAAGGTATTTCAGGTCCTTGACCTTCTTCCTATCTCAAAACCAGTAGTAGTAAGGAGGAAAATAATAAATCTCTAATAAATAATATAAAATAAAGGAAAATGATTTTTAGACACGAAGAGCAGAGAAATGTAAGACTTCTCAGCAGCAACTCAGCACCTTATTTTAACTTATGTTTGATTAATATAAAGATGTTTATATTTGAGAGTGGGCAACAGTATGAACAAAATGGATATAATCCCTGTGTATAAAAAGAAGCTAATGCAAAATGAAGACAGCTTGATAAAACTAGTTGACTTTCTAGAAATTAAAGCGTGCTACAATGAATAAAATTGGAAAGCAAGAGAAAATAATAACATTTTAGAATATACTTAGAACATGAAAATAAAATTTGCAAGAAGCTTTTTGAAGCATTTTGAGGAATTTAGTTATTGATTTCACTGCAATTAATTTCTGTTGGAGATCTGATTTTTTTATATGTTTCACACTGAAATCAAAGGGTACATCCGAGAGCAAAGTACCAAGCTAGATGAGACAATCCAGCGTTTGAAAAGACAGCTGCTTTTCCTGCATATGTAATACCATTTAGCAAAAGGCAGTGTGTCACAACTAATTTTAACGTGTACATAAAAAAGGGATCTTGTTGGTCACATAATCCAAGATTAAGGTTTTATACCATTTTGACTTAAGTCCATTCCCTTGGGAGTCACAGGTAAAAATATTATTGTAATTATGTAAATAGAGTAAACACAATGGCAAGAAAAACCTGAATAATAATAATAAAACTTAAAATCTAAAAAAAAAAAAAAAAAAAAAACACAACAACAACAAAAAACAATGGAAAAAAAAAACACCAAACAAACAAGCAACAACAACAAAAACCACTTCTCCCTAAATTCTCTTTAGGAAAAAGTTGACTACATAAGGGCCTATAAAAAGAACCTGAAAGTCAGATTTTGATCTTATTCTAGCTAGATTTAAAGAATAAATTATTAATTTTACCATTTCAGCATTATTTCAGATAATAGAAGTGGACAAATCTGAAAAATTTCACATGAGAATAATGTTACATTTTGGAAAAAAAAGTAAAGGAAAATTGAAAATGGGCATAAGAATATTGAGAGAAAAAAAGAGTGTAAATGGCATAAAAATCAAAGCAGAGAAAAAATATCTATCATAGATTGCAATTATTAGAATTCTTTTTTGAAGGTCAGTATATGTGTAGAACAAGCATATTCGCATTGTGTATGAATATAGTGTAAGCAAAAGGAAGTTGTGGGAATGGGATTAAAATTAATTTTTTTAATTGATTAGGTATCTGTGTAGGAGAATGGCATGCTAATGCCTAATTGCAATTATAATTCTAGAAGCTTCTTGTTTTGGTCTCAGAAGTTTATGTTTATGTGAAGCAAAATTTGTAAAGAGGTAACGTTATTAAACAAGGTGTTACAGTGGGGAGAAAATTGACATGTTTGTCTGAAGAAGAAACACTAAATTTGTAATTCAAAAGCCAACAGGTTGTGGAAAAACAACATTAAAGAATTTACATCTGATTTCTAATCAGTACAGAGAACTATATAAAAAGATTTAAAATGGATTACTTAGGCTTCAGAACTGATGTTCAGTTTGTGTCAGGAAACAAAGATCTCCATGCAAGTTAATGCTGTTAAAAGGACAGATACATCTTCAAATCAAAAGTCCGAAGTAGGAGTCTGTATATATTTTTCCATCTCAACTGGCTTCAAAGTTTTCCACTAGGAAAACTCTTTTAATTGTAACTGCAATTCCTTCCCAAAATTGCTAGTGACAGAGGACAGTGACATTTGCACATTTTGACTATGAAATGTTTCCTAATGTATGAGCAAGGCTTTAAAGAAGAGGATTACTCGGCAGTCCTATTCCCAGATTTTGTGCCTCCCAGAATAGCAGAATTTCATATTTGAGCATTGGCCTTAAGATTTTAACTGATTCAGCTGAGCAGATAGAAAATGTCAATGTTAAACCTACTGCCAAGGCAAAAGCTCAAAGAATCATTGCTGCCAGAAATGATCAACCATAAAGGGAAGCACAGATGACACTAGTATATTTACTCTATGAAGGTTATTAGATCGGGTGGTATAATTTTGCCTTATTCCATTCTCATATATTCTCAATTCCCTACTTGTAGTTATTCTCAGTGGAAAGTGAAAAGTGATAAATTGGCCACTTTAATCAGGCAGCATTGTGTATGTATGAGTGTCAGAAAGAAATAAAATGTAGTATTTTTTATCTCTTTTGAAATATGATGAGGAGCTGTCATTTAAAAATATTTTTTTTTAAAAGAGGCTGTATAATCTCTTCTGGTCATGCCTGACCTGTTACATGAGTCAATGTAGGAATAGTATCAGTTTTCCATCCCTTCATGAGTTTCTAACATGCAGAAGATGCATTTAATAATAAGATTAGAGCCCACATGCTTAAAATGAATATAAAAGTAACTAAAAATTAGGAAACTGCCCTTTAGACTCCCACTTTTTCAATAAAGCTCCGTGGCAGCCAAAGATTTGATTTGTGTGTAATTAGATTAAACACTCAGGCTTCCCCTTCAGTAGACTCACTTGTAAGATGCAACGAGGTACAATCTGAACTTTAAAAAAATAATAATCATCTTGGAGGTGTTTTTTCTTTTTTTTCTTCCTACTGTAGAGCAACAGCTTAATCATTATGAATGAATATTGAATATCTAGACTTTTTTATATCTTCAGTAAGAACTAATTCTCTTCCCTTAAGTAACTGTGTAGATGAGATGGCCATAACACACTTGAAGAAAAGACATGAATAGAAAAATATTATATTATCTACTTTTCTCTTTCAAAAACACAGCTTAAAAGTGATTAAATGTACTTTGATGTTTCTGCTGTTAAAACTCTTTCAGCCATGAAAACTGTCAATGTATTTCCTCCTGCTTCTTGTCTAGAGCTGTCCCTTGATGCTATTGATTATCCAGTTCTCCAGGACACATTTGTGAGAACAGTACAGAACTTACTACTGCACGCTTACATATTTACACCTCCGACAGTCTGATTTTTTTTTCTTCTTCTCAGAATATAAATAATTATTATGATTTTATAGGGCATAAATCCTTAACCTTTCTCACTTTCAAACTTCTTCATGTCTGTGATCAATAGAGCATTCACTGTGTAAATCCTTGTTCTCGTGAAGTTATTATTCTTGTTGTCTGATAAAAAAATAATCATTTCACAGTTAGTAAAATCCTAAGCAGTGCTCACAAAGTCATGGTTGCTTGATGACTACGACACAGGCACCAGCTCTTCCAATATTTAGGGAAGCCATCTGCAGAAAATAAATAAATGAACAAATAAATAGAATTAACTGAATAGGGATGTCATGCAAGAGAGTTGTGTTAACATTAGTCTAAAATGTTCCAAACTAATGGGATTAAATACAACCCACAGTATCTTAATGCTGTACTTTTAAAATTACTTAATCAAGTTACATCTTTCATTTGAAAATGTAAGTACAGGGAAAAAAAAAAAAAAAGGTGATTTTAGAGCATTCATTCACTTTCTCAATTTGTTTATATTCCAGGGGTTTCCAAGTTCTGTAGACTGTGGTTGATATCTCCATTTCAGTCCCTGAGTCAAGGCCAAAGCTAACAATAACAAAACTGTATGGTTCCAGTATTACTAAACAGCATCAAGTTTCCTTTAAGATAAGTTTGTCAGCTTCAGACACTATTTCAAGACATCACAAGTAGTTAGTAGTTGTAGGAGGCTGGACCTCTTTACTTGTTGAAGCTAACACAGTAGTCAGCATCTATGCTATTTAATAATAATACTACACTGTAAGTAGTACTGCTCTAAAGCAGAGGTGTTACATGCTGCTGAAGTATCTGTTCAAGTGTCCAACTTATGTTTTTATGTGGAATGGTGGTATTTGGAAATAAATTTTTCAAATGTTATCCTAAACAATGTCATAAAAATGCTCTTTTGCCCTTCAAATAACAATAGATAAAAAGGTGATGGTCTTCTGCATTCATTTTTACACCTTACATATCTAAATTTAAGCTTGAGAACAGAAGACTCCCTTTGCAGTCACAAAAAGAAGCAGACATATTTTGGATATCTGGCCTGTTTTAACTACTTATTTTAGGATGATATATTTTCAAAGTATGTAATTTTCTTCACTACCTTTAAAAGGATCTTTGGGTCACTAATTCAGATGTAAGCATCTACACTGGTGAAATGAATTATATTTCTAGAAAGTCTTAAAACAGAATTAATAAAAGAAAGCACTGAAAGCAACCTTTGTTTCTTCTGAAGGATTCGCTATGACCCTAAATCATTTCAAGTACTACTGTGAAGTAACTGTTGGTATAGGGTGATGGTTGGACCACACGATCTTGAGAGGTCTCTTCCAACCTTAATGATTCTATGATTCTACAGTTCTACGATTCTATGATTCTATGATAATTAAGTACATTTTCTCTATAATCAAATCACCAATCCCCACCTTCTTGCACAATAACAATACTTCTATTCTTTTATAGTTCACCATTAGGAGCTTCCATATAGCTTATTTCAAAATATTCATCAAAAAGAAGGAAATGGAATTAAAGAATGAAATGAAAACTTGGCTCCATACTTAAAATAAATAAACTGTTTCATATGAAAAATCTTCAGAATATGCTGGTCAACAATTAAAATTCCGTGTTGACAATTTTTAGAACATTTCTTCTATATGAAGAACTACAAAGAGATAATTAGAACAGAAATTGATGAGAACAAGATTTTTGTCTGGAAGGTAAAAGATGATATTTCTAACGAATGTTTATTCTGTCTTCTGCTAGTTTCTTAATTCTATGTTGTTGGGGTTTTTTGTTTGTTTGGTTGGTTGTTTTGTTTTGTTTTCTATCTGCATGAGGAAACTCCTAACATCAAATTAAATCAAATGATAAAATACTAGGACTAATTTTACAGCCATGGCAATCTCAGATACCTTTTTTTTGTTGTTGTTGTTTTCATAAAAGCAATGTTTTTCCAAACATATCAAAATGTGTTACAGAATTAAAGATACAGACTTCACAATTACCTGCATCCATTCATTGGTTTGAGGGTCATAGGCTTCCATAGTGTTCAGGTATGTTTGACCATCATATCCACCTACTGCATATAATTTGTCACCAAGTAGACAGACACCAACAGCATCTCGAGGCATACTCAGTGGAGCCACCATTGTCCATGTATCAGTTTTTGGATCATATCTAATGAAAGAGAAAGGAAATTGAATGTTTAGTGGGAAGCTAAGTGTCCACTCATGCTGATCTTTGCATGAAATAAAGCACTTTTCTGAATAAATAAATTATAAATAAATAATCCATGAGCATCCAATCCAAAATAGCAGAAAGAAAAGCAGAAAGAAAAGATACAGATATATTTTGTTCCCAATTCAAGTATTTTAATGTTGCTTATAAATTTTGACTTTGTTAACCATCTTGGAAAAACAAGCAAACAAACAAAAAAACACAACCAAGCTTTTTATGGCTTAAGGTGTCATAAGATAGATGACAAGTATATAAGAACAATATCTGAATGTATGCATATATTTATGTATATATTTCAAATAAATAAGAATATTTTTGTAGTATATTAAAATATTCCTGATAAAATTATATTCTACTATATTTTATTTTCTAAAATGTTACTATGCAATGTTCATAGCCAGAAAACCTCCCCAGAAATTCAGGGGATATTTTTAACTGCATTATAGTTAGATTTTCCTCCCAGTTCAAGTTAACAAAGTAGTACAGTTCTCAAGATATTAATCATCACAGAATTTTTAAATATGTGGGCAGAATTCCCCTTTCATAATGATAGCTATTCAAAAATTAAATATTTAGCCTAGGCTGTTAGATAATAGCCTTAATTTAGATATTCATTAGCAATGTAAAAGTAGTTAATTCCAGAGGCCATTTCATTGTATATATTTTAAACACCTACTGTAAAACAGAAATGAATCATTTGGTTACTAAGGATGCCTGGAGTATTAAGTTAAATTAGATACCTCATTTTTAGATCACTGATATTACCAAAATACCAAATTATATCACAGTATGATAGCAACTATGTAGTAGAAACACTTTACACACAGTGGCAAAAATAAACAGTTTAAGGATGAAATGTCTTTAACACACTTGAGTCACTTTCTTAGGTGTAAAGTAAATGACACTTTGGACATGACAATCTAAAATAATTAGGAATTCTGTAATGGCTAAATATCTTATTCACAAGTGTTCTGACTACTGACTATTATTATTGTTATATAAAATTATGTACCAAAATTTTTTCTTGTAGTACTTTAACAGGCAGTATTAGGTATAAATTCATGTTTTGGGGGTGCCCAGTTCTTTCAGTATATTTTCTTGTAGTCTATACTTTCTTACTTAGAAGTTATTAATCCTACAGTAACTTTTATATATAGATGCTCTACCAAAAGAAAAAAAAAAAAAAGGCTTTTACTACAAAGGTTGAATTTAGCAGCATCTGTAACTATTTCAGTCATTCATATTTTCATAAGCAAGCTGCATGAATACTGTTAGAGGTCTTGGGTCTTGTTAGAGATTATTTGAACAATGGAAATTTATGAACATTTTTTGACATAAATATTGAAGCAGTGATGTTTAGTGCTTTTCTTGTGACCTCATTTGCTTCATAAGCATAACCTTCCAATAGAACAACAAAAGAATTAATTACCTTTACTTTAATCTTCATTAAACTGTTCTTTATAGTTAAACACACATTAGGGAAAAGACTCTGCTCAGCTATTGGCTGTTAATCTTTCTGGCTTTATTGGATCGTCTCAGAAAATAAGATTGTAAAAAGTTGTGGTCAACTTCTTATGTCTAAAATATCTTTAAATTAATGGTGTTTTTCACTTTGCTTCCTTTTTATTCCTTTTCTTTATGTTATTTATTCACATTCTTTCATTTTGCTATCTTTCTCTAAGAAGTTTTGACTTAAATATATACATGAGATAAATGTCTTTTAAAACTTGAGAGGAAAATACTTTAAAACAATGTTTGAATATGTGTATATGTAACAAGATTCATATGCATATGTAACAAGACAAAATACTGTTAATTTTGAATGGATTTTTTTTCAAAGACTGTGTGACTTTTTCAACAAAAGCATTGTATGCCTTTAGCTGAAAGAGTTTCTCAACTTTCTTTTCCAGTGTGTATTGTATCTACACTTCCCTAAAGGCAATAAATTTTAATGTACTATTTGATACACTGTTTTTAAATTACAAGGGCCAAGGTGAGGAACTGTAAAAGCAGGATATCTAAATATAATTGTCATTTTTGGCCTATTTGTTTTCTTTTTTAATAAAAAAGTAACCAAGAGCTAAATAGAAAGCTTAAAACTTAATTCTATTAACAAGATGGAATTTCTAAAGAATGTGATTTTTTTTTAATTGACAGGAAAATGTCTGAATTTTCTTATATCCTTTCATCTGTTAAAAACAACTCTACATTTCATCTTTATAATAACTAGGTATGCCCTATGGTGCGAAGGTTTACAATAAAGTTCCTGAATGTGGAAAAAAAATATAATTTGAAATCAAAGTGGGAAGGGGAAAAGCTATAAATCACTTTTTCAATAGCCGTCACATTTGGAGCAAGTAGCATCCTTTTCCAAGTGTTGCTTCACTGCCAAAACATCTGCCAAAATATTTCCAAAATTGTATAATTCTTAAATAGAGATTATTGATTGTATCTTTAAAAAATAACACAACATTGTACTTTCCCAACTTGTGAAAAGCAGACAAATATACCTATTCTTTTACTTTTAAGTACTCAGAGCCACAGGAAATCCTCAGAATTGCATAAACTTAAGTGTTTAAATTGGGAATCTAAATTACTGTTGAGCAGGATTTAACAGCAGCATTCAGAAAACACATATCTGCTCTCACTAGATTTAAGTAATCTCAAAAATACATTAAAAATATATTTATTATGTCTCTTTAACAGTCTTTCAGGAAAGAAAAAAATAAAAAAATTTGAATAATGTACATCCTGGCAAACTGTCTCAAGAAAAGACTTGTTCCTGAAGAAGAAGAGACAGTTAAAAAGATTGATGCCCTAAATATTTACAGAAAGTGAAACTTTCAGGGATATATGAAATAATATAATAGATCTCATCAACACTTATTAGTCTTTGATTTGTTAAAGAGTTTTTATTTTTGGAAGATGATGGATTATTTTTGAATGTAAAAGTAGACATATCAAATTACATCCAAGCCACCTTATATGTCTGTCAATCATTGGGAGGGTCATAAGACATTGTTCATGTTATAGTGGAGTACTTCACTTAATTCACTCTAATAGATACTCTATGCAAACTAATAGCCTTACAAGTTCTGATCTGTGAGTCCTAACTTTTACTCTGGAAGCTAACTGCCCATGAAGTACACTACCCATATTTTTTGCTATCAGTGCAATAAAACCTAGGCAAAGGACACTGTATAATGTCATTCAGATATCAGAATATAAAATAACTAAGCATATGTATTTAATTGGTTGTTATCATACCCTCTGAGGAAGACAAATGTAACGGGATGGGTTTTATCTTCAACATCAGAAGGATTCTCTTCTCAGAGACCCAAAAATCAATTAAATAGATAGATAGATGATAGATAGATAGATAGATAGATAGATAGATAGATAGATAGATAGATTGATAGATTGATAGATAACCTTCCATGTAAGTACCAGCAAGCGGAGAGAGTTGGAAAGATTTCATATTTATAAATATTGTCACTAGCAGTCATTAGGAGTTAGACTTGATGATCCTTGTGGGTCCCTTCCAGCTCAGGATCTGCTATGGTTCTATGATTCTAAAATTAATACAAATTTACTTTATTAAAATTCTGGGTAATTTTCCTTACAGATATAAAGCCACCAGGATAAAGATAAAGGGAATCTAGGATTTCTCTGATGAACTTTCATCTCTTGGAGATGAGGAGAAGTAAAGTATTTTGTAGTAGACATGGGAACAACTAAGACTGAGCATATGGTTAACTTACAGAGTAAGTTTTAACTTAGAATTTTTGGATTAGTTGTTGGGTAACTAGTAAATTCTAATCAGATTCAACAGAAGCCATAACTATCATTAAATAAATGTTGAAATACTTCAGATGAAAATAAATTAATAAATAAATTAGTGTCTGTCAGTGCCAATGCCTGTCTTGACTTCTGTGTTTAGATCAACCAAGTACTCAAATATATATGCTTTAAACTTTGCAACCTGCATGTATTTGAAAGTATTTTTCATTATTCTACTTTAAAGCATGCAAAAGCTGAAATAGAAAAAAGTGATCCCTTCATGAAACATTTGAGGAGTACCTTCAAAATTAATGCTATAGGCATGCCAACAGTGCCCTACTGCCCTAACAGATATTCTTGAATTTGTGGAATATCCACTTGTGAAATTCAGGGTACTGTAAATACAGCATGTAAGGCTTATATCAACATATCAGAGAAGTAGTAGTAGTGTTAAAAGTAACACTGTCATGTACTGTAAATATCCATCACTTCAGCAGTTCAATTTTTATTGAAATAAAATTAAATAAAATTAAATAAATCTTATTGCTACATTAGAGTTACAAAAAAACATGTTATAAAATTATTTCAGGCCTGAAATTTTATTTCTGCAAAGTTTAGTTTATGATTCTGCAACGTGTAATGTTTTGCCTTAGAAACAAAGATTTCTTAAAGGAGACGTCAAAAGAGTGAAATTGTATGTCCAATGTAATATTTAATAGTACTGTGAAAAAAAAGGGAAATAAAATCATCTATAAAGCAATTATCTTCTCTGTGGAATTTTTCCAGTAAAGAGGAAACTAGCATTTGCTGGGGGAAAGCAAATAAACAAACAAACAAAACCAAAACCAACAAAATACCACATCTGCTGAACTTTGCCATCATTTAAGTAAGAAAATGATGCTTCCAGGCATTATCTTCATAAAATTCATATAGTGGATACCTTTCTACATAGTCCAGCAGTCGGGAGCAGTGGTTAGAAGCAGGAGCATCATGACCTCCAACTGCATAAAGAAAGCCATCACATGTAGCCACTCCTACACCTCCTCTTCTCTTACACATTGGAGCACACATATTCCATTTATTTGTGTGAGGGTCATAATATTCCATTGAACTCAAACATGAACTTCCATCCCGACCTCCAACTGAATATAACCTAAGAAAATCCACACAATAAAGTGTTAATAAAACAACATCTCAGAGCTGTAGTAATAAAGACGAGAAGTATATTTTTGTTTGGTCAGTTGGTTTGGTTTTATTTTGTTTCATTTAGTTTTGTTTTAATCTGACTTTAGCAAACAGGGGAGAAAAACAAAATATAGTTTCTCAAAAACATTTGAATTTCATATGATAAGCAAACATAGAGGATTTTAATATTTTTTACCAAATCCACTTTCTACTTCATGGAAGTACTTTCCTACTTTGCCCAGCTCAATGGCAATGAACATATTTTCTCTCTGGGAATGGGTATCTTCATTGTTTGGTTGCAGCAGATAATGCCAAAAGTGCCAGTGACACACAGATTTGTCTCAATAGATTTATAAATCATGTAAACAGGGTTGCTACTTAACTGCTTATCATCTGTGAGGTGGAAGTGCAAGTGCTAACTTCTAATTGGTAATCCAGACAAACAAGAAAGTTATAATCCATTTATGATTATTTCTCTGTGTTTTTATCATGCATCAAAGTTGTGGGAGTCTGACAACTGCTGTCTGCATTTTAATATTTTATCTTGCATAATTCTTTAATACTGAATAGAATCAAAAGCTTTTAGTTCTACATTCCTAAAAAAAAAAAAAAAAAAAAAAAAAAAAAGCCATGCTGAAGCTTTGTATGCTAAATTACAAGCCAGAAGAAAAAAATGTATTCAGTCTTTGATCTAGTATTCACCCTATTCCACATACAGAACTCTCAATGGGTCTCATATCTGGAATGAATTTTACACTTGCAATATAGGAAAGATCAAATATTCAGTGCAGTGCAGAAAAGAATATCTCATTATGTTTTAAATATGGATTTTTAAAAAGTACTAACTTGTCTCCAAGTTTTCAAAGATCTTGGATAAAATGATGATAAGTCTTGCCTATACTACCATTAGCATGGCTACTCAGCAAGTAAGGTAACGAGACCTCATCTCAGTCTACTGCTTCCTCATGAGGGGGAGTGGAGGGGCAGGTGTCGGAGTTCAACAAGTGTTTGGACAGAGTCATATGGTCTGAACTTTTGGGTAGACCTGTGTGGTGCCAGGAGTTGGACTCGATGATCTTTATGGGTCCCTTCCAACTTGGGATATTCTATGATTCTTTGACACCCCCAGGCAGTGGATGCTGATTTTCTTCATCAGAATATATTATGAGGATTGAGTTCTGTAGGGAAGTCCTGGAAAACTTCTGAAAATATTTTAAATTTGAAATAGCAAAAATGTGGTGTAAAAACAAGCAAACAAACAAGCAAACATGCAAACAAACAAACAAACAAAACAATTCTTTTGTGTTTGGCAACTACCTGCAGGCAAGAAACTTGTTTCCTTCCTCCTTTTGTAATGGTTCCCAGTAGAAAGCAGTCCTGATTGCTCTTTCCCAATGTTACCATGCTGCATTCATTTCTTATATGAATCCTTTTGCAGTCTGTTGCCTTTTCTACAGTGCCTGGAGATTAACTAATAGACACTCAAGCTATTTTAAAGTTCAGCCATTGAGCAATTTAGGATGCAAAAGCAGCCTGTGTGAAGCAATTATTCATTTGAAAGCTTTTACTGTCCGAAACGGTCCATGAATTCAGAGCTACTTAAATGTGCATTCACCATTCTGTTTCCCTGGCATGGACGCTGATGAATAAAGAAAGTAGAATACTATCACTAAATATGTCACTGAAGCCATGTAATATTTTGGTACTGCCTGACAGACATACTTGTGCCAAAAGTTGTCAGGAGAAGCCATGGCTCCACTATAAGAGAGAAGAATTTAAAGTGTCTGTGGATGCAGACTAAAATTATTTGTGACAATCGTTTTAGGTTTTGATTGTGTTTATACCCAAGCAAGTAATAGTTCATAAGATTAACAATAAAGTTTTATTTCACAAAGTTCTAGTTCAGACAAATATAAGCTGAAAATTTGAATAATTGTTTTAAAGCTCTGGTTGTGGCTGAGCCTGAATACCTCAGTCAGGAATTGTTTCCATTCTTCTGCTAAATTCCCTAAGGCATCATCACTCCCTTTAACGCAAAATGGCTGCAGAACAACTTTGCAAACAATGCTAGATATTATTCAGGATACTGCACTAAGCTTTTAGGATACTTTTATTCAAAGATATTTAGAAGTCTTATTTCTTTGTTTTAGTGCTCAGGGTCCTGTTTTGTTAGATGACTTTGAGTGAATCTTTTTAAATTTTTTTTTAATTTTTATTTTTTATTTTTGTCCTTATCCTTCTTGGTAAGAGTTTAGAGTAAAAAATTCTGCAGGGAAAATTATAATGCATTTTGCTAAAAAAGTCTGAAAGCCTGGCATTACTGAGATTAGATATCATCCCTACAATTGCAAGGGCTACAGCCTCTTAGCTGTATTACATTGTGTTTCTTCATTTACCCGGTACCACATCTGATTTGGGTGATTTGTTGAAAATACTTGTAAGTAGACTTTCATTTTCATGTGCAAATATGTTCAGAATTCAGAGATGAAAGACAATCCATTGAGTATGAATTTAACAAATAAAGAAATATCTTGAAGTTGCGACAGAGGTATTTCAGCCTGGACATCTGGAAAATGTTCACTGAGAGGGTGGTTGGGCAATGCAACAGGTTCCCCAGGGAAGTGGTCACAGCACCAAGCCTGCTGGAGTTCAAGAAGCATTTGGATAACACTCTCAGACATGTGGTCTGATTTTTTGAGTGGTCCTTTGACGACACAGGAGTTGGACATGATGATTCTTATGGGTCTCTTCCAACTCCTGATACTCTATGAAAGTTCCTCTTTTATTTATTTTTTTATTTTTTATTTAACAATTTCACATTGGAAATTTAAAATGTTATCTTAGTATCTTACTTTACGTAAATTCTGTGTATTACTTCTGCCTGTTCTTTTATTATACTCTAACACTGGGATACTACCACAAAAGTTCTAACTTTGCAACCAACACAGAGCACATTTTTTTCTGTTTCATTATTGGCATCTGTAGACTTCTTGTAGATGCCATAACTTCTAATAGCTTTTGAGTACCTACAGTAGTTTAAGACTTTTATTTTCAACACTGCATGATTAAAAAGGAAGCTTAAGATATAAGCACAGTCACAATCACATAGTAGGCTTATCTTCATTCATTTTTGAGGTGGGAATATTCTTTTTACTGAACTGTACGTCCATCCACAGAGATGCATTTCATTAAAATGGTTTGAATTTATTTTATAGTTATCACTGTTTACAGGGGAATATCAACAAGTGAAAATGAGCATTCAATACTGAGTATTTTTATGTCCACTGATCACAATGAAAGTTTTGCCTTACAAACAGATCTCTATTCTCCAATGGTCTAAATTTCAGCTTATTTAGACTGCGAGTAGATATGAATTTAGAACAAATTCAGTCTCCTCTGAGCTTGAAATTTGTTTTTTCCAGGATTTGGTCACTTCTTTTTGTACTAAGATGGACAGAGATTCTTAAACACACACACATATATATGTATGTATAAAAATAGCTAGAAGTGAAGGTTTTGAAACAGGAGATAGGATAAATCACGACTAGTTGGATCAAAAACATTTATCTCAGTGCTGTCATTACAAAACTTTGATAACTAATCAGCAAAGCCATTTTTAAATTCTGTTTGACAAGCCAGCCTCAAAAGAACAGAGTGTCTTTGATGTAAGATATTACGGCTTGTGAAAACAGTTGAATGCTTTTGTTGCATTTCTTAATGAGGTTTTGCCTTTCAAAATTCTTTCACCGAGAATATCAAAGACCATATCCAGTCTTTTGCTTAAGCCCCCTTTCACCCTCTTCTGCCCTTTCAGTATGCCCGAAAGAGCAACCAAAAATTACTTGTCATAGAGAGTATCTGCCTGGTGGAAGCAAGGGGAAGGTAGTAATTTTTATCAGTGCTGGACTACTGTATTGCTCAATCAGTCCACACCTGACCTAGGAAGGAGACTGTGTAGAGGAAAGCTCTCTATCCACACGGTCTTGGTTATGCCATTGAACAATAGTACATTGTCAAAAGTTGAAAATAACAATTTTCTGAATGGAAAGCAGTAATGAAGACTTATTTTTGTCTGTAAATTTGGAAAGGTATTTTATGTATTTGGTAACAGTATTTTATGTGTTTGGTTTTGCAGTAGTGGGATAAATTAAGAATACATACAATTTGACAAAAAAGATAAAATAAAATGAAGATAAGCCCTATAGTAAGGGCCAGCAATTACAGAAATATTAACTACTGATATTAGAAAAGACTATGAGAAAAATACCTTTGCATGGATGATATCATAACCGCAAAGCTTTACTTCCTACACTACAAAGTATACTTTGTTAAAAGGAATAACCTGTTTCAAACAAATTTTATTTTAATCAAAGTTATAATATGGACTACATTATCTTTGCAAGACCAGTGACTGAATGCAAAATCCACCAGTTAATAACATTCTCGGCTGTATTAGACTATAAGAGAGTTAAAGAAAAGTAGTCTGTAAATTAACAATTTAGTATAGTATGAGTTTAAGGTCCCTTATTTGCTGTCTTATTTATTTAAAATAAATAAATCCAGTGAAACTGTCATTAAATAAGAAAATGTTTTTGCATTCACAGAATGTGCTAGATGGAGTTAATGATTATGATATTCATCTGCTATGTCAGTTCAATCTTTTTAGGCCAAAATACTGTTCCATTTTTCTCTGTGTCTTCATTGATTTATTCTCCAATTTCATGACTAAAATATTATAAAATATCTGCATTTTTTTTAGCTTCTGCTGCTAAGGAAGAATATTTTCAACAAGTGTTCATTTTTCCCTATAAAGGGAGGCAGAATAATAGTAATATTAATTAATAATTGTAATTAATAATAAAGAGAAAAGAGTTTGATCAAAAGCAGGTATTAATAAACAGCAAACATGAAGTACCAGCAGTTTCAAAACTGTCATAAAGGAGACTGAAATAATATCTACAGGACTTAAATTAAGATAGAAACTCACTTATAGGTCAGTACATTCAGAGTAAAATATAGTAGGAACAGACACAAGATTTTAAACGTTTCTACAAAAATATTCTAAGGCTGAAGAGTTGTGTTAGTCTGAAATGTATTTGTCTTTCTCCTCATTGCAGAAGAGTTTAGTAAAACTACATTTATTTGTAAAATACTTAATATCATTAAAATTAATATCATCCTAAGTCATATTTTGTTTTAATTCTTAGAGGGTGGATAATGTAAGATTGGTTATGGAAACAGATGTGAGAAGCATGATTTTTTTGATAAGGAAAAGCACTGCTGTATTTCAGTATCAGGTAAAATATTCAAGTAATTTATAAAATATTGATTTAAAAGTAATTGTTTGTAGTCAGTGAGAATATTTTGGTCAGAAACCATGAAGTATGAAACATATTTTCTCTTTACATGCCTGCAATTATGTGTACCAAGTACAATACTTTTCTTAGTTCAAATGGATTTGTAAAAGAATAACTGAATCATCAATAACATACAAGAGCAAAGAAACCTTCAAACAAACAAACAAAAAGCCTAAAAAACACACACACAAACATGAAAAACAAACATCAACAAAAAAACTGATGGGAAATAAAATTTTCAGACATTTTCTTGTTAGCTTGGTATGAAATTTTGAAGTGTTACTTCAGTTCTAACAACCACAATTACAGCATATTAATACTTATTTAATAAAATTGAGCCAGTTCCTAAGTCTTTACTCAAGTATGAAAATTATCAGTGCATTGCAGTTATATGGATGACCTGAAAGAAGTGTTAGATCATTTAGTCTGTGACCTTCACAATGAACAAATCCTTCTCGATTCACTGAATTCAATCAGTAATGAAAGACTCAGCTGAACCTGATCTACCAATTCAAAAGAAATTTAATTTTATCCCAACACCAGTTATTAAGAAGCTGATCAGCTTTCAAATTAGAAAAAAAAAATAGTTAACAGTGAAGATGGCATGGGATTTTGTTCTACTAAATATAGTAGATATTTGATAGCAGCTGTAAGGGCCGATGTCCATACAGATACTTAGGTGACTATCAAATTAGATGTCTAGCTTTCTTCAATTTCAATAAGATTTAAATGTTTATGTCCTTCCCGATGTATATAAATGTGGAAATAAGAAAGTGTGTGCATACACATTTATATATACATACATTAATATAACATCCACATATGACAGTCATATAAATGCAATGCACTGATAATTTTCATGGTTCAGTATAATTCCAGTAAATTTGTACATTTAGTCAGGGGAGTATCTCAAGACTTTTCTGGCTGCAGTGAACAAGGCCTTCTTCAGGCTTCAACAAAAAGGCATTAAGTAATCTTCGAGACATACTTCATCTCCCATTGAAGATGATAATTAAAAACAACTTTCAGAATAATACAGAATGTGGGAAGCTAATATATTCTGCAGTTATGACCATTACATATAAGACAGTGATGGCTGAATGCTTCAGAGAAGTCTACGCTTGCAAGTGTGAAAGTTGAGCAACTTAAAAACTGGCTGTGAATCTTTATATTTCACCCTGCCTCCCTCTGTCTAAATTGGTACATATGTTACATTAAGAAAACTTCAGCTAGGCAGTGTGAGCAGACTGAATTCTCCTGTCAGGTATTAGAATTAAGGATGTCTTTGGTACATTCTTGGATGTACCACAGACCAGAAGGTGTTGGAACAGCTATCCCTGCTAGGTTGGAGGCTTTGACACAGGCAGAACTTCAGACAGAAGATGCAGCCCTCCAGGTCCCTGGCTGTAGAGAATGCCTGGGGCCCCTCTCTGAGGTCAGGTGAGATGGACCACCACTATGCAGGAGGTGTGCCACCTTACAAGAGCTGTGCTTTCAAGTGGAAGGTTTATGAGAACAGGTTGTGCTGTATCAAAGAATATGTTGTGCTGTATCAAAGAATATGAACGGGACATAGACAGGCTCTTATCTGCTACATATTGACTTGCAGAGCCTCTGATCCTGACCGCTGGTGAAAAGATGGCAGTGCCCATTCCCACCATTGAGATAAGTATAACATCTGGAGAAGGGGACGGGTGGAAAGTGGTGACCTCTAGTAATGAGAGGAAGGTTCTTATCCAACATGAAGACTTGCAACTACAAAATAGGTTCACTGCCCTCAGTGTTGAAGAGGAGCCAGACATAGAATCACAGAATCATAGAATATCCTGTGTTGGAATAGATCTATAAGAATCGAGTACAACTTCTGGATCCACACAGGATCACCCAAAAATCAAATCATGTTTCCAAGAGTGTTGTCCAAACGCTTGAACATCATCAGATTTGGAGCCATGACCAATTCCCTGGGGAGAATTTCATGTGGTCGGTAATTGCCCAGCCCTCTAGCCTGTCAAAATCTCTCTGCAAGGCCTCTCTGCCCTCCAGGAAGTCAACAACTCCTCCTAATTTAGTGTCATACACAAACTTACTCAGTATACATTTGAGCCCTGCATCCATGTCATTTATGAAAACATTAAGAGAACAGACCATAAAATCAAAGCCTGAGGAACCCCTCTAGAGACTGGCCACCAGCTTGCTCTAATGCCATTTACTATAACCTTTTAAGCCTCACCCATCAGCCAACTGTTCACTCACTCTATTACGTATTTGTCTAGCTGTATGCTGGACATTTTGTTCATAAGGATACTGTGAGAAACAGTGTCAAAACTTTTCCTGAAATCCAGAATGATTACATTAGTTGGCTTCCCTTGGTCAAGTAGATGGGTAACCTTGTCATAAAAGGGAATTAAGTTTGTTAAACACGACTTTCCCCTTGTGAACCTGTGTTGGCTGTGACCAATGACTGCATTACATTTCAGGTGTTTTTCAATAACTCCCAGAATAATCCTTTCCATAATTTTAACAGGCACTGAAGTGAGACTGACAGGCCTGTTATTACAAGGATCTTCTTTATTGGCCTTCTCTAAAATTGGAACATTTGCCAGCTTCCAGACGACTAGGACCTCTCCAGATTCCCGAGAGCATTGAAAAATATTTGAAAGAGGTCTCACGATGACATAAGCCGGCTCTTTCAGTACCCTGGGATGAATCCCATCAGGCCCCATAGATTTATATGCATCCAGTTGGAGCAGCAAATCCTCCACAAGTTCAGGCTTGGCTGGGAGTTTACTGTTCCTGCAGTCCTGGTCCTCCAGCTCAATGCTCTGGGTGTCACAGTGCCCACCGTCAGTGTTAAAGACAGAGGCAAAGAAGGCATTAAATGTCTCTGCTTTGTCTCTATTTGTGAGGTGACCTTCCTCATCAAGTAATGGATTAATGCTGTCTCTGGTCCTCCTCTTGCTGATAACATATTTTAAAAAGTCCTTTTTATTGTCCCCCCACAGTACTGGCCAGCTTCAACTCTAATTGAGCTGCATAAATTTTCCACAGAGGGTGGAAGCAAGGATGGGTGAGCTGGAATGAATACAGAGATATTGTCTGGACAGCCAGGAATCAAGTTAGAAAAGGGAAAAATAAAAAATGAAAAAAAAAAAATAAAAAACAGAAGATAGAATTAAGTCTGGCCGGGAACATCAAGGACAACAAGAAGGGCTTCTACAAGAGACTGAAAAGGCTGAGGTAACAAATGCCTTCTTTGCCTTAGTCTTTATCAGCAAGACTGGCCTTCAGGAAACCCAGATCCCAGGGACAAGGCTGAAAGGCTGAAACATGGAAGATGTATTTTTGGTGGGAAAGGCCTAGGAATTCTGAAGCAAACTGGACTTTCATAAGTCCATGGGCTCTGATGGGATGCAGCCACTATTGCTGAGGGAGCTGGCAGATGTGATTGAAAGGCCACTCTCAATAATCTTTGCTCAGTCGTGGCAACTGGGAAAAGTGTCTGCAGAGTGGAGGAAAGCAAATGTCACTCCTATCCTCAAGAAGGGTGAGAAGGAAGGTCTGGGAAACTACACAATGATCAGCCTCACCTCAATCCCTGGGAAAGTGATGGAACAGCTAAACCTAAAAACCATTTCAAGGCACATGAAAAAAAAATCATCAGGAGTAGTCAGCATGGATTCACCCAGGGGAAGTCATGCCTGACCAACCTGATAAGCTATAATGAAATCATGAGCCTGATGGATGAGCAGGGAGCAGTAGGTATTTTCTTCCTGGACTTCAGTAAGGCTTTTGACAGTGTCCTGCATAAGATCCTCATAAAGAAGCTGTTGAAGTATGGGCTGGATGAGCAGACAGTGAGATGGATCAAAAACTGGCTGAACAGCTGGACCCTGAGGGTAGTGGTCAGTGGTGCAAAGTTTAGTTGGAGGCCAGTAACAAGAAGAGTATCCTAGGCATCAATACTGGGTCCAATCCTGTTTAACATCTTCATTAGTGATCTGGACGATGTGTGATCTGCAAAATACAAATGTGGCCTAAGCAGGTGGGACCCTGATCATAGTATATCAAGAGAAAACAGCCTCCTTAAGTTCCCACCTTGCAATATAGCAATGGCTTTAGCATCTGCCATGTTTTCTAACAATCTGTTAGGTTTTAAAAAGCATCTCAGTTGCAAACAACTCTGCCTTGGAGTCTAGAAAAAAAAATTACTGTAAATTTTCACAATTTTTCATTGTCCTGAGTCACGTATGTTTACTTAAATTGTATCCACTCTACCCCTTTTTATGCCTAGCCTAGTCTCATGAAAATAAGCAGGACTGTGCAGAGATTCCTACTCTACAGGCTGGAAGTAAAACACCAAGTTAAATAATTATTGAAAAAGTGAGATGAATATAATGAAATGAACTGCACATTCACTGAGCTGTATGGCATTCCCACATAGGAAACATGAACTTGTGCACAAAAGTACGAAAGATCAGAGCAGGGCACTGAATTACTAATAAGCCTTAATGATTCTGCTAAGAGAAAATGCCACAGATAGTTTACTATATGATGCATGAAAGGCAAAGAAGCAGAACTCTTGGAGGAGGCTGTAATCAGCCACGCAATCAAGTTTTGTAGGTGGTTGTATGGGTGTAATACATTGCTAAATCTCTTGTGCCAACCATTGAACTGCTATTAAGGTCTTTGCAGAATTATTAACCTATGACTCTCTGAGGTCATTACACAACAAATATATCCATTTAAGTGACTAAGTACAAGACAATTTTTGAGAACCTTTCATGTGCACGTGCTAATTTGGTTTGGATTTTGCTATTTTCTTGAAAATGAAGCTTCAGCAAGCTAACCTTTCTGATACTCACTTTGCAATAATGCACAATAGTCATAAGGGACATATTAAACAAAAGCAGCAGCTACTTAGAATAGGCTCAATATTGATCTAAATAACACAAGATTAATTCCAGCTTTCTTTCATTAAAGAACCTGAAAACAAAATATTCCCCTGTACGTAGGCCAATACCTGTATTGGCCAGCTCTCTGTGTTTTCCATTTAAAATTAAAAGGGAAAAACACTGCTAAGAAAATAATCCAGTTTGTGGAAATATATTACTAAATTAATAAAATTATTGTAAAACAGGTAGAACTGAATGAACATAACTGAATGAATATAAATTATAACAAACTTTTTTTTTTAAATTAAGCTAGATGTCATCAGTCTCCAAAACAAACAAACAAACAAAACAAACAAACAACAACAACAACAAAAAAGAAAAACATAGCGATTTATCTGAAAATCCAAAAAGTGAATTTGTATGTGTGTGAAGGGACAAAACAGTAACTGTGTATATATATGCAGTCTTTAAAAAACATTTAGTATGCTCTATTTCTATGAATGGTTAAACAGAATTTATATCTTGTGGAAGTCATTTAACATTCTATCTGTACAATCAAGCAACACACAAAATCTGATATTGCCAATTGATTATAAACTACCTCATAAAGGACACAAACACAAATTCGTATTTTTATGTGGTACTGACTCTCAAACAAACATGAAAATGGAATACATTTAAATATTAATGACAAAGCTAAATAGGAAAAAGGAAAGAAAAAGAATTGATAATGTAAGATGACACTTTTCAAACAACTCTAATGTTAAAGATATTTTTTCCTACTTTAAAAGGTCATTCTTTCAAATTCTTTCTACAGCTTATTAATTAACAGTCAGTAACTCAAGACTGTTTGACCATTTATTTACTTCTTTTGGTACCAAAATTATGAAATAAGAACTACAGGTGGAGCTTCGGCACCAACCTCCCAAATGCTCCAGTATTTTGTAAACATTCAATCTAGCCTTTTTCAAATACACTATCAAAAAGTCAGCCCTGGCTACAGCTGATCATTTGCCCAGGTAAGACCTGCTAATCATCTTCTTGAATCCCATCCCCATCCTTCACCTTTCACCTTTGCCTAGTTTAAATGGCTTCCTTGCTGGCTTCCAAACTCCATTTAGACAACATTGGATAGGAAGCCTGGCCTCCTAACTCAACACAGAGATAGGCAAAAATCGTTATTCCAATTGTATTGGGTACAGGTGTCAAGGTGTTAGCAGCAGGGGTGGAGGGGATGCATCATGGGTGGCCTTGGTGAGAAAAGACCAGGGCTGCCCCATGCCAGACAGAGCTGATTCCAGAGGGCTCCAACAGTCTTAGCAGAGCGTGAATACACCTAGCAGATAAGACGGTGGTGACTTGGGGAAAATGTATTTAAGAAGGGAAAAAAAATAATGTTACATAGGCTGAGTAAGAAGACAAAAAGGAGAGCAAGAAAAGCAGCAGAGGCAACAGAGAAGTCAAAGAACAAGGAGGTGCTCCGTGGCACTGGAGACAATATCCATGCTGTGGAGGATCCTACAGTGGGGCAGGTGGATATTTCCTGAAGCAACTGTGACCTGTGGAAAAGCCTGCACTGTAGCAGCTGAATATTGTCAGAAGGACTGAGACCTGTAGAGAGCCCATGATGGAACATGGGAAATGTGTGAAAAGGGAAAAGTTGCAGAGAAGAACTGTTATGGACTGACCATATGTATCCCCCCATTCCCTACACTGCCTGGGGGTGAGGGTAGAGGAATCAGGAGTGAAGGAATGAAGTTGAACCTGGGAAAGGGGAGAGGAGAGATGTTGTTTTAAAATTTGTCTTTGTTCCTCACTATCTAAATATATTTTTATTGGCAATAAATAAAATACATTTTCTCCAAGGTGAGTATAGTTTGCCTGTGATGGCAATTGGTAAGTGATTTCCCTGTCTTTATCTTTACCTGCAAACTTTCTCATCCTATTTTTGCCCATCTGGCT
This sequence comes from Anser brachyrhynchus, assembly GCF_964034855.1. Lineage (NCBI taxonomy): Eukaryota > Metazoa > Chordata > Aves > Anseriformes > Anatidae > Anser > Anser brachyrhynchus. Next base: position 171,016,224 of record NC_137694.1, on the reverse strand, counting down.
TGCCAAGGAGATGGGTGGGTATCTGAGTCAAGGCTAACATACCATAGTTTTGCATAAGTAACTTCCAGTTCCTAGCATCCCCTTTCTCTTTTCCTTGTTGTACAATGCCTAAACTTAGATGGAGTCTGTAAAAAATTATAAAAACAGAAATAAACAAACAAAAAAGAAATAGAAATAATAGAAATATAAATAATTAATAGCAATAATAATGCATTGCTGTTCCTCGGTCAAAAGAACAAGGCAGATATATGTCAATGGGAAATAATGTCCGGCAGCATTTCTCAGTGCTCTTTCACTGTTCATCAGGAGGGGAAAAAACAAACAAACAAACAAACAACAACAACAACAACAACAACAACGACGACAAAAAACTCAAGTAAAAGAAAAAAAAAGCTGCTTTGAAAAGGCACTTAAAATAGTTATATTTTTAAAAGTTAAGATTTGATGATAACTTTTTTGTCACCTATCATAAATCAATAATAGTTTGTGGTATTTGATATAAATAACAGCAGCAGGTGGAAATGTAAAGTTAACTAAAACACATCTTTGCAGATGTGATGATCAATAAAGGTCATAATTCCCTTCTCCTTAGTTCCTCAAAATGTCCCCATGTGAATGATTTGCTTCCCCGTGTGTGCAAATTCATTATATTAGACACTTAACTCAGTGTACTGCTCTGATGTTCTACCATTTAAAGTCAGTCTGCTTATTTTAATAACAGCTGAGGTTTTTTTTTTTTTTTTCTGGCATAGATAGATTGATATCCATTAAAGAGAATAAAAGTAAAGGGCTGGTCCTTTTGCTGTGAAAGGTGCAGTTACATAAAAAGAACACTGATATTTTCCAACATAAAAGTCAAAATTCAGGAGTAATTTTTAAAAAACTCCTAAGACAATAATAGGAAAATTTTCCCTTATGGTAGTATCATACAAATGTTTGGAATAACATAAATCTGTAGGATATAGAGTCTCTTTAGGGATATATTCCAGGTGAAAGTGTGAAAAGTTTTTTTTATTGTTACTTACTTTTTCTCCATTAAAATAACTTTTTTTTTCTGAAATTAAATTACATTAATAAATTTAGTGTAACGTTTCAATGTTCTTAGACAATGCATACTTCAAATGTTGGAAACTTGTAAATAGAAAACTAACAAATAGCTACTATAGCCTAGGAGACAACTACATTTTAAGTTACTGAAGACTGGCATTTCTTTGGTTGAAGCTGTTAAATAAATATATATATATATGCATATATGTTGACTTCTTGATTTTAAAAAATGAAGAAGATATGTTGAAAAAATAGATGACTTTTTTAAAAGCTACTGGAAAAGTTGAGATTTTCTTGATACTTTGGTCACCTTGGTTCTTCTGTCTTACTCTGTAGAAGAGTACTGTTTTCAGCATTTTCTCCTGTAAACTGTAGAATATTCATCTTGTATATTAAATACTAAATACTAGTTACATACTACTTATGACAGACCCCAAAGAACAATTCAAATAAATCATGACAACTTCTGACCTCTTCTCCTATTATCTGCACCAACCTTTCCTGATTTGCTTAAACTGTAAAATTCTAAGCTAGTTTAAGTTCCCATGTCAACTGTTGTTTTAACAGCCACTTCTACTGATGATGTGGAAAGAGTTCATGCTCTCTTCCAGTCTCTGAAACAGGGTTGTTAACAGTAACATAATTTCCTATGTAACACCAGATCAGCTGTTTTATTGAAATTCTGGTAGAATAGTTCTGCTGTGTCTCCTTTTATCTAGAAAACCACCAAACTCTTTTGTTAATTGTTCTAGTTGTACTTTAGCTTTAAGAGACTGCTTAAGAAAAGTATCATTTGTGTTCCTGATTGAAGGGTAGCAACTACTGTATCCTATTACTGTAGGAAAGCTGGCATTAACAAGCATGTAACATTCTTGGTAGAGAGTAGGATTTTCCCTTCAGTCCATCCATTCCCTATGGACGAAACAGTATTGTCACTTCAGAATGTAATAATGAAACCTGATTGTACCCCCTGTCAACTGGACTAAGTAAACAACAACAATAAAAAACAAACTAACAAATTCAGCAAGATTTTTATTGCTATAACTTGAGTAGTTAAAAGTGTTTTTTTGTTGTTGTTGTTGTTTTGTTTTTTTTTTTGTTTTTTTTTTTCAGACAGAATTATGATGCCCATAATCCTTGATAGAGTCTTTTTCAGGTTCTAGGAAAATTTTTGATATAATATAGCACTGTTATTTTAAATTTAAAAATGTATTTCAGTGAAATAAATTTCCTTCCTGTGTTCTTGGCTTTTCCAAATGCAAATAATATTGCTCTGTATTTGAACAGCAAAAGAATAACAGGCTAACACAGTCTGTACAAATGAGCTTCAAAAGTAGAGGTTAGCATAAAAAGGTTCAATACTCTAAGAATTAATAAGAACTTACAAATCAATTATTTCAGAGACTATAGAGATCAGAATCTAATTTTTTTTCCTCCATAAGCTTAGAAAAAAATATTTTTTTATGAAAAAATCAATTTTACTTTAAAATGTATCTTTTTTTTTCTGCTTAAAATGATTTAATTAGGGGAAAAAAAAAAAAAGTGGGCCATAGAGGTATGGAGCATCATAACTGTAATGATACTTCTTTCATTAAAACATGAATGAGTCTATATTTTTCAAATATTACATAGTTCACATTTGAGATGTTTAGCATACGTTACTTTCATGTGAAGTACCCAAAGCAGTATAGGAAATACATGCATAGAATAGTTTTTGACTCTCACTTCAAAGACAGACTAACCCTGTCACACTTTATTTTTTTTAAATTTACTTATTTAATTCAGCACAGAAGAAGCATAAGGAAATAACATGAAGAAAGTCCTTAAAACTTTCATAGTAAAATAGTTTCTCCTTTTGTTTAAATGTTAAAGCCAACACCTTGTTCCTTATTGAGATATCCATTTTGAATATCCTTATAGTTTCTTTAAAACAAATAAAATTAATAAATGTTTGCCTTTTTCAAAATAGAAAGCTCAAGTGATGAATACAGCATATATCTGTTGTGTGGAACAACAGTATAGTAATAATAGCACCAGAGAATTGAAACGTTTGCTTGATTCTTACATATGTTTTCAATTTTTTTGGTATATGGAATGTGTTTTGAAAATGATTATTTGGATTAAAAAATATAAATTGGTAGTAATTTGCTGTCTGCTTCCATGAGACCGCTGCTTTTCAGTTTTCAGTGCTGTCCGTGCCAACTTTCTGAGACACAGGTAATATTCTCTTTTCATTTGAAAATGTTCTACATGTCACGCACACATTCAAGTGAGCATTTATTAACTAAGCATCAGAGACATAGAATCGCTTGGGCTGGAAGGGAACTTAAAGATCATCCAGTTCCAAAACCCATGGCAGCAATGCCACCCACTAGATCAGGTGGCTCAGGGCCTCATCTAACCTGGTGTTGAACAATTCCGGGGGTAGGGCATCCACAGCTTCTTGGGGCAACCTGTTCCAGTGCCTCACCACCCTTGGAGTGAAGAATTTCCTCCTAACACCTAAGCTAAATCCCCCTCTTTTAATTTAAAGCCATTCCCCCTTGTCCTGTCACTATCTGCCCATGTAAAAAGTCACTCTCCATCTCTTTTATGGGTCTAGTTCAAGGCCACAATGAGGACTCCTTAGAGCTGCCTTCTCTTCTCCGTGCTGATCATCCCCAGCTTTCTCAGCCTTTATTCATAGAAGTGCTCCAGCCCTCTGGCCAGTTTAATAGGCCTCCTCTAGACCCACTCTAACAGATCAACAGTCTTCTTGTTCTGGGGGTCCCTGACCTGGATGCAGTACTCCAAGCGAGGCCTCAAAAGAGGGGGACAATGACTTCCTCGACCTGCTGGCCATGCCTCTTTTGATGCAGCCCAGGATACAGATGACCTTCTGGGCTGCAAGCACATAATGATGGCTACACAATGTCATGGTAGGACTATGACAAAGGCCTTACAGAAGTCTGGGTAGATGACATCGGTCAGTGTTTCCTTGTCAACTGATGCAGTCACTCCATCATAGAAGGCCACCAGATTGGACAGACATGATTTGTCCTTGATGAAACCACACTAGCTGTCTTAGATCACGTTTTTCTTGAATGTGCCTTAACATTGCTTCCAGAAGGATCTGTTCCATGATCTTCCCAGGCACAGAGGCGAGGCTCACTGGTCTGAAGTTCCCAAGGTCCTCCTTTCTACCGTTTTCAAAAATGGGAGTGATGTTTCCGTTTTCCCATTCACCAGGGACTTCACCTGACTGCCAGGGCTTTTCAAATATGATGGACAGTGACTTGGTGATTATTACATCAGCCAGTTCTCTCAGGATCCTGGGATGTATGTCATCAGGCCCCATAGACTTTTAGTTGTTAAGCTGTGTCAGGTGCTCTGACAGTTCTTTGCTTACAGTGGGAGAGACTTTGCTCCCCCAGCCCTCATATGCAGTTTCAGGGAAGTAAGAGACATAGGAAGCCTGATTGCCAGTGAAGACTGAGACAAAGAAGTTGTTGAGTACCTCAGCCTTCTCCATGTCCATTGTTGCCAGTTGTCTGTTCTCATTTATCATACCTCAGCCTTCTCCATGTCCATTGTTGCCAGTTGTCTGTTCTCATTTATCAAAGATCTTGTCTCTGCTAGTTTGCTGCATGGATCATACATTATTGAAGCCATATTCTTTTAGAGTAAGAGCTATTAAAGTGGCTTTGTCCATTTGATCTACTCTGGAACATTTCAATGCCTTTGCAGCTTAGTAAAAGAAACCAATGACAATTAAGTTTCAGTGGCTTACAGGTGATTTCACAACATAAAATTAACTCCTAATTTCGTGGATGTACAGTAGATCATCTGAGCTTGTGACACCATTAATTAAATAAGATAATTAAGTAAAGTCTTTTAACATAGCTGTTTGTTGGCTATTAAATTAATAAGCTTCTTGTTTGACTTTTATATTCACTGTCTCTTACAACCAATGAAAAGAGTCTGACAATCCCAGAAAGCTGTTCAGCCTACCTATCTCAGAATCTCAGACCTATATGGTAGGTGAGATATGCACAAGTTAGCCCAAAGGACTATTGAGATTTTATCCAATTGTATGTAAACTGAACAATTTTCAACTGGAAGAGATGGGTTGTTGTGTAGTGGGTTGTTGAATTATGCAATAGCTATGCAATGTGCAATACCATGAAACCCAATAGCTTTAATATGTCCTTTTAAAATATATACATATATTTTAATTCTAACTTTTCTTAAGTATTTTTTTGTCTTCAATATTTATTTTCTGATTCTATCCCACATCTGCAGCTGTTTTGTTCCTTGCCATTCAGTATCAATAAAGTCTGAAGAAAATAATATTCCAGAAATTTGCATTACTTTGTTTCTTCCAGTATTCCCAAGCACTATTAAAATACACATACAGACACACAATTTCTTGTGAAACCCACTAACAAAAGTATAATGCTGTCCAGTATAAAAATAAAAATGCTAATAATAATTAAAAAAAAAAATTAAACTCAGCAAAGAGTTACACTTTTCTGCAAGTCTTTTGGCACTGTTATAATTTTTTGTCTACTTCTAAACTAAATTGTTGAAGATGAGGCAAATACACAAAATTAATCATGTTTCTTTCTGATTCATTGTCTCTTCAGAAAATATTTACCAGATGGTTTCAATAAGTGATTTACAGACTAAGTATTGCATGGAAGCTAATCAGCTAAGTGATCCTTTACTCACTACCCTTCATTTATGTTCAATTGGCTATGGTAGGATTCAGTTTCCTCACCCAAGGTATCAACAATATGGAAGCCAGAATCTGAGAAAGTTCCCAGGTTTCCCTTCTACGTGGTGGAGTAAAATGGGCGCTTACAGAGCACTGATCATGCTGTCCTAGCATAAATGTCTAATATAAGTAAGACGATATCTTAAAAGTACTTATTTCTTCATTTAACCATAAGGCAAGCTGATGAGGATGATTGGCTCCATTGTAGATGTCTACAAAACCTTTTGGTTAGGTATGATGAACTCCTATACCACTTCTAAATTTTACAGTTCACATCATGTTCTTTTTAGCCAGATAGCTAAAAGCAAATTCTTCGAAAGTAATAAGCAACTAGTAATACATAATAACTGTAACTGTAAAATGAGTTTTAATAAGTACCACATTAAAAAAAAAAAAAAAAAGTGAAAGTGAAAGTTATAAAAGAGAAACTTACATTCTGAACACGTTTAGAATTTCTGGTTTAATGCAGCCTGACTGGTTTGACAAAAATCAAATTTCTGCTTACTTCCTGTGTGAATGTAGTTGCCTTCAGACAAAGCAGTTCTCATGGGTCAGTGTGTTTGGTTGAAGCAGGGTGTAAAGTGCATAAACAACATATCTTGTCACTATTTTAGATGGTGATTAAACTCAGTTGGTTAACTAGAACTGACATATACAACATATACAAGTCAGATGAGTCAACTGACAATTTTTCCTGAATTGGTTTATACTGAACATACACACTGAAATTTCATGTCTATTTTCCTATGTATTTGATATAAATATTAAACAAAGGGAATATAGAAAAGCAAAAGGAACATAGAAAATTATGCATAATTGACATTTAAAATGAAAGTAAGATCCACAAGATATGAAAGTGTGGACAACTGTGTCTACATTTATTTTAAAAGACACCCTCTATTACAATATGCTAAAAGTTTTTTACTCCTGTTTGTCAGCTATTCATCGTTCTAAAAAATGTTTCAACTTTTATAAGAAGACCCTACTCACTTGCCATTTAACGCTGCTACTCCAACAGTGCTTCTGGCAATTGACATACTTGCCACAAATGTCCACTGCTGACTTTGAGGGTCCCACCTCTCAACTGTATTCAAATAGCTCCAACCATCATGGCCTCCTACTGCATAAATAGGCCCTTCAAGCACTGTAACTCCTAAAATGAAGGAGAGAGTGAGAGAAGGTAAAAGTATTATTTTTCTAGCAATAATAATAATCAAAAAATGTTTTCCATAGCAGCTATGCATAAACTTGCATATTCAAAGTAAAAATGGAAACACCAATTTCAAATTTTATTAATTAAGAATTAACAAATAAGAATAAAATTAATGCCAATCAACATGGCTTTATGAAGGTCTTGTCAAACAAACAATTTCATTCTTTGAGAAGACTGTTTGCTTCATAGAATAATCAGTCATTGATGTGAAAGTCTTAGATTTCTGTAACTTGTTTGACTTTGTAAACTGCTTCATCAGTTTTTCTTATGAAAACTTTCCTTAAGAAAATAAATGACAACTACAGAGAATGGAAACCTTCACAGGACAATAATGTTGGACATATAAGAATTATTTTATCTAGTGAAGAAAGGGGAAAAAAAGTTAAGTATGACAGCTGAAGTAGGAAAAAATAAATAACTAAGAGACAAATTTTTAACTAGAGTGGTTTAAAATCAACAATTCAAAGGAAGTAATGAATTCTCATGGTATCTTCAGTTAAGCTTAGAAGGCTCTGGTAAATATGACCACCACTTCCCTGGGCAACCTGTTCCAGTGCATGGCAACTCTCTCTGTGAAGAAATTCTTCTTAATGTCCTATCTAAACCTCCCCTGATGCAACTTGACAACATTTCCTTGCATCCAATCACTTGTCACCTGAGAAAAGAGACCAACACCCTCATCACTGCAACCTCCTTTCAGTAGAGAGTGATGAAATCTCCCTTCAGCTTCCTCTTCTCCAGACTAAATAACCTCAGTTGCCTCAGCCTCGTAACATCTGTTTTCTATTCCCTTCAGCTTCATTGCTCATCTCTGCACACACTCAAGCAGCTCAATATCCTTCTTGTAGTGAGAGGAGCAAAACTGAACACACTGCTCAAAGTGTGGTCTCGCCATTGCCACCTAGAAGGGGACAATGATTTCCCTGGTTCTGCTGGCCACACTACTTCTGATATCGATCAGAATGCCATTGGCCTTCTTGTTCACCTGGGCACACTGCTGGCTCAAGATCAGTTGACTGTTGACCAGCTCCCTCAGGTCCTTTTCTACTGAGGAACTTTCCAGCCTCTCTTCACCAAGCCTATACTGCTGCATGGGGCTGTTATTACCCAAGTGCAGGACCCAGAACTTACCCTTGTTGAATGTCATGCAATTGGACACAGCCATATTCACCAAGGCTACCCAGATCTCTTTGCAAAGCCTTCCTAGCCTCGAGCAGATTGACAGTCACAGCTAACTCAGTATCATCTGTAAACTTACCACAGTTGCACTTGATCCACTCATCCAAATCACTGAAAAAATTTTTGAACAAAACTGGCCCTAAGACTGACCCATGGGGGATGCCACTGGTGACTGGTTGCCAACTGAATTTAATTCCATTCACCATGACTCTTTGAGTCCAGCCATCCAGCCTGTTCTTCGTCTAGTGAACCATATACCTTTCCAAGCCATGAGCAGCCAGTTTATTCAGAAGAATATTGTTGTAGATGGTGTCAAACATTTTACTATAATCAAGGTAAGCAACATCTACAGCTTTCCCCTCATCTACTAAGCAAGTCATCTTGTCATAGAAGATCAGGTCAGTCAGGCAGAACCTGCTTTTCAGAAACCCATGCTGGGTGCTAGTGATCACTCAATTTTCCCTAAAAGTCATAAATATTCTCAGATGATGAACAACGAAGATTAAATCATCCAAAAAATATTTGCTACAGTTTATTATAACAATGCCACAGCAAGCATTATATGGAAAATAGTCTTCACTGACTTCTCCATGATGATAACTTTGCTGGGTTTATGCATGTAAAACCCTGTAAGACGAACAATTCCTTCAGATTTTTTCCCAATGTCTATTACTTTGTGTTTACCACTTGCTATTGTGTTATCAATTCAACTGTTTTTCAAAGCTCATTAGAATATTCTCTTAACTTCTCTGATCTTACTGAATAACACCTACATATTTTGCTATCATGTTCATTTCCATTTCCATGTAAGCTAATCTTACACTGACAGAGGGCAGTGTTGCAACTTTTTTTATAACAAAATAAAAATGTTGATTTGGTGTGAGATTTCTGTCCTGCTCCTCTGCCAAATATATATATATATATTAATATAATTACTGCTACACAGACAAAGAAATCAGAAAGTTTAATTTGCTGAAAAAAATTTACGTGGTGCAATAACAAATTGCCTATTTGTTTTTGCCAGCTTGCATTGCTTCTGTAATAGGAAAAATTACTGTCAAAACTGTAGATAAATTATTCTTTCCATTCTTTCTGAAAGTAATCTTCTCTGTTGTTGTCTTATAGCATGTACAAACTTGCTGTGAGTTTTCACATTTAAGGTTTCTTCTTTACAGAATATCAAATGCAGTTGTATCCTTACATTTGCTCCATAACAACTGACCCGTTATGGCTCCTTGTGTTTTAAAATATTAGACAGATTCTGCAAGATCAAATTTCATTCTGTTTTGGTATAGTTATGGCTGTATTACATGTGAGGGCAAATAATTATTTTGCATTACTTAAATAAAATATACTGATATTCAAAGTACAGTAAGCTAATAAGCAAATATAAAATAACCAATGTACTGCATTCCATGAAAGTAGTAATATGCTTATTTTAAATGGTTTGTGTCCTTTTAAAATTTTGCTTTGATATCTGAAGATATTTGAGAAGCAAAATTGCAAAATGGAACAGATTGAGAAACCTGTAGTCACAGCTGGTACCAACTAACTGTGATGATACTTCCATGAAAATTAATGGATGCAGATGCGTTTGCAAAGAATGTAAACCATATGGAGAGACTGAGAAAGAATTACACAAGAAACATTTAAAATCTGGAAAACCTGCTGGAAAATCAATGAGAGATGTAGGCTTTATCAACATATTATTTCCCATCATAATGTGTAAGTATCCACATAAAGAGATTTTATGATTTCTGCTACACAAGATCTAATGGCTGGAAATAGTTACCTGTTAAATTCAGGCTAAGGATAATATTCCATATTTTAACCAGCGAGGATATAGGATTTTTGGAATTGTGAACACAACAATGTGATAGTTTCTGAGTTGCTTGAAGTTTTCATATCTACACTGATAGGATTTAGAAAGATATGTTCAGTCTTTGAGAAGGCAGAAATGCCTGGGTGAAATTCAGCGGTCCTCTTGCAGAAAATCTACTGACAGACTCACAGTCTACTGTGACCTACAGTAGTAGGTTCAAGCCATAAAATATATTATCCAGTATAAACTTGCTAAATTTGGGCATGAATATCACGGTCTCTTTGACTGTTGGACTAGATGATCTTAGAGGTCTTTTCCAACCTGAATGATTCGATGATTCTATGATGATTCTATGTTATGGGGAATAATAAGAAACCTCTGAAGGCTGGTCTAGACAAACCTGTCAAACTGATAATTGCAGGAGGCCTATTGATGAAAGAAATATAGATATAGCACATAAATTTATAAATCATGTCATAGTGAGAGAGATAGTTTGCAGGACAGTCATCTCCATGGGAAAAACAGCTAGATCTCTGCAATGCATCTAATTGCATAATAGTTTTTCTTTCAGGTTGTTTAACAACAAATCCACTGTTTCTCTTTTACCCTTCATGCATGCATCCTCCTTCCCACTCCAGTGGGCTGATAGATAATTCTCTTTATATTCCATCCATTCTTTGTCTATTGCTTAACACAGATTACATATCAGAGGCATTTTGGTGTAGGGGGCACAGAATGTCACCTACTGAGTACTCATTACTATTCAAATATACCAGATACCTTTTGGTGATTTTGTCTGTCAAATAACACTGACAAATAACAACAAACTTCTTGGCTACTTGTTCCTGGTTTCCTGATCATCCATACCTCTTTCCAAAGAGCAAAGGCAAAATTATTTAGTTTGTTGGAGCAAACTAAATAATTTCCTCCATGGGAAAGCCAAACAAACAAATTAATTAATTATTAAAATAAAAATAATGCTATTTTGAGAATAGTTTACTCCAGAAACAACTATTTAATGTGTCAATGAGACTATGCCAGATCAGTTCTCTCAGTCCTCCAAAGATGATTCTAGTAGATGATCTAGTAGATGATTCTAGGCCTATTGTTCTCATTGCAAATATAACTTCACATCATACATCAGAATTTGCAGAAGCTACCTTCAACACCATACCATAAACCAGTTTTCTGTTAATTTTTGGCAATCTCTGCACGGTATTTCAAGCTCTTTGAACCATAGTAATAATAATAATAATAACAGTAGAAAAGGCACAACTAGACAAAGTATCAAAATAATAGAATGATATGAAGTTTGATTATTTTGCTGGACTCAGATCACAGTGGAGACCCTCACTTATTAGTCTGTGATGAGCATTCTTACTTGCATAGCTCTGTATTGTATGAAATTAAAAACATTCAAGGAGCCATCTGGTACTCAGTTACCATAGTTATCAGTGTCCTATCATTCCTCTCACTTTTTCTCTAGTCCATTTGGTATTAACATGACCAATAATAAGGATAGTTCCTGCAGAAGAATCTGAGGAGATCTATCCCAGAGCTTTACAGCCACCCTGAAAGGGAGGAGATCACATCTTCAGTGCAGCCCTTTCCTGAGTTTGGAACATAGATATCCATCTCACTGCCCAACTAATGAAGTTAATTGATAATATAGGCAAACTTAATGACTCACAGAGGCAACTCCAATGCTTTCAAAGAATAAAACTGTACTTACATCCCACGTCTGTGTTAGTCAAAGAAAATAAAAAATGCCCACCTTGCAATACTCGTAAATTAAGTACAGTTGAGACTTTACAATATTCTGGGAGTAGCCAAGGTCATAGAATAATAGAATCATTGCAGTTGGAAAAGACCTCCAAGATCATCTGGTCCAACTGTCCCCCTACCACCAATATTATCCACTAAACCATGTCCCCAAATACCACATCCAACCTTTCCTTAAACATCCCCAGGGATGGTGACTCCACCACCTCCCTGGGCAAACCATTCCAATGCCTAACCACTCTTTCTGAGAAAAAATTTCTTCTACTTTCCAACTTGAACATCCCCAGTGCAATCTGAGGAGTGCAATTCCCTATTGTCCTATCACTAGTTATCTGCGAGAAGAGTACGACCTCCATCTCCCCATAACTTCCTTTCAGGTAGTTGATTGTGTTTGCAAAAAAAAATCCATCAGCCTTTTTTAAAGATTTTTTTTTTAATTATGCTTTTGGTCATGCGTTCTGAATAATTACTCTCAAAATATTGCTTTCTCAACTGTTGCAGAATGTGCTGAATGTAACAATGTACAGATTTTTGTTATTAATGTGATACGAATATATAAATACCTAGAACTTATAAAATTAGAGTTGAGAGAAAAGTTGCAGTTGCCTAATTTATGCCTTCATTCCTTTAAACAACCAATAATTTCCTTTATGAGGTATCTATAAAATACATGGCTTCAAACACAATAAAAATATTTTTTGGAAAAAAACTCAAATTCTTTTAATCAAATCAAATAAAGTTGTCAGGCTGCTGCTTTTGTGATGCAGTGCCAACTAAAAGCTTTCATTTCCTCTTCACTATTAAAAATTCTTAATAACAAATCACAATATTATATATATATCTCTTGAGGTGGAAAAAAAAAATAATCTCTTCTTATATATTTGAGACACCCATGTCTGTGTGACTGAAAAGGCAGCCAAAAATAACAAGGAGAACTCATTGCATATATAAGCAGACAGATTGCCACCAGTCAGTTTTGTTTTTGTTTTTAATAGAAATGCAGTTGGATTTATTATTATTAATATTCTTATTATTATTCCCTTTCTAGGTACTCATACTATACAGTTCTTTTGTTTGCTCTTTTGTTGTTGTTGTTGTTCTTTTTTTTTTTTTCCAATTATTACAATTATTATGAAGACATTAATAACATACTGAAAAGTGGAGACACGGAAATCTAAAATTAAAAAATATTGAATTTTGTATTTTTCCTAAGCCATGCTATGAAAACCTATTAATTTACTCAACCAGTATTTACTCAGAGGTCTGTCTATTGCCTTAGAATGCAAAACACTCTCCCTGACTCACACTTTCTGAAACTGAAGTTGATGATGCTAATTCTGTTTTGCTGATTTCTATTAAGTGGAAAAATATCCAGAAAGAGAACAGCTATGACATTCACTCTCCTGCCTGCCACAAGAGTGGTAGAAAATAGAAGAAATATCGACTGTAATATGTTCAGTTTTCTGGTTAAAGGAAAAAAAAAAAAAGAAAGGAAAGAAAAAAAAAAGAGAAGAAAAAAAATAAGAAAAAAAGATAAAACTAAAAAGAAAAAATAAGATTAAGAAGTTATATTTTGAAAGCCTGGACTACTGGACTATGTAGGCAAATTTCCTTTTCTCCTACATGCAGCAGCAGCTTACTCATTATCAGCCACTTTCACAATTTCAGCTTACTTTTCAATACAAAAATCATACGGGAATATTAAACTCATACCAATTTAATCTTAAAAAGAGTGTTCTGAAAAATGAAAAGAACATTAAAGGTTACTGAAAGAAATCTGTGTGTTTTCTCCCTAAATATCCCTGCTTCTTCTGTTGCCACCATCATCCTTTCCACTCCTTTTATTTCAATTCCCTTCTCTCATCTTTCTGTCATCCATATCAGCTAAGGGATCTGTCCACCCATTTTTGGAGAATGGTGCACTGCTTTGTAAGATCCAAAATTCTTTCTGGGAGAACTAAATGTAACACTGAAAAAAAGAATCAACATCTAATTTTCTTTTAAATTGATGAATTGGTTTCAATTTAAAATGGGGCAAGTACGCCATGAGGCCCCTCAAATTTTGCAAAGTCAGCTTCACAGATTTAGTAAGACATATGATTTTGATTTGTTTCATACTTTATAGTAAGTATAGAAAAGTGAAAATTATAAATAAATACATCTCAAAGACTGTTAAATGAGATGAGTCTTTTTAATCTTAGTATGGAACTGCTTAAATAAAACCATAATGAAATGAATGTTGAATGAAGTGAAATGAAGTAATGCAGAAATGGAAATCCTGATATTGTTGATGACATTCATTAAATAAAAAGGAATTGGTTCATTGCATCAGCAGCAGCTGAATGTAGATTCAACAGTTTTCTTAGTAATGGAATAGTTATTTAAGCGTGGATGATAAGCCTGTGCTACAAGCCCTATGGATTTATAAAATATGTTAACCAATTCTCTTCATCAAACAACTGATGTAGTTATTTAAATATGGTGTTAAAACTGACAAAAATATAATCATTTGGCAGTGCTCTGCTCTGTGTTGTATTGTCATATGATCAGGCGTCAGGCTTGTAAGAAAACTGACTGAAGCCTGAGAAACAAGATGTTTGATGGGCTGGAATCTTGTTCCCATTGTCCTATGGTAGTTTCAGACTCCCAGATCCACTTGAAGTAGATCTGTTACAGAGTGGTCGAAGTTGGCAGGCATATCTGGAGATTGCCTGGACCATGCTGCTCAAAGCACGGTCACCTAGAGCCAGTTGCCCAAGACTATGTCCAGAAGGCTTTTGAATATCTCCAAAAAATACTCCTACAGCCTCTCTGGGAAGCCTGTGCCAGTGTACTAGCCTTGCAGTAAAACAAACAAAACACCTTATATTTAGATTATATTTCCTGTAATTCACATTCTATTTCACTCAGTACCACTGAGGACACCCTGTCTTCATTTTCTTTAATCCCTTCCATCAAGTATTTTTGTACATTGATAAGAACCCCATGAGCCTTCTCCAGGCTAAACAGCCTGAGCTCCCTCAGACTCTCCTTGCATGTGGGATGCTCCAGCTTCTTAATCATTTTAGTGGCCCTTCAATGGATTCACTCCAGTATGTCCATATCTCTCTTGTACTGGGGAGACTAGAACTGGTCACAGTATGCCAGGTGTATCTCACCAGTGATAAGTGGTAGGAGAAGATGGTCTCCCTTATTCTATTGACTACACTCTTCCCAAAGCATCACAGGATACTGTTGACATTCTTTGTTGTAAGCACACATTGGTGGTAACTCATGCAACTGATCGTCTATCAGGCCCCCAGGGTCTTCTCTGCAGAATTACTTTCCAGCCAATCACCCCCCATCCTGTACTGATGCATGGAATTATTCTTCCCCAAGTGCAGGACAGTATTTCTCTTTGTTGTACTTCATTAAAATTCTATCAGCCCATTTGTCCAGCCTGTTGAGGTCTCTGATGGCTAAACAACCATTTGGTGTACCAAACAACCACTTCTCATAGCTCTGTGGCATCTGCAAACTTGTTAAGAGTATACTCACCTCCAGCAGTGAAGAACCTATCTTTCCTGTCCCTGGTCTTAGCCAGAGGCCCCAGGCACCCCTGCAGCTCCAGGCCTGTAAAGTTTCATCCACTTTTGGGAGTTCAGACTAAGTTGAGTCTTCTGATGTACTAGGGTAGTGCTCCAATGGTTGCTGGGGACTGTGCCTCATGGCCCAGAGCCTCATGGCACAGTGCCTCAGTAGAATTGATGACTTTTGTGGAAGCTTCTTCACAAACTTTTGCATCTGTTGTCTGCTGTGTACTGCAAGTGTGGAGGCACTATACTGTGTGTACTGTGTGTGGAGGCATTGGCCAGCAGGGGAAACATCTCATGAGAGGGCTCCATGAGAGTTGGTTGCAATCAGTTGACCACAAAGCCAGTTCAAAACAGCAGGAAGCAGCATATGACCCACCCCTAGGGAGTGCCAAAGAGCATGGACAGGGCAATTTGTATGGCAGTGGAATGGCTTGTGAGAAGGGCAGTGCATTCTGTCACGGTTTACAGGCAGCCTGCCTTACCTGCCTGCTCTCCTCACCAGCAGGTGAGGCCTGCAGCCCTGGAAGCCTCCCCAGCCCACAGAAACACATTAAACAATATTATGTCAGCTGTGTGGCAGCAAGGAGGCACAGATATTTCACTTGACAGAAAGCCATGCTCTCTGCTTCTGTGCCTCCAGCACCAGGAAGGGCTAATGCCACTACTCCAGGTAGTTCATGCGACTACCTGCTCAGGCTGTGGAGTGGGCCTGGGGTTTACTCCCAGAGATGGAGGGTGTGAGCACACACACCTGTGCAAGTTGTGCGCATGTAGATGAACTGCTCTGCGCCAAGCTTCAGGAAGAGGCAGGGAGACTGAAAAGCATCTGGGAGTCCAAAAAGATAATAGATCAAGACAGCCATGCTCTGCCCTCTCTGCTATACCAATGCCAAGGTAGCACGGCCACTGCTGTGGCAGGCCTGGTATCTGATCTGCATCAGGATAAAGGCAGGAACTCTTGGGACACAGAGAAGCAGAAGTAAGTGTGCATGGAGACAGAAGAGGAGTCCCTGTCTGCCCACAGAGCTTCTGTTACTAAATAGGTATGAGGCTCTAAGTGTGGCAGACAAAAAAAAAAAAAAAAAGCTATCTGTGCATATCCTCCCTTCAAATTTAGATCAGCCAAGGTCTCATAGCAAGCGCAGCACCAGGTCCAACATCATGTAGAAATGGCAGTGAGTTGTGGTCATAGGTGACTTCCTTGTGAAGGGAACAAAGGCTCCCATCTATAGACCAGATCCTCTTCACAGAGAAGTTTGCTGCCTCCATGGGGCTTGGGTCAGGGATGTTACCAGTAAGTTTTTGAGCATAATACAGCCTTCAGACTATTACCCACTCCTCCTCTTTCAAGTGGGTACCAACAACATACCTACAGGAAGCCTGAAGTCTATCAAAAAAGATTTCAGGGGCCTGTGAAGACAATTAAAGGTCTCAGGAGCATAGGCAGTGTTTTTCTCAGTCCTGCCAGTAATGGGGAGAAACACAAGTCCTGAAAATTCCTAAAGCATGCTGAAGATAACTTCCTGACAAAAATACTGAGTGAACCAACTAGAAAAGATGCTCTACTAGATCTGTTGTTTGACAGTAGGGAAGGTCTTCTGATAGATGTGACAGTGGGCTGCTCTCTTGGTTGAAGCAATCATGAAATAGTTGAGTTTAAAATTTCTGGCGTAAGGAGCAAAAAAGGTCAGCAGAATTGCCACACCCTGGACTTTAAGAGAGAAAGCTTCAAGCTCCTCAGGGAGCTAGTTAGCAGCATCCCCTGGGAATCACTTCTAGAGGGTTGGGGTGTCCATGAGAGCTGTTTGCTTTTCAAGAATCAGTTTTTTAAACCCATGAGCAGGCAATTCCTTTGTGCCACAAGTCAAGCAAGCAGGACAGCAGACCTGCCTGACTGAACAAGGAACTCCACATGGAACTACATCAGAAAAAGAAAGTACATGACCTCTGGAAGCGAGGTCTGGCTTCATATGGAGAGTACAGAGTTTGCACTCTCAGGAAATATACAAGAAAATCCAAATCTCTGCTTCAGTTGACACAGGCCACTGTGATGTCAAACAACAAAAAAAGCTTCTTTAAAGTAAGTCAACAGCAAAAGGAGGTCAAGGGAAATCATCAGACTGATAATTGAAATGGATGGTGACCTAAGTAAGGATGAGGAAAAGGCAGCGGTATTTAATGCTATTTTTTATTATTTTTTTTTTTTTAATAGTAAAGACAGATCTTGGGCTGCCTGGACCTTAGAGTTGGAGGACCATGGCTTGGGGAGCAGTGACTTTCTATTGGTGTGGTCACCAAAATTTTAAGGGAACAGTTGTATCAGCCCAACATTTGTAAGTCCATGGGGCCTGTTGGGATTCACCCCAGAGTGCTGAAGGAATTAGAGTGAATGTTATATCTGGATCTCTCTAAACAATTTACCAGAGGTTTTGGAAGTCTGAGGAGGCCCCTGCTGACTGGAAGCTAGACAGTGTTAAACCCAACCACAAAAAGGGCATAAGAGAAGACATGAGAGAAGATGCAGAAAACTGCAGACCTGTTAGTCTAACCTCAGTCTCTGGAAAAGTTATGGAGAAGATTGTCCTGGGTGATACTGAAAGGCATTTAAAGAACAAAGCTATTATCAGGCATAGTTAACATAGGTTTATGAAGGGAAAATCCTGCCTTAGTAACGTGATCTCCTTCTATGCTAAGGTCAACTGCTTGGTGGATGAAGGCAAGGCAGAAGATAGTGTCTTTCTGGATTTTAGTAAGGGCTTTGATACTGTCCCTCATGGCATCCTTCTGGACAATTGGTCCAACTGTGAAATAAGGTTTCATGCTATGCTGGGTGATGAACTGGCTCGATAGCGGAGCTCAGGGGGCTACATCTGGCTGGTCACTACTGTTCTTTTTTCCAGGGTTCAGTCTTGAGGCCAGTTCTGTTCAACAGTTTTATCAATGATTGGAATGCATACTCAGAAAGTTTACTGGTAATCAACTGGGAGGTACTGTTGACTCCCTGACAGGACAAGGGAAGGGCCCTACGGATGGATCTCATAGATTGGAGCACTGGGCAATCAGCAAAGACGTGAAGCTCAGCAAAGGAAAATGGTAGTTTCTGCTTCTGGGACAGAGTAATGCCAGACATAGGTACAAACTGAGAGAAGAATGGATAGAGAGCAAGCCTGCAGAAAGGGATCTGGGGGTGCTGTGGGCTCAACAGTGAGTCAGCAGTGTGCTCCTGCAGCCAAGAGGGCAAAATGCATTTTGGGATGCATTAAACACTGCATAGCCCGCCAGTCAAAAGAGGTGATTGTTCCTCTATATTTACCGTTGGTGTGGTCTCACCTTGAGTATTGCATACAGTTCTGGGCTCCACAATATAGAAAGGATGTTAAGGTATTTGAAAGCATCCAGAAGAGGGCAACAAAGCTGGTAAAAAGTCTGGAAGGCATTTCCTATGAGGAGGAGCTGAGAATATTTGAGTTGTCTAGTCTGGTGGAAAGAAGGCTGAGAGGAAACCTCATTGCTGTCTACAATTTGCTTAAGGAGGGGAAATGAACAAGGAGGCGCTGATCTCTTTTCCCTCTCACCAATGACAGGACACAAGAGAACGGCACACATCTGCAGCAGGGGAGGTTCAGATTGGACATTAAGGAAATTTCTTTACCCTGAGGATGATCAAACACTGGAACAGGCTTCCTAGTGAGGTTGTTGATGTCCCATCACTGTCAGTGTTCAAGTGGCAATTGGATAATGCACTCATTAATACACTTTAACTTATGGTTAGGTAGTTGGATTAGATGATCTTTGAAGGTTCCTTCCAACTGAACTATTTTATTCTATTCACCTCCCAAGAAAGAAGGATAATTAATTTCAATAACATGTTACTCTGTATGGAAAGAATATATACATATATATATATATATATACACACATATATATTTCACCTGGAAAATAATTCTGTTAATTATTTAGACTCAGGGCTTTATGAAAGGAAATCGTGTTATTTTTTAGCTAAATGAGATCTAAAAATGAACATCATCCAGTGTGCAATGGCATGCACTTTTCCTTCAATTACCTTCACAAACCTATCTAACAAAATACCTGTTATGTTTAACTAGGTGCTGAGAACTGCACAGTTTCAATTATTTATACTTGAAGATTGGAATGGGATTTTTAGATTGCTTTTCTGTGATGTTATAAAATAAAGGAGCACAGCCTATCTTATTTCTAGCTTTGCCTTTCTGTATCTGCATGATAGACCTAATGCATTTTAACCCTGTGAAATTTTAAAAGTGTCATTTTTATAGAATAAGGGGAAATATAATTTCATACTGATACTTACTTTTGGATACAAATTAGCAAAGAAAAAAATAATTTCTGGTGTAAACAGTACTGTGTTCTCTGCATTTGTATTTTTGCATAGACAGAATTTTAACTGGGAAGGATAAACTTGTATCCAACAACTATTTTTTTTTTTAATAAGGAAATTACCTTTTAAGAAGAGGACAGACTTATTGTTTTATCATGAAATTGAAAGTGATGAGAGAAATAAATCAGTGACTTGTAATCCAAGAATGAAACTTGATCAAGTTTCATTACCCACGCTTTACTCGACCTCTTTAAGATCTGACTTTATTAAGTTTCCAGGTAGCTGTAAATTTCTACTGATCTCCCTTCTCACCCAGATCCACAGAAATAGACAATTCTGTACTCATTCTGGCTAATCTTGCTGCTTTGTCTGATTCTACTTTTGTCCTTTTTAAATTTTACACCACTTTTCTTCCATACGAGTGGTCTCAAAATAAAGAAAAATAATGACAGTAAAGTCTATCTTGTTTTAAATTATGCATCAGTTAATTAAACCTGAAATTTAATTTTCACAACCATAATTTTAACTGGGCGTGAAATACCATTATAGTTCTTGGGATACTGCATATAGGACAGCCATAGGCAAAACTGGGAATTTAGGATGTGATAAACTGAAGAATTAGACCTGACCTACCTTCCTCAGTGAATATTTAATGACATGTTGTAGAAAATACCTCTCCTTATCTTTATTCAGAGGCTGCTATCAAGGCTGATTAAAAGAGTTATGAAAATATCCTTGCCCTCTAGGGCCAGACAGTATTACACCGACATGTTAATATAATGCAAATTTATAGAGGTAAAGATCTGCCTGCCACCTCTTTATTTACATTTGGTTTTGTAGATGAGATAAGAGATTCTCGACCCTGCCACACTATTATCCTGAGAACCTAACTCAGAAATTATTATAAGTGTTGCCATTATGATTTCTAGCTCTTTAGTGAATTGGGTCATGATATGCTACTTACTAAGGGTGCAAAGTACAATAACAAGGTACTTTATAATTCAGAAAAAAGAAAAAAAAAATCCCTGTAATGCTCCTGATGATTAAGAGAAAAAATCCAAAGCAAAAATCTAATATACATGCAAATCAATATTGCAGAGAAAATGCTTTAAAGGCTCAAATCTTCTGTCAACAAAGAGTGAAAGCTAGAATTAGATATTTCTCTTGATATTTCAACATTCAAAAATAACAATAATTTAATGACATAGAGGTACATGGTTCTATTCAACACTGAATAAAAGAAAGATTCTCAAATTAACCTTTAACCAGCAGCTTCTTGAATGGCAAGCAATATAGCTGCGTCAGAGCATTGCTGTATTGTAGTAAGAGAGCCTCTTGAGAAACTATTCCACTCTACTTAATGCTTAGAAGGTTATAGTTTTTGAGGATTCAAGATTTTTATTTTATTTTCCTATCTGTGGCAATGCACAATTTGAACATACCACACACTGAGCAACATTACACATATCCATCATAGTAGTGCCTTGTGAGATGCAGATATAGCTGAAGAAATAAATTTACCAGTGCAGAAAGGCAAGATCTTTCCAACACAATCCTGACTCAAAGAACCCTTTTGGTGTGCATGACATGAGTCTTTCTACTTGGGCAGTTCCATTTTCCATTCCAGTCATGCTGTTTACAATTAATCCTAGTGAATAATCTTTTGAAACTGGTTATTCTTGTTACACAAATAACAAGGCAGTGGGCATTTTATTTTTACTCATGAAGCACGTATTTTATATACAAATGTGTTCTTCATGATTAAGGCATTAAGTGTTCATGACTGCCAATTTGTAAAAGTCCAAAAGCACTTCAGACTCCCTTCACAATCAGAATGTACTGCAGATTTGGCATGTATCAAGCTCACAGTTCTGACAATTTAACCTTGATTTGAACAGACATCATGGTCATTTACTCAGAGTACCTAAATATCCAACAATGGAGTGTCATATGTCTGGAAATATGGAATGTCATCTCCTAATAGAGTAGAACTCGATCAGTAGTATACATGTAGGGTTGTATGAAGGCCTGTATTATTTTCAAGTTGATTATTGGGTTTGACTACTTGAAAAAAAAAAATACCAGATGCCTATGAAATGAGCAATTGATAGTTATCAGTATGCTTTATCAAAATAAGATCTGGAAGTTTCCTTGTTCTATTTTGGGGCTGAAAACCATGATTGTATCTTTCAAGAATTCTTTTATTTGTTAATAGTTAGTGTGGTTACAGCACTTTCTTTGCAAATTAATTATTTGCAAATAATTTCAGTTTTGTCATACCAACAGGCTATGAGCTACTATAAGATTGCTCTCTTGACTTTAATGATAATATAATTCTCTGCTTGTTACTGACATTGGTTTCCTGACTTTCTCTCTCTGGCCTTCTGTCCATTAGGACACCAGAGGTTCATATCTGCCTGCATATCTATAATGAAATCTCAGATTCTCATGCATCTGTCTATTGACCCCCTGTTTTGTTGTCTCCTCATAGTGGTTTGTTCCACAGACACTCAACATACTGAAAAACTGAATTACTTTGCTATAAAACCTTTTTTTTGTTTTAATAGCACACATATTTTCATTTAACTTTTAATGAAAGATGTTATTTTGCCATTTTTCCTCCTCAGTAGCTCAGAAATGGTGGTACATAAACAGATGCAATCTTGCAAACCAGTGGAGAAAGAAGAAAATGAATCCCTTTATTCTCTACATTTTTTACTGTTTATTTTATAGTTACCATGTAACTGTTAAAGCTGTATCAAGCTGTTATTTATCCTGCTTTAATGCTTTCTGCTTTGCCTTGAATGCCTTTTTGATAAATTATAACTATATAGAAAAACATGTATTTAATGGGGCTTCAGCACTATCTAAAATAACTTCATTGCCACAGCAGAAGGTTTTGTTTGTTTGTTTGTTTTTAATGGAAGATGTGAGTTAAACTCTGACTGACTTGAAAGCTATCCTTTGGTTTAGGTCTAAAGACTGAGTGGAGGGCAGGGCAGGGCAGGGCAGGGCAAGGGAGGAGAGGGCAGGGGAGGAGAGGGAAGGGGAGGAGGGGAGGGGAGGGGAGGGGAGGGGAGGGGAGGGGAGGGGAGGGGAGGGGAGGGGAGGGGAGGGGAGGAGAGGGCAGGGGAGGGGAGGGGAGGGGAGGGGAGGGGAGGGGAGGGCAGGGGAGGGGAGGGGAGGGGAGGGGAGGGCAGGGGGGAGGGAGGGGGGGAGGGGAGGGGGGGAGTTTTGATTCATTTCTCATTAAAAGTTCATTAACTAAAATAACAACTTTATGGTATTCCTGGATAAAAAAATAAATTCAAAAAAGCAAACAAACACAAATTCTATTAGCAGAGCTTGTCTAAATAGTATATCATAGTATATTATAAAAATTATCTTTATTTATAGTATTAAATAAAGAGCATATCTGTATTGCTTTTCAAACAATTTTGGAAAATTTTGACTTTCAACCATTTTCATCATCACTAGTCCCAATTTTTATATTTTTTCATTTCACGTTTTTATTTTTTACAAAAATCCCCAATTTCTTCAATATATAAGTTCAAAAGTTCTCTCACACACACACAAAAACAAATTGTTTCCCTTTAACCTCGAGTACCTTGTGAGTTCTCTTTTTATTCCTGTGGAAAACATAGCAGCTTTTTTCCAATCAAAAACTCAACATTCCTGAACGGCTTTGCTTAAAATATGAAGGTATATTCTAAATCTATTGACCAAGAGCACGCATAGAAGTGCCAATCCTGAATGATAAATTTTTTGAACTGGTTACAGTGGCTTTGGTCATGGCTCCGACTTGTCCTGACACTGAGAAAAATATTTCTCTATCAAGTTTTTCCTGCTTACTTGATGCTTTCCTATGTAATAGCTCAAGTCACTGCATTTTTACCACCCTTTGGTAGTAGCACTGAAAGTAATAGAATCTGTGAAATTCTGGAACACTGTATAAAAGACATATGTATTTCTGCAACGTTGTAATTAAATTTGGCCATAAGAAACAATTTCAAACCACAGAGCTATTTAGTATCATGATGCCATTTGACATAGATTACCATCAATACTTTTTATTCTAAGATTTGTGCACCATGCAGCAAAACTGTGTTATGCCAGCCACTGTATAAATGCATATTATGATATGTGTCAAACAGCAGGAAAAAAATGCAACTTGATTTTGTGCAACAGTGATAGAGTACACTGCAGAACTTTCTGCTAATTGTAACTCAGTGGAGTGGACATGATGACCTAATATGCCTTTCTCATTTCTGATTTTCTGGACTGTGTAGCAAGTCTATCAAACCAGATTATTTTAGCAAAACACATAATGGACAACTCAGCGTCCTATAACTTATACATTACATTCTGATTGGTTTATCCTATAGATTTTAAATTCCTTTATTTATGAGAGAAAATCTCATCACAGAAAGAATAAAAATGTATTTTTCAAACGTCACAAAGTGACATGTAATTGAATTAAAAAGTTATTATTGTTTTTTTTGTTTGTTTGTTTTTTGTACTGTAGGAGTATGATATACATGATAGAAAGAGAACATTTTATATCAAGGATACAATAGAGATTTCTTTTGCTTATTTTCAAAAGTGAGAGCAAACAGACAAAAAAAAAAAAAAAACCTATCATATTTCTTTGAGTATCTTCAAATTCCCTTCCACCCTCATCCAAAGCAAATATACAACCTGGCAAATAATGATAATGATGATAACAATAATTATGATAATAATGTTGAAAACAAGAATAACAAAATGGTAAGCTGTAGTTGAGATGTAGGATGGCTAATAGCAATAAATGGTAATGAGGTTCCTAACTGGTTGACACTGAGCTTATTTTCTAGTTTTTGGTAGATTCCAGCAATTTCTCAGTAGGAAAATATATACAATACCAAAGGTTTCAACATAGCTAGCACATTTCCTGGTAGTGTCAAAAACAAACAAACAAACAAAAAACAATAAAATGAAAGCTGAACTAGAAGTTAATCAACAATAAAGTCATGGTTGAGGCAGCTTCCACTGCTGCCAGTAATATACAATTATTTTGTGATAAACAGGGACTCTGGACTTCAGGTAGTTAATATGTATTATATTTCATAGCATACCATGTTAAGTATTATGGGATATGTATGATATTATGATATGATATGATATGATATGATATGATATGATACAGGATTTTCATTTGCAACAGTTCTAATATATAACAAAAGATATTTTTTTCTTTTAATCTGTCTTGACAAGGAATTTGTGCAAAAGGTAAAATAAATGGTGTATGTACTGCATTAATTTTAACTCAACATTAGCAGTGTGTGGCATAATTCTATTGTCTTCCAGAAACTTGAAATTATATTAATTTAAATTTTGTATCATTGAATATCCTTGGAAAATAAAATTGTAGTTTGTTACTATTAAGAAGTTAAAATCAGGTCAATATAACAAAAATGTTATAAATAGGCAAATTGTATTCCAATGTGTGACCCATTTCATTCCAAGGAACATATTTAAAGTAGATACCATAAATTATATTTTAGAAATGTCCTTTTTTTTCCTGCATTGAAAATAAATAGAGATGGCTAAAATAAACAGTTGTAGACATATAAGGACAATAAAAGTATTTTTTATTTTCATTTTGGATTCTGAAAATCAAGAAAACAAATGGAAATGAGAGTTCAGATATCAGATTCACCCTTCTATGTTATCACTTCTATCAGGCCATTTTTGGTTTGTGGCTATTAGAGTAAGTAGTAAAGAAAGACAGGAGAACAGGAACACAACATGGGCTGATTAATGCTGAGAGTGGTATGGGTGATCCTTTAAAAAGCCTGACTGAAACTGGCTATGGGAAAATATGCTCTATCGGTCATGATGAAACTATTGCTACAAATACTTTGTAAAGTCCATCACTGACACAGTGTATATATTCTTCAGTATATTTTCTGTCATAGCGGATAAATAAAAACACATAATACTTTAAATGAAAGTACATAACAACTTGATTGTTTGGTAAACAAAGATATCTGTATCAAAATCTTTGAAAGCAAGCCTGAATATTCTCGTCTTTATTGATTGCTACTGTTGAAAGCGTTGAGTCCTATCATAGCTTAAAAAAAAAAAATTGCACTCTAAAATATGTATCTGAAAAATGTGTTATATTTTTTAAACTTTTTTTCCTTACCTAAACCATGCCTATGTGTTGACATTGGTGGTAACACAGTCCAAGCCTTTGTCTTTGGATTGTAACATTCAACGGTGTTTAACGTCTTTAAACCATCCCGGCCTCCAATGACAAACAGCTTGTCATCAATGACAGCAACACCAAACTGAAGCCTCCTGCCATTCATCATTCCAGCCTGGATCCATATATTTGTTCTGAGATCATATTTTTCAATAGTTGTAGCACCTGATAAGACAAAATAATAGGATAATGTATATAAAATTGGGTATTTTTTTTTTCTTCAAAGACTTTAATGTAATTTTCTGATTATTTGCAACATTTGATAAGTATTTTATGTTTCTTTAGAAAGTGTAGTCCCAGGATTGTTATGGTTATTATTATCACCATGAAAGTGGAAAAACAAACAAACTACATAAATGGTCTCTACAGAATCAAAGTATTATAAGCCTGAATAACAGTTTCCTCTAGCTTTATGGTTTTTTTTTGTTTGTTTGTTTGTTTTTTAACAGTTCAGTGGCATTACTATCTGAGATAACTAATCTTGCCACAATTTATCCCAATTTTTCAACAAGAGTAAAAAATGCCTGTGAAATTATGTGGAATTTTCATCAAAGGTGAGAAGTTGTGTTTCAGTTTGGGTTCGGTGTTGTCGTGTTGTGTTTTTTTTTTTTTGGTACTCATCTGTTGAGTTTTTTGCAGACATGTTTCTGCTGGATGTACAGAATATTGTACTGCTAATTTCAAGCAAGACACTTAAAGAATGTTTCTATATATAGCAAAAAATTTTTCCTTCTATACTTACTCATTAGATGCATTTTCAGAGATAAACTCAAAAAGTTATAGAGAACATCAGAGATGATCTGGATGAGGGCGTCCAGTGCACCCTCAGTAAATTTGCAGATGACACCAAGCTAAGTGCGTGTGTCGATCTGCTCGAGGGCAGGAAGGCTCTGCAGGAGGATCTGGATAGGCTGGAGCGATGGGCTGAGGTCAACTGCATGAAGTTCAACAAGGCCAAGTGCCGGGTCCTGCACCTGGGGCGCAACAACCCCAAGCAGAGCTACAGGCTGGGAGATGAGTGGTTGGAAAGCTGCCTGGCCAAGAAGGACCTGGGAATACTGGTTGATAGTCGGCTGAATATGAGCCAGCAGTGTGCTCAGGTGGCCAAGAAGGCCAACAGCATCCTGGCCTGCATAAGAAGCAGTGTGGCCAGCAGGTCTAGGGAAGTGATTGTGCCCCTGTACTCGGCTCTGGTGAGGCCGCACCTCGAGTACTGTGTTCAGTTTTGGGCCCCTCGCTACAGGAAGGACATGGACGTGCTCGAGCGAGTCCAGAGAAAGACCAAGCTGGTGAGGGGTCTGGAGAACAAGTCTTACGAGGAGCGGCTGAGGGAGCTGGGGTTGTTTAGCCTGGAGAAGAGGAGGCTCAGGGGCGACCTTATCGCTCTCTACAGGTACCTTAAAGGAGGCTGTAAAGAGGTGGGGGTTGGTCTGTTCTCCCACGTGCCTGGTGACAGGACAAGGGGGAATGGGCGAAAGTTGCACCAGGGGAGGTTTAGGTTGGATGTTAGGAAGTACTTCTTTACCGAAAGGGTTATTAAGCATTGGAATGGGCTGCCCAGGGAGGTGGTGGAGTCACCATCCCTGGAGGTCTTTAAAAGACGTTTAGATGTAGAGCTTAGCGATATGGTTTAGTGGAGTACTTAGTGTTAGGTCGAAGGTTGGACTTGATGATCTTGAGGTCTCTTCCAACCTAGAAATCTGTAATACTGTGATACTGTGATAACATCATATATATAATAAGTTAGGTAATCATGAAGCCTCAGTTTTTAAAAGTAACTTGTATGCAACATACAAATATAAGATACAAAATTACATTTATTAACAAAACCAGAGAGATAACGGAAGCATAATAACAAAATCCCAGAAAGTGAATGGGCAATGCATCCCATTAATTGTAATCTCAGTTTAGGCAACATTATTTTAAAGCATATCCACAAATATTTAAAATATTTGAGTTTAAATTAATCCATGATAGAAATTCGTATGAACTGTTACTAGTGTTTCATTTTTACATAAACATAACAATGTTTTGTTTCCAAAGCTTAAATACCTCAACAAGAAGAATCAACATAATTATGCTCTTGTATTGAGCTTTACCAACTAACTATTTAGATTATAATAAAAGGTTAGAATTCCATTGGGAATAATTATTTTAGGATGTTATGTTTATTTTTACATAAACATAACAATGCTTTGTTTCCAAAGTTTAAGTACTCCAACAGAAAGAATCAACATAATTATGCTCTTGTATTGAGCTTTACCAACTAACTATTTAGATTATAACAAAAGGTATAATTCCATTGGAAATAATTCTTTTAGGATTCATTCATTCTTTGGAGCAGTAGAGCAATGAACCAAGTAGAAACAACTATAATGAAAGCAATGCTTTTTTCAATTGAACTAAAAAAGATATAATTTAAATTCAATTTGTATTTAAGTGTAGCAGAGCAGCAATAATTTACAATTCAACTGGATATATTAAATCTCCTGCTAGTTTTATGAAGCCATACAATCTATGAACCAATTTTTACATTCGATTAACAGAGACATGTTTATTTATCCTTTCAGCCCTAAATTAAAACTGATCTGTGTAATTGTATTAATTCTGGGATTTGGAGGAACAAAACTACAGATTCTTTGATACAGTTGTTTGGTGGTTCTGCAGGGCATATTACAGTGATGGATATTAATAAAGTTACATTATAATACTTGAAAATGTTTATGTGCCAAATCTATTAATGTTAAAAGCTGTAGCAAATAACTTCTCTAATGCTGTCTACTTCAATGATAAAGAGTTCAATTTAAAAGTTTTGTTATTCTGATTTAAGAAATTATTACTAATGCAACAAATGCAGTCTTTGAATTATGATCAACTATATATTTCCTAACATTAGTTAAATCTGAGTTTGGCACAATGCACTATTAAATTCTATGTTGCAAATTTCCTGGATGTCTGAATTCACTTCATCCAGTAAGGCAACCTGCTTATCTAGGGAAAATGAAAACAAAACAAAACAACAATTAAAATAACAAAAACAACAACAAAACCCAACAACTATCAAGATCTATTTTTGATTTTTATTTTACTTTTGGTTCTGGAGTGCATTTTTGATGTTGATTTTCCAGTCTCGCACACTTACCATACATTGGCTTCTGTCACAGAATGTTCCTGAGTAACTGGGTTCTATTTAGATGAAATCAAATTGAAGTATGTGTGTTAGTGATGCAACTCATGTGCTCCACTGATGAATATTCAGTCTCTTTGACCAGACAACAACTGCTCCAAAGTGGAACAGGTACTGACCCTTTAAAATGGTCTCAAGTATTGGTAACACTCCATTCTTCAATCCAGACAAGAAAAGAAGTACCTTCAAATTATATGATAGTCCTGGTATGAAATCAGCTCATGGATGAATAGGGGATGATTGAATCAGTTAAAATATTATAGGTATCTTGATGATAGTCAGAAAAGCATGCTTTTTTTTTTTTTTTTTTTTCCCCCCCCTTTGGCTGAAGTATATTTCATGTCTCCCAGTCAGTTCAGTTTCTTGCACTGGAATGCTCAGACTCTTTTCTAAGTCTATTTTATAAAGACATTCTTCCTTCAGCAAGACCTCTAGTCTTCAGGTTTTTGTTTTAGAATCAGAATTAATCAGAAATGATTAGTAGTCACTATAGACTTTTTTAGTATATCTCATCAGTGCATGCAGGCCAGTTGTATCTATTTGTATCAGCCTTGCATTCTCTAGACTTTATTAAAAATAAATAAATAAATAAAAGTGAAATTAAAAATCTCATTGACTTCAGTGACTCTTAGCACTGATGATCAGCTAGCAATTGTAAAGTAAGTAAAAATTACCAGACCATCTCTGCATCAGCTGCATCTGTACACAACAAAGTCTAAACAGAGAATAGCTATATAGAAAACACTTACAATGTCTCCCTTGTTCCTGCAGAAGATAGTGAAGCAGCTGCAATCTCTGCTTATAGTCCAAATGATAAAATGAAGTAACATCTCCTGTTCTGCTAACACATCAGTCCTGTCATCAAGCAGTCTTAGTATACAGCTTGACATGGGCCTTTTCAAAATACTATTATAATACAATAAGTATGTAGTTTATTAATAATCAAGAAACATATAATAATAATAATAGTGCCATGTCCTCACCATGAAGACAGTCAAGCAAATAGAACAGTTCATCCATAGAGGCCGGACAGTGTCCATCCCTGGAGGTTTTCAGGACCTGGATGGATGGATACATTCTGATTCCCTGCTTTGAGAAGGAGGCTGGACTAGAGACCTCCTGAGGTGCCTTCTAACCTGAATTATCCAGTGATCCCACAATTCCATGATCTGGGATGGAGACTGTGGCCTGAGGAACTGATGTTCCTTTTCCTAGGCATGACTGATAGTCAGTAACAGTAAACCTCATATATGATACAGCTTTATCTAAGACTGTGAAATTAAATAGTGTGAATAGAAGACTATTGCCTTCCCTTTCATCTTCCACTATGTCATATATTTCTTTGAGTTTATTGTTATTTATTATTGGTATAAATACTTAGCTATCCATGCAAAATATACAGAGCCATGAACTAAAACCTTAACAATTCCTTTCTGACTCTTTCATTCCCAACAGAATTACAAAACCTCCTCTTTTTAACTTAAAAACAAAGACAAAAAAAAATTACCCCATTTATCAGGTATTATTAGTGTTTCGAATGTGCTTTCTCAAATTTAATAGGGTATAAGAACACAAGCAAACTAGTTTTAATAAGCACTAAGCCACTCACAATTGAAGTCATGCGATTACACTTGGTTTAAAAATACACTGTAATACTAGTGTTTAGCTTGGAAACATCCTTCAAGAGAAAGGTGGTGAAACCACTGAAAGATAACATCAACAGAGATTTTTAGATGCATTTAATTGGAGATTATTGAGAAGAAACACACTAAACTTAATCCTGCAACATAGGGGAACTGAATACATGAATTTAATTTTCTATTACAGCCTTACATCCATTCTTTAACTTTATCCTAGACAGAGGCAATAAGAATTATACTGTTTATATTTTGAGTCTACTTCTTTTTATGTTTAGACTGTTCTTCATTCCAATACAAACTGAAAAGTACTGGAACTGGTTGGTCAAAAAACAAAGAATCTTCTTCCACCATTATCCAGGAAGAAAACTAGGCTATTATTTCTGATAAAATCATAGATTCATAAAAGCAAAAGGATTTTCTTCACACGGATGAGGAGAAGAGACAAACCCAAGCCTGACTGCGGAGGATACTTTAAGATGCATAAAGGCTCCAGGAGCTCATTGCCAGATTCAACTCCAAATTAGGTTACATATTAGGCTGCTTTGATGAGAAAAGCTGTGGGGTTTGCTGTAATGCACCATGACAGTCACCAGAGATTTTGCAGAGGCATGTGCCTCAAAGACCTTCTGAAAATCCTAATATAGAGTACTTTGCCTCATTGCTGTGGAAGCTTTAGAAAAGTCTATTTATCATCTTCATCTTGTTTTCATACTAGGTTAATGTTAGCTTTGGCCAACTGCTAGGAATATCCATCATTAATTCTCTGCATAATCCTGAACTCTGTCCTGCAGATCATTTTCCTGATGCTGATTAGCCAGTCACTAGAAACTCAGAGTTTCTTTGGTCACATCCACATTGATGTATCTTCCACTTCTCTTCATGGTCCAGTCCCCTACTTGGATAAGAATTAGATGAATAGCAGGGTTCTTCCTTATCCTTAGCCTTCTCAACAAACTTTTCTTTCTAAAGGAAAGAAATCTAGGTTACAGATTGGAATAAAGCCATGAATTTTTCTAGCTAAGACTCTAATATTAGCTGCATTGGACCATGGCCACAGCATCCATCAGTTGCTGTAAAGACAGGCCTCTTGCATCCAGCAAGGCTCCAAAGTACTACTGTCTTACTCTCAGGAAAAGGTTTCAAAGAAATAAGAACTACTTTGTGAATTGCAGTGTGTACTCCACTGTAGTAGAACACTGGACGTTTGTCAGGGTAAAGCCTGAGAGCAGGAAAGCAAATGTGAGGTGAAACGCAATGTCAGAAACAAGAGGTTTCAATCCATTCCAATCCTTCAGTTAGCATTTGTGACTAGCATTGCTATGGTTTCTTATCAGGTGAGATGTTTTCTTATGCAGGCAGGTGAGAACTTGAACTTGAATGGAAGAATGAGTTCAAGTTAATAATCAATATATATACACATACCTTTGTCTATGTATATTTTATAGACAGATACATGCATTTTAAATATATATATATGTTTTTGTATCTGTATATAAGGTAGAGAAAATATAGAGGAGTATTTGTATACACCTCTGTTTTAGAGATAACTATATTAAATAATATAATAACAGGGAACGTAAGAGTTTCTAAAAGAGAATGTCATAAAGGCAATTCCTTTCTTCCAAATTTTTTTCTTCCCAAACTGGTAGTGGGTGTTGGTGTCTACTGCTTGAGATACTAGAGTGACTAGAGGTATCAAAACAAGATGAATAGACAGAAAAGGAGTGATTCATCAATCCACCTGACTGATTGTCATAATAGAGCAGATCACTGTGACAAAATCTCATTGCACAAAGTATGAAGGTATGAAGGTATACTAATCATAAAAAACAAGCTTATGCATATAATAGAATGCCAAGTCAAAGTCTTTGTCAGCATGGATGAAAGCATAACTTGTTTTCCTAAACAAGCAAACAAACAAAACCACACAAACACACAAAACAAACAAACAAAACTACAAAAAACAACTTTGGTAAATAATAAATGAGTGTATGTTCATAAAAGACTATTTTTTCATTTAAAAGAGTAATGGAGCAGTAAGTGTATTTGCAAGTGTATTTATGTCAGTAAAAACAATGTAATGACTCAAGAAAAATATGAGATATTGCATCTTCTTAATGTGAGAGACATTTCACCATATTTATTCTGAATAATGGAAACCCGTGAACTTTAGGGGGTCAGAAGTATTATATGTTTTATGTGATTATGCAGGTCAAAGTGATTATGATGAATATCTATCTTTACAGGAAGTAATCAGTAAGTAATTAAGAGTAAATTATGAGCCACATTAAACCTAACCTTTATATGTACTTCAATTTTTCATTCAAGTTCCATCTCTCTACTTGTCAGTAGAAAGCTGATGTAATTTTAGTCCATCATTCATCTTTAAATATGTTGCCTTTTTTAAAAAAGCCTAAATTATGTTCTTACCTCTGTTGTCATATCAATTACCATACTTGCTCTCTACAAACTGATCAAATATTTATATGACTGGCAAAGAATAAATGAGAAAGTCCCTTATGATATGAGGAAGAGTCCCTTATGATATGAGTCCCTTATGATATCAGAAAGAAAGCAAGAAACTGGAAACATTACAGAAACAGATAATAAAGAGTCTAAGTTGTCTAATCCTTATAAATGGTCCATAATTGTCTAACTAATGGTATATATTTTTTCTTTGTAGGCTTTTCAGAGCAATATTGTCCTGGTTTTGGCTTGAATAATTTTCCTCTGAGTAGCTGTGCTGTGTAGTAGCATACATGCTGTGTTTTGGATTTAGGATGAGAACAATGTTGATAACACACCGATGTTTTAGAGGTTTTAGGTGTTGTAGAGTGGTGTTTACACAGAGACAAGGATTTTTCAGCTTCTCACACTGCCATGACAGTGAGGAGGCTGGGGGTGAAGGACAAGCTGGGAGGGGACAGAATCAGGACAGCTGATCCAAACTGGCCAAAGGGATGTCCCATACCATATGGTCTGATGCTCAACGATAAAACCGGGAGAGTTGGCCAGGGCCAGGGAGGGAACTGCCACAACTCAGGGTCTGGCTTGGCATCTGTTAGTAGGTGGTGAGAAAACACATTGTGCATCACTTTTTTTCTGTATTCTTTTGTCATTATTATTATTATTTTCCCTTTGTTTTCTGTACTATTAAACTGTCTTTATCTCAACCTAGATTTATTATTTTTTTTTTTTTACCATTTTTTCATTCAACTCTCTCCTCTATGCTTTTGTGGGGGGTGGGGTAAGGGGTGAGTGAACAGCTGTGTGGTGCTTAGCTATCTGCTGTGTTAAACCACAACAAACATATATATGTGTGTGTGTGTGTGTGTTTTCATATGGGTCTATTCATGCTACAGCTAAATAATTTAGGTGTAATTTAGGCACACATAAATGTGATAGTTCTGTTGGAGGCCTCATGGTGTTAGATCAAGCCTCTGTTCCTCAACCTCAGGAAGTTATGATTTTCTCAGATGCCACAGAAAACCGACAGGAGTAGAGGAAAAAAAATCAGCAGAGAGGAGAAGAAACGTGAATAAGTAAATTCAACACTATTTGTAAGAGAAAAGAGAGATTCTAAACTGTGTTGAAGCTGCAGGGAACCAAAATACTCAGTGAAGAGCTTATACTTGAATTTACTATGATAGGACTTTATTGTGTTAATAACGATGTGGTAGTGCATTATGTATGACTGTGAACAGTCATACATTTATTACTTTTAAGTAAATAAACAAAAAAAATAAATGCAGGCTTTAAACAGGCAGTAGATTTCAGGGGCAGAAAAAAAAAATCCTATGGTATTAATCATGGTTACTGTGGTAATATGCAAAAAACTACTCACAAATACATCCCACTGGGCTAAGCTCAGTAAAAATCAATGTAAAAAAACCTACATAGTACAAGCTGAAAACCAGACATAGACAGAAGTAGTAAGGTATATAAAAGTAATGTCAACATCATTTTTTTTCTTCATTTTGCAGTCATATGTTTATTTTCTAGATTGAATTATTTGGAGATAAATTAATTGGGAAATAAATGAATGGAAAAGGATAAAAACACAGTAAGGTGAAGGTGAGATGACTGGAAGAAAGTGATAGTAGAAACAGAGCAGGAATGAAGACACAGAAATAGGTAGAAGACTATTTTACACAATAAAAATAGGGTGGTGACATTCCACACTGGATACAGTATATTATGGAATATTCTCTGAAGGGATGAAGTTTCTTGCTTTGTTCAATTTATTGGCTGCGCCTGATGGATTCATTTCATCCTATCATTGGTGGGGAGGGATGGAGTTTCAAAGATGAAAATGCAAGCGTCTGCAAATTTAGACACTTATATAAGTTCCCATGTTTGTCCTTGGAGACCTGCTCAGTGCTGCCAAAGGATTCTGCACAACTATTCTTTCTAGGAAATATCAGCATCAGCTCTGGATGAGAGCAACTGTTCTCTAGAAAACAGCTTGATTGGAAAAGACCTCTAAGATCATCTAGTCCAACCTTTAACCTTGCACTGCCAAGTCCACCATTAAACCGTGTCACCAAGTTCTACATCTACACATTTCTTGAAGACCTCCAGGGATGATGACTCAACCACTTACCTGGGCAGCCTATTCCAGTGTTGCATAACCCTTTCAGTAAAGAAATTTTTCCTAATATCCAGCCTAAACTTCCCCTGGCACATCTTGAGGCCATTTCTTCTTGTCCTATCACTTGGACCCTGGGAGAAGAGACTGATCACTACAGTAAACTCGCTAGACATCTGGTAAGTTGAAGTCCCTCATGAAAAAGTATGTTTTAAAACATGTTAATATTTAAAAATTCTTCAACTTATTAACACTGTTCCTCATGATGTTTTTACTTCTCTTCTGCTATAAAGTAAATATGGCCTTGAATTTAGCATTGGTTTAAATATTACTTAAAATTATCACAGCCTGCACATAGAGATTTTCCATACATTACTGAACCACTTCTCTACAGTAATTTTTGAAATATGCATATGTTTTGATTAATTACTGGCCCCAGAACTGCATGTCTGTATGTTGTACATGGCTATTTCACCTTTCTACACATCTGTTCCTTTACATGCTCTGCCATACACATTTTGTCTTTTACAGCTGTCTTTAGAATTGCCCCAGACTTGGGGTGAGGGGTGGGGGTGGGGGGATGTAACTCATACATACATCACTTATAATTTTTCACCGCATATTAGAAGGGAAAGTAGATATCAGGGGAGACAAATATGCAGAGAGATAGAGTCAAAGATTTAACTGAGCGACAAAAGATGGGGGATAATAATACATAAGTGAGAAACGTATTTGAGATGAAAGATTGTAGATCATACAAGAAGAGAACACATTTCAATGTCCTTTTTGACTAGCTCTAGACAGCATCTTGATACATACAGTTATGTTCACAGTTCCCATTCATTCAGCCCACTCCCCCATGTCCTGTAAATAGAGGCAAGACACTTCACGGAGAAATCCATTCTATGAAGTAGCCACTTACTGTGGCTGTTAATGTATTTTAAAAGCATTTTAACTCTTAACATTTTGATACCTACATCCATTTGGGGAATTTTGTTTTTCCTCTCTGTGCTTGGGTTTCCCTACAAATAAAAAGAGATAATATTTTCATATATAAAAATGTAAGATGATAAAGATTAAGGTACTTTGGAACACTGTGAAAAGCAATGAATGATTACTTTTTACAACAGCAAAGACTTGTTTAAAGTTCTGTGCCTGACATGCATTTAAGACCTGGGCTGTTAAGACTATTGCTTTGCCGTTGTTTCTACAACCAGTCAGTTTTCAGCCAGAAACTGAGAGTAACCTAATTAAGAGGATGCATCTATACTGCCAAATAACACAGCTCCCAGCTCACTGCTTGGTCCTGAATTATATTTCACACATATTTGAGCTTCATTACGTTCTACTGGGATTGGTAAAACAAAAATGGAAGAAATATCTGAGTGTATCTTTCATTTGATGGTCCACTCCTTTTTGGCAGAATGGATGAAAATGTAGCATGTTTGAATCTTTCCATCTTGCAGTAACTTATAAAAGGATCTTAATAGGCTTTCCAATCTCAAGATCCTAAACAAAACTTTAAGCACCCCAAACCTGATCTAGTTGTCTGTGACACAGGTCTCACATTATTTCGTTAAGTCTGAACAAGTGTATATATAAACAATAATAACACTTCAGGGCCATTAGGCTAGTTTTGTGGTGTGATATTGCATCCTTGAGTCACGCTTTGCCACCACATCTGGAGGGACTATGGTGTATCCCCTGGACAGACGCATTTAGCAGAAAGATAGAAGGCACACTCTCCCCGTTCACATTCACCATTTCTAAGGTGAGATCAATATTTAGACCCAAATAACTAATTTTAAATCACCTTGCTGTGGCACAGTGGAATGACAGTTACTCAGGCTGTTTCTTTAGATGTTTGCAAGATGTTTCAGGCAGATATTTCAGGTAGATGTTTCTAAGAGTGTTGAGCAAAAGTTAGTAGCATAACAACCCAGCTGAGATCAGAAAGTCTTCTGTCTGCCATTACTAGCGCAGAATCAGCACCTAATTGAAACAAATTCCAAACTCTGCAAACCCAAAGAATTGAGAAATGTTGGCTAACACTGTCTATCCCAATCTACATAAGCTGTGTTAGGAAGTCTTATCAATCTTCCAATCTTAAAAGACTGTCAACAACTACTTTGTTTGTTTGTTTGTTTGTTTCACTTTAGCCAAAACAAAGAAATTCTGACTAAATGTTTCAGAAAACTGGAAAATACAATTTCCTATGGGAGGATCAAAGGAAGCAGTTGTGATGATATTATGGTATATATATATATATATATATTAGGGAAATGGGAGATACAGGTTTAATGTGAAGATATAAATACGCTAAATATATATAAAAAAAAAAGATTAATTTCTGGCTGCAGTGTATGTGCTGATTATGCAGGGAAAGGCATATTTTTCTATAAAACACAGCAGCTGAGATACCCCACCACAAGTAAAATAATCAAAGGCTCAAATTAAAATAATCTTTATATAAAAAAAATACAAGAGATTACATAAAATCTGTATTTTTCGATAGCTTACTTCACTTGGACAGACACGATTTATTAGACTGTTTTAAGATATGAAGCTTTTCAATAATTAAAGAAAAACAAATGCACAGAACATTAAGGATCTTGTAATGAACATAATCAGACAATTCTTCTT
Source organism: Anser brachyrhynchus (assembly GCF_964034855.1). NCBI lineage: Eukaryota > Metazoa > Chordata > Aves > Anseriformes > Anatidae > Anser > Anser brachyrhynchus. The sequence goes on along the minus strand of NC_137694.1, from coordinate 170,978,188 downwards.
GCACAAACACGTGCACAGACACGTGCACAAACCCTTATTTTTCAGGCAGACAGATTTCTAAAAAATCCTGAGCTATTTCAGTGAGTAATACTGAAGACAGAGTATATGAAAAAGACAGAGGTGAAACAGAACTCATTTAATCAGTTCTATATGAATGTTAAAAAATATTGTGGCTATACCATGACTGTGGCAGCACAAATGATTTCAAATAAGAAGTTAAATATTTTTCTTTATGTTCTGGATATATTTCAACATTTTTTTTTTTTTTTAATTCTACTTATGGTCCAGCTGGTTAGTGGATAAAATTAGCTCTGTGTATTGCGCATATTTTCATGGGTGTTCTAAGCCCCAGTTAGTGAAGTTTTATGAAATAATGAGAGATCTCCAAAGAAAGAAAACTCTAGAAATGAAAGTACTGTAGTGGATCAGGATGGTTTTGTATGATTATCCAGCTGCTGCTGACAAATCATCTATGTATGTGCTTCTCCCATCCAAGGATTCTGATGAAAGAGCAATTTACTATATCTCACAAATTTACCTTCATCTACAAATCAGTACACCATTGCACAACCCAGAATTCTATTTTTGGTTTTAGTTATCATTTGTAAACTTGTAAAATCAGGATGTAGTTTTGGAGAAATCTTTTCAAGTATCATTTCAGTTATGTATAAATGCACAAATGTTGGCATATATAAATTGAATACTGTTTCAGAAGTTGATACGGATGCCTATCTAACCAACCACCCAGCCAACCACCCAACCCCAAAACAAAACAAAACAAACAAACAAAAAAGCCAACACCATCCTTTGCATTCAATGCAGACATTTTCACAAGAAAGATTCCTTTTTTTCCTTTCTCATAGATAGAATATCAGTATTTATAACTTTAAAGAAAGGTAGGATTTCTATATTTATCACCACAAGATTTCTTTTTTTTTTTTTCCTTGTAAGACTTTCTGCTGATTTTGCTATTATTAAAGCTACTGCTACTGCATACTCTGACAATTTTGCTCAAGATTTAGAGAAGCTGCTACGAGTAGGTGGAAAATGATGACCTTGATCTAGTGATCTGCAACAATACATTTTGAACTGAAAATATGGTTACTCAAGTGGAAAGAATGTGACCTAAATAGGTTACTGAAGCAGATATCAAGAAGTTATTGGTAAAGAAAAAAATATACAGGAAACAGGACAACAGTCACTGCTGTTCTCTTTAGTTATACCATAAGAGATTCTTTTAAAGCACTCCAAATATATATCTTGTACAAAATATTTTTTACATTTTTAGAGTGAATATATATATGTATATTAGAATGTCGTAAGTTTTTGCCAAGAAGTGTAATGAACAAATATCAGAAACCCTTTGGGAATATAATAATATGATATAATATTATAAAAATTATTCAATATGATCAGAATTCTCTAAAACTAATAAATTTTTTTTCTACTAATGTTTATATTGTGAAGAGTATCAGAAATGACAGTTTACTGACAGTGATTTTAAGTAACCCCTTTAGTGTTGACTGCTTTGTTTTATAAAATAGTGTTATGTTTTATAACATAAAATATTCATGTTTTAATTTAAGTTTTTATCTAGTCTAGAACTTAGAAAAGTACCTTTTATTAATGATTTATATCAGGCAGTATGCTAGACTAGCTTTGCTCATCAACAAAGCACATGCCTTTTCTTTGAAAACAGTTCTGTTCCCACTGGAGCCTATGAAAATAAGGTGTTAACAATAACAAGAAAAATGCCGTATAGCAGCATATATAGTGGATAGCACCAAATAAACCACAGTGCTGGAGCAACCACATCTCCCAGAGGAGAAGTTTGCACATAAGGGAGCTCCCACCTCTTAAGGAGGGGATAATGGTGACCCACATGGACAGTTAGAGAGGAGGTACATACATATGTGTGCTTGTGTGTGAGCATGTGTGCAAAGCTGTCTGTAACTAGCACTTCTGGGGATTAGCTACAGAAGGGTGTTCAGAAATTTAATGGAGTTCATTCATATTTTGTAGGCATATTGCAGTTTGCAGTTTATCTAAGCTGCAGTATTGCAGTTTATCTATTGCATCACTAGGATTGATCCTAAATATATACTTCACCAATTGCAGCTAATTATGTGTCATCAATAAAACAAGAAACTGCTTTGATCATGATTTGGTTTAAACTGCATGAACTGAGCATTTTCATACTGCAACAGTACCAAGTTAACATTACCACTGCCTTTTATTATTTATCATTATAGCTGTATGGATGCTCATTCACATTGCTTAGCTGTTGTCTTAGTTCCTGGGAGACTGTTTTGCTTCACGTACTTCTCCCTAAGGTTAACCTGCTCTAAAGGGTGTTATCCTTTACATAGATAGTAGCCAGCTGATGCCTAATATCCACTGAACTCCATAAAATGCCCCATGTAGTCCAAAAAGATAAATTTGTTTGCTTTATTTTTTTCCAGTTCAGGGTGTTTGAAAATGATATGAGAGCTGTACTGAAGATTATCTAGAGGTTCTTATGTCCAAAACTATGACTTTTTGGAGCGTTTCCTACAATTTGACATGAAGATTTAGGAGGTGAAAAATAGACCTAGAGGACTGCACTGGAAAGGAGGTGACAAAATTTTTGAAGTCCAGATCATTAATGAAGATGTAAAAAAGGACTGAACGCAGTACTGATCCCTGGGGTACTCCTCTTGTTACTGGTCTCCAACTAGACTTTGCACCACTGACGTCTATACTCTGGGTCTGGCTGTTCAGTCTATTCTTGATCCACCTCACTGTCTGCTCATCCAGCCCATAATTCAACAGCTTCTCTATGAGGATTTTATGGAGAATATTATCAAAGGCCTTACTGAAGTCCAGGAACACAATACCTACTGCTCCCTGTTCATCCATCAGGCTCATAATTTCATTATAGAAGCTTATCAGGTTTGCCAGGCATGACTTCCCCCGGGTGAATCCATGCTGACTACTCCTGATGATTTTTTTTCATGTGCCTGGAAATGGTTTTTAGGTTTAGCTGTTCCATCACTTTCCCAGGGATTGAGGTAAGGCTGACCATCCTGTAGTTCTCCAGATCCTCCTTTTTGCCCTTCTTGAGGGTTTTCTTGGGCACCTTCTCCCTCCAGGGATTTATCCCATGGTACCCTACTGAGCAGCTCCTTGAAGAGGCCAAACGCTGCTCTCCCCTGAAGACCAGGGTTGTGAGCTTGCTGCATGCCTTCCTTGCTGTCCTAAGGATCTTTGAGTCTCCAATGTAGGATGGCTTGTGAACGTGAGGCTGCTCCTATCTGTCTACAGAGGGCCCCATCTACGCGGTCTTCCCAGCTAGGTGGCCTGTAGCAGAACCCACACTATAATGTCATTATAATGTCACCTATTTCTGTCTTCCCTCTAATCCTAACCCATACATTCTCTGTTAGCTCCTCATCCATCCCCAGGCAGTTCCATGCACTCTAGACTGTCATTGCCATAGAGGGCGACACCCTGTCATTGGTCTCCCCAGCCTGTCCTTCCTAAAGAGCCTGTACCCTTCTGTTACAACAATCCCATCATGGGAGCCATCCCACCATATCTCTGTGATGCCAGTAAGATTGTAGTCCTGCAAGTGTATGCATGTCTCCAACTCATCTTGGTTGTTCCCTATTCTGCATATGTTGTTGTACAGGCGCTTAAGAGGCGCATCCCAGCATGCTGTGTTCCTAGAAAGTGTTTGGGGGATTTCTCCATGATGGTGCCCAGTAGGCAATTCATTGCTAACCTGCAAGTGCTGCAGGTGACCCTGCTTAATTCCTATTTTGTTGATTTTGTGATCCCTCCCCCTCACATCACCCCATTCCCTTTGTTCAGCAGCCCCATGCATCACTCCTTCACTGTGCTGCTGGTTACCCTCTCCTACCCGACTCCTTCTTAGTTTAAAGCCCTATTTATGACATCAACCATCCTATTGGCTGACCATCCATTTTCATCAAAGGATGAAAGTTAACTTCTCTGTGGTAACTTTGACTCTTCCCTTGTATTTGAAGTTCTTTGGGCTTAAGAATAGATCTTTTCTGGTTCTTCTATTTCAAACTGTAGCTGAATTAGCAATTTCAGATGTTAACTACACTGAGAAAATGCCAGAAATTAAGTGATGTAAAATAACTACCAAAAAACTAGCAGATGGTTTAACAATGTTGTTTTTTTTTTTTTTTTTCTATTTAGAAATGCACATGTAAATCAAAGTACTGTACTGTTAAATGGCCTATGAGGTTGAATGTTCTGGAACACATTGAAATTCACAGGAGTGAAAAGAAGCAAATAGTAATGTTAATACTTACATGAACTGTATGAGAAGGGAATTTTAGTTTGATTTATACGTTTAATTAACTCATCAGTCATTAGCCTATGTAGTTCATAATCTTCTGGTGAAATAATTAACAAAACTCCACCTTCAATCTATAATTACGCTATCATGTTACTTAATAAATTATGATTCCTCTCTCCAGAATGTTGTGTTGCCATCTAAATGTAACACACATATATTTTAGGAATTCAAACAGTTCATTTCAGTTTCAAGTCATTGGGTGAATCAAACTAAAAACCATACTCCTATGGCAGTTTATCAGACATATATACGGTAATAAGCTCATGGAATATATTAAAAATGACTGAAAATATGAATGTACACCACAGATAAACTAAGGTTCCTAACTTCTGTCTATTCCATTTAAGTAATCTAAAATGAAAAGTGAGTGTTGATTTGTTTTTGAAAAATAAACGCTGAAAAATTCAGTTGCCATTACGCATAGCATGTCTTTTACTTTGGTATTCTAACTTTCTCTAGAAAAACCACCATGACGACAACCTCATTACTATGCTAGGTCAATTACTCTGATGGGGGAGACATTTTTTTGCTGTTGTTCCTGTTTGTATATTCCATTATTCTTTTCCCATTGCATATTCCAAAAAGAGTAAAATAGGAAAACTGAATTGGTCATTGGTACACACTGCTGACCTGAAGCTGAGTGTTATTTGTTCCTTACTGCATTTTACAATTAAGGTAAATCATGCCATATTTTTTTTCCTTCTTTTCACAGCACAGTGACTGGGAAAACACTGGATTATACTAACAATTTTTTGTTTGTTTAATTTTAAATGTCTATAATATGGGGAAAGTGAATTCCATAAAGTATAAGAAACAAACAAACAAAAAACCTAAAACATATCACATGGAATGGAGTAAATATCGTATTACATCACCTATGTCAATAGATGATATTTGAAAATACTGGAATTGTGTGGCTGAGACAGAAGTATTGCTTAAATACATCAAACAAGATTTCAGAGGACAGCTCTAGATATCTGAATTAAAAGTGGTATTGTCTATCTTTCATTGGAAATGATCCACTTTCATGCTTTGGATCTCTGTATTACTTTATTGGAGAGTGAAATCTAGCAGCATAATCGCAGCTTCATGGTCCAGAGCTTATACAAAAGACTATACTGTTCATTACAATCCAGAAACAAACAAACAAACAAACAAATTCTGCTTTCAAAATTCTGACCTATAATCAGCTAGAAAATTCTAGAATACATAGAACATAAAAATAAAAATAAAAATAAAAATAAAAATAAATAAAAATAAAAATAAAAATAAAAATAAAAATAAAAAAAATAAAAATAAAAATAAAAATAAAAATAAAAATAAAAATAAAAATAAAAATAAAAATAAAAATAAAAATGGAGATAACTCCTGTTAAATTTTCAGTTCATTTTTACAGAAAAAAGAATTTGTTAAAACAGAGTTGTTTTATAACTACATATTCTTATAGTAAGTATCTGGTGTTAACAAGCTGATTGTGTGGAATTCTTCTGTATTAAAAAATTCAACAGCGTCTGAGAGAGAAAACTGTCCCTTGAACAGCTGGTTATACCAATCTTTCTTTTTCATGTGCCCCAAAGTTGTTCTTACAATACAATATACTATCATCAGGAGATATATATATATTTTTTTAAGTAATATAATTCAGTGGTATTTTTAAAATAATAATATTAGCATTCAAATTGAGAAAAATAACGTAAGTAAAAAAAAAAAAAAGAGAATAGTCAAGTAAATACACTTCATTCATCATTTGTCATAACAGAATGAGAGAAAAAAAGGCCATTAAAATAACAAATGGAACAGAAAATCAAACCAATAAGCTTCTAAGAAATAATTAGAAAAATACACAGTTACACCAGAAATTGCTTTTATTTTGGAGAGTATCATATTTCATACTGAATGGAGATTTATCTCCAGTAATGTACACTTTTTGTAGCACAAACTGAAACATTTAAATAGGATCTAATTAGTGAAATACTGCAGCTGAACCAAATCTCCTCTGAAACAAACACTAGACATACAATACACAAAATGTGCACTATGGGAAAAAAAATTATTCTGGAGGTCCCAGATATGTTTTCAGTGTTATAGTTACTTGAAATACTGGCTACTATGCTAAAGTTTCCTTCTCACAAAACAAATACAGCTATCTAACAAAAGCCACAATGAAAATTTGAAAAACTATACGCTGTAAAAATACTTGATTTCCTACATGCATATCTGCTTCTCTAAGTGCTGTACACAGAACAGCAGCTACTGAATTGGCATGAAAGCACCAAAGTCAAAATGAAATTTCTGATTTTATTTTGTATGTTATACCTTACTAGTGAAGACAGTGCTATAATGAGGTAAATGGTATCAATCTTTTAGTACAAAGATATGCTGCATTTTATGCTAAGCAAGATAAGCCTTCAGCTTGTGTGTCTGTCCAAGAGCTAATAGCTGATTGTACTTATTTATTTATTTTATGTGTAAATTCAGATGTTAATTCTGAAGAATCATGAGAGTTATTGTGTGGGAGTATGTTTTGGATATCTGAGGTTGAATAATGCTAACAATATATCTAAGTGTATTCTTCCATAATCTATTTCCACAAATTTATCTCAATGAATAAAATAGGAGTATCTCTGAAGAGCAAAATAATACAATATCTGAAGTACTGCTTCTGAAGGGTAATTAATATTTCAGATTTTTTTTTCTGTCATTTTAAAACAGGGAATGCTAATCTTAAATTTGGTGCTCCTGGGTCCCCTTCCATGATTATGAAAGCTATAGTTAAGAAATGTAAGATTCTTATTCTTTCAGAATATACTTTTTAATACAAGCTTCATATTTATTGCAGAGTAATTAGTTTTTCTGGCATCAATATAATGAAAAAAATGACAGTAAAGTTAACCTCCAAAGCCTTTCATGGTACTCTGTTAGTGATGCAATCTGCATATTGTAGGGCATCCGTACAGAGCATTGACATATATGATTATCTCCTACAGATTTCCATATCTGCGGATACGAATTTCCACAGTGCTTTAACAAAATTCCTCTTAGATATTCTAAATGATTTTAATGAAATCTTGCTTGTTTTAATACTGTTAATCAGTTCAAGAGAATCAGTTGGGTTATTTTGTGCATTAGCTCAATAATTTATTTATTTTTAATTAGAATACTGTGATTTAATATTACTAATCCATTTCCATTCTTACTGATTATAATTATAAAGTGGCATATTAATTTTCTTAACATCAAAAACAATTTTAAACTTTTCAACATGAAATACCTTCCATCTTAGAGGCCATTACACCCACCTGCAGAAAGCTAGTACCATCAAAAACACACCAAGGGAACCGCAGACAGCAAATTCTCAGGTCTTATTGTATCTGCTCTGTGGAAAATGGTCATGACATGAAACTCAAGACAATACAGTCAAAATATGACTTTTCTCTGTAACAATAAAGTTTCAAGAAATAAACTCTATCTTTCTATGAGTCGGACTACCACTATTTAAAAATTTCTTACAGCATGAAAGACAACTGTGATATACTATAATAATTCCTGAGTGACACATATTGGTCAATAGTGAAAACTCTAAGGAAAATATTTACAGAATTGCAGCCTCTAGTGGTTGAACATGTAATATTTTTATCACAGCTGTTCCTTTCTGAATAATCACTCAGTTTCATCAAAATTATCATCAAAAGGAAATTTATTCAATATCAAAAAAAAAGCTAGATGAATCTAGACTTTGACAGGGCAAAAAATACAAGGACATCTCTATGAAAATACTACCTCCTGAAAAGTAATACAAAAAATAGTTCACTTGTAATTAGGTGATGAAGGACCTCTGTTTAAAATAAGGAAATAATTGGATGTGAATTACTTAGATAAATTAGACAATTTCAAATGGACTAGTCCTAGAAAACACTTTTATTTGGTGTTAAAAGCAAAGGCAAAGAAACTCTGAGGTCTTCAAAGTTATTTTTGAAAAATTCAGGAATTACAGGATTAACTTCAATTTCTCAAGAGGGATAGGAAAATATTAAACCGTGTTAAACAGGTATGTTCTGAAAGACGTATGAAGTAATCTTCCAGGTTAAATCACTACTGCAAAAGCCCTAGAGTGGGTTCTGTGACTTTTTCCTGCTCTGGCATGGGGATTAGACTACAAGATCTTTCAAGGTCCCTTCCAATCCCTAACATTCTGTGATTCTGTGATTTTTTTGGGGCACTATTAACTGCAAGAAAGGCTTGATGGAAAACTAATTAAAAGCCTGATGGAAGGAGGTGGATTAAATCATACTTCCACTACAGTAAGAAAGGGCTGAAAGTGTCAGCTTAGCTGTTGTAAGATATTTTTTCTGCCAACACGAATAGTTAAGTTTTGGACTAGCTGAAGTTATCATTGGAAATGCTTTAAAATTGATTTAGGTAGACAGCTGCTTGGAATGTCACAGGCATCATTATTTTGCCATATCATCCTCCTGAGGTCCTTTAAGGCTACAAATACACGATTCTTCAATTTAATGAAACAAATGTCCTGATAGAAAACATATGGGTGAAAACAAAGTAGCACTAAATGCAGAAGATATTTATTTGGAGGATCAGAAAGGCCACATATAAAATCTTATCAATAAAAAGAGTAGAATTGGAATAGTTCAGCATAAGAAAGACAGGGAAGTATGAGAACAAGTCCAGAGAAGGGCGATAAAGATGATCAAGGGGCTGGAGCACATCTCCTGTGAAGACAGGCTGAGGGAGTTGGGGTTGTTCAGCCTGAAGAATAGAAGGCTCCAGGGAGACCTTCCAGTACCTAAAGGGGGTCTACAGGAAAGCTGGGGAGGGACTCTTTGTCAGGAAGTGTAGGGATAGGACAATGGTTAACGGCTTTAAACTAAAAGAGCATTGCCCAGAGAAGCTATGGATGCCCCATTCCTGAAGGTGTTCAAGGCCAGGTTGGATGGGGCTTTGAGCAACCTGGTCTAGAGAAAGGTGTCCTGCCCATGGAGGGGGGTTGGAACCAGATGATCTTTATGGTTCCTTCCACAGAATCACAGAATCACAGAATCGTCTAGGTTGGAAGAGACCTCCAAGATCACCTAGTCCAACCTCTGACCTAACACTAACAAGTCCTACACTAAACCATATCACTAAGCTCTACATCTAAACGTCTTTTAAAGACCTCCAGGGATGGTGACTCCACCACCTCCCTGGGCAGCCCATTCCAATGCCTAACAACCCTTTCGGTAAAGAAGTTCTTCCTCACATCCAACCTAAACCTCCCCTGGTGCAACTTTAGCACATTCCCCCTCGTCCTGTCACCAGGCACGTGGGAGAATAGACCAACCCCCACCTCTCTACAGCCTCCTTTAAGATACCTATAGGGAGCGATGAGGTCGCCCTGAGCCTCCACTTCTCCAGGCTAAACAACCCCAGCTCCCTCAGCCGCTCCTCGTAAGACTTGTTTTCCAGACCCCTCACCAGCTTTGTCGCCCTTCTCTGGACTCTCTCGAGCACCTCGATGTCCTCCTTGTAGCGAGGGGCCCAAAACTGAACACAGTACTCGAGCTGCGGCCTCACCAGAGCCGAGTACAGGGGTACAATCACCTCCTTAGACCTGTAAGCCACACTGCTTCTTATGCAAGCCAGGATGCTGTTGGCCTTCTTGGCCACCTGAGCACACTGCTGGCTCATATTCAGCTGCCTATCAACCAGTACTCCCAGGTCCTTCTCTGCCAGGCAGTTTTCCAACCACTCATCTCCCAGCCTGTAGCGCTGCTTGGGGTTGTTACGCCCCAGATGCAGGACCCAGCATTTGGCCTTGTTGAACTTCATGCAGTTGACCTCAGCCCATCGGTCCAGCCTATCCAGATCTTCCTGCGGAGCCTTCCGTCCCTCGAGCAGATCGACACACGCACCTAACTTGGTGTCATCTGCAAACTTACTGAGGGTGCACTCGATCCCCTCATCCAGGTCATCGATAAAGATATTATAGAGGACCGGCCCCAGCACTGAGCCCTGGGGGACTCCACTAGTAACCGGCCTCCAACTGGATTTGGCTCCATTCACCACAACTCTTTGGGCCCGGTCATCCAGCCAGTTTTTAACCCAACAAAGTGTACGCCAGTCCAAGCCACGAGCAGCCAGTTTTTTGAGGAGAATGTTGTGGGAAACGGTGTCAAAAGCCTTACTGAAGTCAAGGCAGATCACATCCACAGCCTTCCCCTCATCCACCAAGCGCGTCACTTGGTCATAGAAGGAGATCAGGTTCATCAAGCAGGACCTGCCTTTCATAAACCTATGTTGACTGGGCCTGATCGCCTGCTTGCCCTGCAAGTGCCGCGTGATGACACTCAAGATAATCTGCTCCATGAGCTTCCCTGGCATTGAGGTCAAACTAACAGGCCTATAGTTCCCCGGGTCTACCCTCCGGCCCTTCTTGTAGATGGGCGTCACGTTTGCTAGCCGCCAGTCGACTGGGACCTCCCCTGATAGCCAGGACTGCCGATACATAATGGAAAGCGGCTTGGCCAGCTCCTCCGCCAGTTCGCTCAGTACCCTCGAGTGGATCCCATCCGGCCCCATCGACTTGCGTACATCCAAGTGTTGTAGCAGGTCGCCAAACATTTCCTCATGGATAGCGAGGGCCACTTTCTGCTCCCCATCCCCTTCCACCAGCTGAGGGTACTGGGTATCCAGAGAACAACCGGTCTTGCCGCTAAAGACTGAGGCAAAGAAAGCATTGAGCACCTCAGCCTTTTCCTCATCTTTTGTAACTAAGTTTCCCCCCGCATCCAGTAAAGGATGGAGATTCTCCTTAGTCCTCCTTTTTGTGTTGATGTATTTGTAAAAACGTTTTTTGTTATCTTTAACGGCAGTAGCCAGATTGAGCTCCAGATGAGCTTTGGCCTTTCTAATTTTGTCCCTGCACAGCCTCGCAACATCCTTATAGTCCTCGTGAGTGGCCCCCCCTCTTTTCCAAAGATTATAAACCCTCCTTTTTTTCCTAAGCTCGAGCCACAACTCTCTGTTCAGCCAGGCCAGTCTAGTTCCGTGTCGGCTCGTCTTTGGGCACGTGGGGACAGACCGCTCCTGAGCCATTAAGATTTCCTTCTTGAGGAGTGCCCAGCCTTCCTGGACTCCTCTGCCCTTCAGAACCACCTCCCAGGGGACTCTGCCAACCAGTGTCCTGAACAGCTCAAAGTCAGCCCTCCGGAAGTCCAAGACAGCAGTTTTACTGGTCCCCTTCCTGACTTCGCCAAGAATAGAGAACTGAACCATTTCGTGGTCACTCTGCCCAAGACAGCTCCCAACCACCACATCTCCCACCAGTCCTTCTCTGTTTGTGAACAGAAGGTCTAGTGGGGCACCTCCCCTGGTAGGCTCTCTAACCAGCTGCATCAGGAAGCTATCTTCCACGCTCTCCAGAAACCTCCTAGACTGCTTTCTCTGGGCTGTGTTGTGCTTCCAGGATATGTCTGGGAAGTTGAAGTCCCCCACGAGAACAAACCAACCCAAACCATTCTATAATTCTATGATTTTATGAATTGCAAAAGGGACAGGTCATTCCTTACTTTTCACTTCATCTTTTATGAACATCTACCTATTTCATGAGTAATAACAGCAAATTTATTTTCCTCATTCATGGGAGCAATCAATTTACCATTTCTGTACAAATATATTCTGCTTCACTATTGCTGAACACTTTTCAAAAAAGCTTAATGTATTAATACAATTAAGCTGCAACTCAAAAAACATCTCAATAACAACAACAACAAAACAACAATAAAAAAACACCTCAAACTTATCAATGTTTTCCGTGAAGGCCTTGCAGTGTTGTCCATATCTTCTGTCAGTCAGTTTCATAAAAATGTGTCTTTACCTTGAATGCCTACTTCAGAGTCTAGTAGCTGGAATCAATCTAGAGCTTTACACTTGTAGAATCCTTTAAACTAGAGAGATATGACTAAGATTACTGTGAAATTGCTAAAGCATTCTTATGAACAGAGCAACTGAAGCATGGAAGCTCCACAAGCTTGTCTACATTACAGAAAGATTTAGAGTTAAAAGTAGAATGCTTGAAACAGATATTCCAATGCTTTTTCTAATCACTGGAAAACAACACCAGAAACAGACACTTAATATAAATGTTAAAAGACTAATTCTGTAAAGACATCATGCAACCAACAACCAACATATCTGAATAGAAATGTACTACCACAACAATGATGGTAGCAGATAATAAAGCACACTAAAGGATAATTCATGCTTCTCTATATAGTACTTCAGTTCTCTATATATTTTAAAATACTTGTGTATGAAAGCACATCTGTGATTTTGCAAGTCTTTTTGTTTCTTCTTTTTCCTTCTTATAGTTCTTTTTCAGCTCTTACAACACTCACATTTATCTTTTTCAGTTTTCTTCCTTCCTTCTTCTTTCTTTTTTTCTTTCTTTTTCTTTTTCTCTTTCTTTCTTTCTCTTCCTTCCTTCCTTCCTTCCCTCCTTCCTTCCTTCCTTTCTTTTTCTTCCTTCCTTTCTTTCTTCCTTCCTTCCTTTCTTTCTTTTTCTTTCTTTCTTTCCTTCTTTCCTTTCTTTCTTTTTCTTTCTTTCTTTCCTTCTTTCCTTCTTTCCTTCTTTCTTTCTTACTTTCTTTCTTTCCTTCTTTCCTTCTTTCCTTCTTTCCTTCTTTCCTTTTCTTTCTTTCTCTTTCTTTCTTTCTTTCTTTCTTTCTTTCTTTCTTTCTTTCTTTCTTTCTTTCTTTCTTTCTTTCTTTCTCTTTCTTTCTTTCTTTCTTTCTCTTTCTTTCTTTCTTTCTTTCTTTTTCTTTCCTTCCTTCCTTCCTTCTTTCTTTCTTTCTTTTTATTTCTCTCTTTCTCTCTCTCTCTCTCTCTTTCTCTCTCTCTCTCTCTCTTTCTCTCTTTCTCTCTTTCTCTCTCAATAGTAAGTGGACAGCATACCTTCTGGCTAAACACTGTACAATTAAACTAGATATATAGTCTATCTTCTTTTATCCCCATATTAATAATGATATTAATATCCCCCATCATTAATAATGATATTAATTTAATTACAAGGGGTTTTGAATATTCAGTGCATTAAATAAAGAATTCTGTGGTTATTCAAAAAATATTTTTAATTTTTCTTTTTTCTTTTTTATTTTTAATTACCTATTTTCTAAGACAGAGTCTTAGAATCATGGCATTTCTCAAGTATTATTCATTCCTGTGTACAATTGTCATTCTTTCTCTCAAATGTTTTTTGTAAGGGTGTGTGGAAGAAGAATCAAAGAATCACAGAACCATAGAATCCACAGGGATCCACAGGTATAATCAAGACCAACTCCTGGCTTCACACAGGACCACCCAGAAACCAAAACAAAGGGAGCATCTATTCCTTTAAATGTGTTTTTAACTTATCAATAAAGTACCTTTTCAGTGCAAAGAAATGGATAATGAGAAAAGCAGGAATTCATAAACAACATTCAGAGCACAAACCTCACCAACAAGTAATAAGGGAGGCAGTAACAAGAACCAAACTTGTTCACTCACAGTAATTGGTAAGGGTATGTGGGAGTGTAAAAACATCTGTTTCAGCAAGGTTGTCTGATCATGGGCATTGTCAGATGGGATGTTAGGATAAAGGGGGTAGCCATAAATAAAATATTCAAAGACACAAACCTGACAGACAAACATAACAGAGACTATGACAAGAAACACACCTGGCCAGTCACAGTAACTAATGGGCTATCAAGAAACTGCAAGCAAACCGAGACATTGAAATCGACAAAGATGCCAACCTAAGTGTCCAAGATGTTGTGGTAGAGTTTGTGGGACTGTGCCAGCTGATGAGGGGGAGATCAGGGGGACTGTGCAGAGGGAGGGGAGCAAGGAGAGAGAAAGGAGAAACAGACAGAAGGGCATATAAAAGGGACTATCACATGTAAGGTAAGGCTGCTCTGGCTTGACTGTCTGAGTCTGTTCCTTATCACCACAGTCTGTCCTATCTTCTTACTAAATCCTTTCCTAATGTTCTCTCTGCGTAATCTTGCTCCCTACCCCAAGTGTCAGCACTGCAAGGGCTCAGTGCCAGCTCCTGGTGAGACCTCTGTGTTTGAGTGAAATTTGGTGCCAGCTCCTAGTGTCAGGCCGTTGTCTTTGTGCCCTGCCCTGAGGTGGCAGCTGCTGAAGCCAGTGGGGTTTCAGCATCAGCTCCTGGAGCAGGTGGGGGTCTTCAGCCTCCAGCCCCAGAGGTGGGAGTCCCCTATGCTATGGGGCTATGCGTCCCCAAAACTGCTGCTGGGGGACAGGGCTGAGTGAGGCAAGGGAGGAGCTCTGTGCTGGCGGCTGGAGCAGGGTAACAGCCCGTGTGCCTGGTGACAGCTGCTGCTGTCTGTGTCTGCTCCAAAATGGGCGTCCGTGGGCTGTACGTGTGCATTCACTGGCAAACCCTACACTGGAGTGGCCAGAGAGTGGGGGACCCAGGTACCAGCAGGGGTAAGAGGAGGGCAGAGAGTTCAGGAAGGTGTCCTGGCTAGCACTGCTGGAGGCTGTGGCTGTTCCTAATTTCCTTTCATGTTTTCTAAGCATCATACTCAATGAACTATTTACATGCATTCTAATACATGAATAGGTATATAAAAAGTTACTAAGTTCTTATTAAAAAAAAAAAAGTTTAACAAAAATATGTTATGAAGACAATCTGTCATTAAATCCAATAAGCTCTAGCCATTAACTTATTTGCATTCTTGATTAAGGAATACAACAGGTAGAGTTCTTAGCATTAAACAGGTAGAGTTTTAGAGTATTTTACCATGCCACAATCTCAGACTTGAATATATAAATACATACATCTAGTACTTAACAAACATGTGACTTTGCATAAAACTTTTCTAAAAACATACCAAAGAGAAATATTCTGTAATTTAGTTTTGAACTCATTGGACTTTAATTCTTTTCCATCTTTTTTAAAGAAAATACTATGCCTTCTTAAGTAAATTTTGCTGTTTGTGTATTATACAAATACCAGGACTACAGGCACGTTCTGAAAATCAAACTCAGTTACTTTACACTGAAAATTGTGAATACAATGCAACTAAGATGAATATAAGATGCTTTCTCAAGATGGTTATATACATCAAATGAATGCTTAATGAGTACTGTCAAATTATTTTCATATGTGATGACAAAGTGGTTTCTAGTAATTTCCAAAACTTGCAAAATGCTATGAAACAATTTTGATGGGTTTTACTTTTTCTCTTTTTTTTTTTTTTTAATGAATTAGCACTAACCTGAACATGAAGAATATAGATTTTCAAGTTATAGGCATCTCAAGCACAAATTTTAGAGACCAACAAGAATGAACTAAGAGGAAAGATGCAATGCTTTCTCTATTTCTGTCTTAATTTACAGTATTTCCAGTAGACTCCTAAAGGACTGAGAACATCAGTATTTCTTTCTGTATTTCTTTCTGTATTTAATGTGTGCCTCTATGAGAATGAAAAAATTAAAATTAAAATAAATAAGGTGCAAGCAAAGTGTGTTGTGAGGAGTCTTGATAAAAGCTTGATAAAAATTAAAAACAACAACAAAAACAACAGAAAAACATAGAAGATAACTAACATAAAGAGTAACTTCAAGGAACAATGTTAAATGACATTCCTGTGTAATTATAAGTAATAAACAACATTTGCAGAAACATATTTGTAAAGAAAAAGTATTATTACAAGTGACTGAAAGCTATTACAGAAAAGACAAAATATGCAAAATGGGAAATATGCAAAATGGGATTTTAAGCAGCAGAGACTAGAAATCAAAACTTTGCATTTTTGTTATTGCTGTAGTGAAAGCAAAGATCTTTCTAAAAACAAAAAACAAACAAACAAACAAAAAAAATACAATTAAAGGACTTCTAATATGGTTTGATATAGACTAATGTTGCACTTCACCTCTTACCCTCAGAGCAATTTTCCTGACAGATTTTGTATCTAATCAGAAGATTAAAGAAAGATACACTTTTAACATCAGTGTTTCAGTAAATCACCTTTGCCCTCTCTGTTAATGACCCGTCACATTATAATGGAAGACACTCTAGCTGAAGTATTTTCTTCTTTTCTTCTTTTCTTCTCTTCAATACAACACTGTTCAATTGTTTATACTGATCTCCTCTTGCTGTGGAAGTGTATTCTCCCCATCTTAATTTTCCATTGTACTAACCAACACAGATTGTAAAGATTGTGTTTTACCACACAGCTTTTGTTCTGCATTTGGGATTGCTAGACTGATGTAAAAAGTCAGTGTTTTTCCATTCTCAGAAATTGTTAATTGTCACTTCATGAATTTACTCATTTATTTCAGTCTATCATCCTCCTTTATATGTGCATCTAGACAGCTTTTGTCTACTACTAGATGATTAAATCCTGCTAATTCAAATTACAGGAGTTAGTATGACTATATGAATGGGTAAAATGAAGAGAATATTGTCAGAAGTTTATATCTTATTCATCTCATTCTGTTAATGTAACCACATAGAGACAATCTTATTCTTAGTTTCTTATATATATATGTCTTTTAAATTAAATGAATAAGTAAACAACAGTGGGTGGAAACAGAGACTGAAATGAGGTTTGGGGAATTTAGGGAATTAAAATTATGAAATTCTCTAATCTTGCTCCATTTAATTCTATCCAGTTAGTACTACGCTGCATTAACTTTTCACATCAAGCACAATTCCAGTCACCGTCTGCTGGAGTTTAATTATCACTTTTTTTTATATGGAAAAGGAGAATAATTATAGAGGAGATTTCAAAACAAACTTACTTTAGCATGGTATGCTACTTTTTATGTAATGGGCCACATAAACTTCAAATATTTTCACAATACCAGCACTTACCCACTGCTTTATACACTAGCTACTGAATCGCTAATTTGCTTAGCTCTTCTCCATCTTATATGTAGCAGTTTCATATTTAGTTGCAAACACCAGCAAGCATTTAAAATAAATCATTGTGAATAATAGTAATCCAAGTCAGCACTTCAATAGAAAAAGTTGTAGAGAAAAAAAAAAATCATTAGTGAGGACAGGTAATACAGCGTTAGTATCGTATCATGACCCGAAGAGGGGTGCTTTATGAACTCACAGTAATTCTTCAAAATATGCAAACAGTGCTCTGATTTTCTGAACAGATGTGGGGATCAAGGCTCATGGGCCTAAAATTTATTCATGGACATGGCAGCATCACATGCGAGAGAGGGATGAGGTGAACAGATACAAGTCGATTCTGCATGGCTGCAGAGCTATCAGAAACACATTACACCCACTCTAACAGTCTTCTGTGCAGATGCAGCTCTGCTGTATCAGGCCCCTTCTCAAAGCATTTTTTTTATCTGCTGTAAAAGTATATAAGATCTAGTACTTCTGTTTTAAGTCGGAGTTCATACCAACAGAGGGCTGAACCTCTGTTGTGCTGTGTTCTCACTTTCAGCTACAGAAATAAATCACTTCAGATCACTTGGCTGATCTGAATCTGCAAAACAGATTGTGATTCTGCGATGGATGCTAAACTTTTGCTGTCTTCCTAAATATTTTTATATTTGATTTGCTATATGAACCAGAAACAGATTTGTACAGTAACCTAGAAGAAATACAGCTGCACCTAAACTGGGTTTATGGTCATTCCCAGTACTTTAATACTTTAGGTGTTCACAGCCATTTGTCCTAAATAAGAGGAAAATTGTATTTCAGGTATTTTATGATCTAAAGGCATGCCTAACATTTAGCTGCACAAACATTTGTAAATGTTTAAAGGTCAAAAATAATCTGTGGATATAGTGTATATATATATAAGCATTGGTTCTTTTCTCAACATTTTTCTATTCTCCCAACATTTCTTTTACACACAAGCAGAGATGTCATACATCTTTCCCATTTTTTTTGAGAACACTTTATGTTAGATTAGAATTTATGCTTCCGAATGCATATTATTCAGTCTGAATATTGACAACAAATGTAAGATACTGTGGAATTGTTAGTAAATTTCAGGGAAAACTAATAATGAGAACCTTTACAAATATATAGGCTTGTTATACAGCTTGTTTTATTTCAAATATTTTATTTAATAAATCAGTGAATTGGATTTCTTTGCCAGATATAAAAGCACATCATCATAATTCCAATTCACAACAAATAAAGACAAAATACTTTGATAAAATTTCTATTGCTTCCTACTTTTTAAACTAGTAAAATGGGATAATTCCACCCTCCTTTAGCTGTTGAGAAAGTCATAATCTAGTTAAAGCTAGCTGTCTGGATTTTTTCTCTAAAGAAATATTTTTTTGGCATCAAAGAGCATGATTCATCCAAAAGACTTAAGACAACTATTTAAGGATGGAATACACTTCACATAAAACTGCCTTTTTCATTGATTAGAAAAACTGCCTACACATTTGACTTATAAATGAAACAGAATTTCTAGAAAGCTAAAACAAAAGTAAATTAATCTCACTAGAGATATTTTGTATAAATTCTTCTTGGAAATCTTAATAATTTTGAACAAAGAATGAACTCAAATCTCAGTTTCTGTTCTCTAACAGCATTACATTTTTCTTAGAATATCATTGGATTTTATTTGGACCAAAAGTCTTGGCAGCTCTTCTGGATAGACTTGGGTCTTAGCAGCAATTCTTGATTGACTTACATATGCATCCCTATTCAATATTCATTATTTTCTAATGAAGAAAATACACAATATAATGTTTATAAATGAATATCCTTTAATACCTTTGTTGTTATCCATTCCTCCAACAGCATAAAGTGTGCCAACTGTAGATTTTCTAGGTTTAGTTCTTGGACTTTGCATAAGAGTTCTTCTCTCTGGTAAAAGATGGTATTTCATGGCTTCCAGAATAAGCTTCTGGCATTCTAGGTCATCCTTAAAAAGTGTGTGGTTTTCTAGGTCAGCCAGTGTCTGTGAATGACAAGATCATAAATAAAAAATGTTGTCATATTGCTAGGAAAGCAATACTATGCAATGAGATATCACAAAAATGATGTCATAAGTACATGACTTCAGTGTGGAATACAGGCTTTTGCAGGATCCTTTTTGCAGGAAGAAGGCCAGGAAAGTAGATATTTAATTGATTTTGAAAAGATTCCAAGCAACTTTTAGATTATTTCACCATCCCTCAAGACTACTATCTGTCTCTTACTGAAGTCACTGAAGAAAATTAAGTATTCTCTTGTAGGCTACAGCCTTATCTATTTTAATGGTTTCCAACATTTCTGGATCTGATAGGATCCAGAAGGCATCTCTTTGTAAGCATCCTGAACATGTAGTCACATAACACTGTCACATAACACCATTATACAGTATTTTATGTATTTTACTTTCCAGGAACATCCCTTATTTCTAATAAAATAAAATATAATAAAATAAAAACCACAAACAAACAAACAAAATGCTTGTGTAAGTTTTTCATTTATTGATTTGCTGTATTATTGGAAAAAATAAGGATTAATAATCCAGATAATGTGACCGTCTTTGTAATTAGTGTAAAAGCTATCAGTAGTATAGTTACTATAGTTACTATAGTTACTAGCTATTAGTAGTGTAGTTACTGAATACAGATACTCAATGAATACAGCTGAAAGAACATTCTACTATATTACCATATTTCCAAGAATTTGTAAATGTTAAATGTTGAATTCACTTGCCTGTATCCAGTAGCACTTGAAATGCTATGCACCACTGTTGCAGTTTCACCTTTCAGGCAGCTGAACACTGCACAGCCATTCGCTCACTCCCTACCTGCCAGCCACCCCCCCACCTCCCGCCCCAAGTGAGATGGGGGAGAGAACTGGAAGGGAAAATAATAACAATTATATACATATAAACATAAAAACAAGTGATGAACAATGCAATTGCTCACTATCCACTGACCGATGCCCAGCCAGTCCCAGAGCAGTGGTCCCACCCTCTCCCAGTTTTATTGCCCCACATGACACCATGTGGTACGGAATATCCCTTTGGCCAGTTTGGGTCAGCTGTCCTGGCTCTGTCCCCTCCCAGCTCCTTGTGCATCCCCAGCCTCCTCACTGGCAGGGCGGCGTGAGAAACTGAAAAGTCTTTGGATGAGTGTAAGCATTGCTCTGCAACAACTAAAATATCAGTGCACTATCAGTGTGTTATTCTCCTAAATCAAAAACATAGCACATACCAGCCACTCTGAAGAAAATTAACTCCATCCCAGCTGAAATCAAGACAATCACCCTTGAAATTTTCAAGATCCCATTGCCTAAGCAACCTGGCCTAGCCTCATAGCTGACTCTGAGCAGGAGTTTGGACCGGAGACCTCCTGAAGTCCATTCCTGCCTGAACAGTTCTGG
This sequence comes from Anser brachyrhynchus, assembly GCF_964034855.1. NCBI lineage: Eukaryota > Metazoa > Chordata > Aves > Anseriformes > Anatidae > Anser > Anser brachyrhynchus. The sequence continues at coordinate 170,957,450 of NC_137694.1, read as the reverse complement.
GATCTGATGCCAGTCCGGTGAACTTCAGCCCTTACACAGATTTTGCATCATACCTGCCAGGCCCATGCAGATGTCTCAGCTTCCCTAAGGTACCAGAAGTGGATCAGACTCTCAATGGCTACATTTAGGCAACTGAGTGTTACCTTTAGATGCTGATCCCTATATACTGTTGACTATACAAATTAAAACAGGATTTAATTGCATATGGCACCACACCTGTACAGTCTGGAAGACCTCTAGATCTTATACAATACCTGTCTTGGAGACACAGTTGCTTCTGGAGATGCAGCTGATGGCAATGATGCTGAAGACTTTAGTCCTCAGTGTCTACAAAGAAACCTCACCCTCACAGAAACATACATACAAACATATGCAAACTGCAATGCAGTTAACCAAATACAGGCAGCTAGATTCATTTTAAGGACTGTTGACTAACTGTCATCTGAACTCCAACTGCTGATGAAGAATGTGTGAAGGTCCTTTATCAATCTTTCAGCCTTTTTCAGATCGCATTTTCTGTGACATCCAAAACATTACTAGTTGGTACATGGAAATAGCACACTGTTGCTTCTGATTTTAGGTATCAGTCATGAACTGAACTTATTGAGTTCCAAAGTAAGGCATTACATACTGCAGTATCTCAGCTGGTGCACCAGAACTCTTATTTTACGTGGCTGATGACCTAACAGTCAGACCTGGTTATTAAAATACAGAAATAAGAGTAATCTAGCCTAGTATTTTGTCTCCAACTGTGACCATAAGCCAGGGAGAAAGCCATAAAACTAGTTTCATATACAGAGTAATCCTCCTTAATATTTCCCCAGCGTCCAATTTTCAGAACAAGGACCTTCTGAGCTGAATGTCTTTTCTATGCATTTTACAATTCTCAGGGACCTTATCTTCCAGAAATCAGTTCAATCTTCCTTTGAACTCATGTAAATTTCTTGCATCAACAATATGTTTTGACAACAAATTCAGTCTATGTCTTGATGCATATTAAGGTTTACCTCCCTTTGCTTGCTTTGAACCTGACTCCTTTGGCTTCATTTGTTTTCATTCAATATGTTTAACTCATTTCTGTCATTCAGAGCCCCTTAATTTTTCTAATGGATGAGCAAATGCATAACTGAGCCCTACCATACTTTCTAAGTCAGAGTCACAGAGTGGTTGAAGTTGGAAGGGACCTCTGGAGATCATCTAGTCTAACCTCCCTGCTCGAGTAGGGTCACCTAAAATACATTGCACAGGATTGTGTCCAGGTAGGTTTTGAGTAACTCCAGAGAAGGAGACTCCACAGCCTCTCTGGGCAACCTGTTGCAGCACTCTGTCAACCTCACAGTAGAGAAATTTTTCCTCATATTCAGCTGGAACTTCCTGTGATTCAGTTTGTGCGTATTGCCTCTTAGCCTTTCACTAGCCACAACTGAAAAGAGTCTGGCTCCTTCTTCTTCACACAATCCCTTAAGATATTTGCGTATGTTGAATAGATCCTCTCTCAGTCTTCTCCACGCTAAACAGGCACAGCACTCTCAGCCTTTCATCGTAAGAGAAATGCTCCAGCCCTCTAATCATCCTAAGAGAAGACAGGTAAGACAAAGGGGCTGAAAATGTATCTACTAATATATATTTGGGGACGTCAAATATCTTTCAGGAGCTCTGAATAAATTTCTGTCAGTGTTCCAAATCTGGCTTCATGTAACAAAAAATGAAAGGATGAGGCCTTTAATTTTACCTCCCAAGGAATAATAAAAGGCTTATATGCTTTCTCTCAACTTGGCATATTTTTTATTTTTATGTTTTAAATTGTCATATCAACCTTCTTTGTCTGGTGGAACAAACACTTTTCTTATCTTAAATGGAAAATGAGGCATAGAAGACCCTCCATATATTTACTTTTATATAAATATATAAATTGTGTATTTGCTAGCATTTGCTAATAAAACAACAGTATCTATCATATCCATTTTTATAAATGTGCGTGATTATTGTATTGAGAAAATCCTAAAGCATCTTTGAAACAGAAGCAGCAGAACTGTAAACAACCGACCGTAAAAAAAAAAAAAAAAAATGTCTAATATGAATACAGTCTTAGAGAAATGTTACAGTATAGATTTGAAATTAAACCTGCTGCTCCTTTAAATTTGTCATAAGCTCCCATTCTGGTATCTCCCTAAAATATCCGTATCTTTTAAACCAATTAGTTTCTACTGATCTATGTACTCCAAGGCCATATTCCTATGACCACAGAAATTCAGTATGTGGCAGCCACTATCACATACAAAAGTTATCTATATTGAAGGTTTACTCCTCAGAACCACTTATCTGTGTCTAGATTTCAGATAACTAACAAGAAAAAGCATCTTTTTTTTGGAAAACAAGTTCACTAATTTGGAAAACAAGACACTAATACTACAGTCAACTTAAAACAATGCATACTTACATCTATATACAAGTGGCTAGAGGTGCTGGGTTATCAAGTTTCTTATTAAAATAATATGAAGCACAGGCAGAAGAGAAATAGACACGCGAAAAAACAGCAGACAATTGTGTTCCTTGATGGCAGTATTTTTAAAAGGTGTCACTGTACAGGGCTGAGGTTAAGAGCTTGATGTAAATGTTTGCAAAGAAAATGCACATGAAACAAATTACACTTGAAAACATTCTTAAACTTTATTATCTTTTCTCACAGGAAAATGGCCAACTCCCAAAGTCTGCTATTTTCAATCAAAATAGCATCCCTTAAAATTTTATCAAGAAGTGCATTTAAATGGATACCAGTCTGACATATTTCTTAAACATATAATCTAACATAAACTACCTTCACATCTAACCTCATGAATTTAAATATCAACATTTTATTCTCTTCCCTCAGAGCTGGTATTTTCATATTGACAGTAACTGTATTACATAAAATACAATTTTGCTATATGTTTTTATATTTGGTATTTTTGAGCTACAGTCAGTACCAGAATAGCAGAATAATCACTGAAATTTTTATTATTTCTTGCAGTTTCTTACATCTAAGCTAAGCTACAAGAAAACTGAGTCTATAATTACGATATGTTTCATTTTTAAGTTAATTTACTTTCCCCACTGTGTAGAGAAAAATACAATTCTCAAGAAGGTATTTAAGCTATTATTATATATTGTATATAATTATATATATATATTATTATTTTAATTTTCTTCATAATAGCTAGTATGGTGCTGTGTTTTGGATTTAGGATGAAAATAATGTTGATAACACATCAATGTTTAGTTGTTGCAGAGCAGTGCATACACTAAATCAAGGTCTTTTTTGCTTCTCATGCTGCCCCAGCAGCGAGGAGGCTGGGGGTACACCTGAAGCTGGGAGGGCACACAACCAGGACAGCTGATTCTAATTGGACAAAAGGATATTCCATAACATGGCATCATGCTCAGCAACAAAAGCTGGGAGTAAACATTTGAAGTGATGGCGTTTGTCTTCCCAAGTAACCGCTACATGTGATGAGCCCTGCTTGCTGACCACAAGTAGTGAATTAATTCCTTGTTTTGCTTTGATAGCATGTGCATCCTTTTCTTTACCTAGTAATTGTCTTTATCCCAACCCACAAGTTCTCACACTTTTACCTTCCCAATTCTCTCCCCAGTCCCACTAAAGAGGGGTATGTGAGGGGCGGCGGTAAGCTAGGGGCTGTGTGGGGCTGAGCTTCCCACCAAGGTTAAACCATGACAGTTATTATGCAGTCCACATTACTAAGAATATTAAAGTGTGCTAATAAACACTAATGGTAGCTGTATTTCATAACATTAATTTACATTTCATAATATTAAGATTCTTAATATATCATTTTTTGTGATTCTTTCACCTTTGAAGTCCTCAGCACACTACTCAGTAGATGAAAAATCAAAGATCTAAAGACAAATCACGTTCAGAGTTTTAAACAGGATGAAGCTTTCTCTTGCAAAATGCTATATCATTTAGGGATACTGAACCAAACAGTGTACTCTGTCAAAAATTAATTTATCATCATACAGGCACAACAAAGCTGAGAAATCAAATTATCAGTTTCCTCTGCATAAATTTGAGATAATGTATAGTAGCCTACGTTTCCTAATGCTTAATGGAATTAATGCAATTGACAAGTTTTTTTTATGACAAACCTATTTTACCAGCAAGGATGAAAGTCCAACAATCATATTTGTTGACTTCCGGTCAGACAGCTACGTCTATATTCTGGTGTTATAATCTGTGCTTAGACTCTTAAAATAAGTATTTATAAGATCTTGCAACTGAATTGCCATATGTTTTAAATACAGGAGTGATAATCAATGAACACTGTCCTGTCCAAAAATATGGAGATTTCATGCACCAGCAACAAATAAAGACTGCATCTCTTTTTCTTTGTGATTAGAAATACATCCTGGAAATGAGAAACCATTTCTATTGAAAACTTCAAAAAGCAGACAGCAACCTGCATTTTTTCCCTCATGAATAAATAAATAAAGTTTTATTCAATGGCCAAACCATAAAAATATTTTTTTGTTCAAAAGAAAGAAATAATAAAGATCTCCTTGTTATGTTATGATGGGGTAAAACATGCTATCTCGTGCACTTTTCCCAATGGTGCAGGTATGAGAAAAATAATTTTGTGAAAAATATTAATTCCTCTACTCCTATGTACTTATTCTGTCACATTGGCTAATTTGTGATAAACAGTGGATTTCTGAGTAATCTAAGGGCTAAACTCTGTGAGTTTACAAAAAAAAAAAAGTTGAAATTTCAGCTATTGTTTAGAAAAAACAAATGGAACATAAAGCCAACTGTTTTATCTTGTCTGTTTCAATATTCTGTTTAAATATTTTCTAGTCCATAGCTATCTTTCCTTATTACATTAAAATATTCAATACATTTAATCAGGATACATGTGACCAGGAAATTCAATTAAAAAGGATGTTTCCCTGGAAACCCTACTATGTTCAGCTTACTACTTCATAGCTATGACACACTTAATTAAAAGAGAAATGTATCTAACATTAAATGAAGATTTCTGAGTTTAGTAACACGTAGAATTTCACAGAGCTGTTGCTTTTTAGAACCATGTTGGTGCTACTTCAGCAGAGTTAAACTACTATACTGGTTTTGGAGCTGCTTGAATTTCTCAGACTACCAATATTCTGAGAATTTTTAGTAACTTTGTGTCACTGTGTTTCTCATTTTTACCATTTTAAAAAACACTGATAAAACAACAACAACAACAACAAAAACACAACAACAAGTCCTTTCTCAGCTGTACTTCTAAATTACCTTCAACACAATGCTGCAGAGAGTTGGCATGCTTCATTTCAGGGAAGCAAATTCAATTTGAGATCTGGAGTGAAAAGTAGTCAAGTACTGCCGAAAGGAAAGTCAAATCTAATGAGCACAGCAGCAGGAGGTTGGTACTGGTACAGTGACAGATAGTGGGACTGACAGTGGGCACACTGTGGGACTGCACCCTTACTACTGAGGTCTTCACCTTTCACAGCTTGTGAGAAGCTCTACTTTTGCAGTAACCTCAGAAAACTCCCCTAGCCACTTGCATTGGGTTTACATAGCAAGGTTTTGGTAGCGGGAGATGCAGGGGCTATGAGAAGAGTACAGAAACTGCCCCATGTTAGATAAGGGTCGATTTCAGCTGGCTCCAAAGGGACCAGACATTGGCCAGAGCCGAGCCAATAAGTGACGTTGTTTGTGCCTCTGTGAGAGCAGATTTAAGAAAGGGGGAAAAAAATGCTGGACAACAGAAGCTGAAATAGTGAGAATGAGAACCAGCCCTGCAGACACCAAGGTCAGTGCAGCAGGAGGGCAGGAGGTGCTCCAGGCACAGAGCAGCAGTTCCCCTGCGGCCTGTAGGGAAGCCCCTGGTGGAGCAGGCTGTCCCCCTGCAGCCCATGGGTCCCACACGGAGCAGATCTCCACGCTGCAGCCCGTGGAGGAGCCCCCGGTGGAGCAGGTGGATGTGGCCTGGAGGAGGCTGCGGCCCATGGAGAGCCCCCACAGGAGCACTCTATTCCTGACAGATAGACCCCGTGGTACAGACACATATTGGAGCAATTCTTGAAGAGCTGCTGCCTATGGGCAGCCCCCACAGGATCAGTTTGGGAAGGATGGCATCCCGTGGGAGGGACCCCATGTGGAGCAGGGGCAGAGAGTGACCATGAAGGAGTGGTGGAGACAAAGCGTTAGGGACTGACCGCAGCCCCCATTCCCCATTCCCCTGCACCGCTTGGGAGGAGTATGTAGAAGAGGGCGGATTGGGGGAAGGTGTTTTTAATTTCCTTTTAGTTTCTCACTTCTCTCACTTGTTATTAATAGGTAATAAATTTTATTAATCTCCCTGCAGTGAATCTGTTTTGCTCATGATGATAATTGTTGAGTGATTTCCCTGACCTTATCTCAACCCTTGAGCCCTTTCCATTGTATTTTCTCCCCTTTTCCCTTTGGAGTGGGGTAGGTGGTTGTGATGGAGCTCAACTGCCCAGCTGAGTAAAAGTATGATCCATGTGAGAGTATTACTGATTTGATTATTTCCTTTGAATGATATTAAATGAAAACTCACATCCACAGAAATGATCAACTAAGAGATGGAGAGGTCCCATGCTCCTCTGTTGAACCTCTGGCATCTAGAATGGAAGTCCACCACTGTTAAGGAAAAAAAGGATGCCACCCGCATGGGAAGGGAATATTAACCCTCTCTGCCTCTGCACCCCACTCTTGGCAAGTCTACAAGACTATAGAAAGCAACACGAAGAGAGAGAACACAGATCTGTCTCACCTTGAGAATAAAATGGGTCAATTAGCATCTAAGACATTGCAGATCTGGGAAAGAAGACAGTATTTGCTGTAGCAGGTATACTGTGATATTGTGGAAGAAAAAGCAAATAAAACTTCTGTCAGTACCTAAAAACACTCATGTAGATCTGCAGTATCACCACGGTACTGGTAAATCCTTATCATGGTACTGGTAAATCCTTATCATTACGTCATCTGTAGATAGCAGAGTGTGGTGGCTTCACCAAGCTGGGCAGTTGCGCTCCACCACTACCATTCTCTCACTCCCCTCCTCACTGGGAGGGAGAGCACTGGGAATATTCAGCCTGAAGAAGAGAAGGCTCCAGGGAGACCTCATTGCAGCCTTTCAGTACTTAAAGGGGGCTTGTAAAAAAGATGGAGAGCAACGTTTTGCTCCAGCAGATAATGATAGGACAAGGGGGAATGGTTATAAACTAAAAGAGAGTAGATTTAGATTAGGAGAAAATTCTTCACTCAGAGGGTGGTGAGGCACCTGAACAGGTTGCCCAGAGAAGCTGTGGATGCCCCATCCCTGGAGGTGTTAAAGGCCAGGTTGGATGGGGCTTTGAGCAACCTGGTCTGGTGGGAGGTGTCCTTGCCCATGGCAGGGAGGTTAGAATTAGATGATCTTTAAGGTCCCTTCCAACACAAGCCCATTTATGATTCTATGAAACATGTCATGATTGTTCAGACAGCACTTCCTACTTTGTAAAAACTGTGAAATGAGACAATATTCCATTAATCAAGGGAAAATAAATCTGAAATTCCACTACCTCAGATGTGCCTCAGTCATAAAAGTGATTGCCCAAAAGGGGAGATAAGGAAACATTATCGGATTCCTACCACTATAGGACTAAAGCTAGAATAATCATGCCTGATCTTCCATACCTTAGAGACAGCTACATAAGTCATTCTGTTTTGCAAAGAAGTCTTATATTATGTTAGGCTAATTTCAAAACAGATATTTATTTGCAAATATTATTATAACTAAAAATGTATAGAACCTTAGGACCTCCCACAGGATCTTTTCAATTATCAGACTTTTTATGTATATTACTGTAAATTTTGATATTATAAAACTAAACTTCAGAGGAGCCCATATTTATGTAAATGGTAATGACAGAAGCTTTTTATTAAGAGATGCAAACACAGAACTGTGAAGTAACCACAGTGCTGTAAAAACAATTATTTTTTGCTTTCCGAAGACTTATTCTGGACTAGATTTCTAAGGCTTTTGTTCCTCAAGGAAAAGGAGATTTCTGTTAACACTGTAGGAAACTGGAAGCCACAAAGAATCAGGACTGACACAAAGCAAGTTTTTCAACTTATTGCTTAAAAATTGAGATGGAGCACTGGTAACACTAATCATTAGGAGAAAAATGTATAGAGTCCAGAAAATAATCTTAAAATAAAGACAACACATTTCAACTGTTCTTATCTGAGATGACATAACAGGCCATTGACTAATTATGGGGATAATATTTTGGTCTTCATTAAATTTTTTAAGCTTTTAAGTTCTTTTCTTCAGGTAATGAGTATGAACAATATAAAAGTATTTGAATATTACATTATCCATTGTCCGTTAGTTCCAGTATGTCTGAATTGATCATTTTGCTTTGATAATGTATCTCAAAATCTGGCCAAAGCAAAGTACTTATCTCTATTTGGTGTTTCCTTCTCTCTGTCTTACTCTCTCAAATCAGATCGTATCCTAACAAACTCTTTTCTTTTACCACTTGAAAAGATTTTGTCTTCTAATTTCAAGTGATAGTTGCTGTCAAAAGGGCACAGCATTATTCAAAATGTTTTATGTTCTTTGCATATTTATTCTGATTTAGTGCCTTGAATAGTCCTTAATGACATATCATTATACTATACCCTGAATAGAATTCAATACCCAAATATATTAATTTTACAGTAGGCAGAAAGCAATTTCCTATTCTTTAAAAATTCTCCCAGCATCCAGATTCATTTTCCCTGTAAAACACATAGAGTCCTGTGCCCTCAGAAATCTACATGCCAATGTCATGCAGAACACAGGATTTGTCTTATCCTAATAGTATTAATAATCATAATAGAAGAACAAAAAGCTTAAAATCCTTTAAATGAACTGTGAGTAAATGAAATGCAGATTTTTATGGCACATTTTGTTTAACAAAGCCCCTGAGTCTCTTTCTTGATCCAAAATGTATCTGAAGTCACTTGACAACCTTGAATCAGAGAAACGCATTACCATATGAAACAAAAATCTGAAGCAAGAATGACACAGAGTGTGCATATTGAATGGTCTTCAAGAGAGAGATTTGATTAGCCACCATCATCCTTTTATGTGTTTTCTTCCATGTACAGATTTGTTATGGTTGGTTATTGTTGATCATAGTAATACAGCTACTAGGAAAGAACAGGCTGCTGAAGGGTAAGGTCACTATTTTTCTTTGTACAGATTAAAAACAAATAAATGGTTTGTATCAATTCCTGGACAGTATAAAAATCATTTTAAAACTTTCCTTAAAAGAACTGTTAGTCCATCTTCAAAATCTTACCACATATATCCTGCCCTAATAGAAACTTTTTTATCTGTCTAAAGCTGGTAGAAAAAGAAGTCATTATTCTTATGTCACTGTACTGGTATATGAATGGAATTAGTTTAGTTCCCTAATGTGGTGAAAGGAATAAACTGTTTTACACTGTATTTTCTAGGCAACTGATAGAAATGCCTGCAAATTCCATCATAACTGCAGAATTCAACCTAATTAAAATTAATTAAACTTAAAATAATCATAATTACAATTAAAATCCTGATTAAAAATGTATATAACTATTTTAAGAAATATTAGCTAGGCTATTCATGCTATACTGCAAACACGAAAGAAAAAAAAAACCTCTCACATAGTATTACTATCTTTTTTACAAAATGAAACATCTCTGAGCTGCCTCTGTTGGATACAAAACCTCTTGTTATAAAGACTAATTGTTTAATAATTTTTAAGCTCCTTATCCTTCTTTAGAAACTTCTGAACCTATTAGGTAAACAAAGCAGTGAATTAATTAATTTCATTTGTTTGTTTCATCTTAAAGAGTTTGATGAAATGCTCCATTTTCCTAAAATTTATGCACGCTTCCTTGACTGATCTGAACATTGGTTCTGCAAATGGCAACTGATCAGCAGTTTTCATTTACATTTTTTGATTTTGGAGATAGCGTGTTTTTCAGGACAAATCTGCAATGATTGTAGTTTTGCTATTTATTTTTCCAAGAACAACCTGATGTCAAATGTAATTATTTGCAGCTAAACTTGAGCTTATAGATAGAAACAAAAGTATACTGAATGAATAATAACAGTATACTGAACGGATCTATCTTTCTATGAATGCATTTGGTCATGCTTATATTAATTCAGGATTCTACCTTAATGGATACATCTATGTCTTCCTTGGGATTAAAATGATGGATGATATGAACAAGATCTTTGGTTTAGTCTACAGCTATTGAATAGCCATCAGTCATTGTTAAAAACTTAAATAAAATTGATGGTAGATAATTTAAATGCTAATCTCAGTAAGAAGGTTGAAATCAGTAAAAATAGGCAGGGTTTCAGATAAAGTGTGACTTTGTATTATTATAAACCATTTAAACCCATTTTCTGCTTTAGAACTGACAGAAGTTTTATTTTATTTTTTTTAGTAAAAGTCCAATAAGGTTGGGAGATGGAACAGCTTAACGAAAGATTTTGCTTTATTTTTTTCTTGTACTGTTCAAATTAATTTGTTTTTCTGGTGCAAAAATATTTAATCTAGATTAACACATTCCAGATGGTTTCCAAATCTCATATTGTTTTATCCTAAATCACTTTACCTATTTACTGTCATAAAGTATAGTAGGCTATCAAATGAGACTTTAGGGGACTGGGACAGTTAGTGGATGGAGCGGGAGTACAGGTGGTGTTTTCGTCCATCCCTACAGTGGCAGGGAGGGGTACAGAGAGGACACAGAAAGCCCACCTGATAAACATGTGGCTCAGAGGCTGGTGCCAACACAGAAGTTTTGCTTTTTTTGACCGTGGGGCGCTTTACTCGGCACCCTGCCTGATGGCCGCAGATGGGTCCCTATCTCTATGGGGAAAACAGATCCTAACCCAGGAGCTGACAGGGCTCATTAAGAGGGCTTTAAACTAGGTAAGAAGTGGGACGGGGCTGAAATAAGGCTTGTTGGAGCTGTGCCAGGGGGAACAATGGCAAGGCCGGGGGAGAAGGCAATGGCCCGACTGAAGTGCATCTACACTAATGCACGCAGCACGGGTAACAAACAAGAGGAGCTGGAAGCCATCGTGCAGCAGGCAGGCTATGACTTGGTTGCCATCACGGAAACGTGGTGGGACCACTCTCATGACTGGAGTGCTGCAACATCTGGCTACAGGCTCTTCAGAAGGGACAGGCAGCACAGAAGGGGTGGTGGTGTGGCTCTCTGTATTAGAGAGTGTTTTGATGTTGTGGAACTTGAGGCTGGGAATGATAAGGTTGAGTCTCTGTGGGTTAGGATCAGCGGGAAGGCCAACAAGGCAAGCATCCTGGTGGGGGTCTGTTATAGACCGCTGAACCAGGATGAGGAGACAGATGAGGAGTTCTGCAGGCAGCTGGCAGAACTTGCGAAATCGTCAGCGCTTGTTCTTGTGCGGGACTTCAACTTCCCAGACATATCCTGGAAGCACAACACAGCCCAGAGCAGCCAGCCTCCCAGCAGTCTAGGTGGTTTCTGGAGGGCGTGGAAGATAGCTTCCTGACGCAGCTGGTTAGAGAGCCTACCAGGGGTGGTGCCCCACTAGACTTTCTGTTCACAAACAGAGAAGGACTGGTGGGAGATGTGGTGGTTGGGAGCTGTCTTGGGCAGAGTGACCACGAAATGGTAGAGCTCTCTATTCTTGGCGAAGTCAGGAAGGGGATCAGTAAAACTGCTGTCTTGGACTTCTGGAGGGCTGACTTTGAGCTGTTCAGGACACTGGCTGGCAGAGTCCCTTGGGAGGTGGTTCTGAAGGGCAGAGGAGTCCAGGAAGGCTGGGCACACTTCAAGAAGGAAATCTTAATGGCTCAGGAGTGGTCTGTCCCCACGTGCCCAAAGACAAGCCGACGCGGAAGAAGACCGGCCTGGCTGAGCAGAGAGTTGTGGCTCGAGCTTAGGAAAAAAAGGAGGGTTTATAATCTTTGGAAAAGAGGGGGGGCCACTCACGAGGACTATAAGGATGTTGCGAGGCTGTGCAGGGACAAAATTAGAAAGGCCAAAGCTCATCTGGAGCTCAATCTGGCTACTGCCGTTAAAGATAACAAAAAACGTTTTTACAAATACATCAACACAAAAAGGAGGACTAAGGACAATCTCCATCCTTTACTGGATGGGGGGGGAAACTTAGTTACAAAAGATGAGGAAAAGGCTGACGTGCTTAATGCCTTCTTTGCCTCAGTCTTTAGCGGCAAGACCGGTTGTTCTCTGGATACCCAGTACCCTCAGCTGGTGGAAGGGGATGGGGAGCAGAAAGTGGCCCTCGCTATCCATGAGGAAATGTTTGGCGACCTGCTACAGCACTTGGATGTATGCAAGCCAATGGGGCCGGATGGGATCCACTCGAGGGTATTGAGAGAACTGGCGGAGGAGCTGGCCAAGCCGCTTTCCATCATTTATCGGCAGTCCTGGCTATCAGGGGAGGTCCGAGTCGACTGGCGGCTAGCAAACGTGACGCCCATCTACAAGAAGGGCCGGAAGGTAGACCCGGGGAACTATAGGCCTGTTAGTTTGACCTCAGTGCCAGGGAAGCTCATGGAGCAGATTATCTTGAGTGTCATCACGCGGCACTTGCAGGGCAAGCAGGCGATCAGGCCCAGTCAGCATAGGTTTATGAAAGGCAGGTCCTGCTTGACAAACCTGATCTCCTTCTATGTCAAAGTGACGCGCTTGGTGGATGAGGGAAAGGCTGTGGATGTGTTCTACCTTGACTTCAGTAAGGTAGTAAGGTAGTAAGGTAACTTTGATACCATTTCCCACAACATTCTCCTCAAGAAACTGGCTGCTCATGGCCTGGACTGGCGTATGCTTCATTGGTTTAAAAACTGGCTGGATAGCCGGGCCTAAAGAGTTGTGGTGAATGGAGCCAAATCCAGTTGGAGGTCAGTCACTAGTTGCGTCCCCCAGGGCTCAGTATTGGGCCAGTCCTCTATATAATATCTTTATCAATGATCTGGATGAGGGGATCGGGTGCACCCTCAGTAAGTTTGCAGATGACACCAAGTTAGGTGCGTGTGTCGATCTGCTCAAGGGAAGGAAGGCTCTGCAGGAGGATTTGGATAGGCTGGACCGATGGGCTGAGGCCAACTGTATGAAGTTCAAGAAGGCCAAGTGGCAGGTCTTGCACCTGGGGCACAACAACCCCAAGCAGAGCTACAGGCTGGGAGATGAGTGGTTGGAAAGCTGCCTGGCAGAGAAGGACCTGGGAGTACTGGTTGATAGTTGGCTGAATATGAGCCAGCAGTGTGCTCAGGTGGCCCGGAAGGCCAACAGCATCCTGGCTTGTATAAGAAACAGTGTGGCCAGCAGGGCTAGGGAAGTGATTTTCCTCCTGTACTTGGCTCTGGTGAGGCCGCAGCTCGAGTACTGTGTTCAGTTTTGGGCCCCTCGCTACAAGGAGGACATGGAGGTGCTCGAGAGAGTCCAGAGAAGGGCGACGAAGCTGGTGAGGGGTCTGGAGAACAAATCTTAAGAGGAGCGGCTGAGGGAGCTGGGGTTGTTCAGCCTGGAGAAGAGGAGGCTCAGGGGAGACCTTATCGCTCTCTACAGTTACCTTAAAGGAGGCTGTAGCGAGGTAGGGGCTGGTCTATTCTCCCACGTGCCTGGTGACAGGATGAGGGGGAATGGGCTAAAGTTGTGCCAGGGGAGCTTTAGGTCTGATATTAGGAAAAACTTTACTGAAAGGGTTGTTAGGCATTGGAATGGGCTGCCCAGGGAAGTGGTTGAGTCACCATCCCTGGAGGTCTTTAAAAGACGTTTAGATGTTGAGCTTAGTGATATGGTTTAGTGGAGGACTTGTTAGTGTTAGGTCAGAGGTTGGACTAGGTGATCTTGGAGGTCTCTTCCAACCTAGACGATTCTGTGATTCTGTGAAAATCATACTGAAAATTCCAAAAATTAATATAATATGAGCAGAGAAAAAACTCAGCACTAGCACTTATTACAAAAATCAATGTAAAAAGTATATTCTTGAGTTAACCAATTACACATTAGTCTTCACAAACAAGTATTTTTAAGCGGCCATTTATGTTTTCACATATTTCTTGATTCTTTAACAGGCATTACAATGAAATTCAGTTTAATTATTTAACTCCCTGGCATTTACCCAAGAACAAAGGTGTAAATGCAAACACCCTTTTTGGGGCTCAGAAAGATACATGAGTAAGCTTTCAGTGACAGATTTATTTTTTTTTTACCATCTCTTTCACAGGTCACACAACCCTGAAAAAACTGCTTATAAACATATATGTTACAAAAAAGAAAAAGAATTAATAATAAATTTTGTTACTTTTCCAAGACTGAAAGAAAATCCATGAAAAAAAAGGAACTTTCAAAATAATTTGGCTTTCACATTGAAATCTTCAGAATCAAAGAATATTTACATACCATGTGTTTTTTTGTGTTTGTTTTTCCTTTGTCTTTTGTTTATGTTGACTTGGTTTTGTTTGTTTTCCTGCAGAAAATATAGCCTAGTTTTCTTACTTCTTCTAATTCAATTGAAAATTTACATTTTCTGATCATTTCTGCTGATCCTAAATGTCCTTACTTCATAGCTGGTTTTTTTTGTTGTTGTTGTTGTTTTGTATGATAGTGCTTATATGCCTAAGAAAAAAATAAAAGAATGTATCTCAGAACCAAGAGTTCTCCATTACTATGGGGTAGTTCGAAAATAGTTTTTTCTTCCTTTGTCCAAGGTAAAAGTGAAACAGAATCATGAAACGAATAGCATAATGATACCGTGGAATGGAATTAAAATACAGCTTGTCTCTTTCAATTTCACTTTAATTTTTGCTCTTGTAACAGTAACTGAATTTCCTGTTTGACACCTATAGAAAAGAACAGTTTTCGGCAAGAGAGAATAAGTAACACTTTCTAATAAGGAAAAATACACAATTTTTATTTTTATAAACACTACATTATGTAATTAATCCCTCAGATTTCTGTATTTTCAAAGAAGGGAAATTTTCCTCCTCAGTGGTGTCGCAGACTTGAGGATCTTTAAGAAAGTCTAGACCAATTCACTCTTGAAACATATGACTAACCATTCTATAACTATATGATCTTTAATGTCCCTTGCAACCCAAGCCATTCTATGATTCTATGGTTAAGATTTATTACTTAGACAACACACTTTCACTAGTTCGTCTGTAAGTCTGTGATCTATATAGCTAAGCAGGTGATAATATATTGTAAAGAGATTAGTCACATAACAATAATAATGGATGGTCTTGTTTTATGTCTAACAACTGAACTCTGACATCTACTACACTGGTATATTTGGTGACCAACTCACTGTAAATGTGTTCAGTGTTTAATTGACTTATCGTTTCAACCTCTTACCCACACATTAAAAAAAAAAAAAATCTTACTCAGAATAAATCTTCTGGGACATTCTACCCTTTAATTGTAATCCTCAGGGTACAACACCCAAGAAGAATAACTGAAGTTTGTTTTCCTTAAACTATCATTAGGTTACAAAAATGAATATATTAGATAAACAAACAATCACACACACATTCTCTGAGGCTTTGCTTATGATATAAAAATGAAGAAACTGATTATTTTCTCCCACTTTCTTGAATGAACTGACTGAGTAATGGGATTGGAATATTCATTGGTAGCACCTGTGATAAGTAATTAAAATGTGCTGTTGAAACCACTTTCACAGCATTAACACTTCCCCAAAGCTTATGATTTAATGAGCCCATTTATTAAAATCTTCATATTATTTGTATAAGTGGTCCCTTATCTTTTACCACACTGTTCAAACTTTACTTTTAAATTAATTCTTAAATATGCCCACACTTTTTGGCACACACGCTGACTTGTGTCAGACTAAATAGCACTACTGGGTGAAACTGGCACCAATTTGAACAATTTATTTATCACCCTGATGTGGTGGTGAATCAAATGCTATTCATTTTAGGAAAACAGTAACCATTATCTATCTATCTATCTATCTATCTATCTATCTATCTATCTAATCTATCTATGTATTTATGCATTTATTATAAATGATTATACATCTGTCTCTGATGATGTCTTTTGACCATGATTTTATAAAATATGGAGCACAAAATCTAAGATGCAAGATTTATCTATACCTAATTATATAGATGCCAGCATCTATATTTGATTTCATCATACTAGGCTTTCTCCATAATATATGGAAAGAAGAAAAAATGTTTATGTCAAGATAAATCTATTCTTAAACTAACTAACTAAAGTAAATAAAATCTCAGTTGTAAGATATTTAATTTCCAGATATCTACAGTTAGGGAAAATGAATCTGTCCTAAGGTATGTTGTTTTTTCTTCTCTAATCTTTGAGGAAAAAAAATAAAAATGTACTATCATAATTTTGGTATTCCTGCATATTTTGTAATTCTGTTAAAGTGCTCTATAAGAAATAAGAAAAGTTATAGACGGCACACTGTGTTCCTAAGGAAGGCAAACAAACAACCGAACAAATCACATAAAAAAGAGGAAATACATAAGGAAATACATAAGGAAACTAGCTGCAGCAAAAAGGTTGGACTGTGGTAAATTATTCTATGTCTCCTTTAGTTCAGAGGTAGATATTTTCATTTCAAGCTGTTCTGAATCAAATTATTTTTTTCTTTTCTCAAAGCGATAAATGAAGTAAAGGATTTGATAAAAGCATGACAGATACCAAGAAATGGAAGGCAAATGCTATTTGGTCAATAACAAGTAATAGCCTACATTTGCAAAATACTTTTTTGTTTGTATTTAATTAATAGTTACCTATTTACTGAAGTTAACTGTAGTACAGCAAAATTGATGTCATTTTGATAAATCTCCTACAAAAGAGTAAAGTAGAAAGAAATGGCATACAAAAGAATCACTTTTCCCCTAAATAATCTTTTTCTGTTTCAAATATGATCTGTCGCCCTTAAAAATAGGAAAAAAAAAAAAAAAGACAAGAAAACCTTGTATAAATGGAACGGTCTATAACTTAAATACCTTTTCCATATAGTATATTTCAAGGATAAATGTTACAAATGCCCAAAATGAATAATTCTACTAATACATTGTATTGGGTAATGCTTATGTGGTAAAGCTTTGGTAGCAGGGGGCTGCAGGGGTGGCCTCTGTGAGAAGAATCCAGGAGCTGCCCCATGTCAGATAAGGGCCAGTTGCAGCCAGCTCCAAAGGGACCTGCCACTGGACAGAGCCAGTGATGTTGTTTATACCTCTGTGAGAGCAGATTTAGGAAAGGGAAGAAACCTGCAGCACAACAGCAGCTGGGAGAGACAAGTGAGAACCAGCCCTGCAGACCCCAAGGTCAGTGCAGAAGGAGGGCAGGAGGTGCTGCAGGTGCCGGAGCAGAAGTTCCCCTGTGGCCTCTGGAGAGGCCCCTGGTGGAGCAGGCTGTCCTCCTGCAAAGGTTTCTGCAATTTCTTCATTTAGCCCCGAAGGGCTGAAAACTTTAGAACCGATGAATCTCAGCATACTGATGACTCTCTGGTTAACTGTTTTTCAGTTGGAGACAAAAATACCTCTTTCACAAATTCCTTCCCATGCAAGGAACTTGCAAGTTTGTCTCACAATGTCAGTTAGCCAGCCTAGGATTTACTTGAGTGTAATATGGAAATTAGCACACACTTTAAAATCATATACGATCGGTTGTAATGTGTGCATTCTGAGAGGATTTAGTGGCAGCATTTTCTACAGGTTACCTACAGCATCTCTGTAGAAATAAGGATAGAACCACAGATTCACAAAAGGTAGATCAGTTCACTTTCTCCCTAGTGATTTTACAGGATATTTAAATATTTCACCTTAGGACAGGATTGGTTCTGTCCCTGGGCAAGAAATCTAATTTAGATGCCTACATTAGTTTCACTGAATCTGAGCCACAGTGTATTTAATACTCAAAGGTTATGCATTATCCTACTGATGTGACTAGCAAGCCTGTAAAAGGGGTATTATTAGAAGTGTTGCAGGCATAAAGGCAATAATATTTATTTTTTATCCTATGCAGCTTTTTAGCTTTTATTGTTAACTGATGATCTACTATTACAAGTCATTGCAAAAACATCCATTATAAACACAATGTGCTGGTGGAGTACAAGTTATCTTTAACTTAGCCATTTCTGCAAGTAAATATTTGTATCCTTTATCATGCATGCCTCTGCTGAGATCCATTAAAACATATGCTTAACATCCTCATTCTTACTAGTCATGCTATTCTAGGCACCTACTATGATGTGTTAACTCTGAACTCTTGCTTGTAAATTTCTTCAGCAACCCATCAATCATCAGCAATTCCTCATGTTCTTAAGAAATGTAGTAAAAAGAATGTTTTGCCCAAAAGAAGCTGCACACATTCTTGGCTCATGCTGTAGTCTTGACACTAACAGCTATATTACACTGTATTCAGACATTCAGCAAAAACAATTGATTGTTTTATCTCAGTAAATGGGGTTTCACTAGCACTAGCAGAACATACAGGGCTAGGCAGAGGCTCAAACATGCTGCTGAATTGCTGGAGGATATTTCCAGATGCAGCTTCAGTCCTGGAACAGGAGACACAAGCACAGAAGAAACTATTCTATTTTGGGAAAGGGTCAGAAAAAGATGAGGTGAGCTGTCTGAATTCTGAATTATATATTTTGATATCCTATTACTTAAGTCTGACCACACTGCCATTATAATTAAAGAACCTTGAGAGTGAAAGGAGGCATCATAAAACAGAGGCTATAAATTTAATCCTTCATTTTCAGTCAATCTTTCCAATCTGTTAATAATCTTTTTATTCTATGACTTCATCTTTTTTAGTGCATTTAAAAGTAAGGAACCCAGATCTGTTTTCTCAAGGTCTAGTGATTAGATTTTAATTTTGACCCTGCTTCTCTCAGAGAGCTTTTCAGTTAATTTTCAGTGCAATGAAAATGACAATGTTTTATTGGATTTTTACTTAAGTATAAACCATAATAGGGAAAATTTCACCTCTTGGTAATAAAAAATACATTTCCACCTACAGTTCTCAATAACTTTCTGTTAAAACTTCAGCTCTGGGGACCCCAACACAAGAAGGACATGGAAGTATTAGAACAAGTCCAGAGTAGGGCCATGAGGATGATCAACTAAGGCTGAGGGAGTTGGGGTTGTTCAGCCTGGAGAGGAGAAAGCTCTGGGAAGATCTTATAGCAGCCTTCCAATACCTAAAGGGGGCCTACAGGACAGCTGGGGAGGGACTCTTTGTCAGGGAGTATAGTCATAGGACAAGGGGTAATGGCTTTAAACTAAAAGAGGGTAGATGTAGATTAGATATAAGGAGGAAGTTCTTTACTCAGAAGATGGTGAGGCACTGGAACAGGTTGCCCAGAGATGCTGTGGATGCCACATCCCTGGAAGTGTTCAAGGCCAAGTTGGATGGGGCTTTGAGCATCCTGGTCTAGTGGATCATCCTGGTCTAGGTGTCCCTGCCCATGGCAATGGGGTTGGAATTAGATGGTCTTTAAGGTCCCTTCCAACCCAAACCATTCTATGATTCTATGATTCTGTGAAATCTAGGATTTAATTCAGTTGCTAAACATGGGATGTAGTCATACTTCAGACAACTTAAGGTGTCCAGGATATTCTCATGAGGATGATGTATAATAAAGTTGGCACAGTTTCACTTCATAAACGAGGGACACTAGGGCTATTAGACATGTCTCAGGATATCCTTCCTTACTGGGGCCACAGAGAAACTAGAAGAAACCCAGAAGAAAGTCAACTATACAGGGGCTTGCCTTTAGCATTATGGATAAAGACCTACAACACTCAGCTTGGTAATGCAGGAATAACTGCAATGAGCAATGCAGAGGTAAGCAAAGTATGTGATGCCTAGATGAAGTAGAATTCCAGTAGAATTCCTATTTATTCAACAAATACAGATAAATTAGTGAGACATATATTTAGATTCTGTAATATGATCAGGAGCTTCCAAACACAGTAGTTTGAAATCTTGCCTCTTAATTAATTCACCTGATGCTTTATATATTATTGCATACTTTACATATGCACATACTTTACATGTGCACATACATAATACGATATTTTACATGAGGCTATCAAATAGCAAAGGAATTGTATTTTTTTGTTTGTTTTCAAATCCATTTTCTCTTTTTCATAGCTTTCAGTAATCCACAGAACAAACAAAACAGTATTCCTTTCAAATGACTTATGACTTCCTTTCATATAGCCTCACTCAATTCTCTAACGCTAGATCTTGAAGATATTTATTAGAAAGAAAAATATTTTGAAGAACTAGGTCAGGGACCAGCACCCAACATAGCCTACATGATTTCTTTGTACACAGTAAAAGCTAATGGTGAGGCTGATATGTGAACAGTTTACATTCGCTTTTTTAAATGTCTAGATTTAGAATTTAGTCCTTATGGACTGCACAGATGCATAGCATTGTGTGCTAGTTTCTCAGCTGGCACAGAGATTGAAAAATAAACTTACATTTCTGACATAGAAACCTGAAACTTTGTCATCTTTGACAGTGTTTTCTTTATAGCATATTTTATGTTGGAAAGCAAAATCAAAAAACAAAAGCAAGTAAACTAACAAAAACAAAAACCCCAATTAAACAAACAAACAAATAAACAAAAACAACACAGACCTTCTAGGATTTCACTATGAAACAGTGCCTGTAAATCTCAGCATCATGATTTATGATAGATCTCATTTTAATCTTCTTCTAAGCATTCTTTTCCTGCTTTTTTTCCTTGAAACCTCATAAAGAGTGTGTTGTGAGGGGCCACTCTTAGTCTACCTTCATTTTTCTTCCCATATTCTTCAAACAATTAACTGAAACAGAATAACTAGTTAAGCATGTTAGAGAATCATATGCTTTGCTTACACTGGTAAACAGATCGTGGCAAGAATCAACTGAGCTAACAGAATCAGCTGGGCTAACATACTTGTCTAAAAAAGAGCTAACTGAAATGGTCCAGTCTAGAGCCAGGGACTGAGTTAAAAACTGATCAGTAAAGGTGACTGACCTCTGGTGGTTGAGGTCTCTCAATTTTTCTTTTTGTTTTGCAGTGTCATATATGCAATGCAAAGGAAACTTGGGATGCTGTTTGAGGATTCCAGTATTAACTTCTACTTGATTTTTAAGGCATTTGAACTTGGATTTCCTTCCAGATTTTGGGTAAGAAAGAGTCGTCCTGGAAGGTTAATATTCAGAATAGCAACAAGGATTCACAACCAAAAGTATTTGCCTCATATTCTTTTTGTCATTTTTATTGCATGGTCTGAAGGAAATAAATTTTGCAGACTCATAGACAAGGATGAAAAAGCTCAACAATATTTTTTGCTGTATCATTGAATTCTTTATTCATTCATCAGACCCTCAGTTCAGGATTTGATCTCTAAGGAACAGTAACTATGCTCAAATGAACCTGAAGAGATTTAGATATGTGAGAACATTGTCTCTTGCTTCCTATGTAGTAATAACTCCTGTAGACATTGATATGATCTGATATTATTGCTAGTACAATTATGGAACAATCTAAATGTCACCTTTAACAAATACGACTGAACTGGCAGCTGTTTCTAACTTTACTCATGGCTGGCTAATTATCTGTTTTGTGACCTTCCTCAGAAACACTTATAAGCAGTCATTTAACCTCATTTAATCCTGTCTAGCTGTATTGGGTGTGTGCGGCAAGGTTTTTACAGTGGGCAGGCTTGTATGACTGTACTCTGTGAGGAGGAGCCAGGGCCTTCCCCATGTCAGACACAGCCAGTTCCAGATGGCTCCAAAGGCCCCACCAGCAGGGCAGTGAAAATAGCGGCGCCTCTGTGAAAATGTATTTAAGAATCATAGAATCATTTAGGTTGGAAAAGACCTCTAAGATCATCAAGTCCAACCTTTAACCTAGCACTGCCAAATCACCATTAAACCATACCCCTAAGCACCACGTCTGCACTTGTTTTGTATACCTCCAGGGATGGCGCCTCAACTGCTTCCCTAGGCAGCTGGTTCCAGTTTTTCACAACCCTTTCAGAGAAAAAATTGTTTCTAATATCCAACCTAAACCTCCCCTGGCACAATTTGAGGACATTTCTTCTTGTCCTGTTATTGTTGCCTCAGAGAAGAGACTGAACCCCACCCTGCTACGCTCCTTTGAGGTAGTGGTAGAGAGCAATAAGGTGTCCCCTCCGCCTCTTTTTCTCCAGTCTAAACAACCCCAAGCTCTCTCAGCTGCTCCTCTGTAGATATGTTCTCTAGACCCTTCAGCAGCTTCTTTGGACACACTCCAGCCACCTCAATGTCCTTCTTGCAGTGAGGGGCCCAAGACTGAACACAGTATTTGAGGTGTGGCCTCACCAGAGACAAATACAGTTGGACAATCACTTCCCTGGCTCCACTGGCGATGCTATTTCAGATACAAGCCAGGATGCTGTTGGCCTCCATGGCCACCTGAGCACACTGCTGTCTCATTTTCAGCCAGCTATCAACCAATATGCCCAGCTCTGTTTCACCAGCCAGCTTTCCAGCCACTCTTTCCCCAGCCTGTAGCGTTGCATGGGGTTGTTGTGCCCCAAGTGCAGGACCTGGCACTTAGCCTCATTGAACCTCCTACAGCTGACCTCGGCGCATCAGTTCAGCCTATTCAGATCCCTCTGCAGAGCCTTCCTACCCTAAAGCACTTGCACCCTATCAGTGTCATCTGCAAAATTACTGAGGGTGCACTTTATCCCCTCGTCCAGATCATTGATAAAGATATTGAAGAGAACTGCCCCGATACTGAGCGCTGGGAGACACCACTAGTAACCAGTTGTCGAAACTGAAGTTGTCCAAAACTTTCAAGTTGTCCAAACTGACAGACTTACTGCATGCTACAACCTATGGGCCTTTATCTCTTCTTAAATTATGTGGTGTCCCCAAGAAGAATTTGGTTCCATCAGCATTTGAACTACCCTTAAAGAAGTTTTAAGTTGCTACTAGGGCATCACTTGGCCTAGTACACATTCACTTCACCAAACTGAAGAAGTTTGTTCCCTCCGTCTCCTAGCTCACATACCATCTTGTTAGCCCATCACTGGACCTTCTCCAGCTTCTGCCTATACCTCTTGAACTGTGGAGTTCAAAACTGGAAATATTGGAATTCATTGGAAATAATGGTATTCCTTACCAACACCAGGTATTACCGCAATAACTTCATGAAACCTGCTGAAAAGGTTTTCCTGATGTAGCCCAATATGAAGTTTTCTTCATTCGCACAGTGAGTTTATACTCAGCCTGGAATCTGTCATAAGCCCAAGTTGTTGTTTGTTGTTATTGTTTTTGTAGTTGTTTTGTTTTGTTGCTGCTGTTGTAATTATTTTAGTCTGTCTGTTTTGGTTTATTTTGTTTTGTTTTTGAAAAATTACCATTCTACATGTCTTTTTTGGCATGTTATAATGCAGGTGGTTACTCCTCTCCAAGTTCACAACTCTGCACATCTTGAGTGTCTGTTTGCCTAATCTTCAGATTTATTGAAGCTACTCTGAATGAAGGGCTGCCATTCTTTTTGTCTAATTCTGAAAAGTATTGCTCTTAAATATCCACAGTATTCAGCATTTTCAGATTATAAACTGATGACAGTTTTCACAATAACAGTGATTAGAGTATAAATAAAACAAAATAAAACAGAATTACCTGAGGTGGAAGCAGTGGTAATCTTACATAAGCAAGCAGCGTACTTAGGTCACTGCATCGCCTCTGCATATCATACTTCACCCACATCATTAAGGCATGGAAAATGGTCTCTTCATCAGGAACATTCACATCATCGCTAGCAAGAAGTTTATGGAGTTCTTTAGCTGGTAGAAGTAAAAATTCTTGATTTCTTATAACTTCCATTATATTCTCCTGAGAAGAGGAAAGTATTTCAGATTCAGTAATACTGGAAAAATGCAAAAGCAGTTGTTAAAGCTAATAAATCCATACGATTAGTCAATATCTGTCATACCCAGCTTTCTTACAGCTTATGAGAAAAAAACAATGATTATAGTTAAACAGCTATATTTGTAATTCATATATGAATGTATTCCAAAAGCAAGAGGAAGGCAATATGGTAATATTGTAATTAAAAAATGTCAGAATTTGGTTAGCCAGAATGGCTAGTGCCAAGCTGCATACTGTTTTAAATTTTTATAAATTTAGTTGTAATTGAGCACAGTCAATGTATTTTAAATCCTTATATGCATATGCACGCATTTCCCTGTATTTTTCACTACCTGATACATTTCTCAAGTAACCTGTCAGTCAGATACAGCTGTATTATCAATAGCCAGATAATGGTTGTCTATAAATATAAGGCTGAGGGAAAGATCAAGATCATGAATTTAGCATTACTTCATGAATTTGCTTAAAATAGATTTTTACTGTCCAGCTAACAGACAAAATGTATACAGCATTTAAAATCTCACAGTACTGAAATTTATTACACATATAGGAATAACAAAAATATTAAACTAAACAAAAGTACTTTATTTAGGTGACTACATCCTAGGTGAAGTGCTCTCTGAACTACCTACCCTACAAGAACAGGACACAACAGAAATGCAGTTCTGAGGGGTATCTTTATCCAAATGTTTCTTTTTGGGAGCTTGATCTCTGTGGAGAAATTGCAAGTGTGTTCTCATATTCATACAAAACATGGATAGTATTGGTGGGAAAAATGAGTTATAAGATTTGATAGATAAAAGACAGTCATAATTTTCATAATGATATTATGGATAGACATTGAAAATAAGATGAGAAGCAGAGAAGAAATAACAAAACAGAAGTCAAGGACTTAAAGGGAAGAACATCAAAACTGAGGGAAGTGGGTAACTCCACTGCTATACCGTTAACATGTCAAAATTCAAATTGATGCTGTTTATATTTGCTTGTTTGGGTTTGGGCCAGGGAAAAGACTGACTGATTATTAGGAACTGAACTAGAATTAACATCATCTTATTAAGATAATATATCTGATACAGAGAAAAGTGGGCCAAGACTTAAAACACCAGAATTATACTCTGACCCTAGTAAGTCATATTTTGTCCTTTTATTCCCACCTAATACAGGGAAATGGTGATTTTAATTCCCCAGCATCATATATATTGAAAGTCACTGTTTAAAAGAATCTTTTTAACACTATCTGTGTGGTTTTTTGTTTGTTTGTTTGTTTTGGTATAAGATAGCAGATAGAGATAAATAATAAAGACAGATATGACAAAATCATGAGAGACTGAAATTCATTTAATTGTGTGAGGCAATTACATGTCAACTTATACATGCAAATAAAATAAATCAAGTAAAGCTGAAAGTGATGCTTATTATTATGAATTTGAACACTTCTGCATGTAAAACTTTTAATAATGCACAGCTTTTCAAGTTTATATACACAAACAAAAAGGGATGCCAACACACGAGGTAATCAAATGTGTATATATATATATATATGTTCATAATCTTTCTTAACTGTGCTGTTACGTTCATATAACTGATAATTACATACTAAAACATCATAGAATCGCAGAATCATAATTTAGGTTGGAAAAGACCTCTAAGATCATCAAGTCAAACCAAGTCCACCATTAAACCATGTCACTAAGCTGTACATGTACACATTTTTTAAAGACCTCCAGGGATGGTGACTCAACCACTTCCCTGGTCAGCCTATTTCAATGCTACACAATCCTTCCAATGAAGAAAATTTCCTAATACACAACCTAAACCTCCTGTGGTGCAACTTAAGGCCTGTCTTATCGATTCGTGCTTAGGAGAAGTGAATGACTCCCATCCCACTATAGCCTCCTTTAAAGTATTTCTGGAGATCAGTAAGGCCTCCTGAGCCTCCTTTTCTCCAGGCTAACCAACCCCATCTCCCTCAGCCGCTTCTCCGTAGATTTGTTCTCTAGACCCTGCAGCACCTTTATTGCCCTTCTTTGGACAACTCCAGCCACCTCAATGTCCTTCTTGTAGTGAGGGGCCCAAGACTGAACACAGTATTTGAGGTGTGGCCTCACCAGAGACAAATACAGATGGACAATCACTTCCCTGGTCCCACTGGCGATGCTATTTCAGATACAAGCCAGGATGCTGTTGGCCTCCTTGACCACCTCAGTACACTGCCGGCTCATATTCAGCTGACTATTAACCGATAACCCCAGGTCCCTTTCTGCCAGGCAGCTTTCCAGCCATCCTGTAGCCTTGCATGGGATTGTTGTACCATGAGTGCAGGACTCAGTTATTTTTAAATTGCTTGAGTAAATGTCAAGAGGTAGCTAAAAAAATTTTTTTATGGACTGAGGTTTTAATCTGTTGACTTCTAATAAAGCATGGTTAAATTGTTTGTCTACAATGCTGTACAACAGCTTAGAAATGTAAAGGAAATAGTCTGCAGGCACTTAACTAAAAGTTGGCTTAATTCATTTTAATTAAAAAGTCATAAAACTTAGAAAATTTCATTGCACTTTTCAGTAAAATGATTTATAAGCCAAATTTTAATTAAGGTTGGTTAAACAGACATTAAATCCCATTATGAAGAATATATAACTTGACTTGTTAATAGGAACCAGTATCGAACTTTGCAATAGCATATTAATTCAAAGACCTAACATTATTGAGAAGCATTATGATGGTAGAATACATTTTATGAACTTAATTTTGAAGAACACTCAGAGCAGTGGCTCTGAATTCATAATAATATTTTTAATATTATTATGATTGATTTTTTATCATTTTAAATTGTGTTTTCATTCGAATATATACTTAAGGAGAACTTATTCTAGCCTCTGTACAGACTTAGCATTAACTGAAAGGAATATCCACCAGTTTCCAGACAAAACATATGAGTTTGGTAAGCCCAAATCTTCTACACATTTGAATTTACAGTAGTTTTCTGTGAGTCGGATCTGAGTATTGTAGAAATAGCTATTTTTTAAATCTTTACAGAACTGTAACTACTTTGTATATGTATACATACACACACATTTATGTTATATTCATATATGTTTTACATATATAAAACAACACTAAAATCCAGTTTTTTTTTTTATTTTCAGAGCTTCAGAGCTCTCTCCTTCAAGTATTTAGTAGTTCCTAAGTTGACTATTGAGTTTATAACACCTATAGACCACATTTTAATTTCCTGAGATTCATTTCATTTGGAGCAGCAAAGTGTATTTCAATGGGCTGCTATTTTATCACAACAGAAATAGTTTATTATAAGTTTTCATTACAGAAAAAAAAATCTGCTTCTCTTTTAAAATAAAGTTGGCCTTCATTTTTTGCACTTCAGGGAGCAGGATACAACGGATATCTGCAATCTACTGGTTAAGCTTTTCAGGATAGACGGAATAGTATTCTCCAGGTCCAAGATAGTCACTGAGCTACTCAGTCCTGATGTAGTGAAGTGCTTTTAGGAACGCTTAGGTCCATGGAAGCTCAGAAACCGTAACTTTGAGAAAAAAGGTACTCAGCATTTAAACATGTTCAGGGTTATGTGACAGAGGTTTATGAGTTTTAAGGTTTATGAGTTACAGTTTTTGACCTGTAATTTTTGACTCTGGTACTTAAGGAACTTTGTAGATCTGGTCTTCATGTCTTTTCTCATATAAGTCTCGTAAGATCAACTGAGATGTGTCTAATGCTTCTCCTGCATGGGTCATTCACTTAGCCATTCCCTTAAGCAAGAATTATAACATTTTAATTAAGTATTGTATTTTTGCTTTTAAATTAGAAAAGGTAACACAGTAGAAAGTATGAGAGTCTCTGAAGTCACAGAGAAAGCTGTGTCTCATGTGGCTGACCTACTTTTTCAAAATGATCATGAAATAACCGTTGCTGTGGGGCTATAGCATTTCCATGATAGAGCTGTTTCACTTTTAAACCTTTACAACAGCAGAGAGGATTAGAATTAAATGACCATAAAGTATTATCTGAGTGAAATAATGTAAACAAAATATATCTATATTTGAAGGTAGATAAATAAGCATCTGAGTATATGAGTCTAACAGATTATGCACCATAGGAACACTAATGAACTAATGAAATTATACTACTACCACAAAGAATTTAATAAAAATGAGTTCTATTACCTATATCCTTATAATGATGTTATCAGCACAAATGAATTAGATTTTTTTTTAATCAAGACTTGTAATGATCATTATTTCACATGGAATCAAATTATCTTGCAAAAGTTAGTTCTTATTGATGTTTATGTCATTGAATTCACTAATCAGCATGTATGCAGTTGTAAGAAAGAACCTGAAAATTATTTCTTCTACATTATTAAAAAAATGAAATAATTTCATATCTTGACCGTCAAAGTATGTCATGTTCTGAGAGTGCTAGTTAGAATCTGTTACAACATCAGAGTTGCTGTAGCAGTAAAATGCTTAGCAGTACTTTTGGGTTTGGATTAAGGGTTTTTATTTAAGAAGTTTTATGCCTGATTGATTTTGATACTGTGACCTTTTCAATATGAAAATGAGAAATCCTTGAAATAATTCTGAAAATAGGCATCCATACACTAGTTTTTTATTTAAGTAGTAAGTAGCTAGTGTCAATGAACATTTTAAATCGTATTGCTTTTTGTTTTAAACATAAGTCTTCATTAGAACATATGAAGTAAATGAATAAATAGCACATCTTATTTCCATATTAAATTATATATTATACTTGCTGAAGTGTTAAAAACCTGAAAGAAATTTTGATTTTGGTCAAGCCTCACACTATTTCAGTCTGGAATTACTGCTGCTGTGCATTGAGTTCTGTCCAATTGCTTTGTATGCCCAATTTTCTGTACCAGCTGTATATCATATAAGACTATATTCCCTATTTTCAGCATTACTAAAACTACCTGCTTTTGCTAAGACTGTCCTATCATGTATCATGTACTGTCCTATCATGTATCTTCTTTCCTAAGGTGAATGGCCCTTTCAAGTTCCTTAACTCTCATTAGACAAAAGTCTAGTACTCTCTCATCTAAGAGAGAGCTCCACCTGCCCTGTGTAATCCAAAGAGTCACATATTTCTTCTGGTACCAGATGCCAGGCAGATGTTGCTATTACTAAAGGGATATAAAGACTGGGGTGTTAAAAGGATAGGAGCTAGCGGAAAGAGATTTTGTAGCTGTATGCTCCTCTGAACTGTGTCAGTGAGAACAGAGAGCAGCAGCTGCTGCTTTTTGGGGAGAACAGATAACAAGTGAGGATAGAAAAGACAGTGACTACTGTATTATCTCACTGAAATCTAAATAGAGACTTCTAGATGACAGAGTTAGATTACCACAATGTCACAACTTTCTTTACTTGCAACCTTCAAATTAAATATTTTTCCAAAGTTTTAAGTTTTTAGGATATGACTGCAGAATTAGCCAGATTATATAGTCTAATTCAGGTCAATATTATGTGGCATACTGGGATTTCACAGTCTAAATGTAGTTCACTATCTGTTGCTAATAGACATTTGCTGATATGCCAGTTCACCATAATAAAGTGGCTAAAACTTTCAAGCTAGAGTGCTCTAATCTTGCACACTTCCTTAATTTGGTCTGAATAAAGTTTGTTTCCTGCTTTGCAGAAGGATCTTGGCTCACACATGCCTCATGCATTCTTTTTCATATCTAAGAAAACCCAAGAAGACTAAGCCTGCACATGAAAGAGATACAGCTTGCTAAATGGATTAGAATAACTGTATATCTTGGTCCCATGGATAGTCTTCCAAAACTTTCTGGAAGGTCTTGTATCTCATAAGCCCTTAAACTTCTGGGTACTCTCTTTATATGAAAGATGCTCAAGCAACCACTGGAACAATCACTGGAGAAATACCACTCCATAACTGGTACCTCTGTTGGTGAAGGAACAAAACCATTTTGTAGGATAGGAGGACATGAGGACCATCATTTGCAACTTAATGCAGGGCAGGATAATTAATAACTGGGTAAGATGATGAGTTTAGGAGAAAGGGATGTCTTTCACTAAAAGCCCTGTCAACGCTCCCCACAGCCTTTGGGCATTGATAGAACACTATCCATGGACAGAATAAAACTCAGGATGGGAGTATACATACATACATACATATTCTGTAGAAAGCACACCACCTATTAGCCCATATTGATCAAACCAGCCCTTGTAACACACTCATGACTGTGGCCAAGATTTGGAATTGCAGTTTATAGCATCTTAGTCAAGTGGAGTAAAGATAACATTAGGGTTAGAGAAGACAAAAGCCACAAAATCAGCCCTGTTGCGCTTTGGGTTGCTCAGCGAAGGTTACAAGTGTGTCTCAACGTTGAATATAACTTACTGTGCATGAGTATGGTGTATGCTAGAGGCCAAAACCTGTGGATTAATAAAGCCCGCAGGTAATTCTTTACTACTACACAACGAGGGGGAATGCTGATATTTAATTACAGTGGTGTGACTCCATCTTTGTAATCTGGCCTTTGAACCACATCATAGCCCAGGTTTGGATGCATAAAAGCATGAATGCAAACTTTCAACATTTATGTGAAGCGCCTCTCTCCCCCACCCCTGTATTATTTTTTATTATTTTTAGCCTTAATGGAGCCTTTGCCTTGTTTACTCTGACTACAGGCACAGAAAAAGAAAATGAAGGACAACAAGCCTAACAAGAAACTTGTATAAATCCAAACTGATTAAAACAAAGCTAGAAATCAGAAAAGAAAAAAAAAATATATATATATATGCACATATACATATTCCTTACTGTTAAAGGATGAAGCTTTAGAACTTATTTCTAGTGGGGCAGACAGGGAACAGGTCTATTATAGCCTGTATAATAGTTTAGGATGCAAAAGGGATTATATGATGTGGTTTCCTGAGAGCACAGGGAATAGTGTTGGTTTCCCTCTCAGTTTTGTTTTAACCCAGTTACCCTTCTGTTGAACCTAATAACATTTGATTCACTGAAGAGTGTTTCCTATAAAGGCATCATCTCGAGGACATCTGGAGATGGATAATTTGCCACTTTTGCAGTAGCTTGCAGAAGTAATCATCCTCAGCATTAAAATGCATGTCTAATTTTGCATTTGAACTTGTCTGTCTTCCACTAATACATACCAGTTCTTATTATGAACTTCTGTGATTAATTAGCCCATTAGCACCAAAACTTAAAAAAACAAATAAACAAACAAACAAACAAAAAAACACTTCTAAATAACCTCGAGTCTTTAAT
Source organism: Anser brachyrhynchus (assembly GCF_964034855.1). NCBI lineage: Eukaryota > Metazoa > Chordata > Aves > Anseriformes > Anatidae > Anser > Anser brachyrhynchus. The sequence goes on along the minus strand of NC_137694.1, from coordinate 170,926,153 downwards.
TACTCTCCACAGTGTAAAGATTTGCAACAATAGTGTTTGCCTTCATTAGCTATCTCAAAGCGTATGTGTTCTGTATCAGATGTGATATAGCCCATTGCTGAAGAATCCTTCACTGAAGTTTTGCTTGAGGAGTGAAGTGTTAAAAATTGTATTTTACAGTATTTCAGATTCAGCAGTAATTTTAGGTGAAACCAAATATTAAAAAAAAAAAAAATCACAGCAGAGACGTAAAAACTTTAGCATTTCTGATTACTTAATACAAAATCTTCATATTGAAGAAAAGTATATGCCTTCCAAAAGCATTCTTGAGAACAAGCAGCCCATCATAGGAAAAATAAAAGTTCAGGAAATGCCTCAGTCATTTGCCTGAATCAGTCTCACACTTTTCCTCTTCCATTGTCAGGTGCTAATCTACTGCTAATCTAATCTAGTTAAAAAACCTATCACTGAACATTTGTGAGACTTTTATTTACTATGAAAGATGAGGCTATATTCCAAATCAGAAAAACACTAGAGCACAAAAAATTCTGACGAAGAAACACCTTTCTCTGTAAAGTTGGCTTCCAAAGACTTCCAGTCCACAAGCTAGTCTGAAGAAAGTAAAATGGTAACTGCTCTCTGCAGTTATAGCACCTCCATCCTTCAAGCTCATGGTTAAATACAGGTTAATTCTAGAGACAGAATGTTATGTTACAAAGTTAATTAAAATGCCTATACAGACCCCTAAAAAATGGAAACATTCAGCACTCCACAGTATTTCAGAATATAGAAAAATTCACACAAAGACCTGTGATCACCAACAGTGGTGATTTCCATATCTTTTCCAACAAAATAATGGTATATATTACAATGTAAAATAACCCCTGTATTACATTTTGATTAGTTTGTCAAGACACAAGGCTCCTGAAAACTTGTCACATTAGGTTACTGGTTTTGATAGAACACCTAAAAAACTGTTAAATGAATGCTGAAAATATATTACCCTATTGTGTGAATCCCAAAGGACAAATTTCAGACTGAAGTGAAACTGTAAAACATTTGCCTTCCTGCACATTACAGTGATTGAAGTGACAGATACTCTTATTTATTGGTTGTTAAGAAATGACTGATTTGGAAGTAAAAGACATGTTTCACTCTGTCCAGGACTCTGCATGTTGCCATCAAATAATCTCATGCTGTTTACTATTATGTAGTCTTAGTGTTGGTTCTTTATTGGGAAGGGAAAGGAAGAAAAAGGAACTTTATAGCTGTGTCTAGTCGTTCTATTCTTTTTAAAATCCACCACTTAAAAAATCATCTGTAATTTTTAAAGCAATCTAATTACCCAAGCAAACTGCCCCCAAACTCAGCATCCCAAGCTATGTTGCTACAAAGTCATTGGTCCCTTACATAATTAAGTTTTCCTTGTAAAGCAATAATTAAAAAAAAAAAATCTGGGTTAATTATCAGTCATCTAAAATTTGTACATGTATTTCTTACATATATATATTTATCAACATGAATAAACAGAGTATTTCACATGGAAATAAACAGAACACTACTTGAAGAGATTTACACCTGTAATTATGCTAACACAGTGGACTTTAAAACAGAAGGGAGTTATAAACATTCTCTAAGATAAAGAAAACAAAAATATGGAGATCTGCTAAATTTTTAGGAGTAGATTTCCTGATCTCTTAATATTGTAGAAGGTACTAATTGCATTTTAAAACGTGTTTTTATTCTGATAAGCCTACTGATAGCTGATGCACTTTTAGAAATAATATAGGTACCTAGAAATTGCTTACTGTTTAAGCTCTCATGGAGCATAAAAAGAGCTGTATGGATTTACAGCAAACAATGGTCTACTTACGACCAGTAACCAGATATATTTTTTTAACAGCAACTGGAAGGAACTTTAAAGGCTAATTGTCAGATGCTCTCTGTGCATCACGTATTTTGGAAATTTGTGATATTAGGGATTTTCCATGCAAGGTTGATTTTTAGAAGACCTTTGTGGACAGTTCTTCAATTTATTTAGTAGGACTTTGAATCTGTTTAGGTTTTGTCTCCATAGAATCCCTTGCAGTCGATTACATAATTAAACACGTTTGTAAAAGTCTTTCCTTTTGTTTGCTTTTAAATCCATTGCTCAAGTGTTCTTGATGAAGCTTAATTCTTGAACTGAGGGAAATAATATCCCATTTTCCCTTTCCATGACATTTATGCCTTTTGTATCTAATTACAGCCTCTCCAGCAGTCATATCTACATCACTGCCAAAAGCAAAACCAACAACAAAACAAAACAAAACTCTTTATATGGAGATAGGGAGCTTTCCCAAATCTTCAATTATTATTCTAATATTATCCTTAGCTAAATCTAAACAGTGCCCTAGCAACAGCCTTGCAATGCCATTCCAGGATGACTTTACTCCACATGATCCAAGGAAAGAGAACACCTCACATGCTTCTTCCCATGAAAAAGAAACCTAAGCAGCAGGATATATACTTGACCTGGATAGCAGAGTATACATGTACGTATATGCACACACATCTACTTAGATAAGATAATCATTGATTTTTTTTATTAGAGCTTTCTAGTTTTAATATATTCTTTGTGAAATTAGATGATTAGAACCATAAGCAATATTAAAAGTGCAAACAAACCTTGGAGTCTAACAGTAGAATTTGATGTTTCCTATTTTCTCCTCTATTCCTTTCTAAACACTTCCTAGCACTCCGCTTATTTTAACTAGCCTAACACCTCAGCTAGCATTCTTAGAGCGAACAACTGATCTTAATAAACAAAAGCTGTGTTTTGTTTTTTTTCCCTACCTGACAAGAGATAGCTACTCAACATTCCTCATCAATGTATGCAGATTGTTCCTCCACATGCAATAACTTAAAGGTATATTTAATTTATTCGGCATTATATGCTTAGCATCGCAAGATCTTTTTGCAATGTCTTAGAGTCAGTTTGTGGTTTTTACTACCCTCAGTAACTTTATACTGTCTATAAAGAAATTTTATTTCATTGTTTACTCTTTTCCAATATGATTTATGACAATGTTTAATTGAGTAATTCCCAACATACATTCCTTGTAGTCCTCACTAGTAACTTTTTACACAGTAACATCTGTACCTTCATTCTCATCCTTTGTTTGCGGACTTTTAGAAAGGCAAATACAGAATAGAAAAACTGTTTCTATATTTCCATAGATTTGTGAAATGTGTATTTTTTTCCATAATAAAATTTATTTCAGTCTTCCATGTTTTTAATCAATTTTTCTGCCTGTTTTCTTTTATTATGGTTTAACTAAATTATCTGTTACAGACCTCAAGGTAATCAGTTTCTGTCTTGTGGGACTTTTCCTTCTTTTTTTGCTCTGCCATCTCACTAGTGTCACATTAATAAGCTTACATTTTTTCTCTTACCAAGGACAACTTTGATGTTAGCTTACATAAAACCTAACAGGAATTGATATCATTCAGCATTCCTACTCCATTGTACAGTGACACATAAATAAAACAGAATCAAAGTAGCCATATTTTAATATAATTTCTTTTTCCAGCAGGTGTTTTACAAAGAAATCTTTATGGGGTACTGAATTAGGTAATGCGTCTCCATACTATGTTCCAGATAAGTCAAATCACATCTAACAAGGAAGAGGTTTTTATCAATTGTAGAACAAATAATTCAGCTGCAATACAGCTCAGCAGATCCTGATGGGTATAACAGACTTTGAGAACTTTGAGAACTAAGATGTTAACAGATGTTACTCAAATGTAATTTAGCTATGAAAAGTGGACTTTCACCCAGCAACTTATTCCACATAATTCATTCGTCTATGCTGATATGTTTGAAATTTGTAATAAGCAAAACACAAGTCAAACAAAACAAAGACATGCTTGCAAAAACATGCTTGCAAAATCGTTTCTGTGGAATGGACATTTATGAGAAAGTCATAAGAATAAATTATTAAGATTTTCTACTGCAAGTAGAAAAGCAACCAGGTATACTTAAGAATTACTTCTCAGGTCATATCTTTCAAAAAATGTAATTAAATCCTAATTAATATAAAGTTTTAATGATTCCTAGGAATTTCACAAATATCTCTCAAATTCTGTCTATAATAACAACCATCTGCATGAACTTTGAGTAGGTTTTGCAGCTGATTATATTGGTTTAAAGAAAAAAAATTGGATGTCTCTAAAATATCAATCCTCAGGGATAAACAGCAGAGGTGTTTAGTGTTAGTTATAGTGCTTATTCCACATGTCAGTATATGACTAGTCTTTAAAATCAAAACGCTCCTTGTGCTTAGCTTTTATGAAAAGCAGTAGGGTGAAAGAAAATTGATTGGTTTTGGTCACTGTGTTGTCATAGATCCAGTTCAGAAAAGAAGTAAATGTTTCATAATAGCTGTTGATTTCCTCAGTTTTGACTTCTTTATGTGGAGAGAGTATATGTACAAGTTGTTACCTTCTAAATGTATAGGTTGATTTTTGTGTGCTGTGCTACTTACTAACTCCACAGTTTGACCATTTTAGAACTGCACTACGGTAATGCAGTAAAATTCACAGTTACATCCCAATGTTGAGAGTTTTGCCTTTTTAACCAGTAGATAACATTAAAATAAAATAAGTAAAATAAAATAAAATAAAAAATCCAAGTTCCCTTTCTTATATCTCTAAATGTAAATTTACCAGCAGAATGTGCTTAGTTTGCAGTCAGCTGTTTAGTAGCTACTATTTCTTCATAACTTACAATAATTAGTGTATTTCTTTGAAATTATTTTAATTACAATGACATGAATATAATTTAATGCTTATGGATATTATTAATTGAATCATGTTAGACAGTAAGACCATGAATATATATATATATATGCATGTAATTGTGCATATATGTGTATATACACCCACGTATGCCTATATGTATATACGTACACATATATGCTGACTCTGAAGGCATCTCACTGCAGGGTTTTGGATATGTTCTGGATCATAGCTCTAATCTCATGAAAAACAACAACAACAATAAAAAAAATCATTACTGATTGAATAAATGCTACTGAAAATTGAAAATCACAGAATGTCACAAAGAATTAAAGCTAATTAGTTTGTGAAAATTATATTTTCCCTTGATTGGACAGTGATGAAATATAATGAGCTTAGAATTAATGCATCAGATTGACTTACGAAACAGAAACATAAAATCATTTAGGTAGAAAGGAACCTCTGGAAGCCATCTAATCCAACCCTCCTCAAATCATGGCTCATTTCAAACGTAGGTCAGGATGCTCAGGGCCTTATTGAATCTAGCTTTGAATATTTCCAAGCGCAGAGACTGCACAGTTTCTCTAAGAAACCTGTTACAATGAGTACTACCATCACTGTGAATAAAAGTTTTTCAATGGAAATTGCTTTTCTGCCACTTGGGATTGTTGCCCAACATCCTCTCATTGCGCACAATTGTGAGAATGGTTTTTATCTTTTATCTTTTCTACAAAGGTAGCTGAAAATAGTGATTGGGTCCCACAGAGTTTTCATTTCTCCATGAAGCTTTCGTTTCTCCATGTTGAATAAACCCAGTCCCCTCAGGCTCTCTTCATATATCATGCTTCCTGCTTCAGCTTGGTAGGTGGTTCAGTTTCCTCTTGAACTAAAATGCCACCAGCTGAAAAATTCATTCCAGTTACAGCATCATGGGTCTTAAGTAGAAGGAAATAATTATTTCTTTAAACCTTATGACTAAATTGATAACGTTGACTAAAGCCACATGTCATTCAGATAGTCTGCAGATGTATAAATGCATATATGTGGATGCAGAAATGGATTAATCCAATGCAAGATTAAGACATTTCAATTATGAATTTTTACCATATCCATTACAGTATTTTTTGGTCTTGTTTTCCCTTTTTTATTTCAGTAACATGAACAATACTTTCTTTTGGCTTTTCTGCTATCCACATATAACCAAATACCTTTAGAACAAAACTTGAAATTGAAACTTTTAAATAAAGCAGCAGTAACTAGTGTAAGAACATTTTTCTTGTGATTTTTCTGAGTGTTTATATTTTTGTTCTGTTTTGCTTTGTTTCCTAACATCTTCAATCTTCACATTTAGATAAGGAAACAAACACCAAAAAGTTTTAAATAATAACCTGAACACATTTTTTCCTTTTTTTTTTTTTTTTTTCAGGTTAATGAAATTTTCAGTAGAAGTCTTTGGAGGTAAAACCTCCAAAATTTTGTTAGTACTGCAAAACAGAGAACAAAATTTCTGACCTGCACAGCTGCAAAATGGATATGAGCCAAATAAGCTGATTATTCCAAATGCAATATAGAAATAAATTCTTCCCTTACACACTTATTTCAAATAGAGCAGTTCATATCCACATAAAATAGAAATTAACCCTCAATATTAATATACAAGTAAATAAATAAAATTGTTGGAATGGAGTCTTAACACTCTTAACTTAACACTCTTCTCTTACCTTCAAATGAGCAAAGCTAAAGAAACTGTGCCTGGCAAGTCTCAGATGACAAATCAACTCTGGGCCATTAAGGTGAGCTGAGACCTACCCTAATCGAAAGCATGAATAAAAATAGATGGTTTTATAACTGAAAAGAACACCTTTATAATTTCCTTTCCTTTTTTCTTTTTCCTTTTTTTTTTTTTTTTTTTTTTTCATTTCCTCACTACCTTTAAGGAAATTCTGAAGTGCTGGGTAAAAATAAATTAATATATTCCTGATAAGTTTACATATTTTCTAATCACTTACTACTCTCTGTAGTATTTCAGATGTGAGTAGCAGACTTAGAATAAGATCTGTATCAGCAACTACTCCAAGGCCATCTTTTGGGAATGTCACATATAACTTGGAAAGCAACAATGTTTTCTGTGCAAAAGATCATCTAATTAAAATATATTAGTTACATGAATTTTAGATTACTTATATTAAATATTAAATGTAGTTATGTAAACAATTTAATACGTCCTATTGACTCTGTTGTTTCCAACGTTTAACTCTTAGACTTTTTAGCTTAAAAGTCTAACTCTGGGTAGGATGAAAAAAAAGAGGATTGGGCTATACTACCTCTATGAAAATCTTTTATGAAACACAATTGATTCTAGTACTTCTCTTTAACCTTTGTGAGTGTTTTTGGGAGAACTAATTTCCTTACCCATCTGACTGTGATGGCATCATAAGGCTTTACTCTGCCTTTTTGTAACTCTACCGCAAGCAACACCTACACTGCTGTAACTCTGCTTAAAGGGGTTGAAGGGTGGTATATTTATTTTATTAATGCTAGGAATGGACAGCACTTCACCTTCTGAACAATTATATTACTGTCAAGCACAAAACGTTCCTCTTACAATGATAAAAAATATATGACAGGTCTAGACCTACTGAAGATATTGCACTAGGCTACACTCATGCATTACTACCACTAGTACAATTTGTTTTTGTGAAACTCCAGATCTAAACAAATACATTTGTTTACAATTACAAATACAATTTGTTTCATAAAAAAAATAATGTTAACTAACAAACATAAATTGCAATCAGGTACCTCAGATTTTTAGTTGCAAAAGGATGTGATACATAAAGGGTCAGATATACCTTAGTTTCACAAATGGTAAAGAGTCTGTGTAATTTTATTAATCTAAAGAGTTCCAGGATCATTTTGGAACATGGCCGTGCCTTCCTGTACCCTCCCAGAAAGAGTACAAATAATTTCATTTCCACTCAAAAATGTTGTTTTGTACATAAGTACATGAGCACCAGTACGGTACTTATCCCAGAAGATTACCCATGAAACCTGCTTTTACGAAGAACCATGTAATTAAAATACATGAAAATAAATTTGATCTTTTGATTATTAATATGTATTTACAATAGACTTTTATAATAGGCTCTCTTTTATAACAGACTAATTTCCAAGAAGCCTTGTCTAGACAACTCATTGTAAGCAAGGAAGAAATAGAAATCTACTGCAGAATGTAAGAAAATAAAACACCACAGGCATTGAAGGAAACATTGCACAGAGCAGCTTCAGAAAGATAACTCGACTTTCATTAACATTTTCATGATTATCTTTGCAAAATTACGTAAATTTAATTAACTAAATCATTGGTGAACTGAAATAAAAAAGACAAAAAACTTTTCTCACTTCAAAAGGAGTACAAGTCTCTTGCATTTATTAGTTAAATAAACTCATAATCCTCCTTTTTAAATGTTTCTCATTCTAGGCATCTCTGATCCTAGCATGCTAGAAGCCAGTTAGATAAAATTCGCATAATTATAAAGTAAATAGCATTGTCATACTGAGGAAAGAAGACTCGCTAATAAGAAAAGAAACATACAAAGTGTACATCTTTCAATTTTTCTGCATTCAAAGTATTGGTTAATACTTGTATTTAGTTAGAATATACTATATAGAGATATGTAATGAAAATGACATTTTTTTTGTTTGTTTTAAGCCAAATCATCGTATGGTCTTCACACACAGCCGTTGACAACCTAGAATGTATTATACATGACAGATTTTACAACTCAGTTTTCCTAAATCAATCCACAAGAGCTTCTCTGTTATAAAAGAAATGAATAAGTGAAATTATAACCGGCTCCCTCAGAAAAAAAATACATGTGCTGAATAAATATTAAATCACAATAGCAAATAAGAAATCACTGCTTGAGCAACAAATGAAAATAGAGTAACTGTCTGTTTATGTAGAACTCTATGTACCACTAGAATTTAATGTCTTTGTTTTAAAGAATGACCTCCACTGAACAATGAAAGCACTGAGAACAGCTTAGGCATTTTGGCAACTTCTTGAATATCTGTGTCGTGAAGCACAATCCAGAAGCCTATTATTTAGTGTTCAGAATTTCTACATGTATGAAGCAACCTAAACAGTAAAGATATGCCTGAAACCTGATAAATATTGCCACTAGTCTGGAGTCTTTCCTGAGAGCATTTACTAGAATATTCTAGCTGGCAGTATACTCAAAAGGAAAAACTAGTGCTCACACTTTTCCATTAATGGGAATCTAGAACCCACCATTTATACCATTAATATAATCTTTAAGAGTGTTCACTGAGGATCTCAGAGACTGATATTAATTGTGCTTTCACAAGCACATCTATCAAACTCTAGGACTACACCCAAGCCACCTGAAGAAAACTAGGAAAACTGAATATACTGCATGTGGCTTGGTATTAGAAGATTTTCCTTAAATGCTTAAATAATGCAAAATAAATTAAACAGCATTACATTTTGCTTAAGTTGTTAAATTAATTGCATAACTCAAGGTTTTCTTAATTTTTGTGCTACTATGACTATGTATTATTACATTTGATACTATAAAAAACCAACAACAAAAAGAAAAAATAATCAGATTCAGTGTTCTATATGGATAAAGATCAATAAAGAACAACCTAGTATTATAATACAATGTAATATTTCAAACAACAGCAAATATGATGTATGATTCCATAATTAAAGTTTGAATCATAATGCACCTGTGCAGGGATTCCAAATTCAGGTTGGCCATGCAGCTTCGATACTGGCATACTTGATTTTGTAATACAGGACTTTTAAACTTATTGCTTCACATATAAGTGCCTTTTCAAACAAACAAACAAACAAAACAAAACAAAACAAAAACAACAACAACAAAACAGCAAAAAAATCAATCCCCTATATTTGTTCTTAGAAGCATGTGAATTATTTTTATTGAGATTTTTTGCAGGGAAAGAAAGGAAAAAAAAGAAAAGAAAAAGAGCATGACAGATATATGGCTTGCAAGATGTTACGACTAGTAGAATGTTCCAAAAATTTAGTATATAAAAACAGAAACGGCCAATTGAATTTGGGGTAATTTTAATTATAAATGTGAAACAGTGAGTGAGAACTTTATTTCTTAAACACAAAAAAGAAATGATTCCTATTTAATCCCCAGGTACCTACTGCTGCCCTGAGATTGAAGCTGAAGACAGCTGGGATTTAAATGACCATTACAGAAGCTTCTATTTCTCCACTGATGACAGAGGACGTCTGGACAGCAAGGTTAGACTAGGCAGTTAATATCACTGTAACTGAGTCATGCAAGCTAACTTTCACTACATGTATATTCCGAATTTTAAAAGGTGTATATGAAGTTTGCACTGGTAAACGTATAAATTCATGGGATGCCTAATATTTTCCTAGGAGAAAGACATTAATTACTGACATGTTTGCAATGAACTGAAAATTGCATGTGGGCTGTATGGATTTATTATGTTTTTATTTAAACATATCAGAAGTCACAGTAAATGTGATGGATTTCATATTGTATCATTGTCTGCAGTGGCTTTCAGTTCTGGATACACTATTCTAAAGCCATTAATAAAAGTCACAAAAAAGAATCATCATTGTTTCTAAAAATTTAATAATAAGCTAGATTTGTCATCTGACTTCTGCAGCAGGATGGAAGCTCTGTTTAAATCATGCTGCATATTTTGCACAGTTTACATATTTCTGTATTTGTGGATGGAAAGAGAAATTAGTAAGTATGCAAGAAAAAAAAGGAGTTTCAGGCTTTGCAGTTTTTAGACCAAACCAAAAGCACTACTTTTATAAATATACTTTATATTTTACCTGTAAATTAACCTTCCAGTTCTTTTGTTAGTGAAAATGAAACTGTTATTATGATTATTATCACTGTGATATAAAAGCAGCAACTGAAAGCATTACATCTCAGGTAAACTAATAATCAGATGAATTTAAATATAGAGTGTTTTAATGTGCAACGTCTAAGTAGTTCTTTTCTACAGTTGCAGAAATACTGATTCTTTAAATCAATCCTTTATTCTTTGGAGAGCTAGTATCTTACAGTGGATTTATATGAATTTACATACTTCTATGCAGAAGTTTGTGTTTCATATACTGAATTGGTACATAAGGCCACATAAGATATGTAGGAATCTCGTATTTTCTTGGTACTGAAATCTGGACCATCAGGGACTCAAAAGATTGGATAGATACTAAGAAAGACTACAGAATTAACTGAGCAATGAATTAAATTCCTTACATCTTTCCCTTAGTAAATACACCAAAAACAACTATCCTCTTGTTGACTGAACTGCAGCATACTCCTGTGCTACAACAAATTCTACATATAACCTGTGAGAAAAAATAGAAAAAAAAAAAGGAAAAAAAAAAAGTCTTTTATCCATTACCCCTAAGTTTCAGGGGACTACATGCTTTCTACTGAGCTAAGAAATCTTCTATCCTCTCTGATACTGTGGATTCCGTGTTTACCAAAATCTCTCTAATGATGTCCTGAACTCCAACATGTTTCCTTTGCTGAGCTGCCTGTTAAGGAGAATTTGGCCTTCTTTTCATTCAATTCCACATTACTCAGTATTTAGTGCTTGGGACAAACAAACAGGCAGCTTTCTTTTCCACTGAAACTTTTAAATGGAATATATATACCTATCAAGCAGTAATAAGGAAACAAATAGATTATCATGTCACTGATATTTAGAATTAAAGCCAAGAAGACAGGTTAGATCATTAATCTAATTTCTTGTATATCAAATACATTCTACACACACAGCTCACCAATTACCATGCTACTGAGTATAATTTCTGCTTTGCCTAGATTTTATTCAAATGCATTCAGTCTTGAGATGACAGTATCTAATGATGGAGAATTCACCACTTTCCTCTACAGCTATTCCAGTCTATTCCATCGTTTAAGCACCCTTCCTGATGGAAAAGTGAACCTTATTTCCAATCTGTTTAAACTGAATTGGCTCTTACTAAAGTTTCTCAACTAGATTAAAGAGCTCTCCAGTTCACAGTAGTTTCCCCCTGTGGAGATACACTGTAATCAAGTATATTGTCTTCTCTTATTTTTAATATGCTGAAATAGCCCAAGCACTCTAAGACATTCATTTGCAAGCCATTTTCTCTTTTCTTGCAATCTCTTCTTCATCCTCTACAAATATCAAGCACTGTTTATAAATGGAAAAATAGTGATACGAGAACTGCACAAAGATTTCCAAAATCCACCGGAATATCCACAGATAGCCTTCCCCCACCCCCCCCCCACCCCCCCCCCCCCCCCGGGGCAAAAGGGAGTTATTTATCTGTTCCTGTATTGATTTTCTGCAGCTAAGACGTCCAGACAATACACACCATATTTTACTGAAATTCAAATATATTTTGTTCAATCTCTTTTTTCTTCCCCCCCTAAGAAATCTCAATCTTTTTATTTTATTAAAGAAATGTGGGATAAGTCTGACATGATCTTACTTTGGTAAACCCACATCTCATATTTGTATGTGCTTAGGACATGTTCTACACATGCAGATATGTATACAAGTATATACACACATATCTAAATAACGACAACATTGACTAGAATCAAAACCAATATAATAATACCATACAATAATTAGGTGGATTTAGGAGTCTGGATTTCTATTGACCTTAGAATCACTTAATAATATCCTGGGTATCCTGAAATATAAACTAAAATGTTTTTAGTAAAGTCATAAAATTAGACCCTAGAGTTGCATTCTGTTGTTGTTGATGTTGTTACACAATAAACCATGTTCATATTGTTAATAATCCACCAGAGGGAGTTCTATGAATAAAATAGAAATGCTGACAACAAACATAAACCTTTGAAATAAGGGTTTACATATGAAATTAAACTTACAGTTCTTATTGCACACTAAAATTTTTAGTCAAGGTTATCTCAAAAAAAATAGAGTTTAGTAACTATGGATTGATGCGGCCTCACCTCAAGTACTGTGTGCAGTTCTGGGCACCACAGTACAAAAAGGACGTGAAACTGTTGGAGAGTGTCCAGAGGAGGGCTACAAAGATGGTGAAGGGCCTAGGGGGGAAGACATATGAGGAGCAGCTGAGGTCACTTGGTCTGTTCAGCCTGGAAAAGAGGAGGCTGAGGGGAGACCTCACCGCCGTCTACAGCTTCCTCATGAGGGGGAGTGGAAGGGCAGGTGTCGATCTATTCTCTTCAGTGACCAGTGAAAGGACCCGAGGGAATGGTGTCAAGCTGTGACAGGGGAGGTTCAGGCTGGATATCAGGAAGAGGTTCTTCACTGAGAGGGTGGTAGCGCACTGGAACAGGCTCCCCAAGGATGTAGTCACAGCACCAAGCCTGTCAGAGATTAAGAAGCATTTGGACTGTGCTCTTAGTCATATGGTCTGAATTTTTGGGTAGATCTTTGTGGTGCCAGGAGTTGGACTCAATGATCCTTGTGGGTACCTTCCAACTCGGGATATTCTATGATTCCATGATATTTTCATTGTTCCAAAATACTGGTAAAGGGGAAAATGAAATGCAGCTATGTGATCCTGACCCTAATCTTTGGTGGAATTAGTATTTTGAGTAATTACTGAAGTAAATTATTTCATCATAAGAGTCAACTGTGAGTCTTTTATAACAGATGCCTCAGAGGAATGGAATATCATCATGAGTTCTGGTTTTAGTAGCATCAGTGCTAAGTGGCAGATTTCCCAAACATTTTCATCCCACAGAAAAGCACCACGAAATGTCCAGATAATTCTTTACACCTTGCTTTTGGCAATGTTTCCCTTACAGATGACACTCAGGTTATAACATTATGTTCAATACTGTAAAATGCTACCTAAATAGGTTAATGCTAAGTATGGTGTTAATATGGCACCATTTTGAACAAACAATTCCAGGGGTTGCAAATGAAGATAATAGATCTGAAGAGTTATGACGGATTATACGATATACAAAAAAGTTTAAAACAGTCTTAACAGATTGATTTTAGAAGTGCTGGATTGTCAGCTGGTATAAAACTGCATAGCTCTAATGACTTTAATGAGATTGTGTCAGTTTAAATTAGATTTTTTTTTCTATTCTAGTTAGTTTTTTAGTAGTTGATGTAATAATTATCTCAGAATCAAGAAAAGCTGTTTCAAGAAGTAACAGATACTTCTTCTTTTAATGACTCTATTCTGATACTTCTTTTAAAGCACGTTTTAATTTCTGAAGTAATTCAGAAGCAGTTATCTTTAAACGGACTTTTGGAAATGAATACACAATTCTGAAGCATTAGAAATGATTCAAATGAATCACTCAAAGACTTTTTTTTTGCCTTTTTTTTTTTCCTTCTTTTTTTCCTTCTTTTTCTTTCTTTTTATCTTTTCTGTCTCCCTGAGCAGAATATTGTGCAGTCACACATCTTATGTGATAGAAAACATAATTTTTGCTGCTAGGGTGCAAATCCAGTGGTTATCACAACAGTGGGGTCACATGTAAAAGGGATCATAAACTGATAATACAAGCCTGATCATGAAGAAAGACAAAGAAACTGCAGACAGTGGATTGAGGACTGGCTATAATTACTAGCTGAAAAACGGCTTCTCTACCTAGGGGACTGCCAGCTTTCCTTAACTGATAGCATATGGCCATTCCCTGGAAAATGTAAACCCTTGAAAACAGAAATAACTACTGCTTTCATTGCATTACAGCATAGGTCATATTTGAGAAACATGTCAAGTGATGAGACTAACCAGTTTTGCACATACATTTAGAAATTACCAGACTTTTTAGTCAATGTGGCCTTAGTAGAATTAGACAATTTTCATAAAATGACACATATGTTAAAGTGTGTGCAATCAGTAGAAGAAAAAAATGGATTCTTCATCATTTCATGGAATTTGGTCAAGTAATTTTAACTATTTACATGTTGGTTTCATCTTCACTAAGTTGATATTTAAAAATATTAAAAATACCAACTTGTATGTGCCTGAACTCATTGAGATTTTTTGTATTTAGGCTGTAATTTACTGTTAAGGCTGTAAGGTAATAGGGTTCAACTATAAAAGGCAATGCAGGAGATACAACTGTTTATAATATTATTTAAGTGTACAAATTACAAAGAGTGATGAGGATCAATACTTGCCCAGAAGAAACTGTAAATAAACCATCATCTGTACTAAATATTTCAAAAACACCACTGAATTCATATAATCCCCAAGAAATTGATGGAGGCACAAGAAATATGCTATAAGAAGAAGAAAAGGAGAGGAAGGAAGGAATGAACACCATAAATGAATAGTAGAGCTAACATAGTCATTTCCAGAAATCCTTACTTATTTTTCTGCATTTTCTGCCTGTCCAGCTTTGTTTTTAAGCTACACGTTCTCTGTGTAACACAATTGTGTTACTACTTTAAAATGATAAAGAGTATGTACATCTACACAGGATGTATGAAGAAATATTAAAGAGGACAAACCACAAAGGAGGGGAAGAAAGAAGGCAGGCAAGTGGGAAGGGAAGATTGAAGGGAAAGAAGGAAGGAGAGAGAAGGAAAGGAGAGAGGCAGAGAGAAAGTGAGGAAAAGTGGAAGAAATTCATTATGTTGTGAAAGAGATGGAGAAGCAAAAAATGAAATTATGCAGTTCATTAGATACAGATATAACCCTTCACATTTATTTTACATGTTGATCATATAAAGATCACATGTTGATCTTACCATTTTTGTATATATTCAATGTTTTTTTTTGCTGAAAAGGCTGCATGAAGAAAGCTGTTCCAGTGTGTTGATAAGCTTTTTATTAAATATGGAATTGCATCTTTCTGATTTTTAAATGAAGGTACATGGTTCAGATTATTTAAAATTACTTTTAATACAATCGATGCCTTTGTTGAAGTCTTTAACAACTTTAAGCCTAAATGAGTTCTAAAAATGTAACAGTTTTAAACCATGCTATGTTATCGTTAAATATATATATTTTATTATTTATTTCTGGTATGGAATTTCAGTGAACATTTCCAGTCAAAATAAGACACTGTGGTATTTCTCAGTTGCAGGAAAAAATGCATGATGAACAGTTGTTGAGAAAAGGGGAAAGGAAAAAGAGCACCAGACACCATGATTCTGCAAAGTTCAATTTAATAACTGAACCAGAGTTCTGTATTAGGAAATACTTCACACCAGAGCTCTGGATAAGCTGTGTCAGGAAATACTTCACACTCCCACACATACACACCCACTTACAGTTACAGTTACTGAGGCTGGCCCCAAATGTGAGCCTGAAGGGAACGCAACACTTGCTCCCATTCCCTGCAGAATGCCTGCTCAACAATATCCTCCTCCCCCTCCCTTCTGGCCCCAATCTCTTTTACTGGGAAGGTGTCACACAGGCCACCAATCAAATCAGTCCATGATGACACCATGAACCACCTTTGCAGCAATTTCAGGTTTTGTTCTCTAGCTTGCTGCCCCATATCCTGTATCAAGCCTTATCACACTGACTTTGTTTGCATTGGATTGTCAGCCATGGCTCATTATACTCAGTCACTCACTCCTGATCAAGGCAAGGTCAGGATGCTCCTATGACAACAGTTCAAACTCTGAAAGACTGCAATACCATAAGAAATGTTCTAAGTGTGAATAAAATAAAACATTTAATGAACCAGAATTCACAGCAATTCTAAGGCTTCAGCTGGAGTAACATGCCCATGAGGCGGAAAGATCCAAATCCTGTGTATTAACTATGAAAATTTTTTAAATATAGGATGAGAAAATAAGAACATGCACATTTCTGTTTCCCTGCCTCCAATTAGAAAGAAATACTTGCAGATAATATTGTTGTTTCATCCATCCTGTTACACGCCTCCTCCCCCCCACCCCCACCTCAAGGTATCATTTTTTGAGATGTTATTGTATTTATTTTTGTATGACTTCAAGTTCTTCCCAACCTAGCCAACACAGAAAGGAGTGGTATGTCCTGCATTATACTGAAAATGTTACTGACAGAAAAGAACAGAATGAATACTCCAACACTCTTCACTATCATTAGCCAAAAACTAACCATTGCATACGTCTTACCCTTGAAAATGAGGAGCAGCATCTCAGTAACTTAGGATGTCTTTATGCTTTTGAAAGACAAATCAGTCTTATCCTGACTGACGACAGTACACCTTCCTGTGCTTAATGAATAATCTTGTAAATGTTAAGTGTTTTATATCAATGCTTAGTGAAAATAATGTTAAAACTTAGCTCTTGGTATGGGCCATTTTAAGAATGCTAGTCACTGTCTATTCCAGAAAACAGCACAATTACTGGAGTCAAGAGTCTTGGTCACAGAGTTTCTAGAGACTAGGATTTCTACTGCTCACAGACTCTTCAGGTTATTTTCTCAGTCACAGCTTAATCCCTAAGACTGACTTTTCTATCATATCCCACTCCTGTATCTCCCCCTCCTCTCTTTTATCTATCAGAGCTCCCCATGTTAGTTTCACTTCTATCACCCCGTCCAATATTATTTCCTTGTCCCCTCTCACCGCCTGTGTACTTCAATTAGGCTAAGTCCAAACAATCTTCCTTGTTGTCCAAGATGCCCACAGAAAGCTCTAGTGGGTCTTTTTCTACCCTGAAAGACTTCTGCTAAATCCTAAAATATTAGGAATAATACATAGACAATGCAATTGTAGTTTGTTCTCATGCTTTCTTGGTGCCCCTGAACTGCAATGTCAATGCAACGTTTTCAGAGAATTTGGGTGTCAAGTTCTAATTTTATACTATGCATACAAGCTGTGCATTCTAGAGCTTTATTGTTTTCGTTGTTTGTTTTTGTACTTAGCCACTTTTGGATAGCCTTTTGTGACAACAAACACGATGTTTATCCCCAATGCAGAGATATATCCTCAAGTTTTGCCAAAGACATACACAAATGTAAGGTATTTGATTTTACACTAGTCTGCAGATTCAAAGGCTTTGAACTCACAGCTACAGAATTTATCTGTCATGATTCTTGTCTTCTTTTTTTTTTTTTTCATGTATGCCAAGAAAATCCCTCCAGATTCACTCTCTTTGGAGTGCTTTGTTAGTCTGAATCTGTGTCAGCACATACACAACTACAGCTACCACACTAACTGATTTTAGGAATCCACCAATGCTTTTTAGGTTAAGAGTCTGCTTGCCCTGAGCTACCTCTATGAACAGTAATTTATTTATGCTTACAGTTCAGTGAGATGAGGCAGGATTTATAAATTGAAATATTCTTGACTTGGCAGATGGAGGTGTAAATCTGCTGACCTGACAGTCAAACCATCATCAAACCTGCTGAAGAAAGAAGAGAGATATCACAGCACCCTGAACATGAAATTCTATTTCTGGTAGCACTGTCAGGGTTTTAGCTAGGAGGGAGTTCGTTTTCTTTGCAGAGACTCACATGTGCTGCGTTTCGGATTTTTGATGAAAACAGTGTTGATAACACACCGATAAAACCAATAAAACACTGCAGAGCAGTGTCCGCATAGAGCCATGGACTTTTTTGCTTCTTATGCTGTCCAGACAGCAAGGAGGCTGGGTGTGCACAAGAAGATGGGAGGGCACAGCCAGGACAGCTGACCCAAACTGGCCAAAGGGATATCCCATACCGTAATGCATCATGCTCAGCAATGAAATCTCAGATAAAGGAGGAGGAAGGGGTGATGGCATCTGTCTTCCTACGAAACTGTTATGTGCTTTCCTGGAAGTGGCTGAATGCCTGCCTGCTGATGAGAAGGAGTGAATTAACTCCTTGTTTTACTTCACTTGCATGGCTTTTGCTTTACCTTGTAAACTGTCTTCATCTCAACCTGTAAGTTCAAACCACAACACATTCTGAAGCATACTAAGTATTAACATCATGGGATACAAATGTTGCTGCTGAAGATTCAGGTCTAGAATTCAGAAGCTAGAATGAACAGTGCAGAATTCTGCCATGCAAACCTTTTCACGCAGCATTTTGGCAGTAAGATGATATCATCAGGCAGTTCCTGATGATAAAGAAGTCATCAGATTGTGATTAATACAGTACAGACTATTTACTTAACTATTATCCTGTAGATTTCACAGCATTTTACTACCAGCGGTTGTCTTCTCTATTTCCTGTTAATTATCTTGTTGTCCATATGCTAGTTCTTGAAATGCTCTTACTTTCCTCTTCTCCTACTGTGTCTTGATGGAGTGGTACTGTAATGTGCCATGTCACAGCTGTATTAAGGAGAACTTACAAAAAAGCAGCACACTGTGCTAAGTGCCAATTATTACATTCAAACAAGCATCTTAAAAATACCAGAAAGGTGAAAAGTGATCTGTGAACTAGAAATTCTTCTTGAAGAAGAGAAGAGGAAAAAAGAAATTGTAAGCAAGAGTCACAATAATAGTTCATTGTCATGAATTAAGAAAAAAAATGGTACTATAACATATAAAGATCAAATTTTATGTTTGGGTTGAAAGTAAGATCATCAGAAGGATTTGGGGACTCTGTGTTTGCATTGTTTAAGTCTTGTTCACTTTTGCTTGTTGCTAGATGGCTTAAAGTGATAAAATGGAGGAAATTGTAAACCTCAAAAAATATACTTTCTATGTCTATATTTCAAAATGTACAAGATGCACAATATTTTTTTTTTTAAGGAATGTCCTGACATTTGTAAGAAAAGAATGAGAATTATAATTTAAAAACAGTAGCAGAGACCCAATGATCAGTGACATTCAGCAAAGTTTTAGTACGTCTTCTCAATTCTGTTGTCAGTGGTGTGGGAATAAAAAGTTTTGTATTAAGATGTACATAGTGTGTATAACCTTTTGCAATACATTATCTTCTTTATATAGAATATTCCAAACTTGTGATTAGAATCCACAAGATAAAAAGCATAAAAATAAACAATTACAACTTTCCAAACTCTGATTCCACTCCTCTCTCCCTTTGAGAAAATGTTTAATAGATTAATGTGTCCATTTTAGTCTAAGTATATAGAGTCATTCTATATTGCAATTAGATAACACTCATTTTATTTACACAGCATGTCCCAAGATCATTTAGGACATGTATGTAATTTAAACTTCATTCTGAAATCTCAAAAATAAACAGTTGTTACAACACTATATCCCTTTCGAAACTGCATGTAATGTACACTAAAACCTTATTAACAACACACTATATGCAACATTTCCAGTTGAGTACGCAATAAACTGTTCCTTCTAAATAAAATAAAGGAATAAAAAAGTAAAATAAAATAACAAATAAAATATAAAATTAAAGTAAAGAAAACAAAGTAAAATAAACTTGCTATGGTGTCCTGGTTCCAGTTAGGACAGAGTTAATTTTTCCTCGTAGCTGGTAGGGTGCTATGTTTTGGATTAGGATGAGAAGAGCGCTGATAACATGCTGATGTTTTAATTGTTGCAGAGCAGTGTTTACACCAGGCCAAGGACTTTTCGGCTTCTCGCTCTGTCCTGCCAGCGAGCAGGCTAGGGGTGCAGCAGGAGCTGGGAGGGGACAGACCCAGGACAGCTGACCCAAACTGGCCAAAGGGGTATTCCATACCATCTGACGTCATGCTAAACAATATATAGGGGTGGCTGGCCGGGGTGGGAGGGCCGGCTGCTCGGGGATAGGCTGGGCATCGGTCAGCGGGTGGTGAGCAATTGCATTGTGCATCACTTGTTTTCTTACACATTATTATTATTAATACTATTATCATTATCACTATTATTATTATTATTATTATTGTTATTATTATATTCCTGTCTTAATAAACTGTCTTTATCTCAACTCACAGGCTTCACTTTCCCGTTTCTCTCCCCCATCCCAGAGAGGGAGGGTGGAGGGTGAGCGAACGGCTGTGTGGTGTTTAGCTGCCAGCCGGGTTAAACCACAACATATGGATAGAAATGTTCTATTTTAAAGTTTTTTTCTTAAGGGGTTTTCATCAAATCTATTCCTGTTTTTGCTCTAAGTGTTAAGAGCATAATATATTGCATTATTAGACAAAGACATATTTGGCAGTGTGAGTAACAATGTTACCTCCCAGTGTGTGACACAATCTTTTCCACAGTTCCCTCTGCATTGTACTCTACAACAATATCCTCTAAGGTGGCAGGACAAATGTTTCAATGGGGCTTTTAAAGAGGCAAAAAAAATAAACTAAATACATACAAAAATAAAACAAATTAAATAAAATTTATGTGGCTGTTTGGAGTCCCACTAGTTTTCTGTGAACGCTATCCTTAAAACCAAAGCAAAACAAACCTTACAGATAAGGTGCCTTAAAGTTTGAACACTGCCTGAGCAGTTCATCTTGCAGATTTATATTTGCTGTTTGCAGTGCAAGTAAGACACATTATACAACAATATATTTTGGAAATGTCTGCCTGACAGCATAAGAAACACAAAATTGCAGAATGCTTTAAAATTTCACTGTTACTGCTAACTTGTTGCTAGCATTTTACCAATAGGTTGTTTCTAATAAAAGTCAATTAAATGTTAGCTCTGATAATCCCATCTGATGCACAGTGCTAAATAAAATGAAATAATATTTGATTTAAAATAACTGAATTTCTGTTCCATGTTGTTCCTGGATAGACAACTCATATCTAAGACTACTGAAAGTGTACAAGTAATAGATTTAATAAACTCACAGAATAATTTAGGTGGGAAACAACCTCTGAAGGTCATCTAGTCAAACTCTCTGCTTGTCTAACTAGGTCAGATTACCCAGAGACATTTGCAGTAAAGTCTTGAACATCTAGGATGGGTTGCACAAACTCCATTCATTGTTGCTCTTCTAGTATTATGAATATATGCCAGATGGACTTTCTACAGATCACAGCTATCTGAGCTTAGCAGTCCAGTTTTCCACTCCTCTTACTGTCTATCTGTCAGTATCTCACCAATGTGGTCAAAGTTGTCAAAACAAACTATGATACAAAGTTAACAAAGTTATTTGGTCAGTGTCTAACTGCTATTTCTTAAATAGAAAGTAAACCAATGACTCTGTGTATAAATTATGTTAAAGAGCATATGTTAAAGAACTGATTAAATTACAGTAGTAGACAGTTCGCTCGCCTCACTTGTTATCTGATCACAGGTATAAACATATTAACACTGAAATAAACCACCAGAAGTACAACCACAACCCATTAATGATTGTCATTACCATGTATCAATACCCAAAATTACTTTTTCTTATTTTGAATATGGAGTATTGTTACAACATTTCAATATGCTTTGGGATGAGCTGCTGTAAGTGGAAATGGATAGGAAAGGCTTTACATACCAGTCCCTGCCCCCCACACCCCACCATGTTTTAGCTGTGAAATTCTGTGGGTTACATAATAAATATAACTAATAACACGATCATTGAAATTCTTTCCCATAAAAGATCATTTAAAGAATTTGCATATGGCAGACACTTTACATAAATGAAATTGTTGCTCTGTCTGCAATATAATCAGAATTCTCAGTTAGCTAAGGGTCTTTATAGAGTGAGTATGTATCACTGATTACTTACATACTTATAATTAAGTGTGAATAATGTTTTGCTGTGCTGATACTAATGACCCTTGCGGTGTGAAGCACAAAACTGTAGCTAAGAGAGACTAAACACCTTCTGCATTAAATTCATTCACAGGCACTTGTAAACACTCTGCATCTCCCAGGCTTGGAACTGTAACATATGTTAGGGTGCTTTTTAATTTTAACATTCTGACAGGGTTACAGACACATCAATCACTTTATTTAAATACATTCTTCTACTCATGGAATTTTTACTTTTGGTTGTTGTCCTACTCAGAGCCTCAAAGTAATTTGAAGATTTTCCAAGTTTATGTTTAGCGATTCATCTTGGAATATAGCAAAATAAAAACATGGAACAAAGTATCATCTCACTATTCAAACTGAAGTTTCAAGATGCAAAATGATCACTGGAATTTAAATAACTTTTCCTGACTAGTAGAGCAACGCCAGATTGAAAAGTTATACCTGTAAAGTTAAAACTTTCCATTTGAAACTTCAACATTTTCCATTTGAAACTTCAGACTTCAGTCAAATGGCATGATTTTGAGATGCAGAAACTGATAGCATAACTTGGACTGTCAAATTCTAAATTTCTAAGCGTTATCTATATGTCACAATGCAAGCAGAACCACACTCTTCACTGTGGGAGACAGAGCAAGCTACAGTTGAATTCAGAACTTCACTGAGTACGAATAATTTTTTTTTTTTAAGAATTTCCTATGCTGTAAGACCAAACTGTAATTACCTGTTATGGAACAATATGACATACTTTTCATCTCTCAGTATTTACTGACATAGAAAAGTAGTTGTTATAAGAAGGAACAGCATCACGCCACACAGTCTATTAAACTAGCACGGTCTATTATATTTCTATATTTCTTCTTCCTAGATCTATTAACACAGAAAAGTAGCTGTTCTGAGAAACACTACTGGTACATTAAGGCCACAGAGTTTATTATACTAACGTGGTCTACCACAAACTTTCAACAGTAAGTATATAGTGGTTCAAAGTAAAACACTCTATAAAAAGTCATATTTTCTAAAAAAAATATGCATCCCAATGAAGTTGCGATCGCACTATTAAATTAGACATTATTCTGTTTTATAAAAAGATAGGTAAGACAATATACTACAGTTCTAATTTCTGACAAATGTGACAAGCTGATAAACTGCTAACTTCAGAGATTATCTTCCCTTCATATGAAAACCCTGAAAACTAGAAGTATGAAGAACTGTCATTGAAACTGTTAGAAGACTGTAGTTGCTGTAGCTCATTGATATTTTCCATTTTACTCTTTTGTTTCTTTAAAAAGGCATCATAGACGCAGGTCACTGTACTATCATAACTGACAACAAATTAGGAAACTAAAGTTATAAGACATATGGCTTTGCAGATTGAAAACTTATTGAAAGTGATGCACTAGTAAAAAAAAAACAAAAACAACACAGATCGTCATTAAGTACAGAAGTTTAAATCAAGAGAGACACGGATATTTGTGCTGCCATTTAAATTAGCGGATACATTTAAAAATGGTAGGGCAATTTCACACCTCGAAAATAAAACGTCCCACAGTAAATCTGATACCAATGAGACCACACATTTTTTTCCACTTATTTTTAAGTTCTTGCTTCAAATGCTTTAATTTAAAATATTGCTATACAAGGTCCACTTATAAATAAAACAGATATAATGCAAAGATAGAAGTCTCCAAATTTCATTGTACACTAACTTTTTATGAAGTCTACCTTCCTCACCTCCCCCACTACCATCATGACTCGGTATTTGGCAAGTGTATTTTCTAAGGATTTTTCAAAGGTTCTCTGGTTTTCCTTTACTACTTTTCTTCTCTTCCTTTGTCCCCTCCCTGCCTCCCATCTCCATGCACACATTTTCCTTTCTTCACTTACATCTCACTTTTCAAAAGGACAATTTGATATTTGATACTGAAGACTGAATATCTCAGTAAATATCAGAGATATTACAGAACTATTACAGTCATGAAAAGTAATATATAACTATACATTTAATGAATTTTACTTCCATTAAGAGCTTTCTCCATCTCAGCATTGGCTCTTTGCATTTTGAAAAAAAATGTTTGTCAGATTTGAATTAAGTCTGAAAATACTGTGTCAACTATGCAAATAAAAAAATTTATTCATGGATTCCCCAGATTTCATTGTTGAGGGGATCTGAATTTGTATCTAATGTGACAAAAAACATGCAATAGAAATGACTTATCTCCTGAAATCTACAGAATACTCTAGTGGTCTGCTCTTTAGCAGCTCTTTCTTCAAGATTTCCCTGGCTCTATCTTGCCCTCATGAAGTATTATGTGAAAGCACAAAGCAAGCTGTGTATATATGTATATAGATACACACATATATATATGTTAAAAACAAAACAGTGTAATTTAGAACTTATTAAATATCAAGTCTGATATTAGGCAAGGAAAAATTATTTTGAAAAATGATTAAAGCATTTATGGAGATTAAATGAAGCTGATCATTTTCATGAAAATATATTCATTTTCATTAAAATACTGTTGTAAAGACAACCATGATAAAGAATGACTTTCTAATCAAAACTAATTGGTGGATAAAAGCTGTAAAATGTTTGTCAAGAATGATATAGTAACAGAGAGTTATCCTAAGGTTCAAGAACCTTAAACGAGTAACTAAGTGCTATAGCGAATGCCTTATTTTAGGAATCAGTTAATATTTAATTTCACCAAAGTGAAAATAAGAAGCGAGATTATTCTAAGATGAAATTTAACTTGAAGTATACCTCAAAATCATTGCTCATTCTATAGCATATATTATGTCTAAAAATTGTTTTCTGAAAGACAACTTGAAAAACATTGTCTTGTTGCCCACTTTCACAGTCAGTGTAAAATTATTGCTATTTGAGCCTTTATCTCAGAAAACTTCATGGCACAGCACTAATATTTGTGGTCAGTTTTAACTGTATTTCTCTATAGCAGTATGGTTAGTACAATACATATATATATTATTTGACAATTATTGGCTATAATATTTAAGTGATATAAGAAGGGGTCAAAAAGAATTTCTTGTGCTTAATGTGGAGTAGATATTTTTTGTAAATGTAAAGAAGAAGACAAAAAGTTTATAATCTCAGTCATTATCTTCATTTTATGAAGATAATACTCTGGTGCTGAACATCTAGAAAAGAAACCCAATTTTTCCAAAGACTGAAAAAAGTGTAGAAAGAAATCATATTATTATTTCACTTTTTAAATGCCTTTAGAGTTCCCTCAAATGCTGTCAAAGCTTTTTTTTTTTCTCTCAAAAATGTTCTACCTATTGGTGCTTTTCATATATCAGAGAGACTAATTTTCTGTCACTTCCACTATTTACGTGAAAAATGTAGGTAAATATTTTAGACAATTGGTTAAAGAAAATTCACTTCACCTGTTTTACATGGTTCACATTGGGGGGGGCGGGGGGGTGTTAAAAATATCCTTACAAAGCAGAAAGACCCAGAGTTTGAATGCTGCATTTATTAATCCATTATTCTGCCTACATACTTAAACTATTTATTTTATATAGCTCTCAGAGAAAAGTAAATTTCTACAGGCAAGCTACCACATAGTATGTCAGAGTTAAGGGACTGCCATTATTTCCTATTCACAACAAATGAGCTTTTGCAATGATACCACGGAAGATGAGGAGTCATCACACAGCCAGGATTTGAGGTACTCACTTGCAACTCTTAAAGAAAGCACCCCGAGAAGAAATGGTCTTTACGTTCTCATTAAAGCATGAGAGCTTTTTTAAAAACAAAAATTTCATCATCCTTTTTTAAGAAAGGCTTCTCCTCAAATTGGCTGCGTAAGACAGAAGGAGGAATAGAGTTTTTTAACAACCCTGCCCTTGCCATACTTTAAGCTCATTCTCATTACAGTTTATACTGTTTCCTTGGAGCCTGCAGGAAAAATAATGCTTTTTGTCACTTCAGAGAATATGCATCTGCTCTTTGCTCTGCTCAGCACTTTCCTACTCTTTCTTCATGTCACAAAGTCTCTTGCTCACTGTTCTTCCACCCACCTCTCCCAGGATATCTAGCCTGTACTCTGGCAGTTTTTCTTGGCTATACGTGAGCGTGAAAGAAATAATCCCTTTTCTCTTATGTAGATTCAACCTGATCTCTAGTGTTGTATCCAGGAGAGGCAGGTAAGGCACCTAGCCCCATCCTGAACTGATCATCCACAACATTTAACAGAAAAGCGTAAATCAAATAGATATGAACTGCCTCACACCTAAATTCAATAACACTGCTCCCATGAAAATATCATGCCCTATGAGCTAGACTTTTATGATTATCTTTTTCACCAGGTCCACAGCTGAATAACATACAGCTGTTTGTTTGGTTTTTTAATATTATAATTGAATAGATTATTTGTCTTTCCTGAAAAGATAAAAGTGTAACTATCACACATGCTTGCAAGATTAATTGTAATTACATCGGAGTTTGCATATTAAATACAACTGACTTCCTTTTTGATCTTCTATCTGTCGTTGGCAATTCTCCCATTGCACATAATTCAGATTTTAGATCTGAGCATTGAAACTTATAACTTACTATATAATATACCTTGTATCTTAGATATAGGCACAGATCTTTGTGATCCTCCAGCTGTTTCATTCACAAGTCTTCAAAGATACTACAATAAGTAATTTCATTCACCCCCAAAATCTTTCAATAAGGTGTTTTAAAGAACCATAAGATCTTTTTGAAATTAATTTTATCCCTGTTAGTTTATGTCATTCCTCATTATATTGCTTACGTTCCAAAACAAAAACAAACACACAAAAATAATACACATCTACTGAAAAAAATATTGATAAAAAGGTTGAATTTATTCTTACAGACCCATACCTGCTCACTTTTTAACACAATCTCATTCTAAAACAGCTCAGATGAATTCTGCTCTGACAGCTTATCTCTCCATGAACAGAAGAACATCAAACACTCTAGCTTTGGCTCAGAAGACTAACTTTATATGACTAAAGACAGCGAAAATTAAAACCAGCCACAGACCAAGCTCCATGTGTGGATCTAACTATCTCAGCTGTAGTGGTAAGAAAAAGACAGTTAAACCCATGAACTACAATATGGTATTAGTTACTCAAAAGAATAAATAAAATAATGATATAACTGCTGGACAAGCCAAGAATATTTACTGAAACCTTCTGTATTACTTCAATAACAATTTCTATCTAGACCTTAAGGGACCATTATTTCTCAGAAATGATAAGTAATCTACTTTTTATGTAAGCTTAATTTCATGAGCCAAATGTTTTTAATTTTGTCAAACTATGCAGAATTAAATGGCTACAGATATGATTTAGCTTCTGAATAAGTAACATATTTTTGCTCCATTGATTCTGATTAACTTCTAATATTAATGTCATACAGTTCTGTTAGGTGCAATTGGGAAAAAATTTAAAATGCTGTCAGACAAAATTCATCATTCAACTTCTGCTCATTCATTTCATTGTCCATTGTGTTTTAATCTACTTCAGAGATGAATGAAAGGTGGGATGATGTTTGAGGAAAAAAACAAAACAAAACAAAAAAAAACTTCTCTTGATACTGCATTGAAGTACAATAAGTACAATGACAATTACAAAAATTACAAAGCTTCCCTAAAGCAAAACATTGATTAAAAAAAAAAAAAAAAGAAAAAGAAAAAAGTATTCTAAGGACTTATAGATACTTTTGCTGTTATCATCTGTATATGAATATACATTTAATTAAGGCATATACTGTTCTCATTCAGCAGGACATTACAGAAAGTGAAATCTCATAACTTCAAGGAAGTTGAGAGGAATTACCACCCACCCCTATGGTTTCAAAACAGCTACTTGTAATATAAAGTATAGAAGGATTCCAAGTCCAAAATTAACAAGATAATTTTACTTACAGAAGATATAGAGGATTCATATGATCATAATTCAAGCTTTCTAAAACCGCCTTACCATTGTGTAGTTGTGAGCCACCTTCATTAGCTCTGTGCATCCTTGTGCATCAGCAAATGCTCGTATTCCCAAACAGTTGGATGGGTGCAAAAGCTTCATTAGAAAATGGCAGCAAACCTCTACTACTTGGGGGAGCTGGAGGAGGCAGGCAGCTGCCAGAAGATTTTCAATAGTGTCTTCTTTCAGCTCCAGGCAGCCTAAAAAAAAAAAAAAAAAAAAAAGGAATAATAACACATGTAAGCTTGGCATTAAAAACAAACAAACAAACACACACACCGTGCAGCATCTTTTGTAAATAATTCTAGCTCAATATACATAGTTCTGCAGAAAAAGTAAGCAGAGGATTAGTGTCTCTGACTGGACACTTCAATTACATGAACATTACAATAGTGTAAACATTAATTCAGCTATATAAGATGAATGCAAATAGAGATGGGAACATATTGAAAGGAAGAAGCTTGAGAACATTGTTTTTGTGTCTATAATGATATTAAAATCTAAATAAGTATCTAGATATCAACTAGGCTGTGATTTATTTATTTATTTTGAAATTGATGATTAAACTTGAATTATCTTCAATGGTACAGACTAAAACACCCAGCCATTTACCTCCTTGCTAAGAATTCAGTAACTGACTAAAAAAGTATAATTAAAAAACGTAAGTATCTTCAAAAGAATACTTAAATTTTTCAAACTTTTGGTACTTATTTGTAACATGATTTGGGGGGTAATTTTACCTAAATAATATATTTCATACCTCTCAAAGCATATCATTCTTCTAAAAGACTTTTATATTACCTAGAAGATCATATAAGGATGCATAATATTTATCTTCCATTTATTTTTACATTATATTTAATTTTGTCACTTCATATCATCTCTACCTTACAGACTGATAAACTTTTTAATAAATAAAAGTGAAATAAAATAATATACATTTAAAGAACCATTCCTTTATTGAGGAATAAGTATCATTCCTGTCATCATGTCCCACAAACCTGCCATTTTTAACTTAAATCTTTGTATGGTCTCTTACGTTAATAACTTAAGAGACAATAAATTAGACAACTCAGGAATAGCTTGAAGAACAGGAAAAAAGAACATGATATGAGAATGTGTAAGTATAATATAAATTATAAGAAACTAACACTTAGGTTTTACTTTGCTGTGCTTGGAAAAATCACTTCACACTGTAAGAGGACTAAGTGCATATTGATCTTTCTGTTCAAAGTATTATAGTTCAACTGTTAGATAAACCCCCTCTTTTCCCCATACAATTTTTGTGCTTGTTGTCATACAAAGAGAAATCTACACGTCTTAACAGTTCTATCACATGGCATTGAGCAGTTCCAAAATCCTCAACTTCACAACAGATTGCCATAAAAAAGAAAAGCCGCTTTATACTGCGATACTGAAACAGAAATATAATAATACTGAAGACTTGACCTTTTTTCCTCCTTTATCACAGGTAAACCTGTAGCTTTTAATACAAGATGGAAACTATGAAGCTATCCTTTCTAGTTATAATACCTCCCTTTTGCAAAGATTAGAGCAGTAGATCAAGTACACAGCATAATTTCAGTCTTCCTCTGCTTATTCTTATACATCTTGTAATGCCACGTGAGTTTCTGTTAATGTTATCTGACTGTTCATACCACTTCTGTCCCCCCTATATTTACGCAATATGGTCAGAAGGCACAGTATGAAGCTGATGCTTGGTTGACCCATATATTTATCAGTGACAGTCCCAAATTTGCTGCATGATTGCAGGTAACCACTGGCCCAACACCCTATTCACTACATAAACTATAGTTCCACTTTGTATAGAAGCTAAAAAAAAAGATTTCTTTTTTTCAGGTTAAAACTCATCATCCCAGTACTAAAAAGCAAGAAAAAAAAATGTGCAAAACAGCTATCAAAAGAATAAAAAGAGTTTTAAATCTCTTTTTCCTACACACTATTTATTTCTCAGCAACAATCTCAAAGAAGTCTCTGACCATACAAAGCTAGTCTGGATAACGTTTGCAGAATGCCAGAAAGATTGAAAGAATGTCACCCTCTATAAAGAAAGGTCACAGTTTTTATCACTAATTATAGCATTAGGAAAAGAAACTAGAGGAAACAGTTTCCATACAGGAACAGTCCCCCAGGATATTAAGTGGTTTAGCACAGTAAGTTTGGAAATTAAAAAAAAAAAAAAAAAAAGGAAAAAAAAAGGAAAAAAAAAGGCACTTAAGAGTCTCAGTATATATGTGACCTCTTCAGACAGCTGCATACTGACAGTTAGAAGATCCAAGTATCTAATCAAAAATGTTTAATAGGCTATTCAAGGGGGTTACTTTTAATGCTACTGCTTCCTCAATTTACCTCCCTCTCACACTTTTATGAAATAAGGAGCTTGCACAACTACTTCAGCATGAGCAAAACAAATTAACTAAAGCTTAAAAATCTCATTTTGTGTTACATTAATTAGTATGAAAAAAGGATAAAAAACAATCAAAAAATGTTAATGGATTTTAATTGCTAGTCTAAATTATAGTTCTATTTGTGACATATTTTACGTGCATTGTTCATGCAGAAATTAAAATGCTTATCTTTAGGATGCATCCTTAGAATGAATACATAAGATTTATTATTTCACTAACAAACCCGAAGCAGAGAGAACATATAAAAATTCCCTTATATTTTTATTGTCTTTGCTAAATCTCTTTCTTTCTCCTACTCTTTAGGCTAAAGTTTTCCAAATAATTTTGTGTATAGGGAACCATTGCCTCTTTGAACATCTTGCAGTATGTTAATATGGTCAGTGTGCGTGTCATGGGAATCAACTTCCCACAGCTAGCGACCATTAGGTATCAACAGGAATATGGTGGGACCACTCAGTAGGTGCTGCTCACTTGCTCGGTGCATGAGCAAGAAATTTCAACCCAGATACATAACATATGGCAATATAATTTTATTTCATGTGCATAGTAATCTATTTTTCTGTCTTGTGTAGGTAATTAATCAGCAAGTTGATCCATTCACGCAAAGACCCTTCAACATTAAGATACTCTGTGAGTCAGGGTACACAAATGAAGTCATGGGAAATGTCAAGTAAATAGAAACGAAGGCTAGAGCTAATTCCTTTTAGTCAGGTGTTTATCTTCTAACCTTTCCATTTAACGTGACTGGATCAGTTGTATTGCAGTTTTGAAGAGTTTCTGAATATGATTTCTAATTATTTTTATAAATCTAATACATTTATTATACTTCATTAATAATCAATTTATTAATATTTTAAATAAATTATAATTTATTGTTTTCCATAAGCTAACCACTATACTCAGTCCTGGTAAGGCAGCTTGTTTATTAGGTCTCCATTTTGTAAATGGAGCAGTAGAAAGTATGAAGATAATATTTATTCAGCTTTTGAATAGGAGTTGAATTGTTTGAATGATGGTTATGAAAGTAAACTGCTTTTTTAATTCCAACAGGATCAAATTCCATTGACAAATAGAATGAGCCTATGAAAAATGTGATGTGCTTCATACCACTATAACAGACCTTTTTGACATTTTTTATTTAATCTTACCAAGTCTTATGTATCTGTCCGGTAGCCATCTGAGCTAAACATTTTAAATTTCCTTCTACAATCAACAGAGAGAAATATGAAGATATAGAGCATCTACTCTGTTTTTGTCATCCACTTTAGGTGGAGATGGATCACTCCCAAGGAGTGGCTATTTCTTGCAATTAACCACAAAAGGAGCACCTTCATTTGACTTGCTCTGACACTGCTGATATTTATATTTGGTGATATGAATTCAGTCCATCTGCTCCCAAATACACAGTATCGGAATGATTGGAACCATCAGGGATCAGGTAATGAAGTGTCTGGAAATGCTTTAAACCCTTTTCAACACTCCTTGGGTCCAATTCTGATTTTCACATTCTTTATTACTGTCAACTCCTGGAAATGATAAAATGTGCAGTAATTATTTCTTACATTCATCCATGAAGAGCAGCCAATGAAGTCTGCAATAAAAAGTAGCGTCCTCAAGTGAATGTTAAATTTTTGATTTGGACCAGTACCTTAAAAGATATATTCTACACTGTATTATCTCTTACACTTTCTATAAAGGTGAGTTTGTTTCCAAAAGAGAAGACAGGCAGTATATTCCTTTTGCAGAGGATCCTCCTCACCTAACACTTCTTTGTTTTCTGTTAACTATTTGCTGCAAACCATGGTCATCAGCTGCAAGCGAGGAAGACAGGCACTCTATGGCTTTTTGTGTTTATTTCCTTACACTTTAGCATTTTGCATCAGTGAAAATTTGGAAAGGCAGCCTCACAGCAGATATACAAATTAACAATTAGATAAATAAAATAGATACTACAAGACAAGTGAGTAGCCTCCTACACAAATAAAAAGTGCAATTTGAATTGTGGAAAAACTTAGGATCTGACTGTTCTCTGTATTATCAGACTATTCATCCTATAAACTAGTGGCCAAAACCAAACGCAAATTAACCTAAAAAGTACGCATAACTCAAAGACGTTTCTACTTGACGGTGCTGATGGATCACTTGAATTTAGGCCAATTTGATATCTGCCACAATAAGTAAAAGACAAGTTAAAACACACGACTTAACTATGAAAATATTTTTCCCAGTAAAAAATCATTGTTTCCTAACAGAAACATTTTCCTGTCCTGAACAATTTCCATCTTTTTCTATTTATATTGCATCTCTTTTTTAGTCCCTGTGGATGAAATTCATCTCCTGAAAAGCTCAACTTATTTTAACTCCTCATTCTTCACACTGGAGTCTTTATGGTTTTGTTTATTTAAGTTTTATGAAATAATCTCAGAAAAAAATTAATGTCAATCAAAAAAGTATTCACTTAATTCAAATATGTCACTTGGGACTATGATACTCAGACACATTGTCAGTTATGATGATAGTTTTTTTAGCTCCTCACTACCAACCATGGCTTCAAGATTAGGGGAACTTGTCATTTCAAATAACCATTTTTATAAGAACTTTATCTTTAAGAATTAGTATGTGTAAGAAAACTACTTTCCTAATTTTTTCTGCAGCTGGAAAAATATGTCATTTGCAAAAGAAAAGAAAAGTTAATGCATCTGTCACATGAATTTGAGAATTATGATAAATAAAACAGCATCTATCTTTTAACAAACTGTACTATTATTTTCATCCTAATATTGCTGCATCTTTGTTTGAGTAAACTGACTAAACTGAACTGATCACATGGTCATTGTAATGTACTGCCAAATTTGACCTGCATTTAAAGGTGTAGAAAATTACAACATTGTAGAATGGTAAGCAAATCCTATTAACTAATTAAAATTCCCCACTGAGTGGAAATCTTGCAAATGTCTCGCTAAAGATCAGAGATGCATATTAGTCAAAACATACCATGATGTGGTACTTTTTCCTCTCTTGGTCTGATAAAAACAAAACAAACAAACAAACAACAACAGCAAAACAACAAAAAGTCTGTTTTATAACTGAATTGTCAGTCATATTTTTAAAGAAAACTTGCTCACTGGGTTATAAATATCAGTTTTTTAAAGACTGATATTGAACTCTTTCTCCTCATGAAACAACTGCTGTTCATGTGCCTTAGCTCACCTTAGAGATTTGAACTGAGTCACATATACGTGTAAAATACACATAAAGAGTTTAAATACTAAATGATTTAAACTGGCTCTAATCTTCCAAAAATATTTTATAAACAATGAAGAAAGATATGCTACTGCTCTGAAACACACCTGAATATGA
This sequence comes from Anser brachyrhynchus, assembly GCF_964034855.1. NCBI lineage: Eukaryota > Metazoa > Chordata > Aves > Anseriformes > Anatidae > Anser > Anser brachyrhynchus. The sequence continues at coordinate 170,892,031 of NC_137694.1, read as the reverse complement.
CTTCATTGACTACAGAATAGAAGAAAAAAAAAAAAGGTTAAAATTACTTATTTCATTGTTGGGAGTTACTTTTCGATTACTTGCTAAAAAGTACTAGCTTGTACCGGTGTACATAATCAAAATATTGATTACTTCACCAGTAGTTCACCTATTAGGAAGTCATTATATTTGGAAATTTTAAACTTACTAATACAGTCTACATATTAAATAAACAAAGAAAATATTGCAAGATAAAAAGTACCTTGAAAATACAAATAAAAAAGACTAATTAAATAGATTTTCAAATGCACTTGTGCAACAAATAGGGTAGGATATGACAAGAATGATCTCTAAAAGCTCATATAAGGATATAAGGACTTAGTTTCTCTCAATTCTTATTAGACAATGGACTTCAGTACTTACGTTTGCTTCCAGACTACAGGTACTGCATATTGAAGAATGATCAACTGTGGCTGTGATAATCTCTGGACCATACGAAGGAACAGCTTGGAAGACTATAAATTGGTATGTGTCAAAACTATGCCAAGTATCATTCTTATCTTTTATTCATATAGGCAACTGAGTTTCATTGATCAAAAAAACTCAACCTTCCTGGGATATTTTATTTATAAGTCCTTTGTTCTGAGGGTACCTGAGGGTTCTTGTCCTTAAAGGTAGTTTCTTGCTATATCCCTGCTGTCTGCTCTGTATGTGTTATTAGATATAATGCTGCCAGAGAAGTCATTTGAAAGGCCTTTAATTAAAAAACCTCCAAAATAAAATCTAACTAAAAGCTAGGATCAAACACAGCTTGATCCTCTTATACATATGATCCATACTCTATTTTTTTATCAGATACTCATTAAAAAATATTTTATTATTATTATTAGTAGTAGTAGTCATATGATTTCTGCTTTATCAGTCTCATTAACTGTATGAAAGCACAAGTCTATTCTTCTGACCACTGTTAGGAATGCATACTAATTAGATAGACTGATGTAGTCTGAGGAGATCTATAGCAACTTCATAGCTCTATACTAAGTTCAAAAAAAGGCTCTGAAAGTTCAAAAACAGCAGAAGCTCAATCTCTAATTCCCATTCTATTTAAAATATTTAAGCATAATTGAAAATAGTAAAAAATCAAGTTTTAAGATCAAGAAAGAATCCTTACCTAAGAAAGTGAGGCAAAGAAATATTCTATTACTGCTTCTGCTGAAGACTAAAAAGATCAAAGAACACATGTACATGTACGTCAGGACACTAGGATCTCAGTCCTATATTTTCTTCAGTCAGTCATCTTGCTGCTTGAAAAATAAAACATACTTCTTGTATAGCCTTTGTACGCAAGTGTGGCTTCAGAGTTTCTGAGCTGCCTCACATGATGTGTTTAACTGATATCGAAATGAGTGTTTTTCCTCCTAAGTTGTAGTTCTGTTACATCACACAGTAAACATACTTTGTTCTTCTGAATGAACCAGTCAAACCTAGCAAAGTACAGTTACATTTTATTCAAGTTTTTAAACTGCTCAAACATACCCTTTGGAAAAAAAAAAAAATCAGGTTAATTTCATACTTAGAACTGTTGCTTCTCCATAGAAACTTTAACACTCTTTACTATCAGTATTTTTGGCAGTCTAATTTTGTTTTCCTGTTAGTTACTCTTACATGTTCTTTATTTAAGAACAGCTCTTATCAAGGCTGCATATGACATAATACTGTGCTGGCCACAATGTAATTCTACCTTTCAAATTGTTTAGAACTCTGTTTGCTTATACATGAGGTAATTCAGTCCAGCTTTAAGTGTATCAGAATAGGTCTTCTACCTACAGGTAGAGAGAGAACAATATAAAGTTGTATAAAGAATTTTGTAACATTATAGGCACCATGACTTCTTTCTTTAAGCGTAGTATCTGTTTAAGAAGATAAAAAAGAACCCCAAGAGTACAGTCGATTTTAAAAGACAAAACACAACCATAAACAAAGCAAGTAAAATAAAAGGTACATTGTATCTAACTTAAGCATTTGTCAAGCTTTACTCACACATGATTGCAATTGAAACGCTAGATTTATTTAATATGCCAGTTCCTCATAAATGGCAAGCTCTACCTCAAGTTGTTTAGAGTTTAAGATATTCATTTTCCTCTCTAAATTAGGTATCATCCTGACTTCACACAATTGGCAAAGAGAATATACTCCATATACTCCTTTTGTATATATATGCAAGAAATTATTCTTGAAAATTAAAGGCATACAATTTCACCATAAAAAAGAGACATCCTGAAAATGAATGTGTCCTTTATTTTGTAGGCTAGCAGAGAAGGTGTGGGGTATGGCTTGTTTTTGTTTGTTTGTTTTTGTTTTTAATCTATGTAAATGTATTTGATCTATATATATAATTTTATGAATGCATACCATATATACTTTCTAAACAATATAAAAGTGAAGTTGTTTAGGACCCACTGTAAAAGAAAACTTTTGGGGGTGATTAAACATGAAACAAAATTTAAAAAGGATTTTGTCACTCTTTATTTTTTTGTAAGATGAATGAAGACTGAACAATTTTCCTTAAAAACAAAAACCTGAAATACAGTTTGTTAAAAATATTTAAATCTAATAAATAAGCAACCAAGAGTGATAGAAATGCTTAATGTTATCTTAGCAAAATATTATCTTTAATATAAAGGTGTAAAGAATTTCTATACTGGATCACAGTTCCGCTTAATCATAGATGTAATTAAATTCCAATATAAGTTTTGAATAAACATAGGAAAATAGCCTTGGTTTTGAAATAAATATTATCTGTTCATTTTCTTTGACAGTTTTAGCAAAACTATTTTGGTTTTGAATTTGAAAACTTTGAGACATACAATCATGAAAATTTTTTCAAGATTTCCTGAGGTGTTTTTCATTACTGATCAAAGGAAGCAGATTTAACATCCCACCTTCTAAAACTCCTGGATAAAGTATTCCTGTTAAATATAATAGCTCTAACATTTGCTTCCAGAAACATCTGTTTCTGAAAGGACACAATTTTCTGGACAGGATTTCTGCTCAGTGCTGATTTTTCAAAATGACTGAAATAGATGATAACTGAAGTTATCGCCAAACTTCAGTGTGAACAAAAACATTATATTGTCTTTTTTTAAAAAAAAAAAAATCTTATTAAATGTTCTTTCTCTTCTCCCTTTCTAAATGTATTCTGTAACTGTGTGCAGAAGAGCCTCTGTCTTGGGCCAGATCATAAATTCATTACCTCAGAGACTTGCCAGTAAAAATATCTGTTACTTAATATAATGTAAAAATGCTTCCCCTTTTTAGATTACATCTAAAAATATTTGCAATGTAATACTTTTAGCTTCCAAGTTTTTGCAAAAAAGCCCATGTTAACTGTATTTTAGTGTTCAGTTGTCCCCAGGGGAAAAACTTCTCTCAAACAGAAGCAACTATACTTGAAATTAAATGTTTTAAGATACTTAAGTTTAGCTCCTTGGACAAACTGTAGAAATTAAAATAATATACATGATTAACATTTTCTATATAAAAAGAGAGACTTTCCACATACATCCAATAGAAATAACTATAGTATACATACTTATAAGTGTAAGACTAATTGAAAGGTCAAAATCTAACAAACTGTTGATAAGCTTTCTTATTCTGTTCCAAAGAGCTAAATGCTCAAATGTTCTACTCCATTCCAGATTTATTCATTAGCCCACAAAATATCAAATTTCAAGAAACGAGACAAATACGAGAGTACTGAAGTAAGTAATAGCAGACAACATTACTAATCTTTTACCTTTTTGTTAAGTTTATCTGTTCTTCTGAAGTCTTTAAATCAGACTTCTGTTCCATTTAACAGTGGTGTGTGGAGTGCACATCCCTGCAGGTATTTAAGAGACGTGATAATGGCACTAAATGACTTGGTTTAGTGATGGAATTCAGTAGGTCTCAGGCTCATTGTTCGACTTCATGATCTTGAAGGTCTTTTCCAACTTACACGTTTCTGTTTCTTTAAATTTCACCTTAAATGGCTTGCATCTCTGAGATACAAGAGATCAGAACTCTCTGATTTGTCTGAATAAAGTATTCTGTTCATATTGAAATTGCTCTAGAAGATCTAGTAACACATTAACTTCTATCTATCCATTTATTCTTTGAGGGAAGAAGGTACTTACAGGAAAAAGGAAACACAGGAAAAAATGAAAAATTGCCTACACGTCAAAATGGTTTGCTTTTCCTGGGGTAAAAGAATAAAAAGCTAAACTTGCAAAAACTATGAGTAGTTAAAAAAGAATTTCACACATTGTGCAGTAGGTAATTAGAATTTGGCAGCTTAATTCTCTAGATATTCTGTCTGGACTATGTATGCTCCAGATTACAGATGAAAAGGCTGAACGGGAATTTCTGTTAGCTGCTACACTGCTGGATATCAGAATAGTGGCTACTTGAAGGAAAAAATGGCATGTACTAGACTGGAGATAAATAAAGACACGGAAGGGAAGAAAAGAGATAAGAACTTATGAATCTAGATAAATCATGGGAGATAGTGGAAAGGCAAGGGGAAAAAAAATTAAGGTTTAAGGGGACAGGTTTTGATCAGGCAAAGGACATTGGAAAACAGAATGATTAGCCAAGGAGCAAAGACTGAGTTTATTTCAGTAACTTGAACACGTTTGGTATCATGATCTAATCAGCTGTGAGTTATCACTGAATTGTCTGTAGCACTGTTAAATGTTCTCGCCCTCCACACAGGATGTCCACATCCATGACAAGCCTGTGTTTCCAGGCTATGCTTAAGGTTTGTTAGAGAGAGTGCTAGTTGAATTTTGCTAAAACTGAGTCAGGATCAATACAGATATATAATTATGTTCCAAGGCCTGCAAATCTTTCCTAGCATTGTTTAATTTACTATTATAAGTGTAACTAGGAATTTAAAGAGTTGGATAAGATGTCTGATAGAAAATGACTAGAGAAAGAAATAGTCTAACACGAATTTCAAGAGATAAGTGTACAAGCTGAGAACAAATCAGGACAAGAAACAGTAAATCAGAACAAAGAATCTGATGGAACAGAAATGCAAGACAGAGTAATCAAAACCTGAAAGGTCTATGGCGTACAAAATGCATTCTCTTTTGGCTTCCAAAATTAATCTTATCGCTCCTTTTGGTCAGCAATTATTTGTGAAATTTCCTTTTAAATTGTACACTCGAGAAGACAATAAGATGTCTTATTTTGTCTCCATAATGGGTTAGAACTTAAAGGATAATGGTGCATTACCACTGCAAATTAGCAAACAAGAAACAAATAGAAAATAAGAAAATAAAGATCTTTGTGACCATCCTAAGTTTCTCGTTCTTCAAGGTGACATTACAATGACACGTTATGTTGTCATTTTTAAGGTAGTTTGGGTTTTATGTCACATTTTAAATGAAAGAACATTATGGATGCAAATATGCATGCACATGAGGCAAATTAGAAAACACTGGAGCTAAACTTCCTGTGGAGTTCTCTTCACATCTGTTTTTGGAGGCTGGTCCTCAACTACCTGACCACAATAAGAAACCTTCAGGTTTTCTAGCTCATAGAAAAAAAGACAGAATACAACATTTTGCAAAGAAATCAAGGTGAATAAAGGAACTGAAAATCTTAATCTTATACAGAGAGTGGAATATATTCGCCCTTTTCTAATTTTTCATTACCACATCCATTCTCCAAAGTTCTCAAAGATAACCAACAAAGTGCTGAAATAGCTTCACTAATACTTAAAATGGTTAAATAGTTTTTTTTGCTTTCTTCTTCTCTTTCCTTTCTTAATCTAATCTTTTCTTAATCCATACCTGGATGTTATCTTTTATTGTCAATATGAACTGCACTGTGTGTTTGTGTGTGATCTTTTAGTGTAAGCTGAAGCAAAAGAACTTCATGCAGTACTTCAATATTTCCAGAGTTTTGCTCCTAGTGGAACAACACTGTCCTTCACCTTCCTCTACCTGTAATACACTTACATAATTATACAGAATAATTTATTGTTACCTATAATGTCTTTTGCTATTCTGTGCTGAGGTATTCTACATTTTGCAGCAGTATTCCTGTACTATTAATTTTACATTCATACCGAGTAATAATGATTGTATCCATCTCATGCCTGATGACAGCTACTTACACGTTCTTCATTTCATGGGTCCCTTGCCTGAGATGTTCTGGATAACATTCAGATTGTTCCACAATCTGAACAGCAAATCCACAAATAAACTAAATACACTTTCCTATGAAAATGTAGGGTACTATATAAATGAAGACCTTCTGACATTCCTAGAACCTGAGTTTCCAAAACATGAATCTCAAAAGGAACATTTTTTAACTTAAATTATATTTATTTACAGTTCCTGGTTCCTATTAAAAGGGTAAAGGACATTTATTATGTCATAAAATAAACAGCACATATCCTGATTAAATATATCAAAGCAAAGAGCATTTCAAGATTAAATTAATATTCATGTATTTAAAAACAATTAAAACTGTATGTTACAAGCCATCCGTTTAAAATTGAAGTTAAAAATCAAATGTTCAGTAACAAAATTATAATAAAATATTGTTGATTTAAATAATACAAGGATGTGTTCCAGGAAACAGAGAAAATAGCTTGTGTTTTATACTTGCATGCTTCACATGCAAGGGGGAGACAAATTCAGACTACAAATCTTATTGTTGGTATTTCCTATCTTTTAATTACTTTATTTTATGACCTTAGTATTCTTTCCTATTAATGCATTTCAGATACACTGTACATGGGAGCTTGTTTAGGAAGGATAAAAACAAATTTATTATGCATTAAAATGTAAAAACTATTCAGGGGGAAGTTCTGAGTTATTAAGTCTGAATTATGAGTTATTCAGAAACTAACATTATACAACCAAGTAACGATTTATAACAGCAAATGAAAGTGACAACAGCCAGCTCATAACAACACATTTTAAACAGACCTATGTAATTTTTTAAACTGAAACTTGACTAAGACAGCAATCTAGCGCTATTCTTCAAAAATACAACACCACTGATCTCATGCAATCCAAATCACGCATATAATGACATAATACTCTTTTTTAAGTATTTCATGACCAAGAAATATACATAATTTCCTAGACTGTTCTGTTGTGCTTACTAAGGCTAAGATATTTAACAGTTTGGAGATAAGAGATAATTAGAATTTAGCTCTAGAAATGGTAAATGAGTGTTCTGAAGGACCAAGGTTATAAAAATATATATCTATTTATTGGCATGCAGCAAATGAAACTGTCAACATCTTTGACTGTATAAAGTATAATGTATGCATTTCAATACCTGTATATGCAAACTGAACAAGATCCCACAGTGCATTGGGGTCTATGCCTTCCATTTTGATCTCTTCTTGCTTGGCTTCACAAACATCGCTTGTGAACATGGCAGCAAAGTAGTCAGAGACAGAACTGAGGACAAGTCTGCAAAAAAGTTAGAAACTTGTGTCATTTACATTTATCTGTGTATTAGAAATTTCAGATTGTCAAGGCTAATGTACTTTTAAAAACTCTTACTTTCATAATAATTAAAAATTAGCAGGAGCAACACATTATGAATGCATGTAGGCAGCAAAATACAGCATGACATTTATTCTAATTTGATTCTGCTTCCTGTGATATGAACCAAGTGGCACATCAGTATTTGCATATGAAACAGACATAGAAATTAGCTTTCAGTCTTTATAACTCTCCTATCCCTACTGTTAGCAAGATAACCTCTCTGTATCAAAGACATCTTAATAGACAAACAGATTCCATACTCTTCATTAACCTTAAAACAGTCTTTTTTTTGATAAACTAACAGCATGTAACTTAGTAAGATCCTTCAACCTTCAGTAAGACTTAATATCTTAACATGCTATTTAATAAATAAATAAATAAATACATAAATAATCTAATGCAAGGATGTAGGGATGTTACTTTTTTGTTGTTGTTAAGAAACATTTCCAAAGGAAAAGAATTTCAAAATATTTACACAATTTGCATGTCCTGTTTGAGGATCTGATTTATGTACGTCAAACCAACATTAAGTACCGGGTATAGTTGTCATTTTAGTGCCTTAGGCCAACACATTCTTTTAAATAACATTTATGGTTATATTATTACTTTAGTAGGAGTGAATATTCACAGATAATCTTGAGTTAGAAATCTGCTACACCTATAAATAATGTACCACACACTTCCATAAAATATGGTCATATTTCTGGCTTAATTTGAAAACATAATATATAAAAACATTCATTGAACACACAAGAATCACAAACGGAGAACTAGTAACCAGAGAGAAAATATCTACCCATCTGTATATAGTTAACTATTTCGTCCAAGAAAAAAAAAAAAAGTTACTTAAGTTAACATTCATCAGCCAGTGTGGCAATTGATTTCTTTTGCTCTCTTAGCTTATCCCAATAGCAAAGTAAAATATAACAGTTTGAATTAGATTCATAATCTTATGGGCAGCAAAACACCACACCACGCTCGCACTCCCCATAGTCCGGGGTGTGGAGGGGAGTATGATGGGAAAGAAGAAGGCTCACAGTTTTGAGGTAAGAATAATTTAATTATAGGGAAAATAAAGTAAAATAAAGCAAAGGCTGTTCAGATTCAAAGAGAGAACACAATTATTCTCTACTTCCCTTCAATGAGCGATATCCTGTCACATCCTGGGAAGCAGAGGCTCAGTACACGAAGGGGTTGTTGGGGAAGACAAACATTTTGATAATGAGCCTCCAGCCCCTTCCCCAGCTGTTATTGCTGAGTGTGACACCACACAGTATGGGATATCCCATTGGTCAGTTTTGGTCAGCTGCCCCTGTGATGTCTCCTCCCCACCCCTGCCCATCCCCTGCTGGTTTTGGAGATTTGGAGGGAGTCATGGTGCTGTGGGGCACAGCTCAGCGATAGACAAAACACTGGTGCAATATCAGGGCTGTTTGAGCTGCAAGTGCACAGCACTGCACTGCTGTAATGGGGTGTCGTGGGGGAAGTTAACTCCATCCCAGCCAGACCCAGCAAAGGCATCTATGAGGAAGTCTGTGTTTACATGTTAGATTAGCGCTGGCTCTCCTTGCCTTTAAGTGTGAGATTCTGGTAATTCAGTTCCACAGCCAAACTTCTCATTAATCAGTTCACAGTTACACAAACCAGTCATAATGAAAACACTGCTGTAATGATATCTAATACTGGAAGGCAGCCTGAGATCAGTGTTCTTCTTTGTGGCTTGGGACAGTTTCAGAAAGGGGATGGGGATAATGAGCACTGTGGGGTTCTGCCTTTCTTGGGAAGTAAGGCGTTGACAGTTCCTCTCCGGAGCTAGCTGAATCTCTTGTGTGAGTGGGTGCCCAGACCAGCTGCACTGATCCCCCAGTGATTTCCTGGGCATCTTCCAAAGGCTTGTTGCAAAAGCAGAAATGGTGTATGAAATGGTAGAAGGTACTTGTTAAAGGGCCATGGCAGCAGTTGGGAAAACAGAACTGAATATGAGAGCTTCTGGAGAGCAAAGGAAACACTCATCTCCAAAGCATTAAGGAGGTTTGTTTCATCTTTCTTCTTGTGGTCCTGCCTCTGTTTTCATCAGTCACCATGTGAAGGTCAACCAGGGGTATGTGTCAGGACAAGCTATGCAGTGCTGGGAAGCGGACTTGGGCTGTGTCCCCATGGTGCATCCCAGTAACTGCTGCTCCCTGGCGCATTGCCCCGGGGTTGCTGTGTCACAGTGGCGAGGGCTGTGAGGCCATGAGGCGCCGGCCATGCCACACACTCCTGTGACAACCTCAAAGGCAGCAGAAGGCAGGAGGGATGGTTTTGCGGCGGCAGGTTGCAAGCCGCAGAAGCACTTCCAGGCATCGCACACTCCTTGAGGAGTGCATGGCAGCAAGCAGCAGTTCTTCCTTTCCTGGGAAATAAGGCGTTAACAGCTCCCTTCTGGAGCCTGCTGAATCCCTTGTGTGAGTAGGTGCCTAAACCGGCTGGACTGATCCCCCAGTGACGTCCTGGGCTTCTTCCAAAGGCTTGTTGCAAAAGAAGAAATGGTGTATGAAATCACACAGAATCACAGAATCATCTAGGTTGGAAGAGACCTCCAAGATCATCTAGTCCAACCTCTGTCCTAACACTAGCAAGTCCTACACTAAACCATATCACTAAAGGCTACATCTAAACGTCTTTTAAAGACCTCCAGGGATGGAGACTCAACCACCTCCCTGGGCAGTCCATTCCAATGCCTAACAACCCTTTCAGTAAAGAAGTTCTTCCTAACATCCAACCTAAACCTCCCCTGGCGCAACTTTAGCCTATTCCCCCTTGTCCTGTCACCAGGCACATGGGAGAATAGACCAACCCCCACCTCTCTACAGCTTACTTTAAGGTACCTGTAGAGAGCGATGAGGTCTCCCCTGAGCCTCCTCTTCTCCAGGCTGAACAACCCCAGCTCCCTCAGCCGCTCCTCTTAAGATTTGTTCTCCAGACCTCTCACCAGCTTCGTCGCCCTTCTCTGGACTCACTCGAGCACCTCGATGTCCTCCTTGTAGCGAGGGGCCCAAAACTGAACACAGTACTCGAGGTGCGGCCTCACCAGAGCCGAGTAAAGGGGGGACAATCACTTCCCTAGACCTGCTGGCCACACTGTTTCTTATACAGGCCAGGATGCTGTTGGCCTTCTTGGCCACCTGGGCACACTGCTGGCTCATATTCAGCTGCCTATCAACCAGTACTCCCAGGTCCTTCTCTGCCAGGCAGCTTTCCAACCACTCATCTCCCAGCCTGTAGCGCTGCTTGGGGTTGTTACGCCCCAGATGCAGGACCCGGCATTTGGCCTTCTTGAACTTCATGCAGTTGACCTCAGCCCATCGCTCCAGCCTATCCAGATCCTCCTGCAGGGCCTTCCTTCCCTTGAGCAGATCGACACATGCACCTAACTTGGTGTCATCTGCAAACTTACTGAGGGTGCACTCGATCCCCTCATCCAGGTCATCGATAAAGATATTAAAGAGGACTGGCCCCAGCACTGAGCCCTGGGGGACTCCACTAGTAACCAGCCTCCAACTGGATTTGGCTCCATTCACCACAACTTTTTGGGCCCAGCCATCCAGCCAGTTTTTAGCCCAACAAAGCGTACACCAGTCCAAGCCACGAGCAGCCAGTTTCTTGAGGAGAATGTTGCGGGAAACAGTGTCAAAAGCCTTACTGAAGTCAAGGCAGATCACATCCACAGCCTTCCCCTCATCCACCAAGCGCGTCACTTGGTCATAGAAGGAGATCAGGTTCGTCAAGCAGGACCTGCCTTTCATAAACCCATGCTGACTGGGCCTGATCGCCTGCTTGCCCTGCAAGTGCCGCGTGATGACACTCAAGATAATCTGCTCCATGAGCTTCCCTGGCACTGAGGTCAAACTAACAGGCCTATAGTTCCCCAGGTCTACCTTCCGGCCCTTCTTGTAGATGGGCGTCACGTTTGCTAGCCGCGAGTCGACTGGGACCTCCCCTGATAGCCAGGACTGCTGATAAATAATGGAAAGTGGCTTGGCCAGCTCCCCCGCCAGTTCGCTCAGTACCCTCGAGTGGATCCCATCCGGCCCCATCGACCTGCGTACATCCAAGTGTTGTAGCAGGTCGCCAACCATTTCCTCATGGATAGCGAGGGCCACTTTTTGCTCCCCATCCCCTTCCACCAGCTCAGGGTACCAGGTATCCAGAGAACAACCAGTCTTACCGCTAAAGACTGAGGCAAAGAAGGCATTGAGCACCTCAGCCTTTTCCTCATCTTTTGTAACTAAGTTTCCCCCTGCATCCAGTAAAGGATGGAGATTCTCCTTAGTCCTCCTTTTTGTGTTGATGTATTTGTAAAAACGTTTTTTGTTATCTTTAACGGCAGTAGGCAGATTGAGCTCCAGATGAGCTTTGGCCTTTCTAATTTTGTCCCTGCACAGCCTCGCAACATCCTTATAGTCCTCTTGAGTAGCCCGCCCTCTTTTCCAAAGATTATAAACCCTCTTTTTTCTCCTAAGCTCGAGCCACAACTCTCTGCTCAGCCAGGCCGGTCTAGTTCCGCGTCGGCTCATCTTTGGGCATGTGGGGACAGACCGCTCCTGAGTCATTAAGATTTCCTTCCTGAAGCGTGCCCAGCCTTCCTGGACTCCTCTGCCCTTCAGAACCTCCTCCCAAGGGACTCTGCCAGCCAGTGTCCTGAACAGCTGTTGTGGTTTAACCCAGCTGGCAGCTAAACACCACACAGCCGTTCGCTCACCCTCCACCCTCCCTCTCTGGGATGGGGGAGAGAAACGGGAAAGTGAATCCGGTGAGTTGAGATAAAGACAGTTTATTAAGACAGGAATATAATAATAACAATAATAATAATAGTGATAATGATAATAGTATTAATAATAATAATGTGTAAGGAACAAGTGATGCACAATGCAATTGCTCACCACCCGCTGACCGATGCCCAGCCTATCCCCGAGCAGCCGGCCCCCCACCCCGGCCAGCCACCCCTATATATTGTTTAGCATGACGTCAGATGGTATGGAATACCCCTTTGGCCAGTTTGGGTCAGCTGTCCTGGGTCTGTCCCCTCCCAGCTCCTGCTGCACCCCTAGCCTGCTCGCTGGCAGGACAGAGCGAGAAGCTGAAAAGTCCTTGGCTTAGTGTAAACACTGCTCTGCAACAATTAAAACATCGGCATGTTATCAGCGCTCTTCTCATCCTAATCCAAAACATAGCACCCTACCAGCTACTATGAGGAAAAATTAACTCTGTCCTAACTGGAACCAGGAAAACAGCTCAAAGTCAGCTCTCCGGAAGTCCAAGACAGCGGTTTTACTGGTCCCCTTCCTGACTTCACCAAGAATAGAGAACTGAACCATTTCCTGGTCACTCTGCCCAAGACAGCTCCCGACCACCACATCTCCCACCAGTCCGTCACTGTTTGTGAACAGAAGGCTTGTTGCAAAAGCAGAAATGGTGTACTAAATGGTAGAAGGTACTTGTTAAAGGGCCATGGCAGCAGTTCGGAAAACAAAACTGAATGTGAGAGCTTCTGGAGAGCGAAGGCAACACTCATCTCTAAAGCCTTAAGGAGGTTTGTTTCATCTGTTTTTCATGTGCCACACATCCCAGGTGGCACCAGGAGCTGGGGCTGGGGTCAGCTATGTGTGCCAGAGGACCAGGGCTGCCAGCCTACATTGTCCTTTGTGAGGGGATGGAATGCAAGCTTTGGGGCCTGCCTTTTCTCTTATGGTCCTGCCACAAGAGGAAAGGGAGGATGTCATTGTGGGAGTCTATTACAGACCACCTGGCTAGGATGACGACACCGATGAATTATTCTTTGTGGAACTAAGAAATACCTTGAGATCAACTGCCCTTGTCCTTATGGGGGACTTCAACTTGCCAAATGTCAACTGGAATTGCCACACGGCCAACTTGAGCAGATCCAGGAGGTTCCTAAAGCACCTTGATGATAACTTCTTGGTGCAGGTGCTAAGGGAGCCAACTAGGAAAGATGCCCTCCTAGATCTGTTGCTGGAGAACAGAGAGGGTCTTGCAGGAGACGTGGCAATTGGTGGCCGTCTCGGTCATAGTGACCATGAAGTGGTTGAGTTTTAACATTTTTGGTGACAGGAGGAAAACTGCCACCAAAACTTCAGCCCTAGATACGAGGAGAGCAGACTTCAGGCTGCTCAGGGAACTGGCTAGCAAGGTCCCCGGGAAACTGCTTTTGAAGGCATTGGCATCCATCGGTACTGGTCGGTCTTTAAGCACTGCCTCCTAAAAGCACAAGATTAGGCAATTCCAAACTATCGGAAGTCAAGTAGGCGGGGCAGAAGGTCAGCTTGGCTGACCAGGGATTTTCTTCTGGAGCTTAGGCATAAAAAGAAAGTGTATGGCTGCTGGAAGCAGGGTCAGGCAATGTGGAAGGAATACAGGGACGCTGTTTGCATTTGTAGGGAGAAAATTCATGTGGCCAACTCCCAATTAGAGTTGAAGCTGGCCAGCTCCGTGGGAGACAATAAAAAGTTTTTTTTGTTGTTGTTGTTTATTTGTTTGTTTGTTTAAATATGTCAATAGAAAAAGGAGGACCAGAGAAAACATAGGTCCACTACTTAATGGGGATGGTCACCTCACAGACAAGGACATAGGCAAAGCAGAGACGTTTAGTGCCTTCATTGCAAGCCATGAGATTACTCTGAACATGGAACAGATAAAAAAAAAAATGGATGATCTGTCAATTCTAACTTTGTAAAATTACTTTATTTGATTAATCTCTGTATCTGTAGGCTGTAAGAGGCTAATAGATCTCAATTAGTAAGAACAAAATTCTCAAATTAGGTATCAGTCATCTGAACAGTACATAAAAGCAGTAAGTCTCAATAGTATCCTGAATTCATGCATCTTTGAAAACCGAATTCTCAAAAATATGTTTTGTGTGAATTATTCCACTGTTCACTCAAACATTCAAAAGTGAATTTTTATATTTTTCAGAAGACTGGGTTCAAAATCACAGATTTTTATATATATATTTTTTAATTTTCACATATAAAAACATATACATGTCTGTATAGACTTCGATCGATACCTGTATCTGCCAAACTGAAAAAAAGATACAAATTTTACACAGAAAAAAAAAAAATCTGTAAAAGGCAATATTGCAAATATTGTGGGTTTTTCTGTGATTTTCTCCCTCTCTAAGTGAAATCTCCTTTTTTTCCTCCTCTCTGTAAGTGAAATCTGCTCCTGTGCAGTTAACAAACAGGAAACAATATTTGCGTTAATTTGGGATTAAGTATCCACTCAGAAGTGTTATCATAGGGCAAGAGTCTTGCTAGCAATTCAGAAGTGCCACATTAGCTCATTAATAATGAAAAAAAATAGAAAAAAAATCTAAAAAATAGAAATGTAAACTTATTGTGCAAAGAAGCAGTCAGTGAGTATATGAAAGTTAAATTAATAAATTGTCTCATACTTCCTGTTATAACTGTTATTGTTACTGTCCCACATGCTTATTTCATTTTTGAGAAATAAAAGGACAGAACTACATGATAACATTTTTCTTCCTTACCATCTGAGTAATATTTATAAACTAACTTATTTTAAAGTCAATTTTGTCTAGAACAGCTAAAAAATAGTAATAATAAAACCAAATGAGAAAAAAAACAATAAAATCTTCTCAAGCCAATAGACAGGCATATGGAATTCTAAAGAGAATAGGTTAAACCTGAAACAAGAAAGTTCACACAGTATCACAGTATCACAGTATCACAGATTTCTAGGTTGGAAGAGACCTCAAGATCATCGAGTCCAACCTCCGACCTAACACTAAGTACTCCACTAAACCATATCGCTAAGCTCTACATCTAAACGTCTTTTAAAGACCTCCAGGGATGGTGACTCCACCACCTCCCTGTGCAGCCCGTTCCAATGCTTAATAACCCTTTTGGTAAAGAAGTACTTCCTAACATCCAACCTAAAACTCCCCTGTCGCAACTTTCACCCATTCCCCCTCGTCCTGTCACCAGGCACGTGGGAGAACAGACCAACCCCCACCTCGCTACAGCCTCCTTTAAGGTAACTGTAGAGAGCAATAAGGTCGCCCCTGAGCCTCCTCTTCTCCAGGCTGAACAAGCCCAGCTCCCTCAGCCGCTCCTCGTAAGACTTGTTCTCCAGACCCCTCACCAGCTTGGTCGCCCTTCTCTGGACTCGCTCGAGCACGTCCATGTCCTTCTTGTAGCGAGGGGCCCAAAACTGAACACAGTGCTCGAGGTGCGGCCTCAATACTCAAGGTGCGGCCTCTAATGATCCTTCCGCAGGTTCCTTTCTGTCTATTGTCAAATACTGTTTTATTACATTTCAATTTTATATAACAGATATCTCAGTTACAATTTGTAAGTGATATTGATAATCTACACCATCTACATGATGTACTGGGTCAGGCTGGGATGTTAACTTTCCCTGCAGCAGCCCATACAGTGCTGTGCTCTGCACTCGTAGCTAAAACAGCAACGGTATCACACCAGTGTTGTGTCTGCTGCTGAGCAGTGCTGGCACAGCATCAGGACTCTCTCTAACCCCCCTAGGGGTGGGCAAAGATATGAGAAAAGAAACATCACCAGGGCAGCTGATCTAAACCAACCAAAGGGATATTCCATACCATATGATGTCACACTCAGCAATAAAAGGTGGAAAAAGGAGGAAGAGGGGAGGGGTGGGCTCTCGTTGTGAAAACGTCTGTCCTCCTCCCGAGCACCGGCTACGTGCGTTGAGGCCCTGCTTCAAGGACGTGGTCAAGCATTGCTCATTTGTGGGAAGTAGAGAGTAATTTCTTTCCTCTGCACTTCCACATAGCCTTTACTTGTTTTGTTTAGTTTTCCCTTTCCCCCTCCCTTTTCCCCTTTCCCTCTTTTTTTTCCCCTTTAGTTAAATTGTTAATTGTTTAGTTAAATTGTTTAGTTAAATTGTTTAATTAATAATAATCTTTCTTTAATAATTATTTCTTTTTTCCTTTAATTAAATCATCCTTATCTCAACCTGTGAGTTGTTCTTTCCTTTACTTCTTCCCCTCCTCATCTAAGGAGGGGGAGTGAGAGAGCGGTTGTGGCGTTCAGCTGCCTAGTCCGGTAAAACCACCACACATGATTGATGCCCTGTTTGCCCTCGGGACCATGCCTTTTGACACATTCTATTCCATTTTGTTTCTTCTTTTAATTCTTTCACTGTCTCTCAGACATTTAAGTGCAAATACAGTCAATTGATCCTTATTATTGATCCTTTGATCAATATTTGATATTGATCCTATTGATCCTGAAACATGATTTTGCAACCATTGCATCTCTTAAGTTGACACAATGTTTTTAGGATTGTTACACAAATCTGACATTGTCATTTCCACTATGTATTCACCAAGCACACAATGTCTGTAATAGTTTTTTTTTTCTTTTTTCCAGAGACTTCAAGTAATATACATACCACAGCTGCTAGACTTGATAACAAAATATGTTGTCTAATACAGTTTACCTGTGTCAGTTTGTGTCCTTGTGTTAATTTTAAAGGTATCTGTTATTACAGCCAGTACTTTGAACTCTGTGCTGTTTTGAACCAGTAGAGGAATGAAAAAAAAGAGCGAGAGAAGACAGAAATATTAATCTAAGCGATTATCAAAATTTGGGAATGGGGAAAAGAGGTAAAATGTCACAGTGATGAAGATAAGAGCTGATAAAGATCCATTATGATACAAATACAATGCAGAGTTCAGTGCTTTTCTCCCGAAGAAAAAACACATATTCAGACATAGCATATATATTTGAATGTATCATAAATAATCCACTATGATCTTCTACTGGTATGCTTAATGATTATATTTATTCACTATAACTCCAAAAGAAAAAGTGGTAAAAAGCTTTCAGGAGAAAGAAAAGTTTAGTTTTAGCTCCTTTGAACTATCAGAAGAAATGTCAGAAACATAGACCTTAGGTTTGATGAAAGTACAGAGGTAGATATGTGAAGTCATTAGAATAAATGACTGCTTAAACATTTAGAATTTTTTTAGGTCTATTTGTCATCCTCCTCTTTTATTCTAGAACTTCTTTGTACAAAGATGATACAACATAGCATCATTATTAATTCAAATTCATTCCTCATTCCTCCATATAGTTCAGTTTGGTTGTGTCCTTGTATGTGATCTTCAACCTCTGTTTTGGTGGCAGGCTGTCATGTCTTGCTGACTCAAGTTATTCTTGTATGGCTTCCTTTGTCATTATGATATCTACCTATTCGCTGCAAAGTTGTCACCATCTTAATCTAATTCTGTTTATTTTTATTTTTTTAATTATTATATATATATTCTATTTTAACATTATGTTTTGTTTTTGTTTTTGTTTTTTCCTTTAAACCATTCAATTTGAGAAAAGAATCAATTGCTTAAACACTGATGTCACGTGCCAATTTCAGATATTTCAGGCCATCCAATTCATCCGTAAGGGGCTGGTGCAAACCTATGAAAACATTGAACCCTTCAGACCACATGGTGAAAGCCAGGCAGCATGATCCAAGGAATCTCGGAGACTAGGTAGCTGAATGCTGCTCATTAATTTCTTTCTAAGACCTTTCAACCCAAAGGGGCCCAAAACTGAACACAGTACTCGAGGTGCGGCCTCACCAGAGCCGAGTAAAGGGGGGACAATCACTTCCCTAGCCCTGCTGGCCAGACTGTTTCTTATACAAGCCAGGATGCTGTTGGCCTTCTTGGCCACCTGAGCACACTGCTGGCTCATATTCAGCCGACTATCAACCAATACTCCCAGGTCCTTCTCTGCCAGGCAGCTTTCCAACCACTCATTTCCCAGCGTGGAGCGCTGCTTGGGGTTGTTGTGCCCCAAGTGCAGGACCCGGCACCTGGCCTTCTTGAACTTCATACAGTTGGCCTCAGCCCATTGGTCCAGCCTACCCAGATCCTCCTGCAGAACCTTCCTATCCTCGAGCAGATCAACACGTGCATCTAACTTGGTGTCGTCTGCAAACTTACTGAGGGTGCACTTGATCCCCTCATCCAGGTCATTGATAAAGATATTGAAGAGGACTGGCCCTAATACTGAGCCCTCAAACTGAACTCAAACTGAACAGGACAGTGGAACATTTCTGGATGCCATGTGCCAACATCTGTATTATTAAACAACATACACAGTCCTGGAAGAGCTCTGGTGCAGCTTTGGCTCATTCTTGAGCATGGTTCAGAAATCAGCATGAGCCAGGGAACAATGAGCAACATAGATATATAGTGGTCCTGGTAGTCACAGTAGGTAGCTTACAAACTGATTTTCACCTTTTCCTTTAATATTTTAGGTTAGAGAAAGTGGATTCCTGTATTTAATATAAAAACAAAATACAATTTGATGCTATTTGGTCTCCCTCCATTCTATCTTCCTGGCTAGAAGTGTGACAATACTGAAATTTAGTTGATAACTGCTGGTGGAGTCTACATTTTGCTAAACAGTTAATCTTGAAGAAGACACACTCTTGGTCAGCAGTTCTCCATGCTCCAGACTATGGGCTCAACTGAGTTATCAAACACAAGTAAATGAATGAGATGGCTCTTAGACTCCAACCTTCTCTCCACAGGGACTTTCCATATACTGTGTCATCGGCACCAGCTCCCTCAGATGGCTTAGGGCATCTCAGTTACTGTCAGACACAGGTGCCTAGGTAACTTACACTATAGACCTTCACTGATTATGGTAACGTTACACACATGGCAAAATTGAAACCAAAATTTAACTGAAGAACCAACTTCAAATTTTCAAAAATAATGTTCACAATTCAAGGCCAATTTATGCTTGTGCAAAATCTTTAAATAGTATACAGTTATATGAATTTAAGATTTTTAATGTCTTTTATATACAAATAAAAACAGAAGAGTTCCTTGTGGAGACCAAAGAAAAACCTTTGAAAGTATTAATGCCATTCTCAGTATCAGGAAATATTCTTTCTTTAAAAAAAAAAAATGTTATCAACTAAATTTGTTTTCACAAGCGTCTGTTACTGAGTAATGCAATAAACAGTCTTAGACCTGGATATTGTGCTTTCTCTTTCTTTCAACTTTTGCCTTTATACCAACTTTCTTTCTCTGCCTTTTTTTTTTTAGCTCTCCTTCCAGCTTAACTTCTTATGTTCTTTTCTGAGTTCTCAATTTCTATCTCAAAATTTTAATGATGCCGTTATTTTCATAAACTTCACCTCTCTGTAGTAGCACTCAAAATATATTGAAAAAGTGGGCCTCTCTCCTTAGAGAACTAAAAAGGAGAACATACATTGCCATTTGCTGAAAAACATTTATTAAACTTATCAGGACGATAGCAAGTAAATGTTATGCTACATTAGAGCTGACTATCCATAAAGGGTTCAGTTTATTTTAGTATTTATGATGAAAAAAATAAATTTTGAGTGGAAAAATACAAACGTTTTTCACGTTCCATTCAAATACTTGCAGAAAGCTTTGAGTAGTCATACTAAAGCATTTATTTATTTGACATATATCCCCTACCCCTTCTGTGCCATGCGGACTCTTACTGCCACAGTAGGAGTCCCTCCTGCACCTTATCTTGAACATCTAGGAGAGCTAAGATGCCTACATTTGTTTGATATTAAGTCAAATCACCAGAGCAACTCAGATTTCTCATGATAAGCTCAGCTATAACTGAAAATTTTAAAAAACAACAACCAAAAAAAAAAAAAGGCACTTGATTTCTTGGTCTATTTCCATTCAAAATCTGGTGTGTTTTTTTTAACTGCACTATTTAACCAAGTGCAGTGAAAGTTAGAACTGCAAGTTGAAGATGTAAGTCATTTTTGTAGTTGTTTTTTTTTTCATTTTTTGTTTTCATTGATTTTTCTGTTTATATTGCAATTCATTCTCTGTTATATGGGAGCTTTTTAACTGAATACGAATTGGTAGATTCTAAACTTGTAACACTTATTTTCTGCTAACATTGACACCCTGTATTGTTCTAAGCAGTCAAATTTTAACTAATGGTTTAAACCAGAGCCTGAATTTAGAGCTGCCTGTAACATTTAGGCAATGCTGACTGAGGGCTTTATTGAACTCTCCAATGCAAATCTTAAAGGCCTATCAATCATTTACCTTGACTTTATCTGTTTTCTTTACAGTATTTTTTTGAAGTTTATTCAGCAGCTGTATTGTACTGAAACTACAGTATTGAAATGCCATGCAATTCGAGTGAGTTACATTTACTCAAAACATCTAAATTATTTGTGGCAATCTACATTTTTATTTTCCTTTTGATGAATGAGATTATTGCTTAATTAAAAAATTTCTTCTACTTTTGATTGCTTTGACTATGTCACCGTAGTTCTGCACAGCATCTACTCCCTTTTTTTGTGTGTGTTCGTATGTGTTTCAGATGACATTTACTAGATGCAATCTAGTTGCAACTGCAACTAGACATCTAGATGCAATTGCATTTGACTGATTGCAACCTGGATACAGGTAGAAAGTATCGTTTAGAGTGTTTTTATTTGTTTGTTTGTTTTGTAACAGCAATGCCCAAGTTTCTTTCATTACAAGCACTTTGAAGTTACGTTTCTTGTCTTGAAGAAGCTATAATCTAAATATGAAATAAAGAAAATGAAAAAAAAAAACACTATGCATCTCCAGTGTGTGAATGGAGAAACTAAAAACTCTATGTTAATAACATTATTAAAAGAAGAGAGACTGTTAATAGTGTGGCAGCATAACAGAAGAAAGGAGAACTTATTACTAAGCATTTTTTCTCTTTAGGGTATATTACATTTTTATGTTTTATTATTATCTCTACATGTTAAATCAATGCAGAAATAAAATTGGATTTTACTTCTTTTTTAACTTTATTTAAAAGTCATTTACTTTACCCCTCTGGAATGGCTGTTACAGGTCTTCCTACTTTCTCAGTATCCCTTCTTAATGCCTTCTCATCATTACAGTACAGGAGCCAACAAAAAGCTTCTGCACATACTAACTTTAAAGTTGTTTGAGTCACCAAAAACTGAAAAGCTCTTATAATAAGACTAAGAGTTTGGTGTGGTACCTCCAAGTGGGAAACTATTGCTCCATGATAATGTTTTATGATCTACCTTTTAGTGTAACATTCTACCCTTATTTATGAGGAATAAAAATGTAAAAAAGAACAAAAATGAAATAAATAGCAGTGCCAAAAATTACCTCGGCAGCATTCAGGCCATGGCCAGAGCTTGCCTGATATTCTTCCTATGAAAGTTATTGGAAGATAGGAAAAAAAGAATAATTACTATGAGGAATTAAACTAGAAATGACATAGAGGTTACAAACTGTGGAGGTGTCTAGAGAGATCCACAAGAACTGATAGCAGAATAACTATTTTTTTGTCTTTCACTTCTTTTGATGCAATATTCTGGCATTTCTTTAACTGAATTTTAACTTTTATAGAAATAGAACTATTGAGACTACATTATTACATAAAAAAAAAAAAACTCTGCTTTTTTTTTTTACACTGCCATTTTGATGTTTCCTAAATTGGAGGAAAATGAAGAAAAATATCACTTTCATACTTTTTATTGAAAAGTAGAGAAAGTTTTGCCCTGGTTTCAAAAACTGATTCTTATTGCACTATATTGTAGCATACTAAATCTATTGCATTTTCTTAAATTAATCTTAAAATTAATTTTAATTGCATTTTTTTAAATTAATCTTTAAAAAGGGGAGAAAATAAGCAAAAATCATAATTTTAGGCAATAATCTTGAGTATTTTGTTTTTATTAATTTCTATTAGCATTCAGTATGAATGATGGTTTGTAATATGCTTTAATTTGCCCCAAATAAAGTAGTTTTAGGAGGATTTTTGTTGATAAGGGTTGATTTTATCTTGGATAAGATTTTATAAATTTTGTACAGGAAATGTTCTACTTAACATGTAGTACTGAATTTATAAACTCCACATATACCAATCATCCATTGCTCTACAAACAGTCTTATTATATGTTCTTAGGAATACAATATAAATATTATCTATCCTACTTTCCATAAAACATTAATTAGAGGGGGCACTCTGCTGGATATGCTTCTGAATACCCTTGGAAAAAAAATAATAGACAGGACCTGTCAATGTTTAGTCTGTTCGTTTTTTTACATAGTCTGCTTTCAGGTCCTTATGTCTAGTAGCAGGATGTGTAGGGTATGAAGTATCACTCTCGACAGAGGAAGATGTACTCAGGGAGCAGTTAAGTGAATTAGATGAGTCCATAGGACCAGAGAGGATATATTCAAAGAGGAGTGGCTGAGAGAGCTCAACGATGTCACTGAGAGGATGTTCTCTTTTCTTTGACAGATAATGGCAATTGTGGGATGTTTCTCAAGACTGAGAAAAAGATTATTTCCATGTCTCTGTCCTCAGGAAGAAAGATGTGGGTAACTATAGTCGGATTTTCCTGAACCAAAAAGATCATGGAGCAAATCTGAATAGAATCTACATGCTGGATCACTAAAGACAATGAGGATAATCAGAAACTGGAAGAGGATGTCAAAAGAGGAACCTTCACAGATGCCACTATTTAATGACCCTCAACAGGCTAATCTAACTTTGGACTTGGACCTGCTTTGAACAGAGGATGTTGAATCAGACTCTAGTAGTTCTCTTCCAAATAAAATTATATTCTGGGACTGTTAACAGCCAAGGTAAAAATAAGTAGAAAGCCTTCTTCTGTGCTTGTTCAGCTACACCTGTCTAAAACAAAATAGAGCAAACACTATAAAATAAACAGAAAATTCAGAACACCCTTCTCTTCATTTTTACTTGTTGGACAACATTTCATTTTATTCAGAACATAAGGTTTTCAGTTCTTCATAATTCAACAGTTCTTTGGCCAATTCTTTGATATCTGTTTTTTTGACTGCAGACTACAGAGAAGTAGAAAATCAAATAGAAAGTTGTCTGAAGGTTTATTAGAAAATCTAAATCAGATTTTGGTTATTATTTCATGGTCAATCCTCTCGTTATTAAGGTATTTGCCTAGCTCCAGAAGGATTTAGATATGCTGTAGAATTGAAATGACAAATGTGAAATTAAATTTACTACTGACAGGGAGGAATACAAACATGAACAGCTGTCTTAAAAATATTGGGATGAATGAGCTAAACTAATTAAAAGAAAAACTTGCAGTTTACTCTGTCTCTTTCTCTACAAACTATGCAGTTTACCAAAATAAAGTAGGCAAAAAAATATACTGGTAAAAACATAGTTGAGTATTTTAAATAAACTATATTTAACAGGGAAAACTACCCATAATATTCCTGTGTATCTAGTAGGTATTTTTTTCCATCCAGTTTAAGAATGTAGATTCAGGCACTGCATTTGCTTTATTTTTTTTTTATCTCATCTGTGTTGGAAAATATGAAAAGCAAAAATAGACCAAGTAACTGTCGAGGAAGAACAACCAATTTCTCTTGTTTTCTACAAAATTCCATTAATTCAATAATATATAGGGATGTAAAACTGGACACAGATTAGAAGGCCTTCGGTCATTACCCCTCTATTTCTTTTTTCTTGATGGAAAGCACCTTAAGGCAAATCCTGCAGCTCTGGAACACTGTAAATGTAGATGGACAGCAAGACTGAAATTTAATATTATTCTCTTTGTACTTGTTATACCCATAAGGGAAAAATCCTGGTGTTTCAGATAAAAGCAACATCAGATGACAACTACCAGGGGTGCATAAGGTGTCAGATGCATTTTAATAGTGGTAAAAAGCCTGGAACACAGGAGCAGAGTCAGTTACCAGCTCAGTGGGTAGAAATTACTGGGGATTTTGCTGGCATCTGGGAATCTGAGTATATCAAGCCAAGACAGAAACAGTAAAAATGGAATCTCTTAACACTATAGAATAGAAACAAAATCTTAAGAATGAAAAGAGCAGAAAGAAGAGAAGAAAGATTTCTATGTTTATTACAGCTACTAATCTGAAACTACACGGACTCTGCTTCAGCTGTGCTGCAAACTACCTAGATCTGTTATTGCTTGTTAAGTGGTGTTATTTTCTCATTCATTTTAATTACTGGGGCTATTTAAATACTTTAATGAAGGTTTCTCTTTGCTTTTACTTATTAGTATTTGAACAATACTTTTGACTTCTCAGCCCTGCATATTCCACTTTTTTTTTTCTCATTATGAAATTTGGTATATATAATATGCAAACTTTCTGTAAAACTTTGTGTCCATCTTCAATGTCCATCTTTGCAATGTTCAAGTTGACAAGGTGACCTTACTGTATTCCTCTACACCAAAAAGTTAATGTATGAATTCAAAAATATATTGGCTGTGTTTAGGATTTCCTGAAGGGGCAACCATAGTCCTGTTCTGGATTTACTGCCTCAGCAGAGAAACCAGAGCACAGGCAAGGAACAGTTCACCTGTAGGCTGCAGCCTTCAAGAGAGTTTTATTGCAAAAGTATTTGATTTCTTACCTTAAAACTCTAAAGCATGCTGTGTATTTTAATCTAAATTTTAGGAGTCCATTTTCATTAGTCTGTATGAAGTCAAAGACTACAGCCAAAATGAAAACCTCAGCAAATAATAGCCAAATAAACAAATAAGTAAAATAACCAAATAACCAAATAAATAAAGCAAATAATTTTAACCTCCAATTACAATCCAGAATCAAGCAGTTTCATATATACTGGCGGTTTTAATACCAGATCATAGAACCATAGAATGGCTCAGGTTGGAAGGGACCTCAAAGATCATCTAGTGCCAACCCCCTGCCATAGGCAGGGACACCACCCACTACATCAGGTTGCCCAGGGCATCATCTAACCTGGTACTGAACACCTCCAGGGATGGGGTAGATCATCTTAGAATTTTTAAAATGATTATATATTATTTTTATACTTATCATTGCAAGTAATTAAGACGTTTTAAAGTTCATTCAAATAAACAATTAATATGAACGTGGTGTTCAGTATTATTTCACTATACATGTCTGAGAGACCCTGTATGACGGGCTTATTGGTGTGTCATGATCTCAAGCTGAAAAGTGTTCAGTGTATCTGTACAGCATCTAATTTCAGAAATTTCCATTCTCACAGATGAACACCATCAGAGCAGGAAGAGTTTGGCACACCCATAATAGAAAGTTTGCTAGTTGAGGGCTACTTGAACTACTGAAATCTGTGCAAAAGACCTTCTGTCCTGGTTTCATCTAGGACTGAGTTAATTTTCTTCCTAGTAGCTGGTAGGGTGCTCTGTTTTGGATTAGGATGAGAAGAGCGCTGATAACATGCTGATGTTTTAATTGTTCCAAAGCAGTGCTTACACCAAGCCAAGGACTTTTCAGCTTCTCGCTCTGTCCTGCCAGCGAGCAGGCTAGGGGTGCAGCAGGAGCTGGGAGGGGACAGACCCAGGACAGCTGACCCAAACTGGCCAAAGGGGTATTCCATACCATCTGACGTCATGCTAAACAATATATAGGGGTGGCTAGCCGGGGTGGGGGGCCGGCTGCTCAGGGATAGGCTGGGCATCGGTCAGCAGGTGGTGAGCAATTGCATTGTGCATCACTTGTTTCGTAGACATTAGTAGTAGTAGTACCTTATTATTATTATTATTATTATTATTGTTATTGTTATTGTTATTGTTATTGTTATTGTTATTGTTATTGTTATTGATATTGTTATTGATATTGTTATTGTTATTATTATTTTCCTGTCTTAATAAACTGTCTTTATCTCAACTCACCGGCTTCACTTTCCCGTTTCTCTCCCCCATCCCAGAGAGGGAGGGGGGAGGGTGAGCGAACGGCTGTGTGGTGTTTAGCTGCCTACCGGGTTAAACCGGGTTAAACCACAAGACCTTCAAATGCCCAACCTTCAAATATCACCTTCTGCAGTCACTTATTTTTGTGTTGTATAAAAAAAAGAGGGAAGCATACATAAGGGGCCACAGAAAATCCTGTTCTAAGAAATAAGCAGATCCAGAATATTTATTGTCAGTTTCAATATCCTGTGTTTACATCCTACCTGTGTGCAGGTATCTTCCGATTCCCAGCAATCAGAATAACGTCACAGAGCTGCTGTTGCTTCAGGTAGCTCTCCATCTTTCTGAAGGTTTGCTCAGCATGGTGAACAGCCTGGTAGAACTCCTCAGAACTACTCGAATCCATGTCACAGTGACGTGACAGGGGATGGCTGGCTGCTGACAGTCTGAAAAGCACAAAAGAAACTCTGTGTTGATAAGATGTGACCAAAATGTCTAGGTGTTGTCTAGACTTCATTGCAAACTTCTAGAAGATATGAGCAATCACTGCATCCTTCCCAATTCTCATCATCAGAAATACAAGATGGAAAATTTTTACTGCACTGTAAGGGACGAGTTGTAAGTTTTCACAGTGAAAGAGGGCTTTTCGTTTGTTTGCTTGTTTGTTTTTTAGCACAGACATGGAAATAATGTATTTCTTTCTTCTTTGATAAAGATACTAAAAATACAAATATGAACAACAAACAGATGTTCAGTATATTCATGTTAAGGTTAACACAACAGCTGCATCTTCATTATCAGAATATGACTGGGCTCTTTACATATGTTTAGCATTTTAGAGCAAAAATATTTTAAAGAGTTATTTATTTTTCTGTTTCATCATTAATATGCATCCACAAGATAAAGGAATAATGGAAAAAACATGGAAATTTTACCAGTCGGGAAAGAAAATTAAAACTCCAATTGATTTTACATGTGATGAATTGGGAATATTTCCATAATGATAAAATGCAAACCAACTTTTTAGCTAAAAGGCTTATTAATGCAACTTTAGCCAGCAAAGACAATGATATCTACAATTCCAAAAACTGAAAAAAAAAATAGAAATGGGAGAAAAATGGAAATATATTTTCACTTTGTAGTCATATTTACTTAGTTCAAATTTACTCAGTTCAGCAATTCTGGTTCAGAACTTTAATGAAAATAAGAAAATTTGCTAGCAAGCACTAGCCCTTGAGGAAACTATGTACTTCAAAATAATTCCTGACACAGACAAGTGCCTTCTTTTACAAATACATAATGAGATTTTTCCAAATGAAAGCCACAGGATTTTATGTATCTTGTGGTGAGAGAGTGTAAGTAATTTTGATAACTTACAGTAATAACATAGCAGTTTCATTATATAAACTTTGAGTTCATTGGGAACAGTATTAATAGACCTATTAGATAATGCTGTCTGCAATCCTGGTGCTGGAAACATTTGAAAAATGCATACGGATAATTAAAAAATCAGCTGTTATGATAATATGAAATACAGTTATTTAGAAAAAAAAAACTTTAATATTTTTACTGACTCTTGATGGACTATAATATGGTTTAGAAAAACAGTATTTACTTTTGACATATATCAGTGATTTATTTTTGAATTATTTTTTGTACAAAGGTGTTCTGCATAATGTCCTACAGTTATTGTATGAGGGTCTACATGGGAAAAGAGGAAAGGCTAGGTCATCTTTCTGTCACAGTAATTGCTACATTTCACAACCTTCCTTTAAAGTAGTTAGAAGCCTGAAAAATTGGAGGTGGCCTGCAGATAATTTTACACAGAACCAACTCAGTTACCATTGTATCTCACCCCCTGATCTGTGTCATATACAGGTATTAGTGTAAGTTACCTTTTAAAATTATTACCCACATTAATGTCACTTGCATAGAATTAAATTGGACCCTGAGAAATCATCATCTGTTTCAAATTAATCAATATTGCTATTTATATGCTGGTAAGGTTACCATATATGTGACCCTGAACCACTGGGTGGGTGGTTTACCCTGGGTATAAACCAAGAGTCTATAAGAAATTGAACTGGCAAAACTTTATTAGCCATAATTTATCAACAGAAGCAGTTATGAATTGGTGATTTAGAAAAGAATATTTCCTTAATTCTGTTATATTCACCATGTTATATGTTCAAGTAGTTTATGCAAGATACCTCTTATGAGCTCCCCCTAAAGAATACAATAAATGTATTATTTCCATACGTGACATAATCTGCTTATATGTGTTCCTGTCCTATCTGGACTGCCAATCATGTTGAACAGAAATTCAAATTTATTTTCATATCTTTGGATGATCAACAAATATTTTCACATAAAAATGTAAAGATGGAGCTCATTAGTATGGGAAGTTGGAAGAGATTTCAACTTATTCTTTCAATTATTTTCCCTCAGCTTTGTCGTGGCTGTATGCATACTTCTTCAGTTTTATTGCTGAAGAATTAGAATGACAAGTAATTTACAAGAAAGAAATCAGTGCCTAATAAATGAGGTCGGTAGGGTTAAACAGACACATTTCTACTCTTCCTCCAAGGAATTTAGACATGACAACAGCAACAATTCTGAGAAAGGAAAACAACAGGAATGAGCAGGTCTGAATGGATTCATATTGTTTGTTAAATCAGAATTTGGTCTAAGTCAGCTTACAGTTGAACAGATAAGGTATTAATCCTGCCTCTTGGCTATTCTAAACATGCTACGCTTTTCAGGTCAGAAAAACTTCTGTTTTTATGCTAGTTCTATATAGTTAGATTGGGCTGAAACGAGATTTGTCATTTTGTCTTTGAATCACTAGACAGCGTTTGACACAAATTTTGTCCTCTTGCCTGCTTGCCATTTATAAACAACACTTTCTACCCTCAAATTCATCAGTATATCTGCCACTTAACAAGTCATTAAATGGCTACCCAAAAACAAGCTCTGAAGGCCCAGAACATTTTAAATTACTATCCCAAAAACTAGCACATAATAAGCTTAGTAGAAGACAATAAGTTAATCTTTTGTTTTCTAAGAAAGCCCAGATAAAAAGTCTGCTACTGATCCTTTTTGAGAAACTCTTTTTCACTACAAATGCTCTGTCTGCAATATCAATCCTTTAAATTCAATCAGCAGCTTGTTAATATAGGAACTAAAGAGCTTCAAAGAGCAAAGACCACTAATTTTGTACCAGTTCATGAAAAGCATTTATATGACCAATTAGTGATATGAAAACAACATTTCCTGTTTGCCTATATTGTTTTTGTTGAGGTGCAGGCAATCTAAACTACATATTCAATGAGACGCTTGTTGATTGCATTCTGCAGGAACCCCAGCACAAATTCACCTGAAGAGTCTGAATTTTTCAAAACACTTTCTAGTACTTTCATACCTCAGAATGGATGGAAAGCTTATTCTGTAATCATTGAACATAAAAGACTCCAGATAGGCTTTTCCCGTAATTTTCTTAGTTGGTAAGTACAAAACCTGAACTTACTGTGGGAATGTCAAACATTCATTACAAAATTTCAAACAGAAAAAGTGTTCAGTCTAAAACACTTTTTATGTTTAAACAATTCGGTTAACAGTAAAGAAATAAGAAAACCAAACCTTCCACAAATTTATGACCATGCTACTGAAGGGATACTACACGTTGAGAAAAATAAAAGGGCTACAATAATTATCAACACTGCAAATGACCAATAATCTCAAATGTTTCCTTATGAAATGGGAAACCAGAATGAATACCAAGTAAAACAGAAAGGGAAAAAAATTACCCCAGCAACTTTATACAGACTAATTTTCAGAGTTCAGGATGACATGCAGTCCTCAAAAAAGAAATGGTTTAAGAAGAACCCAAAACTGTTGATGAGGAAATTCAGTCTTAGAGCCTAATGGATCTTAAAAGGGAGAAAACAGAAATCAAAGTTTAACTCTGAGGATCTACAGCATCTGACTACACAGTGTTCCTCTTTTCTGAGAAAAAAACATTTTGATTTGAACAAGAGTGCTATTCTCTAATCAACTTTTACCTCCTCCTTACTTTGAAAGAACAGGTAAAACAGCTGTAAAATCCCAGTATAATAGTGTGTACTGATTTTTCCCTCAATTTAACATCTCTTCATCCCACTGTAAGGAAAAAGGAAAATGCATCCTAGCCAAAGGTCTCCTAGAGACTGGTCATATTGACCAAGTTCACCTTTAAGACCTCTGGTCGTTTTGTCCAAGTTTAGATTTATTCAAGTGGAGCAGAAATAAAACATCAGAAGATATCAACATATCTAAGATACCAGTTAGTATCCTACTGTTATTACGTAGATATCTAGTCTGCTCTCCCCTGCATCTTGTACAGTTGTTTACTCATAAAAAATAACATACTACTCAGCCTTGGTTATTGGTCATTGACTTTACACATAAATAGGCTATGACAGAAATAATACCAAAATGAAAACCCTTCACTTACAATAATGCTGAAAGGGAATTAAAGAGAAAATACCAGGAAAAACGGACTTCAGAGGTACAGGTAGCTTTAACTACCTGTATCTTTCTTCTCAGGAAACTGAAAAGTAGTAAACACTAGTAAAACTCCACTCCTGCGTTGCAAAGGTCTGAATAAAGCAATAGTAAACATCAGTAGTTAAAACTGTATTCTGAATAGGTATTAAAAGGAAAAACACCAACTGCAACAAATTTTGAAATAAGAGAATTCATATGACTTTAAACTGTGTTTCTCTTTGAAAACAGAGGCTTAGATTTAGAAATGGTTTTCATTCTTGAGGTGCAGAAAAGAGTAGAACTTAAACACCATACAGAGTACTTTACAGAACACTTGGGTATTTCGCTCACTTAATTGGAATTTATTTCTCATGCCTTCTATTGAAAGCCTTGCCTCAAGTAAAGAATTCTTTACTCAGAAAATGTCATATGATTTCATTGTTACTGGAATACAAAATCCTGCTTTATTTTACTTTTTTTTTTTTCCTTTTCATTTATGTAGGATTGATCATGCAAAGTTATCCCAGAACAGTTCAATGTTAATGAGTATATATAATACGGTAAATAAATAATAAAACAACAATAACAACAACCAAACCAACCAAACAAACAAAAAACTATGGCTTTGCTACTTAACATTTGCAAAAGTATAAAAAGAAATAATAAATGTTATTATAAACTTATAATAAGTAAAAACACAAAAAAGTCTTCACAAATTGTTCTCTAAAAGTTGTTTAATGAATGCTTACAAATCAATAAAATGTGGAACTGCATTTACCAAATTGAGATAGATTGTCAAAAGTCATGAATTTCGTTACTAATCATTTGCAAAAATGCAAAAAAGACAGTTTTATAAAGCCTTTAAATCATTTTTGTAAAGCAACAGTAAGTTTGAAGTTCTGTTTGTGATCAAAAGACATGCTTTTCACTACACTACCAGCAATTATATTTGCAGCTGAGGGTTATACCAGGAGTTTCAGCAGAATGTTAGAAATTTATTTTATAACAGACAAAGTCAGGTAGAATAGCAGATAAAAAAATAATCAGAACATCAAATAGGACTTTTTAGTTACACTAATTCAGCTCAGAGATGCATTATTGCTGTTTCTGAGATTCTTTTTCTACGCAAGAATAGTATTTTTAAACAGAGGCCAATGTGGATGACATATTTGTCATTCAACAGATAATGTGTAATCTGGGGATCAAAGGGTGATACTGCAGGATGAGAAAACTAAAATGGCAACAGAAATTACTGCATCGTAAATTGCGTTACTACTCATAGTGAAACTTATTCTTTGGACACCACAAAGAAAAAATACAGACACTATGTACAGACTTATACATGTATGTATAGACATATAGTCTGTATGCCTAGCAAAAATACGTATTATTCCACTGTTGTTCTGCATATCTGCGCTTCTTATGAGTTTTACAAGCCTCAATAAAAAAATATTAGCTACCAGTTTATCGTGTGACCTCAGACAAATTGACTGAGCAGCCTTTCTGAAAAATAAGTAGGACACTAAGAAGGGACCACTACGCTATACTGAAACTGCTTCTATGGAGAAAAATGTATTTTCTTCTTTACTACCGAGAAAAAAAAAAAAAAAAGTAGAAGTAGGATTAGAGAAGGAAGAGTTTGTTCAGACTGTAATTTTTCCAGGTTATCAGGTAGCTCAGTTATACACCGCTCTCTCACTCCCCCTGGTCAAAAGAACAGGGAGAGAAAAACATGAAGAAAAAAGGCTCATGGGCCTAAGGACAGGAAGATCACTCACTAGATAGCATGACTAGCAAAACACACACAGCATAGAGGGATTAATGTAATTTATTGCCTACTAATAACAGACTAGAGCAGTGAAAACTATCAGCAAAATAAAAACACTTTCCCCCATCCACCCTCTTCCGCCTCCTACCCCCAAGCGGCGCAGGGGAACATGGAATGGGGGCTTCGGTCAGTCCCTAACACTTCATCTCCGCCGCTCATGGTCACTCCTTGCCCCTGTTCCACGTGGGGTGGAAATGATCCTCCGGAGGCTTCCCACAGGCTGCAGCTCTTCAAGAACTGCTCCCACATGGCTCCGTACCATGGGGTCCATCCCCCAGGAGCAAACTGCTCCAGCATGGGTCCCCCACGGGCGGCAGCTCCCCCCAGACCCCCTGCTCCTGTGTGGGCTCCTCTCCACGGGCTGCAGCTCCGGCCCCGGGCCTGCTCCTGCGGGGGCTCTCCATGGGCCGCAGCCTCCTCCAGGCCACATCCACCTGCTCCACCGGGGGCTCCTCCACGGGCTGCAGCGTGGAGATCTGCTCCGTGTGGGACCCATGGGCTGCAGGGGGACAGCCTGCTCCACCAGGGGCCTCTCCACAGGCTGCAGGGGAACTTCTGCTCCAGTGCTTGGAGCACCTCCTGCCCTCCTTCTGCACTGACCAAGGGGTCAGCAGGGCTGTTTCCTGTACATGTTCTCACTCTTCCCTCCCAGCTGCTCTTGCAGCTTTTCTTTTTCTTAAATTTGCTCTTCCAGAGGCCCAACCAAATCCACTGGCCAGCCGCGGATCCCTTTCGGAGCCAGCTGAAAACTGGCTCTGATCTGACATGGGGCTGGGCTCCCCCCACAGAGGCCAGCCCTTCAGCCCCCCATGCTACCAAAACCTTGCAAAATCTTGCCACATTTTCCCAATACACCAATTAAGCTTCCTTTCTTCCTTTCTTCCTTTCTTTTCTTTCTTTCTTTCTTTTTCTTTCTTTCTTTCTTTCTTTCTTTCTTTCTTTCTTTCTTTCTTTCTTTCTTTCTTTCTTTCTTTCTTTCTTTCTTTCTTTCTTTCTTTCTTTCTTTCTTTCTTTTTCTTTTTCTTTCTTTTTCTTTCTTTCTTTCTTTCTCTCTCTCTCTCTCTCTCTCTCTCTCTCTCTCTTTCTCTCCTTTCTCTCTATTCTTTCTTTTCTTTCTTTTCTTTCAGAATAGGCAGACCTATTCTTACTTTAAATAATATTTCTATGCAATAACAGAGAAAAGATGCTGACAATCTGCTGGATTGCTTTGTCTCCCCCACACAGCTAACAGTGTATTCATGGCCTTTTCAGCTTTGCATGCCCATGTAGAAGGAATATTTTGTTCTAGATGGTATTGGAAACCTCATGATTAACAGAAATGAATGTATACTTCTCCTAGATACACTTTATTGACTTGGAAATTTACTGGTGTATTTTCCACATTCATATTTCTAACAGTCTTTTGTCATGTTGAATCTTGCTGACTGAATTTATTATTATTTTTAATTGTGGGGGATACAGGAAAAAGAGAGCTTATAAGCATAAAGCCCAGCAACCAGATACTAGATGCATATAAATCTACACAATGATTCACTCACCCGAAAGGAGGCAAGCCATTCTTTCTAAAAAACAGAAACCAGGAAAGATGTCACTGGTCACCTCAATTTTTGAATATATATGCTACTGGAGAACAACTGAGAAGCTCAACAACCTTTCCTTGAGTTATTCTTAGTATTTCTATTTCTAGTTCAAGTCTCAAGAGAGCCTCTTTCATCACAGTATGGCCCAGCTGCTTTTCTTTCCTCCCCTCTCTTTCCTTTTAATATCAGAGAAGTAGACAAAATTCCTACTGCAAGGAATCAGTTTAGCTTCAGACCAGGAGTAAGGCTACTGCATCTTCTGGCATGCATTCTTTCCTCTTCCCTCCCAGTCCCAACAAAATCATTATGCTCTTTCACCATTCATTTTCAGTTAAAGGTTTTAACTCCAAGTATGAATAATAAACAAATAAATCTGTGTCAATGACCATATTAAATTCCTTATATTTAACATACTTCTTGCTTCCCATTACATATGTAATATAAATAAATACAATAAATGAAAAGTCAAAAAGAAAAAAAAAGAATTGTTAATTTGTTGATTTATGGACTACAAAGGTCTTATGGCAGACAAATACATAAAGCAAGAAACCATAATACATGAATCAAGTATTCATAAAGTATTTGCAGTGCATGCGTACTTTAATTACCCAATTGATAATGCAATATGGAAACACTGTCTTCATTATGAATACATAATTATCATCATAAAACTTTTTTAATACTTTGGTTAAATATTTTCTAGCATATTTGATTCCACTTTTCTACCAAAAACTGAATGAAAAATATTATTATGACTCAGAAGTTCAATGTTACAATTTCAACTTAAACTCTACTTCCCTGCCTAAGTTGAAGGCCTCCCATTTCTAAAATATAACACCGAAATTATATTCTTTATACATTGTTCTTAACACAATTTTCTGTAGTTTATTTTTATTCATTATTATAAATTTCATGGATTCCTTTTAATATTTTTTTTCACCTTCTTTGATCCTATCCATTAATGAATGCAATAACAATTAGTTTCAATTACAAAAACTACCAAGTAAAAAATTTCATGAGGTAGCTGTTCATGGCAGACCTAGACAAGATAGAACTATAGAAATTACGGTGGAAGTTACTGATTGGAAAGTGGGACAAAGGGTAAAGATTGTCATAAAGGATCTTAATACTGCTGTCCTGAGTAGTTAAATATGATGGGTTGGAGATGTATTGTCCTTTCTTCTTGCAGAAGTTAAGTTCTCATGAGGACTACTCATTCCTTTGGCTTAAAAGTAGCAATAAGTAGAGAGGTGCAGGAAGAAAACCAAAAAACAGATACAATACTGGAAATGAGAGGTGATTCCTTTTCCTTTCTTACCAGCTCAACAAATTTATGGCATTGCATTTTGTACTACAGTGCACTATCAGCTGAGCAGCACTAGCAAAGACAGAAACTCCAGGGAACACAAAACATAGATTGCCACACTTTTCTTGCAGCCAAGTGGTTGTGATGGCTTATTCCAGATGATGATCTGCACTGAACCTTTTTGAATATCTTAGACTTCTCAAACATAACATACCAAAATAGTTCTCCTATTACATTACAATAATTCTCTTATCCCCCCAACGTCGTCTTTTACCAGGTGGTGAATGTCAAATGTGCTAGCCCTGAATAACATAAAAAGTGGAATGAGTTTAAGCCTGAAGATGAAGTTGAATGGATATTGTTATGCGTTTAAGCCTGAAGATGAAGTTGAATGGATATTGTTATGCACAGTCTTAGTGCCCCTTGTGGAGGGGAAAAAAAAAAAAAAATGTGAGCAGCTGCAATACTGTCCTTCCATCTCTACAAAGAGATTCAGGTCATGTGCCTGGTACCAAATCTGCTTCTCACAAATAAAAATAAACTTCCTGTGAGGTCAATTGAAATTGAAAGTATGGTTGTTGTTGTTGGTGGTGGTGGTGTTTGTTTGTTTGTTTTAAGAAATGATAATTTGATGAATGATTAAAACTAGTTTGAAGATAAAATATAGCTGTATTAAAATTAATGTGGATAGACTAACTTTGGTTCATTTAATAAAGAAGAAATTATGTTAAGCATTTCAGAATAATTCTTAAATAATCATTTTGCATTGATTTTATTTTTGCATTTTTTTTCATCGTTCAAATTCACTTAGTCATGGGTAAGATTCAGAGTTTCGCTAAATGTGATTTTAAGTCAAGTAAGTGAATACAGAGAATATAACTAAGGCTAATAACTGAAAGTGGCAAACTGTCTTTGATAACAGGGTCTTACTAAATTTTAATGGCTGGACAAAATAACATTCTTTGAAAGTTTTATTATTTCAAATTATAAAAATATTACGATAGATGCAACTATATTGTATTGACTTGAATTTCTGAAATTTGTCATTGAAATAATGAATATTAAACAGCTCACTTCCCTATGCTATACAGATACATGAAATTCTACACAGTAGAATTTTGTACTGACTAATGTGCTGCCAAAGGCAGAGCAAATAAAGAGCATGGCTTCAGACAAGTATAACAAGGAACTGATATCAGATTAATATTTTAATCCAGAAGTTCTGCACATAAAATTACTTGTGCTTTTATTATTACATATCATTTATGCACATACTTCCCCCCAAAATGAGAGTTTTACAAATACAGGAACTGAAGATTGTATGTTCAGAAACTGCTGAAGCAAAAAACACTCAGGAGACTCCTCTAATATCCTGTGAAGGGAAAGCTTCTGTACCTTTCAGACAACTCTGCCTCTAAATTATTTAGCTGCAGATACCAATGGTGTGTAATTCTCCAACAATAAAATTGATACCAGTACCACTGACGTAGTAGCACTCTTCTGTGTTAGCCCTATAACTGCTGTAGGAATAATGCAGATTCAGATCCTAAAAGAATCATAGAAGCAATAAGGTTGGAAAAGACCTTTATGATCATCGAGTCTAACCGTTAACCTGACGTTAACTGACAAGTCTCCCACTAAACCATGTCCCTAAGCACCACATCTACACATATTTTGAATACCTCCAGGGATGGTAATGAGCAGCCCCAGATACTAGTGGGAATACCAATAGAGGGAAAGAAAAAATAAAAAATAAAAAAAGAGAAGAGGGCATGCTCCATTTTATGGAGTAGGAGAGACACTATTCTAGCCACAGCCACAGTGGATACCTTTAAAATTACTTTTGCTTCCTTTCTTACAACAGTGCTGAATTTCCTGAATGGATGGATTATGTTATGCCTAAGAGAGATGCTACTGTTATACATGAACTATATTGTTATGGCAAATGGCTATATCTATATGAATAAAATAAGTAAATTAGCTGACATAGTTACTCATTCAGAGTGTGCACGAAGATGCAGATAAACAAGGATGCAGATATGTTTTTTATTGCAAGACATTTTCTTCCAGCATTTAATTTATGATACAGGTACTCTATGAAAACAGAAATCACATATGTGAATGATGGTCATGGAATACAAAAAAGAATAAGCAAGTACTGTATTGCTATTTTATTTAGCATATATTCCAATAAAACTTCAGTGTGTTACTGTATTGTGTGTTACTGTTTTGTTACTGTATTCCACAGCATAGGTAGGACGTCAGAACTTAAAACACCCTATGACTGCAATGGAAATCATATTAAAGACCACAGGAGGATGACTCCTTGAAAAATCCCAGTTCAAAATGCTGTTTAAGTACTGCACTTGGTGAAGGGGGAAATCAATTCACACACACATAAATGCACACACAACCACCCCACCACCAACCTGTATGAATAATCCTTCAAACATCCTGTTGCAAGG
Source organism: Anser brachyrhynchus (assembly GCF_964034855.1). Classification (NCBI taxonomy): domain Eukaryota; kingdom Metazoa; phylum Chordata; class Aves; order Anseriformes; family Anatidae; genus Anser; species Anser brachyrhynchus. The sequence continues at coordinate 170,854,034 of NC_137694.1, read as the reverse complement.
CAAGCTTTTAGGGAGCTTGCACTCTATTCAGTAGCTAGCAGCATATAATTTCTTCCTGCTATTCATTACAGACTTGTAGAGTGTCACATCTTTGGGTGATGCTCACAAATTTCACAGTCCTGACATGCCTGCCTGCATCTGCAAACCAGTGGGAAAGATACATCTGAAATAAAGGCATAAAGTGTATGCCATTTTGCCACCTTGTTTTGAATTGTCAATACATTTTTTACTAATTTTGAAAACGGCAATTAAAAATGAGAATTCAGAGGATCGTGTCTACAATAAATTTGACAGATTCAGCTTCTACACTACAGGATGACTTCAACCCTGGGAACTGAACTGGCAAACGATTTAGGACTACATATTCTATAACAACTAACTCTTATTAAACCCTGCTCTTAATCTAAGCTATGTTCTTCATAGTATGTTCAATATGAAAAAGGTCAAATGTCTTTTACATACATGTATGCTAGTATAAAAACCTAGCCACTAATATTGTTTTGGTCTAACACAGTCTTTATAAAAGCAACTATTATCTACAGAGTCTGAAAACAGGCAGCAAGAGTGATGTGCTAGACCTCTGAATTCAAAAGGTAGGTACACACAAATAGAAGTTAACTGCCCTTAATATGCAAAATTGTAAGTATGGAATTAAAACCACTATAGACTTACATCAAGCTACAGGGCAGCATGTGGCATAATTGGTGCCAACCTTATACAATAGAAAAAGCATTATTATTATTAACTTTTTTTAATCCTAATCATTTCAGTACCACAATATGTTTGTGATTTATATATATATATTTACATATTTATCTGAAGTCTGACCCAAAATGAAGCACAAAACGCAGAATTCAGATTTTCTTACTGCATCCAGGTCTGGGGCCCCCAGCACAAGAAGGATGTGAACCTGTTAGAGCGAGTCCAGAGGAAGGCCATGAAGATGATCAGAGGGCTGGAACATCTCTCCTATGAAGACGCTGAGAGAGCTGGGGATGTTCAGCCTGGAGAAGAGAAGCCTCCAGGGAGACCTCATTGCAGCTTTTCAATACTTATAATAAAGATGGAGAGCAACTTTTTGTTTGGGAAGATAATGATAGGACAAGGGGGAATGGTTTAAAACTAAAAGAGGGGAGATTTAGACTAGATGTTAGGAGGAAATTCTTCACTCAGAGATTGGTGAGGCACTGGAACAGGTTGCCCCAAAAAGTTGTGGATGCTCCATCCCTCGAGGTGTTCAAGGCCAGGTTGGATGGGGCTTTGAGCAATTCTCGTCAAGTGGAAAGTGTCCCTAGCCATGGCAGGGGGGGTGGTACTAGATGATCTTTAAGGTCCCTTCCAACCCAAGCCATTCTATGATTCTAGGAAAGGAAAGTTAAGCCTGATGACTTTGGCTTATTTTTTTCTAGAAAGATGAAGCAATTGAGACACTTTCACTCTCCTTCTCCTCCACAGACTCCAAAGTATGGAAGTTTGCTGACTCCAAAGTATGGAAGACCTTCCCCTCACCAGGTAGAAGTGGAATCAAGTCCACAGCGTGGGCATTCTAACCACTGAGCTAACTACAAAAAGCACAGGGAAGTTAGACCTTGGTAATCAGAGTTTTTGCATAGGACACGTGCAAAGTGTTACAATGGACATGAACGTTTACAGGCATGAGGCAATCTTTTGTGTGACTCCCAAGTAGATGAAGGCGCTTTCAGGAACACATATGAATAAAAGCCATATTTAAAGAAAGACATTTATTTTCCTTACGTGCCTTATATTGGCTGCTTAGGACTTTCACACAATATTTAAGCATTCCAGTATCTAATATTGCAGCAACAAAGTCTTCTTTGGAAGCTGAGCTGCAGTGATGAAAAAACACAGATATAAGCATAATTCATAAATCTAGAAACATTCAATTTACTGAACCACTGATTTACTGAAGAGGGGTATTTACTAGTATTTTGTAAAAACACTAAGATTCCTTCTTATGTGTCCAATTTATTTCCTAGGGTCTCATATCACAGTATTTTTTTAAAGGTCATTCTATTTATTTTCTTTCCCACTTTTTATTTAAATTGAAGACAAAAGAAACAAACAATGGGTTATATTTATAGAGGTAAAAACTATTTATACCTTCTGTATATCTTTGATGACTGTGGACATAAGAGAAATAGCACATATTCCCTTACACTCGCAGGTCAACTCTAAGAATGCCAGCAATGATTACTTGTCTGTATTTTATGTTAACTCTATATTTATGAATATGAAAAAGTGAAAAACCTCCGAAATATTTAGTCCCTTGATCTTCCAAGTCTCTAGAATTGCAATGTGCACCTCCAACTAGTCTCAGTGAACTCTACAACAAATCAAAATTAAGAATTGATTACTAGATTAAGATTTATTTTGACTAGGTTAAAAACTAGGCTAACCTAGTCACTGTTTGCATCTCTAAAAGTGCCAGCTTCAAACTCTACTTGACTTTTTTAAATACACTTGCTTTTGTTTGCTGAATTTGTGCCCTCAAATACCAAACTAATTGCAGCGCATATGGACTAATTTGGAGAGCATTCCATTTCCTGATTATCTGAATCAGACTTATAGAGAATAGCTCAGCTGTGAATTACAGGATTATTCAAATAATAACTCAGATATGTTTCAGCAGATTTTTCCTTTATATATTTCTTTCACTTTTGAATAAAAATAATACTCTATTTCAACTAGACTTGAAAAGACAAAAAATTAAAGTTCACTTTGAGTCTTTAAACAGGGATTAAAAATACTACATTGTCAAGAACTTCCAAAGACCTTGTAAAGTGATCAATAACATCAAGATATGATTAACAAAGCCAAATTCAGAATAATTTCTCAAACTCAGTACTCAGTTTTATTACTCAGATTATTCAGTACTCAGATTATTCAGTATTCAGTTACATAATTTTATCATGGCTAATTCATTCAAAATAGTTAATGTGGTAGGGTCAATGTCTGTAGAGAAATATTTAAACATGATCACTGAATGTAGCATATAACTTCAGTTATTTCTTTAGCTTTACAACTTAATAAAAATGAAAATATACAATAGCATCTTATACAATTGTTGGTCATGACTGTTCTTCTAAGCACAATACGAAACATTAAAATATATTGCATCAATTATATTCTATTATAATAATGATATAATAAATAACTACATTTGAATATTTTGACCTATTAGTTTCCCTTGATCAATCTACTATTTATGAGAAAGGTGAAGATTAATATAAGAATATAGAATATAAATGTACTTTTAAACAAGCTACTTCTGTAACACTGCCTGCACTTTCATCAACAAATTAGAAAGAAAACTGGACTTCATTAATTTCTTTGTCATTCTCTGGATAAAATATCATTATAACAGCAAACAGCTGAGTGCATTAAAAGAAAAAGTGTATAAAGGCAACGTAGTTTACCTTATAAACTAAAAATTAATGCAAACATATTACCTGATTTAAATGGAAAATGACATTTTAAGGTCTACTTAAAAGAAAGTAATCTTACTTAGGTAAGTGAAGTTCTACTGAAGTAATATATTAGTGCTTATATGAGCCAGAAAACGAAAGCCTTGCCTTCTGTGTCTTTTATGTGTCAGTCTTTCCAGAGAAAGATTTTCACAACTGCTTTCTGGGCTTATACAACCAAACTCAGAAATAATGGGGAAAAAAAAAAAAAAAAAAAAGTAAATAATACAGTCTTTTAGAGCTGTATTTAGATTTCATTTGATTTTTTAAATTGATTGTTTTAAATTTACTTTCCTTTAAATGGAATGTATGCCTATATACTGACTTCATCTGTGTTTTCTATTACTACTTCAAAGTTGTCAAAGTTCTGATGATAAACCATTGTTCTACATATACAAGATAGACACAACTCCATTTAAATTGCTTTCTAAACAAATCAAACATGGTAATCCATGTTTGAAGAGGTACACTGAAACTTGACTAAGATTTTCCTCCAATCACTTTAAATCTACTCAAGCCACAGACATAATGGTACAATGAAACTGCACTCAACACAATGTATATGTAGGAGCAACAAAACCAGTCATAATTTCACGCCTCCTTTTTGTTATGTTTCATGTAGAGCCCAAATATCTTCATTACAGTAGGGAAGCTCTGAACAATCTTGTAATCTCTAAAATCACTAGGATTGTTCATTTCTCAATTTAAATTAGAATAGCTGTAGGGTAGTCTGATTTCAGCAAACCTGAAATGGTGGTTTCAATTCCTCGGGATTTGTTTGTGTGTGGCACAATTTCTGCCACCAGAGTACTCCACCATATCTGGAAATTGAGAGGTGGGGTGGAGGGCAAAGAAGAGAGAGAGAGAGAGAGGGAGGGAGGGAGGTGGAAGGGGAAAAAAATAGGAAAAAGAAACAAGAGGAAGAGGAAGAGAGAAAGAGACAAAGCGACAAAGACAATGACAAAGACAGAAAAAAACACAACCCAAACTTTAAGTAACTATTCCAGTATAAACTATGAAATAGTTTAAATAGCTCATATCAGTGGTACAGATTTCTTCCTAGTACTGTGCACTGCCTTGGTAGGTTCATTATTTATTTAATTAAACAGATGATGTTCTTTAAATAGTGCAGGCACTATCTGCTGTCATAAATCTTTATTTAGTTGAGATTATTTTTCTGAGAAGACATTTCCAGTCATGATCAAGTGTTTCCACATTTTTGGCAACTATAAGACAAAGAGAAAGCATTAATGCCATAATTACTAGTCTGTCTCTCAGAATCATACAGATGTGACAATTTTTCACTAGTGTAATTTTTGTCTGAGATTAGTAATTTACACAATGTGTAGTTTCAGAGACCTTAACTGTAGAATTAATTTCATTTAGTTATTACTTAAAAATCCAACTTGTATAAAAAGTTTTTAGAAGTTGAAAACATCGAACAATTGTACTCATTCTTCAGGGCAGTGTGGCAATTAGGCAATATATAGCTTAGTCTCTGGGCCCTAGATATCTGTAGGCTTAGAGAGTTTTATTGCCAGCTTTTTTTCACATCTGAGCAACAAATACATATACACAAACTTAACAGATAAATCAATACCTATGTGCATGCCTTGGGTTTCATTAGGCATGCTGTAAAATGAACACAAAGGTTTTCTTCAATCTTGTTATTCCAAAGTGGGGATAAATTGTCTACCACTTTACACCATGCAATTTATTTTTTTTTCAACAAGAAGCCATATTAGAGATAATTACTTGATTACTCATTACTCTCATGGCTTCTTAATAAAACACTGGCACTTTCAGTGAAAATTCAAGAATCTTAACTCTACATCGGTAAAATCCAAACTAGATTTATTTTTTCCTTAGTTGGTGAAGATCTTTAAGTCCTTGATAATGAAATATTAAGGTGGCACAAGTTTCCCTGTTGATTTATGTTAGATTACAATGTATATATTTCCAAATTATACAGACCTTATATTAACTGTCACCACATTTTAGTGGCCAGAAACTAAAGTAGGAGCTATTAGTAAACATGTCAGTGAACCTATACATCTTTCCTGTAGATTATATGTGGCCATAATAAAGTAGCAGAGCATAAATTTTTTGTTGGATAATCATAATTGTTACTTAATATATGCCATGAAATTAAGTACAGTTATATATGAGACTGACTTTTATTAATGAACTGCACTTGTGAATGATTTTGCTTTCTGCCAAGCTTTGCTATGATGGAATATTCAATTAAAAATGTCAACATGTGCATGGATGCTAATTTCTGGTTTTCTCAGCTGTTGTGTTTAGACATCTGTCAAATATGCATTATGCTATACTGACAGGCCACAGATTTCCAAGAAATCATATTTCATTGAATCATTTCCATTGTGCTTGACATAATCATTTTCTCACTGTCAGAAAGAGGGACTCATTTATTCTTCAATGATATGAAATCTCTCAATCATGACATGCTAACAGCAACATATTGCAAAATACTGCTTATTCCTTCTAGCTAAACACCTTACCTACTTAAAATAACATCACTGACAAGACATCATCTGAGTTTATTTCAAAGGTTATACTGGAGATAAATAAATAAATAAATAGATAAAGCAGTCCAGTCTCAGCTCCTTCCAAGCTTGTACTTAGTCAGCTTGCCAAACACAAACAGGTTACCTAATCTGTAAAAAAAAGTATAACTTCCAATGGTCATGCTTGCCATTATATTCTGTCTCTGTATCAAATTTCATTTTTTTTGAAAAGACACATCATTAGTATGTTCCTTAGTTTTCAAATATGATTCGGTTATCTTCCTTAAGGAAATTCTGATATCTTTACTATTATGTGTTTAATTTAATAGATATATATTATTATGTCATATATGTATGGCTATGCACTAGTATGTAACTAAAAAAAATTGCAAGCATAATATCATTCTGTATAAAATAAAAAGGACTAAAAGGTGTTTTTGTTGTTGTTGTTGTTTTGTTTTGCCTTTTCTGTTTTCATGTAGCAAGACGATAAAAATAGAGATTAAGAAAAAAATATTTAGTGCATATTTTCACAAACATTTCAGACCATAAAACATTCAGGAAATCATTTAATCCATTAACATATTTAGCAAGAACTCTCCTTTATACATAAAAAATAATTTCTATCCTGTGGTGACTGCAATGTTGCTGAAAAGCAGAATAAGTTTAAATTAAACAATAAACTCAATACCATTACTATTCCATGTTCTTCTTATGTTACAAATCACATACCAAAAAAATTACCTTGATGCTTAAATGCTTTCAATTACCTGCTTGTCAACTGCAAATCCTAACTCAATATTGTTACAAGTTGATACAACTGTAATACTTGAAGATGCTTTGGTTCTAGTAATAAAACAATTTCTAAAGTTTAGACTGACAGAAGATAATAATTCTTACCAAAAAAGAAAAAAGAAAAAAAGTGAAGCTATTTTCATTTGAAAGAAGGGGAAAACATAATTTTTTTCCTTGATTTATGGGGAGTATTGCACAACAGACTAGTGTACTACTTTATCTCTTTAACTGCAAACTTTTATTAAATAATTGCCAAGTTCTAAACAAACAGGTACTGTTAGGAGAAATCCTAGTGTTTAAAAGAATTGAATGAATAATTCAGCTTTCACAGAACAAAATCCTGACTGATTAAAATCAGTGAAATATTATTTGTCCACAAAAGATAGCTAATTAAAGGTAAGACAATGGTAATTGAGTTGAAAACTATTTTGAAAATCAGACTGCACCCCATAAATTTGAGAATAAGTTTTAACTATATGTAATGTAATCCTACTAAATGGATCAACCTGAAAATTAGATGGAAAACTGTCACAGGAGCACAGAATCACAGAATCATCTAGGTTGGAAGAGACCTCCAAGATCATCTAGTCCAACCTCTGACCTAACACTAACAAGTCCTACACTAAACCATATCACTAAGCTCAACATCTAAACGTCTTTTAAAGACCTCCAGGGATGGCGACTCAACCACCTCCCTGGGCAGACCATTCCAATGCCTAACAACCCTTACGGTAAAGAAGTTCTTCCTAATATCCAACCTAAAGCTCCCCTGGCACAACTTAGGCCATTCCCCCTCGTCCTGTCACCAGGCACGTGGGAGAATAGACCAATCCCCACCTTGCTACAGCCTCCTTTAAGGTACCTATAGAGAGCGATAAGGTCGCCCCTGAGCGTCCTCTTCTCCAGGCTGAACAATCCCAGCTCCCTCAGCCGCTTCTCATAAGACTTGTTCTCCAGACCCCTCACCAGCTTCGTCGCCCTTCTCTAGACTCGCTCGAGCACTTCCATGTCCTCCTTGTAGCGAGGGCCCCAAAACTGAACACAGTACAGGGGAACAATCACTTCCCTAGCCCTGCTGGCCACACTGTTTCTTATACAAGCCAGGATGCTGTTGGCCTTCTGGGCCACCTGAGCACACTGCTGGCTCATATTCAGCCGACTATCAACCAGTACTATCAACCCAGGTCCTTCTCTGCCAGGCAGCTTTCCAACCACTCTTCTCCCAGCCTGTAGCTCTGCTTGGGGTTGTTGCGCCCCAAGTGCAGGACCCGGCACTTGGCCTTCTTGAACTTCATACAGTTGGCCTCAGCCCATCGGTCCAGCCTATCCAGATCCTCCTGCAGAACCTTCCTACCCTCGAGCAGAACGACACATGCACCTAACTTGGTGTCATCTGCAAACTTACTGAGGGTGCACTCCATCCCCTCATCCAGATCATTGATAAAGATACTAAAGAGGACTGGCCCCAATACTGAGCCCTAAGGGACTCCACTAGGGACCAGCCACCAGCTGGATTTGACTCCATTCACCACAACTCTTTGGGCCTGGCTATCCAGCCAGTATTTAACCCAAAGAAGCTTATGCCAGTCCAAGCCACGAGCAGCCAGTTTCTTGAGGAGAATGTCATGGGAAACAGTGTCAAAAGCCTTACTGAATTCAAGGTAGACCACATCCACAGCCTTTCCCTCATCAACTAAGCGTGTCACTTTGTCATAGAAGGAGATCAGGTTCGTCAAGCGGGACCTACCTTTCATAAACCCATGCTGACTGGGCCTGATTGCCTGGTTGCCCTGCAAGTGCCACGTGATGACACTCAAGATAATCTACTCCATGAGCTTCCCTGGCACTGAGGTAAAATTAACAGGCCTATAGTTCCCCAGGTCTACCCTCCGACCCTTCTTGTAGATGGGCGTCATGTTTGCTAGCCGCGAGTCGACTGGGACCTCCCCTGATAGCCAGGACTGCTGATAAATGATGGAAAGCAGCTTGGCCAGCTCCTCCGCCAGTTCTCTCAGTACCCTCGAGTGGATCCCATCTGGCCCCATCGACTTGCATACATCCAAGTGCTGTAGCAGGTCGCCAAACATTTCCTTGTGGATAGCGAGGGCCACTTTCTGCTCCCCATCCCCTTCCACCAGCTCAGGGTACTGAGTATCTAGAGAAAAACTGGTTTTGCCGCTAAAGACGGAGGCAAAGAAGGCAACAAGGCAAAAGTCATTGAGACTTTTCCTCATCTTTTGTAACTAAGTTTCCCCCCGCATCCAGTAAAGGATGGAGATTCTCCTTAGTCCTCCTTTTTGTGTTGATGTATTTATGAAAACACTTTTTGTTATCTTTAACGGCAGTAGCCAGATTGAGCTCCAGATGAGCTTTGGCCTTTCTAATTTTGTCCCTGCACAGCCTCGCAACATCCTTATAGTCCTCCTGAGTGGCCCGCCCTCTTTTCCAAAGATTATAAACCCTCTTTTTTCTTCTAAGCTCCAGCCACAACTCTCTGTTCAGCCAGGCCGGTCTTCCACACCGGCTTGTCTTTGGGCACATGGGGACAGACCGCTCCTGAGCCATTAAGATTTCCTTCTTGAAGAGTGCCCAGCCTTCCTGGACTCCTCTGCCCTTCAGAACCACCTCCCAAGGGACTCTGCCAACCAGTCTCCTGAACAGCTCAAAGTCAGCCCTCCGGAAATCCAATACAGCAGTTTTACTGATCCCCTTCCTGGCTTCGCCAAGAATAGAGAACTCTACCATTTCGTGGTCACTCTGCCCAAGACAGCTCCCAACCACCACATCTCCCACCAGTCCTTCTCTGTTTGTGAACAGAAGTTCTAGTGGGGCACCTGCCCTCGTAGGCTCTCTAACCAGATGCATCAGGAAGCTATCTTCCACGCTCTCCAGAAACCTCCTAGACTGCTTTCTCTGGGCTGTGCTGTACTTCCAGGATATGTCTGGGAAGTTGAGGTCCCCCACAAGAACAAGCGCTGACTATTTCGCAAGTTCTGCCAGCTGCCTGTAGAACTCCTCATCAGTCTCCTCATCCTGGTTCGGCGGTCTATAACAGACCCCCCACCAGGATGCTTGCCTTGTTGGCCTTCCTGCTGATCCTAACCCATAGGGACTCAACCTTATCATTCCCAGCCTCAAGTTCCACAACATGAAAACACTCTCTAATATAGAGAGCCACACCACCACCCCTTCTGTGCTGCCTGTCCCTTCTGAAGAGCCTGTAGCCAGACATTGCAGCACTCCAGTCATGAGAGTGGTCCCACCACGTTTCCGTGATGGCAACCAAGTCATAGCCTGCCTGCTGCACGATGGCTTCCAGCTCCTCTTGTTTGTTACCCGTGCTGCGTGCATTAGTGTAGATGCACTTCAGTCGGGCCATTGCCTTCTCCCCCGGCCTTGCCATTGTTCCTCCTGGCACACCTCTAACAAGCCTTGTTTCAGCCCCATCCCTCTTCTTACCTAGTTTAAAGCCCTCTCAATGAGCCTTGCCAGCTCCTGGGCTAGGATCCGTTTTCCCCTTAGAGACAGGTGGGACCCATCTGCGGCCATCAGGCTGGGTGCCAAGTAAAGCGCCCCATGGTCAAAAAAAACCCAAAATTTCTGTGTTGGCACCAGCCTCTGAGCCACATGTTTATCAGGTGGGCTTTCCGTGTCCTCTCTGTACCCCTCCCTGCCACTGTAGGGATGGACGAAAACAACACCTGTACTCCCGCTCCATCCACTAACCGTCCCAGTCCCCTAAAGTCCCGTTTGATAGCCTTCAATGATAGCCTGTCAATATACACTAATTTTATTATCAATACACTACTGTATTTATGATATTTACTGATAATTAGAAAAAAAAGTTTATTTTTAATATTGCTGCAAAAAGTGATAATTATTAGCATAACAAAGAATACTTAGTAAAAAAGGCTAAAAAAAAAGTGAACTTTTGGATGAAGAAAAATACAAATATCTGAAGTACAGAGTTCAATCACTGCTGTTAAATAAGCACCTTCTTTTCACTCCGTTGTTAATTTTCAGTGTATCTATAGACATTACATTTTCATATATGAGGTTTCTAGACTCCTGATCCACAGAAAAATGATTATTTTCAACAATGTTGTTTACATATTACATTGGCTTTGAAATATTATCTAAAGTAAAATTTAAAACTAATGTGTGTAAAATGTTTATAGTTATTTATGTCCAAAGCAATTACATTAAAAACTATTTAAAAAAATAAGAATTGGAGTTGTATTAAATAAAAAATATATATACATGACCTCTGAATGGCAAAAGCTTTTATCTTTTTATAAAATAACATGACAAAAATTCCTTATATTTTATTTTTCTTATAAGTTGAAATATATTTTAAATATACTTAAATATGTAACCATGTGCAAAATAGAAAGATTGATCTTCTATATACAAAGGATCTTTTAACCTAAGCTTTAACGTTAGTAATCTTTTACACTACATTACCTAAATGCTTTTACCAAAATACTAGAGACTTACTGTTATAGTCACTGTATGAACATTTCATAAGAACCTTGCTCCAATATGTAGCTGAAAAGCCTCAAGCTACTATGCCTGAATAACTTTACAGAGACATAGTACTACTTACTCCACTGAGACCATTCCTGAGAATTGTATCCTGCCATCTGGTGCATGCCATAAAAAATACCATAAAGTCTTGTTATTAATGAGTTAGGAAAACACAGATTTATCATAAATAAAAAATATATGCATTCATAGAAATGAGTCCAAAGTGGTAATGTTAAGTGTAAAACTGCCCAAGGAAAGATGATCTGTGAGGACAGAGTGGGCAAGTCTTTATGGCAGTGGAAAAATTACCTAATGTCCTTAAAAGAAATGCTGTCCTGGTGTTTTGTTGGTTGCTTGGTTGGTTGGTTCATTTTTTGTACTTGTTCAATGCCTAATTTGGTTGAGTAGTCAATGTCTAAAAATTCATGTGCTTTTCAGCATTCTTAGTCTGATCCTTGTGACTTTTTTGTCAATGACTTTTTAACAAATGCAGCTGGTCAAAAATGCAGTAGTGGTTATGTTTCTTTTAGTAAGGCAATGAGGAAGAGGAATTTACTAGTGGAAATCATATTTAGAGAAACACACACACCCTTGGCTCCCAGGCCACTTCACTTCACTTCACTTCACTGGCTAGTCTGGCTGTATCCTCATCACTTAATGAGGATACACACTCGCTCACACACCCACACTTGTCCCAGTTGCCAGAACCACAGACACAAGGGCCCTCCAACATCATTTGCTGCACTCAGACCTCCATACACATGTGCAAATCAAACAGAAAACAGTTAGAAAACAGTGTAGTAAGAAAGTTGGACAGACTAGGGACAGCACAGTCTTATGCTTACGAGATGTAAGGCATAGTCAGACAAGTGTACTGACCAGTCAATTATTTATAACTCACTGGTCTTTTTTATCCCTTGACACTGCTGTTATCCCACACTTGCTCCTCCCCAAAGCACCCAGATCCACCCCTTTCCCCAGGTTTGGTTACTCTGGGCTCCTTTGTGGCCTAATACTTAGTAACTCAGTGGTGAAAAATTCAGGCCACATATGTTTAATAGTTTTCTCTATACACTGAAATAAAGATATCATTAAAGACACCAGGGAGGTGTTTTAACCATCAGGTTATTGACTAGCCTATAGAATAAAATATATTGTCTACCTCTTCGTAAACCCATCTGCCTTTGCGGGAGATGGGAAAAAAAAAAAAAAAAAGATTGAATAGTCAAACTTGATTTTGCTCCCCAGTCCATAGACTACTAATGTAGGATATATCAAAAAATTACTGCAAAAATATGTCAACAGCTATAAGTAGAAAAAGGACCAAAATATAGTGTTTCTCCCTCAAGAACAAATGCACAAATTAACTAATTATTAGGCTAAGCCAGATTCCTTCAGTTACATTTAATGAGGTTCCACATGCAATAGGTAAAAAGTTTCACCAATTTATCATTAGCATCGTTCTTATAGTCCTTTGGTGGTGTTTTGAGGGATGGAAGCCACAGGCTGGACTTTTCTGCAAGAAAGTTAGATACCTAGCCTTAGAACTTCCATTTTTCACACTTCTTACAAATTGTTGAATGAAGAGGGATGAGACCTTGGTGCAATTTGAGAGCCTCAATACTTCCTTTTCTGGTATTTCCCGTGGACTCCAATCTATTTATTTATGTTAATTGTATATATGTACATATATATATATACATATACACACACACCACATCTAAATTTATAGATATATAACGTGTATAACGTATTATATATTTTATGTGTTCTCATATTTATATGTATGTGTGCATGCACGTATGTATATGCACACACATACATATAAAGACATAAAGATGTAGACATATTTATAAAATTCACTTAACCAATGTTTTTACATATCAGATTTTTTTCCATTGCCATTTGTGTTGACCATTATTCTGTTAAATGTAAATTTAGGACAAAAGAGAATCCATACAATTAAAAATAAAGAACTAAAGTAATATTTTGTCAAGTGCTGTTAACAGTATTAACAGTACTGCTGAGTTACTCATGCAGGAGGAATTCAGTAAGGTTGGAGATTATCTGTGAAGTTTCAAGTGATTCATTGCCAAGTTCACCTATTTTGCATGCATTTTGCACAATAATTAAGACAATAACTGACAGATTAGAGCATGACTTTCTGATCTGTAGACTAAATAGCTGTAATTATTTGTTCTTAAAGATGCTTTGAAAGGAAAGCAAAAACTTCCAAGGATGCACATTCTGACCTGACTGCTTTATGAACTGCATTAGCTGCCTATTGACTTCCCGGTGCAGTCCAAGATGCTGTTATTGATCTCAAGGATTGTATGATTAGGGCATTACTTCTCAGAAGATAAGAGTAACACACTGTATCAGTTCAGCCATGATCAGCTAAGAAAATCATGATAGCAATATCTGTATTGTATTTTATGTCAAGCTATTCTCAATCAGATATTTTTGCTCACCTATTAGTGAAAAAAAAATAAAAATGCATATAATTTCATATAATGCATTTTAATATGCAGTACATTTAGGAAGGACATAAATATGTAAGTAAATGACTGATTTGATTTTCTTAATCTTGAAACTAAAACAGATTAAAAGGTAACACCAGTTACCATTTTTTACTACTTTACTCTTCCATTTTATATCTTCTTGCTTTTTCAAAATTTCCAAAAGGAGTTTATACCAAGCTCATCTTTCCATTAAATTCAAATATTATCTCAATATATACTACACATTCAGCATCACTGATCTTAAAAGGATGCTGTCATTATTAACTACGTTTTAGTAACGGAGCAACTGATCCATCAGCATATGAAGTGGAATGTCCAAAAATCAACTGGTCAATAAAAGATGAAGCAATAAATGCCACAACAAACCAGCTGGTGTTTGGAGCTTTGCTCAGTGCTGTCTTTCCTGTAAACAATCTCATTTAGATAATAAATGAGTAAGAGACTACAATAGCTTCATCTGTAGTAGTAAATAAAATAACCATTCTTGGCACAGCTGATAATCATTGTGCTAAAATGTTTCTGCCCCAAATCATGATGATTTTCCCTCTCAGGAAGCATGGTGGGGCTCTGCTATTTCTTAAATTGTGCTCAGACACCAGGACAACCCTACATCACAAAACTAAACAGCATAGGTGACATGGAGGCTGCTTGAGTATAATTACCAGTACAGACAGCTAAATTGCTATTACACCCCACTGAATCCTAACTTCATACAGAAAGTAAAAATGTATCTACTGAATTGACCTTTATATTTTACCATTATTTTCATAAAATGTATTAAATGTAAAAGCCCTGAAGCAATTAACTTATTAGCATGTGATGGATTTGAAAAGATATTTTAAGAACATAACTGTTTAGTATTTCTCTTAACAGGATCCTCGTACAGTTTTTTAACTATAATTTTGATGAACAAATTTAAGAATTTTAGTATCAAACATTTATATACCTTAATTGTATTTGGAACGATATATTTATTCTGCATTGGAAAGCCTTGTAATAATGAAAACTGACTCCTGCTTCGTGTTTCAGCATGACTTGAGGTGAGAGGCAGTAGAGAGTGTGTTGGTTTTTTTTTTGGTTGGTTGGTTTTTTTTGACAGCAAGATACGTTGTGTTTTGAAAGTTCTTTGAAAGTGTTTCAAAAGAAAGAAAAAGAATTTGTCTGAACTGTCATGTTATGTATTCTTGGAAGCCCATGTGTTCAAACATACTGGAGGATTTTTGTGAGTTACAAACTAGCTCGAAAGGCCACAAGCAAACTTTTAACAGTTTAAGTACATTAAGTTGAGGAGCTAATTTAAAGAACAATAATAGCAACAACTTGTGGAAAATAACATTTGCAAGAACTCAGCGCATTTCATTCACATTAAAAGACTTAGATTATTCTGTCCTAGTAAAAATGGTCTGACACCTGAGTGTTCGCACCCCTTTAGAATATATAATATTTTTGCATAAGTATAATAGAAACAAACAAACAAAATTCAAATGTGTCAGAGTTGTTTATCCAGCAGGGTAACTTGTAGGGTACACACAGTTTTGTACTATTGTGAAGTACATTCTACATTTAAAACTAATTTGCTATGTATCCTTGGAAAATTATTTGACTTCATTTTTCATATCAATTCATTCATTTTTTCATAGCAAGGATGACAGAGTTACTTAATCAATTTCAAGGTTCTGGCATGAAAAAAACATTTATGCACGAAACACCTCTACTCCTCAACAAAGTGTATTTGCATACAATAGCTTGTGATTATGTTTAATAATAAATAGTTATGCTTGTAAATACAATCTATTGTTTTTCAGAAAAAAAAAAAAAGATAAAACAATTCAAACAAATCCCTGCTTGTTCCAATTAAAACAAACAAACACACAAACAACAACAAAAAAAACCAACACCAACAATAAAAACTTACGTACTGTGAAAAGGTGCTTATTGTCCTAACAATATTTTGAATAAATGCATAACCATTGACACATTAATCATGGTACAGTGATGCTTCAGCTTAACCATCAGTTATTGTGCTGTTGGATCCAAATGCAACAGAAGAGTACATTTATGTTGTATTTTAAGATTATCCATCCCTCTAAATTCGATTCCAGTTCACGTTAATAAATTCCTAACCTCAGGTAATAGTACTCTCTAGCTTAGAGGTTTAAACCCTTTAAACCTGCAAAACACAGAAGGAAAGTGCCAGTACAGCCTTCTCATCAAACTCTATTATGCTGTCCAAATGGATAGCAATTCACGGATGAAATGTGTTAGATGAAATGACCCCTAATGATCTTAACAGCTGTTTGTTGCCATGCCCTGGCAACAGCCAAAACAAACATAAACCTACCCTTTCTCTTTTCTCCTGGAAATACTGTTTCAGCAATGACTTATCTCTTAGTTAAAAATTTCCAAATGTGCACAAGGCAGGCTGATTTGTCTGTAATTCTATAGATCTAGTAGGATATAAGAATCAAGATAGCAGATATTGTAACTTTTTATTAGCAGTTCATCCTTGATTGTTTGAAGAGGGCTACAGTTGAGAAGAAAATGCCAGGTAAAAATCTGCTTCAGAGGTAAAATCTGCCTCAGGGTTACCAAAATCTAAGGATATAAACCTACGTTAGAGGTCAATTACAGATTTTACTAGGTGCCTAAATTCAGAAATGAATTTAATGTAGTGCACCTAATTTTTCTATAGGTTGAGTGGGAAACGATAAACTCCTTTGTCTGGTTCATAGCAACTAAGATACTGAAGGCTAGGACACCTCATCAAGCCAGCAAGGAATACCAATAAAAGGAACAAGACCGAATTTTCTTATATCATAGGACTGAAAAAGACTAGCATAAATATAAAACAGAGATGAAAAGACACACATTCATTCTGGGGTTATTCATCTACTTAACTGACTTCAGAAAAAGACTAACAGTCCTTAATGACTCAGAGTCAGAGTCAGAGGAATCTGCTCAGACTTTGGGAGATCTGGGTTCTGTATGCAGAACCCTGGGTTCTGTATGTACAGTTGCACAGTACAGGAAAGTTGATTCATTTGATTACACCCTATTCCTAGTAGGAAGTTCTCTCTACGTATCCCTGTGTATGTGTCAGTTGTGAGTTTAGAAAAGATCGGGTAGAAGGAAGAATTTTAGCTAATGGCTTGATACAAGATGATATTATATCTATCTGAATAGAAACACCCCAGCACCTCTTCTGTAGAATAATCTCATACTGCTGTCCATTCATAATTTTCCTACTTTATAAATGGACCAAATCATAAAGCCTCTTTTAATGTACTTCAAACTACATTTCCCTACCACACTATACATTTCCAAACAACAATCACTTATAAAGACTCTCAAATCAACATGAATTCTCCCTCTTAATCATATTGTTGAAGGTTTCTAAATTAAACTATTATTATAGTGCATTTTCATCAACTTTACCTTTAAATTATTTCTTGCGACTTTATGTGACTAGATTTTTTCCAGGCTTTTTGCCTAGCAGGCTTACTGTTGGCAGAAAACAAACAAACAAACAAAAACAATATAATGGTTTTGGGATACTTAACTTCAGGAACAAAGATCTGAAATAGTTTGTGTCTCTACACATACAATTTTTAAGCTGTGTAGAAGTAAAACCTTAGCTATCAATGGACTGGGTTTATTTTGCCCAAGGTTATATTTGTTTTTAACAGATATTTGTTCTGGATGTTCATTTTACGTATATTGCTGAGCCGTATATTCTAAAGGATTCAGGTTTGTATTTGCAATTAATCTCTTAAAGCTCTTTAAGCTGTTCAGTACCATCTTGTCAATAGCAAACATATCTGACTGAAATGATTAATCCAATTCCTTTTACAAACATTTGGAAGACACATTTATTATTTAATATACCACACATATTTAAATGTATTTTAATCCCTTTAACCACGGACACCTTTTATAATTATTTTTCTTCAAAGCTTTCTGCCCTATAGCTGATATGACATTAGTATTTACTCTAGACCTAACTATTCCAAAAAATATTACGATACCTTGGCGGAATGCAAATAATTCATAGTTCTGTTTTACTACAGTAATGGATAATATAGAAAAACAATACAGACAGTGATATTTTGGCACAAATTTTGATTGACGTGGCTTAGTATCAAGATGTTATCAAAGGCATCTTTGATGGTATAGAACAGTCATTGGAAAGTAACAGTTGAAAACCTGCATCTCTTCCCTCCATGATCTCTTTGGGTACACCCCTTAAGGTAACTGAATTCATGCCTTTAAGAAGCGCTCTTGTTCAAAAAGATTGATTAAACACTGCCCTTGGAAGGTGGTGAGGTTTCAGTAGAGCTCCACATCAATTCAAACATGCCTTTTTAAAAACCAAAAAAAAAAAAGTTTTGTAAAACAAAACAATAAACCCCCAATCCAAAGCCTATTTATTTAAAAAAAAAAAAAATGAACTAAAGGATTTATAAACTTTTGCAAGCATATCTCTCTCATTCCAAGCAAACTGCTTTATTTCTCCTTTATATATATATATATATTATTTTTCAATTTCTCAATATCCTTCTAATGTTTTTTGGTGGGTCTTGAATTGCTCTCTCTGGCTTGTATCTCCAATATGAGCAAGGAAGCTGTTTCTATTGCACCATTTTTTCCTTTTCCTGCTTGCATTTATTTGGGGTAAACATTAATTAGATAAATTCATACAGTACACAGCCAAAAACCAGGTCAACACTTAAAAATTATGATAGAGTAGCCTCCAGTTATACTGTTTAATCACTGGCATATTTCATTGGTGCCAGACTTTCATTCTCTTTCACATTTGAAAATTACCTTATTTTGCTGATTTGTTTATATATTATAAAGAGTAATGACACATTTAAACAAGTAGATGATGACAAAATGTAATTTAAACTGGTAATTTCACAGTGAGAAATTGTCCTTTATCAGAATTATTAACACTTCACAAAAATCATGATGTCACGATTCCATGGACTCCAATTCTCCCTCTCTTTAAAGTAAGTTTTAACAGATTAGCTGTAGCATAAACAGGATGCCTAGTTGCATCTAAACATCAGTATTAATTGCTCTATACTAAGAAAATCCTCTGATAAGAAAAAAAGGATTTATCTGTTCACATTTGCTTCTTACACAACTACCTTCACCTAGTTTTTTTTTTCTCTATTTTTTAATAACAGTGCAGTTCATCAAAATGTTCAGCTTACACAGACAAGTAAACAGTAGTACCTTTACATGCCAGACAATGTGAAAGCTCTCACATTCAGTGACTTGTCCACAAAATTACATTGAAACCTTGAGGTAAAGCCAAAATCTGAACTTAAATCTGCTGTGAATTAGTATAGAATCATAGTATCATTAAGGTTGGAAAAGACTTCCAAGATCATCCGGTCCAACCATTTCCCAACCTAATGTGCTTTAGTGCAGAACAGTACTTTCTACAACACATCTACATCTTGTATTTGACAACGTAACAAAAGACAAAAAAGATTAAATAAGCTTACCAAAATATTTTTCAAGAGTCACAGAGGTAAAACGCACAAGAGAAAAAACAAACAAACAAACAAAAAAACAGCCAAATTGTTGCCACATTATGAAAATAAAAGAATAAATAACAATAATAATAACCATTATTATTTCAAAAATATTTATTAATCACACCTTTCACACCTTCTATAGTTGGTGTGCTTGTTTGTCAAGAGCTTCTAATCTGGTTCAGCCCAACGTCCTTGATTATGCATCCTTGAATGTGTTCATGAGTCTGAATTTATGTTGTCAATACCCTCAGAGGAAACATTTTTGGAACATCAAAGACTCAGTAAGCTACTATTAAGTATTTATTTACTACCATGCTCAAGAGCAAGAGAGGCAGAAACACTCCTAGCATGTTGAAGACATATGCAGTCACCCATATGTGAATATATGACACAGAAAGGCATGCTCAGCAGCCTAGTGCAAAAGTCACCACATACGACTACATACTTCAAGTGAACAATAGTCTTACATATTTTGCTTTGGGAGGATTTGGGAAGGATTAAAGATTAACAAGACAATTCATATCTCAGTCCTGAAACCCTGAAAGTCAGAAATTGTACCTTTTTTAAACATAACTTTTCAAGGTAATGATTTTGACTTAACTGAAGAGGAGGGCACCATAAGAAAATGCTTTCCTGAGCATGACCAGATCCTGTGTTAATCTTCCCTTACAGTAAAGAAAATAGATTGCCCTGTTTGTAAAATTCCTCTAAAGCAGAATTACCAGAACATTCTCTGTCTCTCTCTTTTTTTTTCTGATTCAGATTTTTTTTTTTCATTCATACTTTTCTCAAAGTGGATACCAACACAGGACATGTAGCTCTCGTGATGGTTTATCAATGTCATATATTTACTTTGTGTATTTTTTCTTACTTTACCTTTTCTTCTTTCTGCAGTAAAAAATTCTAGGCTACCTTTTTAAGTGATTTTATATTCCACGATGCTATTTCCTGGAATACCTGGAATACCTTATGTATACACTTCATATTCTTAGCAGATATATATGAAAAAATTGTAATAGCTTGTATTCAAAGGATATTCTTTGAATTATCCCATTACTAGCAGTGATGCCAACAGATCTGTATCACGATATCATTAATATTAAATATTAATATGTAAGATTTAATATTAATTACATATTAATTAACATTAATGTGTAAGATTCCATAATTTCTGAATTATCTGCAGATTAAATCAATAAAATATTTTCTTTAAGACCAGTTATATCTTTATGCATGTTGACAGCATAGTCTAGAGCAGCTAAAAATAATGAAAAAAAATGTATATCATGCTGCATTTATCTAGTAAAGAATATTTACTTTTTAATTAGAATCTTATGAAATACTAATATAAAACCCTGCAGGTGTCTAAATGTATTGCTGTGTTATAAAACAGTAACTATCTCCTGCTTTAAACCAAGGTAATGAATTGATTTGATAAGACGTCTTCCATGTAACTCTTTTGTTTTGCATTAATTCACTTACAGTGCTTATCATATTTTTTTCTATTATTTTGTTAGGATTAAATGTGAGGATAGTTAGACTGTATTATCCTTTTTAAATATTAGAAGAAATAAACTTTTCCTTAGACCTCTGGATCATCTCCAGCATTCTGATTTATTTTTTTTTATACTAGCTCAAAGACTTGTTCAAGCAGCTCCTCACTCAGCTAATAACTTTTATATACCTAATGTGTGCTTTTTGATATTTACTTTTAGAAGTTCATGATTAACATCCTCAAAAATGAAAACCTGGTAACAAACCATTTGAATGAAAAAACATACAAATGGACCACATCAGACAGAAGACTTTCACATTTTCAATATGCAGTATGCATTACTACTGTTAGGAAACTGCATTTCTTCTTAATTCTTAGGAGAATATATATATATATAAAATATATATATATAGTCTGAGCAGGATTATATATATATTTAATCCTGCTCAGATTCTTTTCATGGATATCTTTAATGTCCTTTATTTGCCAGCATTTCCTGACTGCAATTTTCTAGCATTTCTGACTACATCTAAATTGAAGGATCCACAAACACCATTCTAGGCCATTTCCATGAGGTAGTGAAACAACCTTTCCACGGAGAAGGACATAGTCTTCCCCCTAATAAATTGGAAAAGAATCAAATTTTTATATTATTTATTTATTTTTAATGCAGAAGTAAGAGATTCTGCAGTCAAGCTCTCAACATGAAGAATCATGAGACCTGAAATTCAAACACAAACTGTAATTTATTTTTTCATTTTAAATTTGGCAAATGATGTAAAAATATTTTTACATCATTTGCTTTCATTTACAATACTATAAATTATCCTTAGATTAAAAATATCTTTTTACATATGTTTACATTCATATTACTAGACAGGTATTGTAAAAGGATATCTATTGAGTCTTAAAAGATACTGCAAAAATATTTGGGGTTTGTTCTTTGTAGTAGGTTTTATGTTAGTGGCTGTTAAAACAGCTTTTTAATAAGGAATTAAGCGTGCAAGTCACAGTCTTTTCAAAGATAAGAGAACAGAAATTATAATTTCTATATCTTTTTAAGTTTTACTCTTACGTTTTACTAGGAATGAATTTAAACATGTTATACTTTTACTGGAGCAAAAATATATAAATAAATTGGTAAAATGAAGCTAGGTCTTGGAAAAAGGACTGTTTTTGCATGTGTGCAATGAGAAAAACAAAAATCACTGTTTACATCCAATTTACTAGGCATTTTATAGTTAGAAGTATTCTTATTCCAGTATTCTTATTTATTATAGGAAAACCTTCCAGAATTACCAAAACAATCTCTAATGTGTGAGAAGATAATGGAACTGGATATTTGAAGTCATTTCTCATTTTAGAAGACTTCAAAATTTTCCAATAGTCATTTACTTATGAAAATTTCATAGCTAGACAGAACAGGGAACAAAAAAAGTTATAGTTACCAGAGAGATAAAATTCCATTTTTATTAATGAGTGAGCAGTCATTACAATCATTCAGAATGAAGAAATTGGTTAATAGCAGATGCTGTAACAAATACAGCAAAAGATTTCTCAAACAGCTCTCTACAAGAGAACAAGTCATACGATGGAGACTGGTGGTCAAATAGGCTTTACTTGAGGACAAATAGGCTTAAATTTCCTGAATTCTTGATTATTTTACAGGCACAAGATAGAGTAGTTCATATTTTAAAATACTTGGAGAAGAAATGTAGCTGTCTTAAAAGGAAAACTCCACTGCTTTTTTGAATTAAAAATAGTTTTGCATCCTATGTATTTTAAAAACTTCCCTAAATAAATTTCCATTATGAGATGCTATGACATTCAATATAGAATGTTTTCAGGGAGACTGTCACATCCCTGAGTACACATATTACACGTAAGAAAAAAAAAAAGCTGTTTCATGCTGTCTTCAGTAGACAACACATTCAAAGCCATGGCTTTCAGATGATTTTCAAAGCCTCCTCAGACATCTCCACATGGCCCAGGATCTCATTTAAACTCAGGCCTGAGCATCCATTCCTACTCTGAGCTATGCTGTAGGAGTGCCTGTGCTCAGCCCAGACTTTGACCGTGCCTCCTGGATGGACCTTGGCCCTGCAGTGCCAAGGTCGTGGGGCATCTCCTGGATGGGCCCCTTGTACCTCTGGCTCAGGGCGTGTCCTTCCAGGGGATCGGGATCAAAAGGAGATGGGGCCAGATGCAGGACTGGAGACAATCTTGCAATATGGTTGCAAAGCCCATCCAAGAAAAGCTCCTATAGAGGTACAAGGGGATGTCAACCAGCTCTAGTTACCAGCCATCGGCTCTGCCTGCTCTGCTTAGACCCTGTAAGGCTGTATGTCATCACTGAGGACATTGGCTGTGCTGCAGTCACCCTTGGCTCCTTGTTCACCATTCTATGGGCAAAATCCCTTATCTTCCTTATCCCAAAAACATGAGATCTACTTTCACAATAAGATCCTTTGTGAAGACCCACATATCAAGTAAGGTGAGAATTTTAAGATAATCCATTGATTGTTTTCTGTTTGAGTTGAAAGATTGCTCATAAAAGATATAACCTGTAAAGACTATTTTTATTTTCTTCCCTGTTCTTTGCTGCTATCTCATGGGGAACTCCATACCCTTAAATTCTGTTTTGACCATGAGGAAGTAACTACTCCGGAGGATACGGATGCTCAAGGCTCACCTATAGTGTGAGCTTGCTCTCCATTAACTTTTTTATAGGAAAATTTCAGTGATGGGGGTTGGGAAGGGAGTAGGTCAGAGGAGGGCCTTTAGGCAGAATTTTTCATATTTCTGGTTAGGGAGAGGGATGAAAGACTTTGCAAGTAATGAGTTTGATGAGGACAAGCAGTAGCATAAATTACTTACGACTATCTACAGTTGTTAATATGATCTAGTTATAAAATGATAATGTATTTTAAAACAAAACTGCATTTACACTAGGTTAATCTGAATTTCCAGCTGAGATCTATGTTCTCTACTAGTGACCAACATTCACCATAGATCTAACAGCAACAACTACGAAAATATAGGTTTGTTCCACTGTAATTGATTTTTTTTCAGAAAAGATTTTATGCTTCTATAAAGTTCATTGCTGGCTACATACATATAGGCTTTTTTCTTTTTTTTTTCCTTCTGATACACTTGGTCACAGTTATGCATTAGTTGCAATGGCCTACCTACCAGTGGCAAAAATAGTGAGAAATAAAATGACTTTGAAGTACTGGTTCATTAACTACAGTTATGGCAGAAGTCATGCTGATTCCTGAGAAAATATGCTGAACTGAGAAAGAAGTTGATCCAGAGACTGATTGTTTACTTAGCTATCTAACTGTATCTTAAAAAGGAGAAACCTATATGCTCATTAAAGAATTGTTTCTTGCTAGGGTTTCAGAGATGTAGATTAAACAACAACAATAAAACATATCCTGATGTTAACAAAGCTGAAAAATATCAATAAATAAGAAAAGCTAACTATAAAAGTTCAGTTTCCTCTTCATAAATATGTTCTATCATCACATGTTTTATGGACTTAGAGAAAAGTTTACTCTCCAAATGGAGCAAAAGTTTTTTCACTTCATGGTAAACAGGTTGGTTGCATAGTCAAAGTGTTCTGAACTCCTAAAGAAAACCTAATTCCAGGTTGTTGGTTTTTGTTATTGTTTATTTTGTTTGTTTGTTTTCCCTTCTTTAAAATAAATCCATAGTGGTACAGACTTCACCCAGATGTAGATATCAAATTTTGCCAAGATGGTTTGTAGCTTGTTACAGTTACACTGCAAGGCTGTGTCTGAATCATACTTCCATGTACATAAACACAAATCTACATCTATTTACATGCTGAACTGCAAATTAAATTGGGAGAGATGGTAGAATTTTAAGGAGGATCTCAGGACTACAAATTTTGAGGGAGAATACACTTTCCCTTTTTGAGCTTCTCTGTGAAAGTACCTTACCTGTCAGTAACAATACTAGGTACTTTTCTACCACTTTTTCCCAACCCCTCTGGTTCCAATGCCTGGGTCTTGCTCAGTAAGATGAGCTCTTCCTCCTTTTCATGCAGTTAGTGGCAACTGCACGCAGATATCTTTTGTTATTGAAGAGGGCAATTGAGTTGCAGGTTGCAATCCTGAGCAGGAGACAGTAATATAGGGAGAAAGGTGAGCTTGCAGGACAGATGCTGACTTCTCAGAATTGAAGATAGCTAATAAAAATAATGATAGCTGTGAGTTTGGCATCTGTGGATCAGCTTTTGTGAGGTGTTCACAGTACCAACTCAATGCACTAGCATGAAATGCTATTTGGGATGTGGAGATGAGAAAAGACATGCAGCAGAAGGAGAAGGATTTTGATCTCAAAACAAGCTACAGTAAGACGCAACTTATTTTACCAGTTCTGTTATTGATGTAGACTAATTCTTTGTGTAAATACTGATACTATCAGTTAACTAAACAACTCTAAATCGACCTGAGATTACTGTGGACATGTGTACTTCTGCTGCACACCAGGAGGTACCACTCACAATGTCCTTGGGCAGCAGGTCATGAAGGCTAATGGAAGGCAGAGATAAAGTAAACGAATCATAGCAGGTTGCTTAGGAGATTTGACACCAGCTTGTTGGGAGGAGTGGAGGACTTTATATCCTTCAAAATAACGATACAGCATTGGTACACTGATGTCATTTATGAACACATGGCAGATTGGTTTAACTGCACACTGAATACTCTGACAAATTCAAAACAAGATGTCAGAGGTGACTCCTGTTCTTGGTGTACTCAGTGCCTGTAAACCTCACAGGGGTGACAGGTAGCATTCCTCACAAGTGACCCAAAGGAATGCTGGCGAACAGGGTAAATGCTAATCATTTGGGTGGTTTTGGCCTAGCAAGAGATGGGGGATACAGCTCTTCACTGTAATGGGAAGATAGATAATTCTGATATAGGGCACTAGGAGATAAGGTGTAGAGTAAATAATTCTTCTATTTGCTGTTTGTTTTTTTTTTAGAAGATTTTCTGAAAATATATTAGCTTTTTTTTGTTCCTCTTTCTGATTTTCCCAAATCCCCAAACAGAAAGGTACAGTCAGTCTAGCTACATCTGTTTCTAATTGTAACTCAGAAGGGAGAAA
Source organism: Anser brachyrhynchus (assembly GCF_964034855.1). NCBI lineage: Eukaryota > Metazoa > Chordata > Aves > Anseriformes > Anatidae > Anser > Anser brachyrhynchus. The sequence continues at coordinate 170,828,000 of NC_137694.1, read as the reverse complement.
CTTATATATAATGTATGCTTATTAAAGGATTGCTTGAATATCCATTCCTATTAGTGTTTGAAAGATGTGGAAACATAATATACAACTGTTAGTAAAGCTGAAAAGCATGATGAGCCAGAAAAGCCAACTGCAGCTATTCAGTGCCATCTTACTAATGGCACTCAGTATTAACAAAAATCTGTTCTAATTCCTACTGCCACCTCCATACAGCCTGTCCCTTAATTATTCAGATGCTCGTTAGCAAAAATGGTGCAAAGGTGAAAACACAGAAACAGACGCAGTCACAACTTTCTGACTGGTGTACTGCTTGGTGACTTCCTACTCTCCTGAGATATCCAAAGTGCCAAAAGCAAAACTTGGAAGTTACCACCAGTACTGATATTGTAAGTGTGAAATTGGTACTACTTTCTAGATTCCACCCCCACACTCCTTCCCCAGACGTTAGCAACGTTCCAATGACTTCTAACTTAAAAAAGAACTGGAGGGCTGGATTATTCTGGAGGATTTAAGGGTTTCATGAGGAGAAACTGAAAGGAGAGAATTTAAACTGATCAGATTCCATTTCATACTAAAGACATACAAAATTATAGTTAAGAATTTAAAAGCAAAAGACACTATAATGCTTAAATATTTAATCTCAGGCTATTGTGAATGTTATAATTTTCTCTTAAACTGAGTTCAATTTATGGCTAAAAAATTAAAAAAAAAAACAGGACAAGTGACAATAACAGGACAGGAGCGCTGCATATTGAGGGTTTCAGACATAAAATCTTGAGGATAGAAAATTTAATAAATAACTCCTAAAATAACTTAAAATAAAGACCTGGATGAGAAATATCATGGTGACATATATGTAACATGTAAGTAAAGAAAAGTGTAATGCCAGGTATACGTTTATCTGAGAGGTATCAGTGTGACCTGTGGGCCTGTAAGTAAATAGTAAGGTTTACAGGATAAATACTGATAAGAAATTAAGTGTTTCTCCAGTGTGAATTGAGCTGTTTGCTCCAGAAGAAGCTAGCCATCCTCAGCACAGGCAAGTCAGTCTATACCATTTGTTCCAGAAATTGAGATTGTTCCCTGGGCAAAAGCCAAGGGGACCTGTGCAGCTATAGCTACAGGGAATGACCTGCTTGGAGCCATAAAGGAAAATACCTGACCAATCAAGGACAGACTCCAGCTGTTTTGTTGTTGTTGTTGTTGATTTTGGTTTATTTGTTTTTGTTTTTGTTTTAACCTTCCCTTCCCCTTGGTATTTCACAATAGAAATTGAAAAGCAATGGAAAAACTAATTGGAATGATGCAAATATTAAAATGGAATAAATCTTGGAAAATCTATTTAATCATCAGCCCAGTTAGAGTTCAGTGCACCTACACAATTAGCAGAAGATGTCTGCGTAATTCTCAGAACTTAAAACTTTTCAGTGAGATGTAAAGATATCTAAAGTAATGTTTATCAGTGCTTAAATATGTTTCTAGCTAAACTTGTTCCCAAAAAGGCACTGCACATCTGTTGAAATTTCTATTCTTAGCCACAGAAATTACAAATCTGGAATATCTTATCCTTTCTTGAAACAGGAACAAGTTAATTCAAATTGCCTCGTATTTGCCGTGGGATATAAAAGTCTGTGATTATTATTATAGCAGTACTCATGGGTAATTTGCTTATGTGTTCCAATTTAAGCCTTGTGTTTCAACACTTAGATTTCTAATCCTCCCCTTCCCTCTGTCCCTCAATCCCCAAATATTCTAAGATCAATGTGAGATCAGGTTTTCAAACATTTTTGGAAGACTTTAATCTTGGTTTCACCTGCAGGTTGTATGCATTTATTTATTTGTTTGTTTGTTTTATTATTCAAGCAATTAAAGTAGTGAATGAAACTGGCTTCAGGACATGACTGTGTTAAATGTCCTTCCAGTATGACAAAAGGCCTTTAGTAACCATTCCAGGAGTGATTTTTAAGCAGCTGAGCACTCACCAGAGGCTGATTATACCTCCATCATATGTCATTAGTTCACTTATAAGTGGGCTTAAGTATCAAAATCTTTCCTAGGATTTAATTCATCAGGACAGTAAATCTAACAAACAGATTGATTAGACATGATTTATTCTTCACCTGTTGATGATAGGTTTTATCTCTTGATTCCAACCTTAGAAGATTGGTGTTTATTTATTCAGTACAGAGGTACCTCAATGAAATCCTGTGTATGTGCTCTACATCACTTAAATCAATGTAATGATCCCATCTGGATTTAATTGCTACATCACTTCTTTACTGCTTTCAAACACATATAGTAAGAGACAGTAGTCCTTTCAAGCAACAAATTCAATGAATGTCCCATTAAATAAACTTCAGTAGTTCAGTGTCTCTTGAACATAAAAGGATCCCAACAATATTTTGTTCCTTAGTTTTACAACCTCAAGGTATCTGAAACAAATATATAGCATGAATGGCATACAGTACACTCTTTCTCAAACAATTAAAATAAAAATCTTTCATTCAGGTTTCACAAAAGTCAAACCACTGTATCTATGTGTGTGTGTTCTATGACTCACACAGGTTGCCTAAAACATCAGTTTTCTTGTTATAACTTAGCAAAAGGTCCATAGAGAGATGTGGTTATTTTAATGTAACTGTTAACCCTGCAAAATAAATAAAGCTAGAATAAATATGAATATTATTATAACCTTAATCAATATGGAAATTAAATTTATTATAGGGCAAATCAAAAAAGCTCTCTATTATTCCATTACAAAATGTGTGTATGTTTTAAGGCAATAAATCTAATTTCCTTGCCAGAGGAAACATCAGTTACAAACATTAGTTATAAACAAAATATCAGCTTTAGCTGAATAGATTCTCAATTACTCAGAAAATAAGTTACATTTTTATAGTCTGGATATGGTAATGTCTCATTTCTCTCCTTTTTAGATAAAAAGTTAGTTGTTTTTCCTCTTCAGCACACAGTCTGTGGTTCTCACTAACCTTGGCTGTTAGTATAATTTGAACTATTGGTTACTTCAATATGTAATTGGAGCATCCAATTTAAGGTGGAGAACTTAAAACATTTAAAGAAATGTATTTTGTTTCTCCTAAAGCAAACATTAATTAATGTCTTTGCTCTCTGGTGTGATTTCAGAATTTAAGAAAAATTGTAAGTAAATATGTTAACAGAATTACTTGAATCTTAATATTTTCAGGATTTTTTTTTCTTCTCACCATCATCCCTAATAACTTGCCTTTCTTTATTGAATCTTTATACCTAATCCACCAATTTTCACTCTTACATTTGTGCTGTATGAGCATAAATCATAATATAATACTTTTTTTTTTTTTTTTTTCAAAAACAAATTACAGTAGTCAAAACCAAACTGCAGTACAGGCCATCTTTTCTTTGATATCCTGTTTTCTCTCTCCCCCCCCCCACTTTTTTTTTTTTTTTGGTAATGGGTTTTGTTTGTTTGTTTTAGTAAAAGAAGCTGCTATTTGTATTAACAAAGGAAGGAGTTGGGTTGGGTTGAGTTTCTTTTGTTTTTATCATGGACAATTATATCACCCCATTATCTCTATTTAAAATAGAGAAATGAGTAAAACATATAAGGTTGCAATCAGGTTTATTAAATGCACTTTTCTACAGTATACGTGTGAAAAATCTATTCACTATGCAAACAGAAGATATAGCCTTATGTCCAAAATTACTCCTTGTTGGTGTCTCTTTATTCCTTGCACATAAAGATGTCGCTTTATGCCACTCTTTATACTATAAACTAAGTTTTCAGTTCAGGTGCCCACATACAGGCATCTAAAGCAATCTAAGATGCTCTCACATATCTGATTTGTTTTTCAGATGGAAACACAGGAAGTATGATCTCCTGTAGATCCAGTGTCAACCCCATGTCAAAAACCCTTAGCCATGGGCTTCTCAAAAGACACTAGATGTCTATGCATGGGGAACTGATTCAAGCTATTACAGGAGTCTAGAGAACCATTCATCTGGACGTTTATAGGAACTTTCATAATGAGATGACTAGCTCTCCGTTAACATATATGTTTCTCTTCCAACAACATGTGCTTCAATTGCTATATCACATTCAAATATCTTCATTACTGGCACTGAAGTCAGGCAAAATGAACCCTGAAAAGACTGTGGAAATATTTAAAAATATATAAATAAGGAGTTTGAGTAGGTATTATTTTGACTATTAAATGCAAAATAAAGAGTAGAATAATATGTTTGGTTTTATTTTCTTTGAATTTACTATTTAAACTGCTACAGCCTACTCTTAATTATATATTTAATAAAATTAACAAACAAGAACAAAACTGAGGAGAATCAGTAGTGGATGTATCCAGCTATGCAACAGAAATTATAAATAATGCAATATGAACTCAGAGCTTTGTCTTTGGCTGGAGCCTGAAAAAGCAATTCCACATTTCATCCTTTCCCTAAGGAAAATGCTGAGTACAGGGTACTCAGTACTTTCATACAGAGTAGCAAATGGATAAATATTCTCAAAACTGCTCATATCTCATGAATATTCCTTAAGATAAACCTCTGCTGAAGCGAAAAGGGTCCCACTAAAACTGTTATGTGGGAGTAATACTACTGTCACCTTCAATAGTTATCTGAATAAACTTGGCAAATGGTGGCCCACAAACCATCAGCTGTCTCATGTAACAAGAAGTGGCAATATTATGATTTCCCATGCATCAATTTGTGGGAGTGATAAATAAATACATACTCTAAAAGTTAACCTCTATATCAGAATAACAAAGCTCTTTTATCTTGCTTAAAAACCACAGGAATTATGAGAATAGCTATAAACTTTCAAATATTTTATTCTGCTGAATTAAATATTAGTAATGCTATTTTTAAAGCCTCCTAGCAGAGATGTTTGAAGAAACTTAGATGTATCAATGTCTGCCTGCAAAAGCATATTGTGATGAATCATACAGCTGACTAAGTACAACAGCATGCCATTCTTACTTAATACTCAAGGAGAAGTAGCTTAGTGACAAATTTTTTTTTGTAAGGAGGTATCTGCAATAGTCATTGATCAAAAATCCTTAAGACAAACAAACTAGTACAAGGTAAGATAGAGTTTATTTGCCTCAACCCATGAACAGGAAATTTTAAGAAATGAATGGATGGTCCTTATTCAAGGATATCCAGTATGTGGCAGCTTAGAGCTATTCAGTTTAGATTCATTAAATCTGTAAAGTTTAAATCTAAAAAAGCCTATTCTAAGGTTTAAAAATACTTATGTCTTTGCCTATCTGTTTATACATTTTTTTTGTTGTTTATAAAACAACCATTGCAGTATTTCACGACATAACCAAACAGTGCCTTTTTAGAGTGTTGCTCTTGGGAACACTTGTGTGAGAGTATCACTTTGCTTTCATATACCTTTTCCTTTGATGAGCACACAGTCTCTTTATTTTTTTCCTGTATTATGCTAAGAAAAAATGTTATAATTGATGACAGCTTTGCATTATCGAACCCACATGCATGCAGAACACTCTGAGTTAAATGCAGCTGACATACCAAATTTGTTTAGTTGAGTTAGTTGAAAAATACGCAATTGTTTCTGACTTTCCAAAACCTTACAGATTTTTCTAAATGGTTTTTGAAATTCTATGAGTTACAGTCTCATTGAAAATCAACATATTTATGCTCCTACATTAGTAAGGCAAATATCTATACCTATTTGGATTTTCTTCCATAATAAAAATCAAGCTGTTTCTAAATGTCATTTACACTTAATCTAATATTTACAGTTAATCTAATATGGAATTCCAGTTACATCTACCTTTAATGTTCTTGACATAGGTCAATCTGGAGGTGGAACAGAGGAAAGGCTAAGGGCAAACCTCATTGTTCTCTACAATTACTTGAAAGGAATTGCACCAGGAGAGGTTTGAGGAAAAGTCTTCAAGAAGTGCTGGAACTGATTTCTCAGTCTTTCTAGATCTACACAAAGAATGCTGATTTTATAATTTTTATAGCACTAGCATACAGTCCTCTATTTTTCTCCTTTTTATTTGCCCCCCTTTGATGGACTAAGAATGCTGAAAGAGCTAGTGAGGAAAGATTTGATTCATCATACTGAATTATTAGCATGTAATAGATTTGAAATTTGATAGATAACCTAGAAATACTCTCCTTTTCTCTCTGCTACTACAGGAAGTTCCTGTGTTCTTCATCTTTATGCCTCAGCTAAATGCCTAAAGCTTAGTGTGACTAGCTGTGGCTAGAGCCCTGAACTTGCTCCATTGTGAACACAGTGGTGAGGCAGATAGGAAGGAAGTTTCTTGTACTCTCAGTTCCCTATTTGGGAGATTGAGGAACCCTAACCCTGCTTTCAGCCCCTCTATTTTTTAAGCTGGAGTAGCTAGTAGGATGGAGTTGATTTCCTTCAGAGTCGCTTGCATGATGATATTTTGTTTTTGTGACCAAAACAATGTTGTTAACACACTACTGTCTTAGTTGTTGCTGTGCTTTCACAGAATCAGGGACCTTTCTATTTCTCACACTGCCCTGCCAGCATTGAAGCTGGGGGTGTACAAGACGCTGGGAGGGCACACAGACAGGGCAGCTGACCCCAAGAGACCAATTGGATATCCTATATATCCCATTGTTGTGGTTTTACTTAGCTGGGCAGCTGAGTTCCACCACAACAGCTCTTTCACTCCCCCTCGTCAAAGGGAAAAGGGGAGAAAATATGATGAGAAGGACTCAAGGGCTGAGATAAGGACAGGGAGATCACTCAACAATTATTGTCATGGGCAAAACAGACTCAGCATAGGGACATTAATTAAATTTATTACCTATTACTAATAAGCTAGAGCAGTGAGAAACTGAAAGCAAACAAAAAACACCTTCCCCCCATCCACCTTCTGCCTCCTCCCCGTAAGCTGTCCAGGGGAACAGGGAATGGGGACTGTGGTCAGGCCCTGAGGCTTCGTCTCTGCTGGCCCTTCACGTTCAGACGGTCTTCACCCCTGCTCCACATGGGGTCCCTCCCAGGGGATGCTGTCCTTCCCAAACTGATGCCTACTGGGGCTTCCCACAGGCTGCAGCTCTTCAAGAACTGCTCCAACATGGCTCTGTACCACAAGGTCCAACCCCCAGGAACAAACTGCTCTAGCACAGATCCCCCATGGGCAGCAGCTCCCCCCAGACCCCCTGCTCCACCAGGGGCCTCTCCAAAGGCCACAGGGGAACTTGTGGTGTGTGCCTGGAGCATCTCCTGCCCTCCTGCTGCACTGACCTTGGTGTCTGCAGGGCTGTTTCTCACTCCTCACCCTCCCAGCTGCTGTTGCACAGCAGTTTGTTTGTTTGTTTGTTTGTTTGTTTGTTGTTTATTATTTGTGTTGCCATTGTTTTCTTTTCTTTTCCCTTTCTTAAATCTGCTCTGACAGAGGCGCAAACATTGCTTATTGGCTCGGCTCTGGCCAGCGGCGGGTCCTTTTGGAGCTGGCTGAAACTGGCCTTTATCTAACATGGGGGAGCTTCTGGATTCTTCTCACAGAGAACACCCTTGCGGCTGCCTGCTACCCAAACCTTGCCATGTTAACGCAATACACCCATACCATATGATGTCATGCTCAGCAATGAAAACTGGGGGAAAAGAGAAAGGACTGGGTTTGGGGGGGGGGGGGGCGGTTAGAGTGATGGCAGATTCCAACGCATTACTTGTGTTGGAGCCCTGCTTTCCTGGAAGTGGTTGAACACCTGCCTGCTGATGGGAAGTAGTGAATTTTTATTTATTTATTTATTTATTTTTCCCCAGAGCGTGAAGTTTTTGCTTTACATGTTGTCTTTATCTCAGCCCATGAGATTTCTCACTTTTACCCCTCCGATTCCCTCCCCCATCTCGGGAGTGAGTGGCTGTGTGGTGCTGAGCTGCCTGCTGAGGATAATCCACAACAACCCCCAAACCTACACAAACATCTAATCTTACTTGTTGAAAACACTGAAAACTACTGGTAACTTTTAGCACGTTGTAGACTTTTGCAAAATAATAACTTCAAGATGTACACTTATGAGTACTCTCGATGGTAAAATCTTATTTTTGTTTATAGACTGCTCTGAATATTAGTAGCTATCAAAAAAAAGTTATTAAAAATTTAAACAATTATTTTATTCACTTTTGAACCTAACCTTTCTGCAGAGCTTTCATGAAGAAGACCAGCTTTTCCAGTTCTGTTTTGTTCAGCATTCTGATGTGGTAAGTAAAATATCACTTTATATTTTTGTGGCAAATATATATATATTATATATATACATATATGTAATATATATTATATATATTATATATATTGTATGTAATATATAATATATATTATATATATTATATATATAGATGTATTTTTTTTGGTAAGAATCTAGTTCTGAAAGAATGGTAGATGTTGTTTAGTTTTTGTTGTGTTTTGTTTTTTCCCTGTGGACTGGTAACAATAAACTAAAATTAAGATTTCATTGCTGTAAACTCTTATTAAGAAAAACAAATACACTCTTACATAAATTGGTGGAACCTAAACATTAAGTTTTCAGCAAGACGCTTCCTGAATGAAGTTTTAAACTTGCCCTTCAGGCAAGGGAAAAAACACAGCACTTTTCTGATTTCTGATTTATTTTCAGTGATTTTCAGTGATGACCATGAAAGGTGTTTGTAGTTAACATTAATATCAAGCAAATACTCTCTGGGAGAGACAAGTGTTTTTACTTACTGGAATTCACAGCTTCTTAGTCTGTCCAAAATATGAGAACATCTACAGACTATAGGAAATAATTATAAAGATGATTTTCTTTCTTTTAAACAACTTGCAGTTAAGGAAAAAAAAAATCAGATTAGATCCTCTTCAGCAAATCAAAGTATATTTGTTTATTCCGTGCAGAACAGCGTGGTGCAGATTTCTCCAAATAACTTTAGCTCCCAAGTAACCCACTACTCTACTAGTAATCCACAAACTACCATTATATACAACCTCAAAACTCAGCAGGCTATCTACAAAACCATGAATCATCATGTAGTGTACAAACAGATCTTCACACACCTCCTCTGCACAGATGAAAATGTTCACTGCATATTAACATTACACAAAGAATTTGTATCTTTTTTTTCTTTTCTTCAGATCTGAATTGTATGTTTGAATAAGTTACACAATTACACACCAAATACTTTCTATGTATAGACATGAAAAGGTTGGTAAAAACAAACTCCTTCCTGTTGAATTTCCTAATCTCAAATTGCCACATTTCAAACAGAAATATGTATAGAATATCAATGAGCACTGACATCCCATAATGGAAGACTATACCTTAAATTATTTTTTCATGCAATTCCATCATACATTCAATGGAATGACTATGCTGACATTGAGTATGTTGATCACTTTCCATAGACAAACAAATACCAGACACTAGAGTAATAAATGTAAAATATGTCAGTGAGTTTTAACAATGCTCATAACATGTGGCAGACCCTCTGATAGAGCAGTACACAAATGTTATACGTGTTCATTCCAAATCCAATATATTCTGTCTAAACGATCTAGAGGAAACTGTTGTTGAATCCATTCAACATCTACCTAACTCAGTGAACTCACACAACTATTAAAGGATGTTATCTAGTTACCAATAAGCAAAAATGTGTTTTTTTGTTTTTGTTTGTTCTGTTTAGTTTCTAATAACAGCTATTCTTCTTAATCCTCATCTTCATAGGACATCTAGAAAATACCTTCAGAAGGCAAGTCTGAAAACTCAGAAACTTAACTATATTCAATATAAAAACAAAACAAGTTTCAAGGAACATGTTTGATCTTGTACTGTATTACATTTCTCCAGATTTTATGCCCCTTATTCATGGTTACCTCTCTGTTTCATCTTCCCATCTTCCTATTTGTGTCCCACGAGGACTAGCAATTTCATTCACTCTTTCATTGCAGAAAATCTGTTCCTTCAGTACTAAAACTGCCCCTCACCCCAACTCCCTTGAGTATTATAATTCATGCAATTATTTAAGAATTGCTATGCATACTCTATTTTTTTTTGCTTCTAGAAAAATCTGCAAGAGGGACCATATGCCAGAAGGCTTCTTAATTTTATCCATCTGTATTAGTTAATAATGCTCCTAAAAGTAGCAACCTATTAATAATAGATTAAGTACCATTTGGCAAACATTATCTTTCACGATTAACTCCAGACTACATTCATATAGGAATATTCCATAATATTTTCCAAACTCTCTGCTGATGTTAAGAGAATATATATTGAAGAAATATGAGAAAATAAATTATTAACTATAACACATTCATAAAACTGCCACATTTCATTAAGCTCTCCACCTCTCTCATGAAGCAAAACACCAAAAAAGCATCATTACACTTTACAAAAAGCAAACAAGCCTGTAATATATCTTCCCTATTAGTCTGAGATTTTATGACAGGCAATGGATAAACTCTTAGTCAACTCCATTGATTTCAGACCATGAACCACGGCATCCTCAGATCAGTTTACAGATGAAATTTTATGACTAGGAAAGGTTCAGTTCTTCCAATCATGTACCAAATTATGGAAATGAAGACTCATTTGCTTTCTTCAGGACTGTCCAATAGTTCTAAGCGTCTTATTATACAAGTACTGGAAAATGAAAAAGTTTCTAAAATGATCTCATAAAAATGTACCTAAATGATGCTGTAAGACTTGTGTTGTAAAAAGATGTTATTATCTAAAAAAAAAAATAATATTTATGGCTTAACTAAATTTCAGAAGGTAATACAGAGCAATGTAAAAAAAAAAAATACAGCATAGAATACATAGAAACATCAGTATTTTCTTAAGTTAGTAGAGTGCTTTTATTGGGTAAGCACACACTTAGAAACATATACCATGTCCCATTGGTTTCTTAACAATTTCTGTTGATTGCCCCACTTAGTATATTGTAAATAATATAGCAATTAGGAAATGCAATGCAATGCAATACAATACAGTACAATAAAGTAATAGTATTGTAGACGGCACATAACCTCTATCAGATTGAAGTCAAACTTCTGCTTTTAATAGCAGTGGTTGGCTGCCTTAAATTCATAAAATAATATTTTTTATGTGAGTAAAAACAATTGGCATGTTATTTCCAAACATTCTAATTTATTATTTAAACTTGAATGATTCAAAATGGCATAAATGCTATATGACAAATGACATAAATATTTAAAAGCATTTTCATATACGCAGTACACATGTTGATATCAATTACTACATAAAATAGACATGTTCCAATATTTTCTGGATATATCTCACACTTTTAAAACACAAATATTTTAAAACATGAAATCAATTTTGAAGTAAAAGTGCTTATTCACTATTTTGAAGCAATGAGGCTCTGTAGATAGAGAGGAATCCTTAATTCAAGTTTTATTTCTTTTCATTATAAACTGTCTTCAAGGTAAATTTTAAAAGGCTCATGGGACTTTTTGCATTAAATATAACAATTTTTTTTTACCAATTACAGTAAGAGTTCTATAGTATTATTACATTGCATAACTTTCAAAAATAGTTTTGACTATAATTGATTCACTTTTCCAGGTTTTTGGTTATTGGATTTACTTGAATTTTGAAGTATTCTCCACAAGACTAAATGGGGCTGTTGAATCTCCTCTTCATTAGCATTCCAGCCCTCTATTTCCTTTCAGTGGAGGGAACCACAGAATCACAGAACAGTTGAGGTTGGAAGGGATCTCTGGAGATCATCTAGTCTAAACACACCTCAAATTTCCCATTGAAAGTTTTCACATATAGAGTGAAAAGATGTGATCAGACCATATATATACATGTAGATGCACATATATGTTACATAAAATTATAGAATCATAGAAAGGTTTCAGCTGGAAGGGACCTTAGACATCATCTAGTTCTAGCCCCCCTGCCATGAGCAGGGACACATTCCACTAGATCATGTAGATCTAGATATATGCAGCTGGAAAAGCAAAATTATTTATATTGATGTTATTGGCTGTGCCTGAACACATACTTCATGTAAGCCATCAGCTCTATGTTATGGTAGACATAACAGGTTCCTCAGACCTGGATCATAGCCCAGTCTGGGAAGATGTACATTCTGGAAGGTATCAGAATGGTGCAGTTGGTGGAAAATACCAAAATTGCCATATCTGAATCATAACTATGATGGAAAGGTAGTGACTAAAAGTCAATTGTCTTGCTGTCCTATAGCTCCTTAGGACCTATAGTGGCCCTAAGCGAGGAGCCCTTTGAGCTCTCCAGGGATCACAGCTCTCCATGACCCTTGATCTACCTCTGAACTGGGATGCCTCTCAGGGTAGATTCCTCAAGGTTCAAAGATCATTCATTGTACATGCTGATGAAGGAGAAGGGTATGTGATTCATGAGAAAAGGGGGGGAAGTTTGTAAGTGCATGACTGAACATTACCCCACCCAATAACCTGCAGTAAGTTTTGTGTGAACTTTGCCATTTTTGAATCTTTAACAGTCACTGTTTCGATTGTAGGAAATTCCATTGAATCATGTTAAATTGGCTTATGATTAAGTACTGTTAAGAATCATACAATGTAATCTTGTGATTTACCACAAAAAAATTAATAAATCTTAAATTTTTGCTAAATCAAAGTTGTGTAAAAAAAATCTATCTGTGACAGTCAGTCTGATTTTTTCCTAGTAGGTGCATATAAATTAGGATGGTGAGGCACTGGAACAGGTTGCCCAGAGAGGTTGTGGATGCCCCATCCCTGGAGGTGTTCAAGACCAGGTTAGAGGAGGCCCTGAGCAACCTGATCTAGTGGGTCATGTCTCTGCCTGTGCCAGGGGGGTTGGAACTAGGTGACCTTTGAGGTCCCTTCCAACCCAAGCCATTCTATGACTCTACAATATCAAACTGAGCAGAAAGGGAGCTGTGATAAGATAGTTGTCTAATTATGCACTTAATTTGGTCTATTATGTTTATGGAGATCTTCACATTCTTTAGTCAAAAAATAGTACAGCACAAATAGTAATAATTAAAAAAAAAAGAGCAAAAAACAAAGGCACACTTTCATAAATAAATCAGAGATCCCTTTAAAATTTACCAAGCTAAGAGCTGAAAGAAAATTGTGGAGGCTTTTGTTTTAAGATTTTTTACAAGTTGAATTTGTCTAAAAAATAACAGCAAAATCTCAGTCACAGAATTCATTAGTGTCAACTCCATCACAAATTCATATAATTCTGTCACTGTTTATCAGTTATTACATTATGCAAACATACATATGGACATTAAAGGTAGAATCTGTTTCTCATTCTCTTTTCCTGGATTTGTAAGAGAAATTAGAAGCTTCCTGAAGACTAAGGAGCCAATGTTGTTAAGCAGTAATATCTGTCATAATTCTGACACTAAAGCTGGCTTCTTTCTGTTAATTAAATGAGTCAGGAGATAAAATAAAAATAATTAAACAAACAAAAAGAATTTGGACACCCAACCTACTGCAATAGTCACACATGTTCTGATTGTATGTCCTGAGCTTGGACTCTCCTGAACATTGGCATTTATCTTAGGAGACAGTGTACTTCAGTAGATCTTTCGTAAGGAGAATAACCAAGTGCTGAGGACATTTAAACAGTATTTAAATACCTCCTGTTTTCCTCCCTTCTTGTTTTTTCCAAAAGTTGCTGTATTATGTATAAGTAATGCAAAATCATGAAAAAGTTTTATTTTGTAAATAACAGCACAACTTCAAATTCACTGAGCATCAAATGATCTATATGTGAGATATCACAGTCTTTCCTTGTCAGTATCATGTATTAAGGGTATTTGCTGAGCCTTCAGCAGTCATTACTAAACATCCAATGACAGAAAGTAAATGTATATATATTTGGATGTACTTACAAGAAGTCAAGTCTTCAGTTATATCATGTCTCTCACTTTGCCATACATACTGATTGTGCTAGACAAAAAAGAAAAAAAAATCTTTCCTCCAATTCTTTTTTTTATTATTATTATGAATTGATATTTTTGATGCCTTTAAGAAAGCTTGACAGAATGAATGTAAGAACCTTCCAGTTTTGTGTGCTTGTATGTCTATTACCTTTTTTTTTTTTTCTTTTGGCCAGCCAGACTGATTCGAAGTAAAAACAATAACACTAGCAAAAAACAAGAAATTGATAGCAGAAATTACTGTGATAACATACACTGAAAGGATGAATCATACCTGAAAAGAAACTACAGATAAATGTGCATTTATCAAGGTTTAAAAATACAGAAAATCTAATGCTTCACTCAGTTATTTTTTTTTCATGTATCCTAACTCATTTTCTACTGGCAACAAAGTTCAGCCATAGAGGAACACATGTATGTTCTCTGACCAAATGTCTTTTTACTGGAAAAAATATCTGGTAAGCTGTCACAAAAAATAATTGTTAAAATAAAAGGTTTGGAAATAACTCTATGCACTAGAAAATAATAAGTTGTCTGGACAATTTGATGTTCACCCATGAATTTTTACAAAATGCATAAGGAACTGCTAAACTGTTAGTTCTGTAGTTCTATAAGCTCTTGTTTAAATCAGCTGTGGTATTAGAATGACAGACAGCAGCTATTCATGTGACACCAACTTTAAAAGGATCTCTAACCATTGTATAATTTGAATTTCAGGGACACTGATAGAAAAATAAGGAATGTCATTAATATATGTATGAATACATGCAGTACCTACATGCTAGTTTGAAGTATCAAACTAGCTTCTGTAGAAGCAGTAATGCTCTTACAAGTTTTACCTGGGTCCTCTGAAGGAATCGCCATGTATATTATTATGTTATGAGCAATATGGACTTTGTTTTCTGATAAATCTTTTTTTACTTCTTCCATCAAAGTCTCTGAAAGAACCTGTCTAGTTAGAAAGGAAGAAGACCTTTAGTGAGTTAATATCTAGCTAAAAGATAGAAGAAGGACTGGAATAATTGGTTATTTATAATGAAGAGTGCTTTACAGGGAGAAGCGTCCCTGAAGAACCTGTGTTGCTGGGTTTGTTGTTAACTATTTACCAATGAAAAATGAGAATGCAAAATCTTTGATTTAAATTATTAAGTCTAATATGATCATACAGATGTAAGAAAGACCTCACTGAATGACTGAGAAATATATTTCAATGTTAATAAAATTAGATGATATTCAGTGTTGATAATTTTAAGAGTCAAGGAGATAGGAGAAAACTCCAAGCGCATAAAAAGCAATAGACTATAAATTAGCTATTATTTGGCTATTAACCCGTAGAAAAAAAAATCTCAATTAATTGTGACCAATTTTCCAAATGAAGTCATTAGAATACCAAAGAATATTAAAAAGGGAAACTTCAATTTATTATTATGAAAGAACCTGCAATCAAACAACATTTTGTTAAGATGTTATGCCAACTATATTTCAATACTACATTTGTTTGCCAAAAATCTGCCAGAATGCTTTTAACTTCTCAAAAGGTGCTGTTATAATGATTTCATTTTAATCCTCTTCCTTGTTTTACCATGCTGATTTTACTTTCATAATATATATTTTTTAATCCTAGTTAGAAAATACAGGCACAGGGTTTTTGTTGTTGTTGTTGTTTGTTTTCTGAGAGCCTTTCAGCATCTTTGTTCTGCAAGAATGGAAAATTAACCTTTGTGTACATATACCATAGTATACCACCACACTGATTGGATTTAACAGAAATATTCCTTATAATCATCGCTTGAATTACATGCTATAGATTAAAGGTGATACAGAGCAGATGCCTTGGCTTACATCTTATCTCTAGTTCTGTCTTTTGTGCATTGTTTATTCCTTTAGTAAGTCAATTATTGGTAATACATACACTCCTTCCAGATGTAAAATGAAGAATCAATTTTTTTTGTAATTTTACTTAATCAAATCTTCAGAGTGTGAAATTTTCCATGAAAATTGTATGCAACCAGATTAGAACCAGACTTTTATAAAAGAAAAAGCAATACACAGAAGCTTTGCAGGGTTTCAGTAATTTAGGCAACTTTTGCCTTCACAAAAAAAAAAACTCACAGTAGAGACTTCATGAGTACTCTTAACAACTGAAACAGTTTGTGGTTCTCTGATTTACTTAGGGGAAATTTAGTACTATAATTTTCTGCAGAGGGTATACTCTTCTATTCTTCATTACAGCACAGTATATACTGCAGCCATTAATTGGACTTAATAGGAAGACTGACGGGTCATTTGTCATGACTGAGATCTTATTATGTTTGCAGTTTATAAAGTAGTATTTTCATAAGGCAACAACAGCAATATAGCATAATGCTGTGGGATGAGAAGAAAAATGAGAGAAAGGGAAAGGAAAGGCAGAGAAGAAGGGAGGGAGGGAAGGAGAGAGGAAAGGAGGGAGGGAGGAAAGGAGGGAGGGGGAAAGATTGGGAAGTTGGTTCCTTTGTTCTGAAAACAACTCAGTGCATAGTCAGTGGATAGGTGATCTGTATTTCACACAGCTGTAAACTACAGAGCAATTGGGACATAAAGAGGAAGCAAAGACAAATCAAAACAAAATGTCTCTCATTTCATTCCCTGAAGCTATTTCTAAGTTGAGGATTGGAAACGAAAACATTGGATATCATCAATCACACTAGTTAAGCAAGCTTTTATTAATAAAGTACCATAAAACACGGTTTTAAGCAGTTTTCTTGTGGCTAGCAGAACTTTATATAACTAAACTACCCCATCCAACTGTGACTAAAATACACTTTGAACCAGGGATGATTCGTTGCATGAACTTTCTTATAAGTTTTCTTGTTGTTTAATTTTAGTGGGATTATTGCAGCCAAGCAATACGGTATAGTCAATTGGAATTACCTGAAAACTAATTCAAGTAATGCTATTTAATTCCCACGTTAAAATAGGGCTTACAAAAACTTTAATCCAAAATACATATCAATCGTTTCCCTCTTACACATTTTCTTTTAAAATACTTCCTTGAAGGCAAAGCTTTAACCACTTCTTATTTCAAACTGCACTTAGCCCTTGAGTGATGATATTTTTAATTGACATCAGAAGTGTGCATACTAAAAATATAAAGGTCTGCAAACATCTAATTCTATGCTTGGAATTACTAAAGTAACCTTTTCCAAAGGTTGTAACTAACCTTTTGATGATCCTTTTGTTAAAAAAAAAAAAAAAAAAAAAAAAAAAACTGAAGGATGACACTAAAGCTTGTTCCTGTAACATGAAATATTTACAAATGACTTCAGTGCTTTCTTTGTGCTAAAGAACCCCTTTCAAAACATTCTTATTCAGCAACTAGCTTCTGCTGATGTATTAAACATTTATATCAGAGTTAAACTTTTATAAGGTTTAAGGTTATAAAATATTAAGACGAGTTTAGCTTGTGATATGTTCTGCTTAAGAGAGAGCAAGTATATCTACCAAAAAGGAGAGAAGTGCACATTTTATTACATTATTTGCTTGACAGTGATGCTTTTCTGATTCTTTTTTTCTTACATATATATATATATTTGCATATTCACATTATATATATTTGGTTTTGGTATATGCTTGACAGAAAAAAAAAGGGGGAAATAAACTTTGAGTTCTAAAAAAATAAAATTATTACAAACATTCTTTCAAACTTACAATTAGTTGGTCTTGACTAATCCCAGAATTTCACCAGGCACTACTGGTTACTAGAGGTCAAATGTATTTAGCCACAATTAATAGCCAAATTGTCAACAGCTATGCAACACTCTAAGATTTGGCTTCCATTTCAATGCATCTTGCCTAAATTCAGACATGTTCATCCACAATACCTCCATGTAAAATTCTTATACACACCTCTTAAGCATTTTCAAAAATAATACAAATGTAAATGTTTCAGCCATGTTAGAAAATTAAATAATAATATTAAAAAAGAAAATTAATAAAAAATTACCTTCTCCTTAAGTAAACAAATGTGTATTGGATTACAAATATCACTTTCAATAGCAAAGGTAGCTTTAAAAATTATTTACCTTCTAGATTTACGTAAAATTATACACTTTCTGAATTTTCATTTTTTTATTACAATTTTTATAGTTTGCAGAATTTTTATTATAAAGATTTGTATTGTGTAATTCTTGTCCTCTACCATCTACTTATTATAGCTTTCTGCAAATGGACTTACATTTTTATCCTAAAGTCTTCTTTGTTGTAGTAGTAATTGTAAGTTCAAGTAACTATGTGAAAGACTAATTAAAAACTATTCTTTGCTTCTGCTGTTGCAAGTATGTGTGTGTATTCTGTTTTAATGAATTCTTCCTACTATTTTGTGTTAAGCTGATCATGCTCACTCTGCCTTCCCAGTAATAAAAGTACATTAGAAAAGTAAAATTAATATTCTGCCTTGCCCTGTTCTACTCTGTACTATTCTATACATAGAGAGCTTTTATGAAACCTTAGGATGGGCACTATAGACATCTAGGCAGTTCTGAAGCATGATCCATTCCATTTCACTGTAGACATTTGATCATCTCACATACAACATCTTAACCATGACTTACTTACAAGTATCCATCTCTCTTAATTGGCTATAAAGACAACATAGGAAGATGCACCAAAATAAGTCATCTCAGTGAAATGAACTGAGATACTCTGTAGTGAATACTGATCTTGCTTCCCATGTAATATGAGAACCTAAAAATGACTCTTGACACAAAACAGGAGCTTCAGTTTCTCACCAAAATCAATATTCTGCTTCATACTTGAGAATCTTCAAAGCAGACTTGTTTGTCTTCCCAACAAAGTAATAAATATAATACCTGTAGACAATCCTGGTTTATTTCCAGACCACCACTGTGGAGCCCTTCATAACAAGTTTTGGAGCAAACTTGATGATCTATCCTTTCCAAGCCCAGCTTTTTTCAGGTAACTTTTCAGATCCATGCATGCTAAGCTAGATGCAAATGAAAAATATTAGGTAGTACAAGACAACTAACATTTTTCATTTTACTGTTTTATTGAATAAAGACAAACTCTTATCATTTAAAATTTTCAGTCTTAGTGTATGGACAGATGGTAGCAAGGGAACAAGTTGACCTATCTTAAGATATTATTGTTTCTCAGCTGATATACAATAACTGCCCCTGCAAATGCTCTTAAATTGATGTAGCTATAGAGCAAAATGAATTAAACTGCCATGAAGACAGTAGCGGTTCACATTTTCCTTATAGCTATTTTTTTTTCAATTATTTTATTTTATAGTTTCTCAGATTTTTTAACTTTTTTTCAGTTAAAAAATCATTAGAGTAATTTACAGTTACTTCCAAATTAAAGGATCAGAGTTCCAATAATCACCAGTGCATTAAGGGAGGGTAGAGTTGTTAACCAAGACCTGGTTGTTAATATTCCAATTAAAAGTTTAGACTCTTCTATATACATGGAAAATCACACTGTAATAAAATTAACAAGTAAGCTTCATCAGAAATAACAGGGCTTGACTTCTTATATATATACATATACATATACACATACACATATACATATATACATATACACATACACATATACATATACACATATTTTTTTTTCTTCCTATCTCTAACAAGATTTTCTGTTCATCTTTTTATAGATACATGCTGTCCTTTCACAGAGCACTTTGGTGGTGGTATGCTGGCTGCCACGTTCAAATGAAGTGTTTTGCAAAACTTCTAGTAATATAATTAATATGGGTACAAACTCCAATACATCACATTTTGCTGATGTGATATGCACAGAAGGTTGGGTTGCAAGAGTTACAACACAAATTTATATTGAGATGGTACTGAGATCTCACCTGAAGGGGCATCAACCTTAAATATGCATACTCAGATGTTCAGGGATTAAAGTATTATGCTCTTATTTTCATTTTATAAAGTTATCTTGTTAACTTTAATTCTGTGGTGCATCTAAAGCAAGTTAACAGTAGTACTACTTGAGTAAAAGTAACCTAGGTTCATCCAGATACTTGAACGTCAGAACCCCTGTCACTTGCATAACCATTTGAAGTTATCTTTGGACTGTATATTCACAAATATCTGCATTTACTTATTTAACTAATGCACATACTTTCGTCACACAGAGAACTCCTTTTGTGCAGCATATGCCACATTCTCTTTGCCCAGATAAACTGTATACAATTGTTAGGTCCATTATGTTGGCTAGATGACCACTGGACCGGATGTCTTAATTTAGATGAATAAAAGTAAATTGGACAAATTCATTAGTAAATGAACACATCATTATGAAAACAAGCCTCAAATAGCTCCACTTATGTTAACTGCCTGTGTTTAATCCAAGAAAATTTGGCAAAGTTGATAAATTGTTTTGGAACTGATAATTCAACAGACAATAATAATACTACGAAAAGTCCTTGTAGATCAAACAGGGTTACTGAAAATTTAGTACTATTCCTCTTACCATTCTCCAATGTATGCCATTTCTCCTACATTTTCTAATTATAATGTAATATCTAACATTTTTTCTTTTATTCTTGGAAACTATTTTTACAATGTTTAGGTAAATATATTTCTAATGCAATGTAGAGATTTAAAAAGAAATGTCATTTTAAAAGGTCATATGGCAGGGACAACAGATAGCATGCAACTAAAGGCTTAGCAGAGTATAGCTGTTTTGCCCCTATTAAGCTTTTAACTAAAATGATATTTTCTGACACTACATTTTACTGGGTACTTTTTAGTAGTAAGGGATAATAGGCTTGAAATATTATGTTGATAGTAAACTATAAGCTATAATTTACAAATAATTAAAGATATTTGTTAAAAGGGTTTCCATCTGAAGCTGATTATTGTTATTTAAATCCTTGGATGTTGTCAATGATATACCATAAACATAGGATTCTAAAAAAAAAAAAAAAACAAAAAAAAAACAGGAAACTACTAAGATAATCATATGCAAGTAAGAGTGTCTATCAACAACAAAAATACATATACATTTTGAAAATATTCATGCCATGGTGAAATTCCAACAAATACGATCTGCGATCTCAAAATTAGAAAAAATATTTATATGTTTTCCTTCTTCACTAAACTTCTGACCATCTCTTCAACCATTTTGATGAGATTTTGAGATTAATAATTTATATGAATTATTTGAGATTATAATTTACCTAATATGACAACGCATTCAGCACCTTGAAAATTTGATGAACCAGCATTCAAATTAGTAAGTAAGAAGTCCTGATCAGTTCAATTCAGTTCATTCAATTAATTTAGTACTCATTTTTGTAACACTCTTTCAACTGTTTTATTTAATTATGATCTTTGAAGTAAAAATGTTATTGAAAACAGATTTTTTTTTTATATTCTGTATGGGATGCATCAATAATTTTGAAAATATGTTTAATTTTTCATTTTAAATCAATAAATCATACAATGAAACCAGTCCTTCCTATTTTATTTTTTTATAAAACATCATTTTCTTACAAGAATGTTTTCATAGAAGATTCATTATGATCTCTGGTTTAGTGCAAAAAAAAGACACATCAAATCTTTTTGTCTGACCCTTCCACAGTGAACAGATTTGGACTAGAATGATCACATTGTAGAGTAGAGAATATAATTTTTTTCCCTTTTAACAGATTTTTTTTTTCTCCTTTATATTTCATAAAAGCCTGTAGGAACTTCCTATAGCAAGGATTTATTTTAAAAATGAGACATTATTATTTAAATTAATGTGAAAAATACTTTGAGGGGTAGAGCAAATAAGGGACTGGAAAAACAAAACAAAACAACAGTTTAAGTTTCATATCACGTTATCACCTATTACAAAGTGAACCTTAGAAAGTGTTTGTTTTTTGTTTTATGTTGTTTTGTTTTTTAGGAAATATGCTTTTAAACTTAATAGCATATAGTTGTTCCCCCCCTACACACTCCCCCTGACCCCAGTCCCCCTCCCCCCTCCCTCCCCCCAAATCTAACTATTTTACTTTGACAGCTGTAAATTTACTGGAAGATATAAAGAATGTATCTGAAGCTCCTGCTTCAGATTTATGGTATGTTATATGGTGTTTTCCAATTTCCAAAAGAAAAATGTACTTTTTCTGAGCTCCGCCAGAGTCTACCTCAATGTATTTTTAGATAGAAAGGCAACATTATTATTTGTATGCTTGTTTTTCTGGAAAAAATAGAGTAAGTAATTAAAAAAAAAAATTTAAAAATAAATAAATAAATACAAATCAGTTAGTAAACTATTACTTAAATACTTTACTATTACTTAAAACCCATCTCTTTGGCATTTAAATATTGTCAAAAGGGCAGAGGCATAATCAAGAAAAAAAAACATATAGTCAACTGAAGGATTCTATTCTAGGCAATAACTACATCCAAAAAGATTTAGAAATCTGTTGAACAGAACAATGTTCTGGCTCAAAGAACAGTGTTTGGGACATATAATCACAAGAACATGACCTCTGAATAGAGAGGCAGCATTGCTTCTGAAATTAGTACTATTAATGGTTTCCCAGCTTGTCTCTATATACTTACATGCACAACTACATACAAATATGCGTATGTTGAAATAGATAGATTCTTCACCTTGTAACATGAAAAACCAATTGATTATTTTTCTGCTTTATTTAGGCCATTACACTTCTCTTCAAAACTTTTAGCAAACAATGTTTTCTGCATATTAGTCAAAGCGCCTATCATCTGCTTGTAACAGAATGCACACACCATCTGTTGCTCCTTTTTTTTTTCAACTGCTGCTTTCATATGCTAACATAAAAAGTAAAACAAATCAAAATAAAAATCCTGAAGTGTATTTGAGCTTCTCCTACCATGCAGTAACACAGGAGGCTCTGTTTAGAATACCGAGACAGGCCAGAAAAAAAAAAAAAAAAAAAAAAAAAAGACCTTCAAGAGTGAAGTTATTTGACTTCACCCTGAAAAAAAATAAAAATAAAAATAATATGCCTTGCCATCCTATCCCTGTGTTGTAATATAATAATTACTCTGTAGGAGGAAAAAAAAAAAAAAAAAAAAGTTATTCCCAAAATTCACTCTTGAGATTAAATTGAGATTAATCTTGCTATTTTCAGTTTTGCGTATCTTAAACTTTTCATTGATCTTTTCAAAATGCTTTTGTGTCATTCACAATTCCAATACCACAATACCAGAGATTTAAGAAACATCTGTATCAGTTCTTAATCGCTGTGATTTGGAAGGAAACCTTCCAATGATTTCTCCTTTGAAAGGAAACTTTTCAGAAGACAGTTCATAAGGCAAAACAAATACTTTCCTTTCATAATTGTTCTCTTTCTTTTTTCCTACATAATTCCCATGCACCACTACACAGGAAACAGGACAATTCAGACAGGAGTCTCCCTGATTAGAGGAGGTGTTTGGTTCTGCAAGTTACACTCTCAATGCTGTGCACTCTCTTATTAAGAGAGTATTAAGAGCCTAGCACATAAAAAGATCTGCTGTCAACTGTGAGCTTTGGTAATGCTTGCCTGTGATGACGAGTAATGAACATAACTCACGTGAAGAGTAATAAACATAAGAAGTTAGATGCTGGCAAGACAGGTGGTACTAGAGAT
Source organism: Anser brachyrhynchus (assembly GCF_964034855.1). Classification (NCBI taxonomy): domain Eukaryota; kingdom Metazoa; phylum Chordata; class Aves; order Anseriformes; family Anatidae; genus Anser; species Anser brachyrhynchus. The sequence goes on along the minus strand of NC_137694.1, from coordinate 170,804,427 downwards.
ACTTGGTGCTATTAGGAAATTATAAAAAAAATACTTTAAATCTTTCTTTTGTATCTAATTTATTATTAATTTATGAAATCAAAAAGCTTAACAATACTTTCCACAATCCTTTCAAGATAAAAAGAGAAATATGATATTGAATGGGCTCACTGGGGGAATATCAGGGACAATGGCACCCAAAAAGGGGCCACACAACAATTGTCACAACAAATGCAGTGTTAGGGGAACTAAACATACGAGTTTTGATTATAAACGTTATTAATTAATTAATTTATTTATTTATTTTTGTGAATATTGTAGATTAATTTACTGCAACATTTACTTGATGAAGGTCTAGGGTCTACTCTTCAATGACTCAGACTCAAAACAGCTAGTTCCAATTTACAACAGTTTTCCCATGTAATTGTTATTTTTGCTTAAGTTCTGTCTTTAAAAGAAGAGATAATAGCACTAACAGTCACTTCAAATTTCCTGAAATTCTAAGCTTTTTAAGATATGAGAAGTTATGAGTATATATGTTTAACACCTTACATGATGGGTACTGACTTTCGTTATGGGAATGCATGAGATTTGCCACTCACACTAAAGTAGAAGAGTGGCTCCTGTAGAAGAGCCGTAAGGATGCAATGATGAAGGCATAAATGGTAAAGAGTGGATGTACTTATGCTGTAAAAGATATTTTTAAAGAATGTAAAACTGGGATGATAATAATAAACTTCTAATTCCCATATGAAAATTTTAATTTTTTATTTTTATTTTTTTTTAAACCGTCACCATTTGTAGCCTGGCTGACAGTTTGTGAGAGATTATTTACATGTCATGATTGGCAGATGTTTGTCTAACCTATTATTCTAATCTCTGATGTTAAATAGTCCACAGTACTTCAAGGAAATCGTTTCCAGTGCTTCACTATCTACAGAATCAATTACTTACCGATCGTCTGATGTGTGATTTAAGCCCTTTAAATCTTCTCCAATACTTCCTTCATAGGAAGAGTAGATCAATATTTTTATCAAATATTAAAAAGAAAAATAAAATCTGTTTCCTATGCTAATTTTGTTTTGGTATGGTATTTCCTAAAATACTGGGATTTTTACCTGGAACTTCTTTACCTGGAACCTCTTTAATATCTTTATCGATGATCTGGATGAGGGCGTCCAGTGCACCCTCAGTAAGTTTGCAGATGACACCAAGCTAAGTGCGTGTGTCGATCTGCTCGAGGGCAGGAAGGCTCTGCAGGAGGATCTGGATAGGCTGGAGCGATGGGCTGAGGTCAACTGTATGAAGTTCAACAAGGCCAAGTGCCGGGTCCTGCACCTGGGGCGCAACAACCCCAAGCAGAGCTACAGGCTGGGAGATGAGTGGCTGGAAAGCTGCCTGGCCGAGAGGGACCTGGGAGTACTGGTTGATAGTCGGCTGAATATGAGCCAGCAGTGTGCCCAGGTGGCCAAGAAGGCCAACAGCATCCTGGCCTGTATAAGAAGCAGTGTGGCCAGCAGGGCTAGGGAAGTGATTGTGCCCCTGTACTCGGCTCTGGTGAGGCCGCAGCTCGAGTACTGTGTTCAGTTTTGGGCCCCTCGCTACAGGAAGGACATGGACGTGCTCGAGCGAGTCCAGAGAAGGGCGACGAAGCTGGTGAGGGGTCTGGAGAACAAGTCTTACGAGGAGCGGCTGAGGGAGCTGGGCTTGTTCAGCCTGGAGAAGAGGAGGCTCAGGGGCGACCTTATCGCTCTCTACAGTTACCTTAAAGGAGGCTGTAGAGAGGTGGGGGTTGGTCTGTTCTCCCACGTGCCTGGTGACAGGACGAGGGGGAATGGGCTAAAGTTGCGACAGGGGAGTTTTAGGTTGGATGTTAGGAAGTACTTCTTTACCGAAAGGGTTATTAAGCATTGGAATGGGCTGCCCAGGGAGGTGGTGGAGTCACCATCCCTGGAGGTCTTTAAAAGACGTTTAGATGTAGAGCTTAGCGATATGGTTTAATGGAGTACTTAGTGTTAGGTCGGAGGTTGGACTCGATGATCTTGAGGTCTCTTCCAACCTAGAAATCTGTGATACTGTGATACTGTGATACTGTAACTTCTCCAAACAGTCTTTCTTGATTGGCCTTGACAATACAGCAGAGCTGAGGCTCAATTATTTAAACTTGTTTTGCAGACTATGTATCTGTTTATATATTCCTATGATTATTTTTTAGCAACAGCATGTCATTGTTTACTCATATTTTACTTGCTCTTTACTAACTGCAAATCTTTTGCAGAACTGCTGTCTAGTCATTTGATCCCATTGGGTATTTGTGCTGATTATTCTTTTGACAAGATGAACTATTCTTCTGACAAGTTGAACTGTTCCATATTCATTTTTTAGAGGATCTCTTTTTTTTTTTTTTTTTCAGGATTATTTTGCATTCTAAGTCTGTCTGTAATATCCTGGTGAATCCTCTAAGACTCTTTTCATGTTTATTTTAAGAAGTATATGCTTTATTTCATTATTTAGCCATTAGTGACTATAATTACTGGGCCCCAAAGAAGTATCTGAAGAATTTCAGCTGATACAGTCTACTATTCTGACACTGAACAATAATTGTTTTTAATTTTGCACATGAAAAAGGCTTTCCTCTTGCATCCATTTTATAGCAGTTTTGATAAATTCCTTCCAGCCTAGATGAACCATACACTTTCATCTACATTTCAATCCTCTCAAAAAGTATTATATTTTAGAACAAAAATAATATTTTAAAGTATATATTAAGAGTTATGATATGCAAAACTCAATTCAAGAGGCTTAATTATAAACAAATATGTTGGTGAAGGTATTGGTGATTAACAAATGGTTGCTTATTGAAGTTTTTTTTTGTCAAAAATCTTTTGAAATGTGGCAGTAGTCTCAGGTCCTAATGTCTGTCAACAGAATACTGAAACAATTTCCAAAAATTATTCCCATTAACTTAAGATACTAAGAACTATTTATTCAATTTTCTTTCCTTCTGTCTCCCTTTTTCTCCTATCTTCTTCCTTGTTAGAAATCCTATTTTAAAGTTGTGCTTACTATTGCTACTTTATTATTATTATTATTTCTTTTGAGGTATTTTTATTCTGAACTTCAGAATCGGTATGAAAATTAGGCTATCACTGGGAATAAATTGATAATAAAGATTAAGACAAAGGAATTGACAAATAATTATCAAACAAAAATTCAACTAGAGTAAATAGAGCCAACATGTTATGCACGGAAGTTGTACATGACGCGTAGTACTATAAAATTCTGTGAGAAATCTTTTTGTAAAAGGAACCTTTCACAAATTCACAAATGACCATAATTCAATTGCCTGCATAAAATTATAACAGTATGTATGGAGATGAATAATGAATGGATGGATACTAATGTTATTCCAGATTCCAGTTTATAAGAAGAGAAATAACAAGGAAATTTGAGAAAAAGTGGTGAACCAGATCAACCTGAAGTCATGGATTAGTGACACACCTAACCTGTCTAAAACATAAAAAGAGCTTCTATCTCTGTATACAGACAGAAGTCTAAGAAGAGCAAGTTGTGTATGTGAAATTTGTGACACATATTCTTGCAAATACAGATGCACCTTTTGCGTATTTTCTTCATGTTTGCCCAAGAAATATAAAGCAACTTCTATGCCCTGAAAGAACTTCATCAGTAAACTGTAAAATATTCTAAGAGACAGCTTCAACAAAAACACACAACAGAACAAACATGCATTATGTATGCATCCTGTATTTTCTCTCCTTATGTATTTCTACACCCTATTTATACAGTTGAAGAGTGCCAAGAAAGAATTAGGAGACAAAACAGGATTCAGCCCAAGGACTACATTCTGAAAAGACAGTGTAAGTGCTTGAGTATACCTGTCCAGATTGAAGATCTGGTAAATTTTCTGTTTGTTTTAGGGGTTCCTCTTTGAGCTTTGCACAAAGCTACACTACAATAACAGCAAAAAAGATACCATAGGGTCAAAACAGTGTTGCTTTTCCCATATGGTGGAGTGGGAAGGAGGGTAAAAACAGATGACAGGCAAATCCAAGCATTATAGAAGGTTGAGCATTCTAGTGTTGTTAATACAAAGTAAAACAGAAAACTTGACTGATGCAGTTTAAAAAAGAATGAATGCATTCCACATAGTGAACACAGGCACTATTAGGCGTTAAGAAAGAAAATTCCTTAACTTGGCAATCAATTCAGTGTGATAAAGAGTATTGGTTTAGGTTCAAGAAATAATTTTAAGTGGCCATCTGTAAAAGACATTTATGTCCTTCAAACTCATTTTGAGATAATGCCAAACATTGAAACAATGCCAAAGAATGAAAGATAAAATCTCTTTTCAATCAGATCTAATTGCAAATGTTTCATTTCTAATACTCAATTTTATGTAGCAAGCTGAAGCAAATAATTCCAAACATGTCTGGCCTCTTCAACCACTAGGCAGAGAGCACAAGGGCACAGGGATAGATGCCGCCCGAGCATTCTTTCATTATGATCACAGTTAATAAAGCTTCTGTCTGACCTGTCTTGAATTCTACTTGCATTTTTACATGCTTAGAGCCTTAATATTCCCCAACAACTGCAAAGGACTGGAGAAAGAAGAAATAGGAGGTTTGATTAAAACTGTGGTTTGGAAGAACAGGGTACACATGACAATGACCTGTGATACTCTACATGTGTATACATATATATATATTTATGACTATGTAACTGTAGTGACAGTCTAAACTTACAGTAATCCTCACCACTGCTAGCACAAGTAGTCAGTATTAAGTTGTAAAATCCTCAAAGTGAAATAGATTTTATAGAATTATATACATTGCAGATAACATTTCTTGTAGTTGATGAAATAAATGAAAACCACAGGGAAAAACAAGCTCATTAAATCAAAAATATGTGTTGTAATTTTCAGATAGACATGAAAATGAAATTTGGAGAACCTTTTTATTGTTGTTTGTTCTGAAATAAAATGCTTTCTTTCATTTCTTATTCTGCAGTACATTACAGAGTGTTTTAGAAGTGTAAACAATGTTTTAACTGTTTACAGTAAAAATTAATATTTTAAAATTTATTTTGAAACTAAAGATTGAAAATAGTAAGACCTAAAAAATAATCCTTTTAAGTAAAACACTGCTATGAAAAATCAAGATATTTTAATATATTTGTATCTGTGTTTGGCTTAAATTATTGGTACCTTTTAGCTCCTCCTGAACATCTGAGATTAATTTAGGACATTTCAGGTAATGCCAGTTTATTACAATGTAGCTGCTGAATGACACCAATAAATTTAGGTGTCTTAATTGCACGCTGAATATCTTTCTTAAAAGATAAATCATGGAACTGATTCTCAACTATATTGTTTTAAAGTCCTGGGAACAGCAATGTTTAGTTCGAGACCAATAAATGGTAATTGGTGATAGCCAACAAGGGCACACAAGCGGAAAGTCCTGTTTAATGAACTTAATTTCCTTTTACAACATTACCCATCTAGTTGACCAAGAGAGACCAGCAGAGGTAATCTTTTTGGATTTCAGCAAAGTTTTTGTCACCATTTCTCACAGTATCCTTCTATCTAGCATAAAGCTAGACAAATACATAATACAATGGGTGAACAACTGGCTGATAGGTCAGGCTCAAAGGGTTGTAGTAAATCAGGCTAGTGGCCAGTCACTAGCAGGGTTCTGCAGAGCTCCATTTTAGGGCCAGTTCTCTTTAATGTTTTCATAAATGATCTGGACACAGGACTCGAATACATACAAAGTAAGGTTGCAGATGATACTAACTGAGGAGGAGTTGTTGACTCCGTTGAGGGTTGAGACGCCTTGACAAATTAGGGAGATGGGCAATCACCAACCACATAAAGTTTAACAAGAGCAAGTGTGGGATTCCACACCTGGGAAAGGGCATCCCTGGGTATACGTACAGGCTAGAGGACAAGAGGATGAAAAGCAGACCCACGGAAAGGGATCTGGAGATTCTGGTCAACAGCAAGTTGACTATGAGTCGACTGTGTGCCCTGGCAGCCTGGCAGTAACCTGGGGTGCATCAAGCATAGCATTGCTAGCCAGTTGAGGGAAGTGATTGTCCAGCTCTACTCAGCATTGATGGGACCTCACCTCCAATACTGTGTGCAGCATGGGGCACTACAATGTAAGACACAAAACTATTAGAGAGTGTCCAAAGGAGGACAACAAAGACAGTGAAAGGTCTAGAGGGCAAGATGTGTGAGGAACAGCTGAAGTCACTTGTTAGCAGAACTGCCACCCTGGACTTACAGAAGGCAGACTTCGGCCTGTTTAGGAGACTGGTTGGCAGAGTCGCTTGGGAGAAGCAGTCTTGAAGGGTAAAAAGAGTCCAGGAAGGCTGGACACTCTTCAAGAAAGAAATCCTAAAGGCACAGGTCTCCCACATGCCAAAAGATGAGCCAGCATGGAAGAAGACTGCCCTGGCTGAAGAGAGAGCTGTAGCTAGAGCTCAGAAAGAAAAACAGAGTTTATGACCTTTGGAAGAAAGGGTGGGCCACTCAGGAGGACTACGAAGATGTTGTGAGTCTGTGCAGGGAGAAAATTAGAAGGGTCAAATCCCAGCTGGAGATCAGTAGTCCAACTGGCTACTGCTGTTTAAAAACATTAAAAATGTTTTTATAAATACATAAACACGAGAAGGAGAACTAAGAAAAATCTCCATCCTCTACTGGATGTGGGGGGAAACACAGTGAGGAAAAGGCTAAGGAACTTAAAGCCTTCTTTGCCTCACTCTTTTGCATCAAGACCAGTTGTTCTCTGGGTACTCAGCCCCCTGAGCTGGTAGATAGGATCAGGGAGCGGAATGAAGCCCTCATAATCCGTGAAGAAATGGTTAATGACCTGCTACACCACGTAGATGTATGCAAGTCTATGGGCCCAGGAGTACTGATGGAGCTGGCAGAAGTGCTTGCCAAGCCACTTTCCTTCATTTATGAGCAGTCCTGGCTATCAGGGGAGGTCCCAGTCGACTAATGGCTAGCAAATGTGACACAAGAAGGGCCAGAAGGACTGTGGTGGTTTTACTCAGGTGGGCGGCCGAGCTCCACCACAACCGCTCTCTCACTCCCCCTCCTCAAAGAGGAACGGGGAGAAAATATGATGAAAAGGGCTCAAGGGTTGAGATAAGGACAAGGAGATCGCACAGTAATTATTGTGACGGGCAAAACAGACTCAGCGTAGGGAAATAGTAAGATTTATTACCTATTACTGACAAGCTAGAGAAGTGAGAAAAAAAGGAAAGAAACCAAAAGCACCTTCCCCCCCATCCACCCTCTTCCACCTCCTCCCCCCGAGCGGCGCAGGGGAACAGGGGAATGGGGTTTATGGTTTGTCTATAGCGCTTCTTCTCCGCCACTCCTTCTCGGTCACTCTCGTCCCCTGTGCTGTGGGGTCCCTCCCACGGGATGCAGTCCTTGCTGAACTGATCCGGCGTGGGCTGCCCACAGGCAGCAGCTCTTCAGGAACTGCTCCAGATATGGGTCCGTACCACGGGGTCCATCCCTCAGGAGCAAACTGCTCCAACCTGGATCCCCCACGGGCAGCAGCTCCTGCCAGGTCACCTGCTCCTGCGTGGGCTCCTCTCCACGGGCTACAGGTCCGACCCGGAATCTGCTCCAGCAGGGGTCTTCCACAGGCCACAGCCTCCATCGGTGCAGGTCCACCTGCTCCACCGTGGTACTCCATGGGCTGCAGGGGGACAGCCTGCTTCACCATGGTCCTCACCACAGGCCGCAGGGGACTTCTGCTCCGGCACCTGGAGCACCTCTCCCCCTCCTTCTTCACTGACCTTGGCGCCTGCAAGGCTGTTCCTCACTCCTCTCACGCTCCCAGCTGCTGTGTGGCACAGCATTTTTTTTTCCCTGACTTAAATATGCTCTCACAGAGGCACAAAACAACATCACTTACTGGCTCAGCTCTGGTCAGCAGTGGGGCCCTTACCAAACATGGGGCAGCTTCTAGATCCTTCTCACAGAGGCCACCCCTATGGCCCCCTGCTACCAAAACCTTGCCATGTAAACCCACTACAAGGATCTGGAGAGCTACAGGCCTGTCAGTCTGACCTTGGTGCTGGGGAAGCTAATGAAGCAGATTATATTGAGTACCATCATGCAGTACTTACAGGACAACCAGGTGATCAGGTCCAGTCAGCATGGGTTTATGAAAGGCAGGTCCTGTTTGATGAACTATATCTTCTTCAACAAGGTGACACGCTCAGTGCATGAGGGAAAGGCTCTGGATATGTTCTACCTAGACTTCAGTAAGGCTTCTGACACCATTTCCTACAGCATTCTCCTGAAGAAGCTGACTGCTCAGGGCTTGAATGGGTCTATGCTTTGTTGTAGCAAGGTGGGGATTGGGCACTTCTCCTAAGCACCAAGTGATAAGATGAGGAGAAATGGCCTCAAGTTTTGCTGTGGAAGGTTTAGGTTGGATATTAGGAACAATTTCTTTACTGAAAGGGTTGTGCGGCACTGCAGTAGGGTGCCCTGGTAAGTGGCTGAGTCGCCATCCCTGGAGGTCTTCAAGAAATGTGTAGATTTAGAACTTAGTAACACGGTTTTCTGGTGGACTTCAGTACTAGGTTAAAGGTTGGATTAGATGATCTTAGAGGTCTTTTCCAACCTGAATGATTTTACGATTCTATGATTCTTTGTTCAGCTTAGAGGAGGCTGAGTTTTAACTTAACTGCAAACTTAACTGCAACCTCGTGGCGGCCTACAGTTTCCTCACAAGGGGGAACGGAGGTGCAGTTGCTGTTCTCTTTGGCAACTAGTGACAGCTAGCTAGGGAACAGCATGAAGGTTTGTTAGGGGAGGTTCTGGTTGGATATTAGGAAATGGTTCTACACTAAGAGGGCGATTGAGCACTGTAACAGGCTCCCCAGGGAAGTAGTCATGGCGCCAAGGCTGACGGAGTTCAAGAAGCGTATGGACAACACTCTTAGACATATGCTTTAATTTTTATTTAGTCCTCTGTGGAGATGGAATTGAGGATCCTTGAGGAGCTGGATCCTTGAGGGTCCCTTCCTGCTCAGTATAATCTCTGATTCTATGAAAAATGTAATTTTATCCAATGCTTAAAGTACATAGACAATAACAACAACGATAACTGTCAAGTCTTGATTTCTAGTGTGTTTAGTGGGCCCATGTTTCAGAGCAGCACCCTTACATTTATTAGGTTGAGGGATATGCTCTTTATTAATGCTAAGAAAATCTAAGATTTAATTATATCTGTCCTTTTAGAATAGTTTGAATTTGCAATGTAGACTTCAGTTGATGTTCATTTTCTCAAATTTAATTGAACATTAAACATTTAAATTGAACACTCAAATCTGAATTAGTCACTGTAGACTACTGTTACACTCAATGAAGAAAAAATGGGCATGTCTGGATGACAATTCCTCTTATTCTAAAATGGACGTCTAAGAAAGAGATAAGATAAATCTGCGCTGACAGAATGAATTACTCAAACTTAGGTGTCACACTGACCCATTAGATACAGCAAATGGTACCATCAACTTGGCAGCAATTCAGGAAAAAGATCAGCAGAACATAGTAACAGTGGGAGCTGGAGAAGAAACAGGAATTGGAATTCTGTTAGAATTCCATTAAAACTGTCAAAGGAGCTGAGAAATGTTCTGAAGGATACTGACATATGAAGAGTAGGAAAGAGTGTCAGAGAAGAAGAACGAGAGGTCTGATGAGTTGTTAAGGAACTAGAGGACAATCAGACTTTATGAATTTTAATTGGACTGTGTGAAAGCATTTAGGAAGGAATACAAGAAAGAATGGACAGTTCTGTGGCACAGTAAGTAGCCTGGTGAGTAAACTAAAGAGGCAGATAAGATAAATCAGGAAAATCAAGTAGGACTATCTGCATAAATAACTCAGGACTTGATAAGACAGTCAGAAAAAGGTCAAGACTGTGCAAAGGAGAGTAAGGCTAGGATAAGATCTAGAACGAGTACAAATAAGTACAACAAAAATAGTTTAGAGAGGATAGAATAAATGGAAGTAAGTCTGGGAGTGACAAGAAGAAAAGTGTATGAGTGTGTGGTTGGCACTAGGACCTCAAATGCGGAAGAAAATTCTAAGGACTTGCTATCCCTTCAACAGTTGTATCCCCAAATCTTTTACAGAGAGGGTACACAGTCACCATTGTAATTATCCACACAAATAAGAACTTCCTTTTACTACCAGTTATTTTACTGGTTCAAGTGGCAGTGAGATATAGAGTGAATCCTGAAGTTTCAGACCTGCATCCTAGTGGATGACAAAAGAAATAGCAACACATGAAGTGACTTGTATGTTCTATTTCCATTCATTTCTAAACCCAAGCCAAAACCAGCCAACCAACCAACCAAAACTATTTAAAAACCCACATTGGAAATGCTATTCTTAATGTAGCAAAGACAAAGATTTCAAAGTTAGAAAATTGCAGAACTAGATTGTCCTTGTCACCTTATTTTAATTCCATCTGTATGTAGAGTCTTTAGCTATAGGATCATGAACTATTTTTATCAGATACTATTGCATGATATGCACAGGACAGAAGTCCTCTGAGAATAAATCAGAACTGTGGAGTAAAAAATCTGTGGTGTGTGGTACGTCTGAAACCTGTCCTTTTTGTTTTCAAAGTCAAAAGTAGAAGTATAGAAGTAAGGAAGTTATATAACCATTTTAAAAAGTTTCATAACTGAGTTGAAAAGCAGTTTTGTGGTTAAGGCAAATTAATTATTCTCTTCTGATTCTGTAACCTAGAAATGCAGAGTTCTGTGTTAAATATTCCAGCCCAAGCGCTAAATTATATTCCAAAAAGAACATTCTATATGAGATAACAAAATCAACAGAAAACGTGAGTACCTGTAAGTTTAATATTTATAGTATCTAATTCTAGGATATGGCTATCACAGTAGAATCCACAGTTAATATTTTGGTATCTAAAGAATACCAAGTGGACAGAACCTCAGAATGGCCATTGCCATTTTTGGTTAAGAACATTCTAAAGGTGTGACAGCTCATAGGATAGACTAAGAAATAGGAAGGTGTGATTCCCCTCTTTTTTGTAAGCATAGATATTTGCATATCTAGATGTATCTTTACTTAGATACATTTACTTAGATGCATGTACAGTAGTATATCGAGTAATTACAATGTAAACTCTGATGATGATTTTATCTAAAGTTCATACAATCATCACAGTATTTTCTCATGATATTAGAAAACTGCACTGAAATTCTTCTTTACCCAGACAGGTTTCAAACTCATAACTTTCTACAGCAACATGCTAACCACAAGATTGTAGGGTGCTAAGAGAAATGGAGCTAGTCTTGGAAGTGGAAGAGAATAAAGGAGAAAAGCATGCGAGATTTGTGGGGTCAGTACAGAAAGATACGAAAGAAATGCTTATCTTGATTTCATAGTCTAAAAATATACATGTTTATGTTTCTGATTATACTTTGATCATTATTATTGTTTCTTAAATAACTATTTAATTTTAAAAATAGTTGTGAAACAGACTGGTAAACAGCCTTTGAATTGCAGAGTTAAAGTTTAATTTACAAAATTACTTACAAAATTACACTCTTTAACATTTTGGACTCCAATTTATACTGAATTCTTTACTTCCCATTGTCAATTTCAACAGAAATAGTTGTAAATGCTCTTCCGTCATGACTTTTTCTAGTGAAACAAGATATAGGTTTGAAACTCTTCTTTGTAAGGAGGGCACAGAGATCAGCTCTTTCAATTCCTACTTTTTAGCATGCTATTATATGGCATATAATAGTGGGAAGACTTGCCACCTTCACTCAGAAGTTGTATTTTCAAATACCTGTACATTTTATGAAAGACTTCTGTACTGTCAGTGATTGTTTTATGTGGGCTTGATCTATCTAGTATATCCTTCCTGCAGCTGTCTCAAACAAAATGTTAATTGAATTCTGTGTTCCTCATTCCTCTTGCAGACAGTCAGAAAAATCTGGAACTGGTTTGCAGAAGTGCTGATCATTTATGGGTGCATCTGAGAAAACAGAAAGTAGTAGGAGAAAAATGTTATGTGCTCTAAAGCCAGCAATTCAAGTTTTTGTTTTGTGGCTGCTTTTGCTGGTGGTGTTGGTGGTGGTCTTGCTTTGTTTTGGTTTTGTTTGTTTTTATTGTTATCTATGTTTCACTTGCCCACTGTAAAATAAAGAGGTAGTAAAGACAAACCCATGAACAGTTTGTGAGGCATATACCAAGTGTTGTGAACAGTACTGAGGGCTCATGAGTAATTACGTCATCACAGAGAAGGTTTGGACAGTGTAAAGTAAGCGAAGTATCCTACTATTCACCGAGCAAGGAGGACAGAAAATACTGACCACTTGAGTATTAAATGCGTACCATTCATCTTGTGGATTGATTAATAGATTACATGAAAAAAGCTAACATGATCATGGAAAAACTCCATTATAAACACATAGGAGCTCATGGCTACACAGGAAATATTTGCACTCATATTTTCCAAGCTTTGTTGGGTTGATTTATAAATCTGAATTGCAAATCCATTGTACAGATTATTTTTTCCTGACAGCTTTTTCTTATATAATTAAGATCAAAATAGAATCTATGCTTGGATACCTACTGTAGTCATTTTAAAATTTGACATGCAAGCTCTGAAACAATTTGATATGTAAGCTTTCCAGCAATTTCAAACAACGTTTCTTTTTAAATACAATATACAATGTAGACCATGTATGTCAGTACTTTATATAATGCACAATGATATAAAGTCTTAATGCCAATGGGACAATCCACATAACCTTGTGTGGATTGCACATTATGCATAGAATCTGTACAATCCACCTGACAGGATGTTTTCTAGAAGTGTACCCAAATAAATAAATAAACTACAGTGTGCTATTTCCCAACCATGCTACCCTGTAACATCTCCCAGAATATTAAAAGTAAAATTCAGAATTCAAGATCATTCAGCTGTTTATCTTAGATGTGAAAATAAACTAACTACCAATCCACAAATAGCCCCAAACAGGATTCTGCACATGAGATAGGCTGAAAAAAAATGATTCCAGTACAGAATTCTTGCGTCAAGCAGAAGGGAGCAACCAGAAAAACGTTTCTGGAGATTAAAAACAAAAACAAAACCAAACAAAACAAAAAAGGCATTTGCACTTGTAGACAGTTATTAAAAGTAGAAGTAGCAATAAATATATTATTCCAAGGCATCAAGGCATAAAACCAAAGCCTTCTTGTTGACCTGTTCCTCATGTTATATACTACCACTGCTATACTCCCAGAGGCGTCCTGCTCATGTCTGAAATATTGTGGATATGTTCCATGCTATGACACATTTAGGTGTTGAATTCTCACTGTTTTCACAAAACAAAAATGCTGCTTTCCCAACAGTCCTAATGTTATAAAGTAGTTGTAAAATGTGTTCAGGACAAAATACCAAGGGGAGCCATGAGCTAACGATTTTATACTAACTGTACGAAAAATGCAAATATTTGTCTGTAGACTTGCTGGAAGTTCAAAAATTTTGGCTCTTCGTGCATTTGGTAATTTCTCTCATTCAAAACCGAACTGCAGTTTATACATAGTATATATATATGTATAGCCATATTGAAGTAAAAATTTGGCACTATTTATGAAAAAGACTAATTTCTACAGAATGATGGAGATGCCCCTTGTTAGGGCATAAGAAGATGTTTAGACCACTGAACTTTTATGTAATCAGATACTGGACACTCAAGTACAGAACTGACATTTTTGCAGTATTTGCCATAGCATTCAAAATTGCTACAGGTAAACTAAAAGATCTTGGATGGAAAAAGAGAAAGGAAAGTATCAAACTGTAAACTATCCTAAATATTCTCATATTTCAAAACCTGGCATTTTTATTAATAATAAAATGTTATCTTCGTTATTTTTAATTTAAACAAATTTTAGCATATGACTTCAAAAAGATTAGGAGCTACAGATGATGAGATGTGTTGTTTTGCCACCAATGAATGAAAAGTGTGGAAGAAACAGACTATAAAAAACCAACAACTGTAAAAGTAAATTGGAGATGTAGTATCATCAAGTACATATGTGATGAGGAAATTCATTCTAGCAAGTCAACCCTTATGGCCAAATTAAGTAGTGCCATTTAAATTCAGTAAGCTTCTGCCAGTATAACAATCTCCAAAGACTCTTAGATCAGTGATGCACCCAAAATAAAATCTGTAAACTGAGATTATATTTGTGCCAGTTTTTAACCTCTTCTATTCTTTTCAGAAACCCTGAAGAAAAATTTTCTTTTACCTGTCTGTATAGTGTATCTTGATAACTTTATATTAAATCATATATCAGCATCTGTCTTCTTGTTTAGAATAACTACCAATGTTTACGAAAACTAGTGTCACTTTTTATTTTAAAATATAAATTTTGAAATATCATCAGCTATTCTACATTTGTTTAAATGCTGTAGTTTCTATGAAATTTACTACTCTGATAAAGCAATTAAGAATATATGCTTTAGAATACATTCCCTACTTCTCAACTTTGGTCTATAGAAAAACTTAACATAGGTGAAGTTGGATGTACATGTATGTATATGTACAGCTATGTTAATCCAAACAAATGCATGGTGTTGTCTCTTTACCTAATAAAGTATTTGATACAATAAACTTTACTTTCAATAAGAAGAACACAAATTGTGGCATAAGAATACCAGGTGTCTCGTTTCTGTTTATAAATACAACTGCATGTTTATTTCCCATAGGAAAAGTAAAAACTGACAAGCTAAATGAAATTTAAATTATTTTGACAATGGGGAGATGGGGGCAGGCAGAATTAAACCAGTGAAAAGTTTCTTGTCCTCAGGAATTATTATGTGTATTATAGTATTTCTGGAAACTCTGAGATACATTTCCCTCTTCTGCTGACTTTAATTTCTCTTTGTGCTGAGGAGGGCAGGGGGACCGAGAAGGCGTAGCAGCTCAAGATTCAAGGAACTTCTATATGAAACAACCAGGCGCTGGATGTGATTTGCTGGCTCTTACGTCTCCTCAGGTGTCACTGGGTTCATGACTCAAATTCTCATTTTTCTCTGACACAATTTCGCTGAATTTCCCAGCTGTTCCCTGGCATCTCAGCACCCTGACATCTCGGTACCTGGCGCTACCATTCCCCGGAACTTCTGAGAAAGTTGGGTGCCGAGAGCTCACCATCCCCGGGGCTCGGGGCGCTGTCCCGTTCCCCGAAGCACCCTTGGCACATGAGGAATCCTCGGTCCGCCCTCCCTCCCCATCACAAAGCCCCCCAGCCCCCAAAACCCTGCCTTTGGAAGCCCAGGAACCCTCCTCCCCCGGCTCCGACCACCCTCCTCCAACAACCCAAACTTTCCTCCGTGCGCCCGCGGCCCCATCAATGCTCCCGGACGGCACCGGCCGCCCCCAATCGGGCAGAGGACAAGCCACCCCCCCACCTTTCACCCTCCAAACCGCGGCCGCGCAGCCCCTACCTGCGCCCTCCTCCGTCACCTGTTGCCCGGCTGCCGCCATCCGCGCATCCCCCCGGCGCCTCCTCCCGCTCCGCCGGCGCCGGGGGCTTCTCGGGCTCCCGGGCGACCTCCATCCCGCCGGGCGCCGCCTCCGCCTCCTCCTCCTCTTCCTCCTCCAGGGACTCCACGTAGAAGACGGTGCGGGGCGGCGGCGGAGGAGGACCCGGACCCGGCCCATGCCCCCCGCCCGGCCGCGGCGTCCCGTTGGGCGGCCCGGCGGCGGTGTAGGAGGCTGAGGAGGGGGATTTCTTCCAGAAAGCGCTGCTGCCCCTCTCCTGGCTCTTCAGCAGGCGGCTCTGGCTCGGCCCCCAGTGCTCGAAGCTGCTGTCGGGCGGCAGGCAGCCGCCCCCCGCCGGGCCGCCCGCCGGCGAGGGGTGGCTGAACAGTTTCCAGCGGAGGCGCAGGATGTGCTTCACGTCGAAGTCTTTCCTGCCGGAGCCGGACATGGTGCCGAGGAGGGACTCGGGGCGGCCGGGCAGGGCCAGGAGGCGGCGGAGGATCGGAGGCTTCTCCGGGCAGCGCTGCGCCTGCAGGGCGAGGGGTGGTGGTGGGCGGCCGGAGGAGGGAGATGCGCGCACACAGGCAGCGCGGAGAGGAAGAGGGAGGATGGAGGGAGGGATGAAGGGATGGAGGGAGCGATGCACAGAGCCGAGAGGAGGGGAGAGGCAACCAGCAGGGAAGGGAGAAGGAGAAAGGGAGCTGACGAGAATTTGCACAGCGATCGGTGGAAAGGGGAGGGGAGAGAGGCAGGAATGAGAGACACCTCTCAGGGGAGACAGGCACTTGCGGGTGAGAGAGGCTGCAAAGGAGCGCTGATCTGATTAACGGGGGAGCGAGCCAAGCTACAGCCCGGAGAGGACCAGAGGCAGCAGCCGCTCCGGGAGGCAGGTGGCTCTCCCTTTGGCTCTTGGAGCGCCGTGACCGAGTGCCGCTGGAGAAGAAGTCAGCTGGAAGCCTCTCTCCACGTCCCGCCTCCCCATCCCATTTCTCACGGGAGTCCCATGCCTGCGGCTATCTGCGATAGTAAAGCCGAGAGCTGGCACGGGGTGAAAGCAGGGCTCCTTTATATACGCTGTACGTAGGAGGGGGGAAAAATAATAATTAAAAAAAATGCCTGTGAGGCTGTCAAGGTCCTCACTGTACAATTTTCTATCTGTCTCAGCGCCTCTCACCAAGCCGCCCCCTCCCCTGCATGTGACGCAGATGTGCTCTGGGGCCATCAGTGTGAGGAGACAGAGGGAAAAAGATGCTTCAGTCTTCCTCATGCAAGTAAGTTGGCAGGTCACTAATTGTCTGTCATAGCCTCCTGCTCTCCTCTCCCCAGAAGCTTGTTATTTTGGTTCTGAGTCCACTATATAATACTGGGAGAAAAAATAAAGGGAAACAAATGAAGCAGCAGCAGTAGACACAAAAGCATGAATCATAGGAGTACAAACTTAATGGACTGCATGCTGACTGGATGAGGTTACAGGTTAACAATTTATTCTGTAGGCTCCATTCATTAGCCTGTTGGCTCAGTGTTACTTCACCAGTAGAAAACATTGGCTAGGGTGATGGTGCCTGAAACAGAAATAGCACTACACATCTGCTTCTTACCTTTTATATATGCTCTTAATGCAGTCTGACAGTGTTAAACCCAAGGGAGGTTCCTTCACAACAGAGAAATCTGCTTAGGAACATCTGCCCACTTGGGACGGATATCGCAAAGTATGCTGTGCATCTGGGACATAATTACAGAATTAAAAGCTTCATGGTGAAATGTGGGAGAGGGGGATATAAGGGTAAAACTGAACTGCATATCATCAGCTGCTAGCATATGAATCACGATGCCAGCAATGTTGCCAGCAATAAGAAGATGTACAGAATGCCTGCAATACACCTGTACCTTAGAAAGTAGCATTTTAAAAGAAGATTTATCCTTAGGAAAGTGAAGAAGAAGATTTACCCCTGGGAAAGTGATGAAAAAAATATATATATTCTCCTCAAGGTACTCTGCTTTGGTCTGCTTCATCCATGTACTTGTGAGTTATCCATTATTTATTTATTTATTTGTTTGTTTGTTTATTAGTAATAGCTTTCTGTGAATTCAAGAAAAAAAAGTTGAAAGAATTCTTTTCCTCAAACTGGAATGTTTTAATTCCTCATTCGTAAAACACTACAGCTTTAAAAATCCTCCAGAGAAACAGAGAAGTCAAACATTAAGTAACAATTTTATTACTGTTTTATTTAGTTTATCACAGAAGCTGTGCTTCTAGTTACAAACCAATATTAGGGTTACTGTTTCAACTTTGATTAAGGTCTGTATTTAACAGAACAAGAAATTCAGGACACAAAGTCCTGCTTTCAAGGGAAGAAAAATTGCCACTGTGTATTTTAAATATTGATTTATGCCACAACAGCTGGACTGCAAACTCTTTAGTGCCTTGGTTCTGCTCTCAGTATTCAGTGCTAAAAAAAAAAAAAAAAAAAAAAAAAGACAAAAATTCTTCTAAAGCAAAGAGAAGAGATGGTTCACTTTTATCCAAGAACCGATCTGAGTGAATATGTACTGCTTGGGAGAGCAGTGGGAAGAAAAGCATAAAAATTTTAATCTAGAATAGGACAGACGACTTTCATCATTTCAGAGACTTTAGAAATGCCCCTCTTATGAAAATGTATGTGAAATCATCCATAATGAGTCCTGGTTACTTAATGCCTGGTTACGAGCTCTAAAAGGTGGGAATATGAACATGTAAAATAGTTTTACTCAGTGAATACATAGATAGCATATATCTAATACCTTTTAATTGATTAGGGAAGTTCAGAAATATTCTGAGGAGGATTGCATATTTTCCTTGCTTTATTGTAAATCTTAGACATTTTAAATTCTAAATTAGTATGTTAGTTGATAATTTGATGTGAACAGTTGACAGATTTTTATTTATTTTCATCTAAACTACATTGCATAGATTTTATGTCTTTATTTCTGTTACCTAGATATTATAAATAGTAATTCATTGTAACATCTTTTTTCTACGTATACTTCAGAGGTCACTCAATGAATATATTAAAGTATCATCCAACAAAGTGATTGAGTTTTTTATCAGCTTTCTGGTACAAACTAGAAAACAATTATGAAGAAAAAAAGTAAAAAATATTTTAGGTTGTTATTCAGACTTTGTTATTTCAATTATGTCAGTAACTGAAATTGTCTTGGATTATTATTGTTTTTAATAATTACATTCTCAACTCTTTGGTGTATTTGTAGGTTTTGATATGCATTGTTACATTACTCGATTCTTTCATGTTCTGGTACGTAAACATTTTTTGCAGCTAAGAGATACATTAATTTGGTATGTACACCTGCTTTTTTACAAGCATCTTACAGTTTATTTCATGTGTGAAGATGTATGAACACTATCATAAACAGAAATCTGGAAAGATCTTTAATCTTCTTATTCAGATCACATTCATAAGTATAAAGAAAGTATTTTGTTGATGTACACTAAACAAGAGCTAGACCACGAAGAAACTACACTAGAGAAGTATCTGTTGTCACTACATATAATACATTAATAAATAGGTTTCCTTAACATGACTTAAAAAGATGAAACTCTTTTACTTAGTTTTTCAGAATTTCTTTTCTTCATGTTTCCCTGAAAACACTTTTGACATATGCCAGTGAGGGGAAGGACATATTTGAGGCATGACAAGGTGAAGACAAATGTCTTTTAAGTTTCAGTTGAAACTTCTGTTATGTAAAATCATTAACTTAACTGTATAGGTTGTCTAGACTTATTGTGGTAAGGTGTAACCTTTCTCCTCCATGCAGGAAAAATAAAAGGTATTCTCTGTTGGAGTTTTAGGGACCTTGCTCGCATTCAATATACAATACAAAGAATAATAATTAAATCATTAATTTATTAGTCAATGATGTCAGACTACTTATATGGTGTTGGCGTGAACATATGAACAGACTTGTGAAAATACACATCTCTAAGTTGCTGAAGGGAAATATTTTGATGCCTTATAGACTTTCATCCTTACCAAAGGCGGCAAACCATGAAATGTAGCCCAGATAATAATAAACTTGGGTAAACTGTCACATGTCTGTTGCAGACTAGAGCATACTGTATTGCATTGTATTTTTGTTCATTGAGCAACATGTTTCTGAACTCCTCACCTCTTGCAGTTTCCCCAGATTAATAACCATGCAAAGCTTGAATAAGTATAGAAACTTTGCTTGAAAGTGCTCATGGCTCTTTTTCTGTTAGTTAAGTAAAGATATAAAAGTAGTTAATCTCACGGTCTCTTTTTAGGAGTCAGATTCCTGACACTTTCTTTTTGTGTTTCCAACGGTCTGCAAATGAATTAGTTTCACATAGCTATGTCCTTAAAAAAATAAAAAAAGTTTCATAGTTTCATGTTCATTCTTTGTATGAAAAATGGCCTAGAGGTATACATTCTTTTAATAAATTTTCCAAGCAATAAAGAGCACTTCCAATGAAGAGGACCTTGTAGTAGGTGTCCAAACTGGTCAGATTTGATTAACCCTCTTTATTTTTTTTTTCTTCTTCTTCCCATTGCAAAACTTGTTTTTTTTTTTTGTTTTTCAGATGTTTTACATTAAACTGTTTACATGTTTTACCCTGTACCCCAAGGAGAATTAGTAGATCAGAAATAAAGATAAATTGTAGTTGCATTAATTGAAGAAGAAACAGCATACAAGGTAATTTGCTAACAGTACCCTTAGAGCTATGAATAGTCATATTATATGTGTATCTCCACATTACATTTACATAAAGTCCAATGACATATAGCAAGTGAATCTGAAGGTGATGAGCATTCATGTTACTGTGGACCAATCATTACTAGCAAGAGAAGGCGTTATTAATAAGAGAAGGGATATGCCTGTCAGCAAACTAAAAGTATTAAAGGTAATTTTGTCATTTAATTTTAACTTGTCATGTATTTTTAATCCAGAAGACGCTAAATCTTGCTGAACAAAAGCAGGAGAAGAAAGAGGAGACATCAGTGTGCTTAGAATAGGGATGATAATAGAATGAATGATTTTAAAACAATTCTCACTTGAATGTGAGAATTCTTGCATGAATGAATGGACATGTACTTCAGTTATAAAGACAGTGATTTTGTAGGTGGTTAAGCATGCATTCAGGAGCAAAAATTTGAGGGTGTTAAAAGATGCTGTGAAACAGATCTATAGAATACACAAAAGAGTAGAGAAAGAAATTGATGGGACTGGACATCCATTGAGAGATCAAAACTTACTGAAGAAAGTGGCAGTGTATTATGTGATAAACAAATAAAGAATGCATTTGACTTAGTCTTTAAAGTTCTGTCATATATACTTCTGTCCTTTCTCAAATGTAGATATATTGTACAGGTAAGTAAAATATGAAATCGGGGAAAGATGAAACAGTTATTTTGTAAATAGCATACATATACATTGTCAAGAAGTGGAGTTTCAAGTTGTTGATCTGATTTTCCTCTCAAAATACCGTAAATATAGGATAGAATCATAGAATCATTTAGGTTGGAAAAGACTTCTAAGATCAAGTCCAATCTTTAACCTAGCACTGGCAAGTCTGTCATAAACCATGTCCCTAAGCACTGCATATACCTGACTTTTAAATACATCCAGAGATGGTAACTAACCCATTTTCCTGGGAAGCCTGTTCCAATGCTTCACAACACTTTCAGTGGAGAATTTTTTTCCTAGTATCCAACCTAAGCCTCCCCTGGTACAACTTAAGACCATTACTTCTTATCACTTGGTCCTTGGGAGAAGAGACTGACCTCTACCTCCTAACAACCTCCTTTGAGAGGTCTACAGAAATGACTAAAGCAAGGCAAGATAGCCACACTTAGTAACTATGATTGTTTTCTAATGGCAAGGATGGAATAACAAAGCCAGACTAACACTAAACTAAAACTTACTTGGCAACTCTTCTGTATTTATTTCATTTTTTTTCTCTAGTGGGTCTTCAACTGAGTTTTCATTCACTTTTGAGAATGTTTGTTTTTACATAAGTTAAAAGGTTAAGTCATATTATTTCTCAAAATTAACAGTGAGTTAGAACAGTACAGGTAATTGTGGTCACATAACTAACTACATTTATTTTAGGGAATAACAAAAATTACTTCTCCAAAGTTGTTACTTACTGCCTTCTTAGTAATGCTGGGTAAAATAATGATGGATTAATTGCTCCCAGTGGTGACTTAAATAAACACATTTTATTCTGCATTGCAGGAGCCTAGAAGAGCACAGTCAGTTACCAGTTTGAAGGACAGTCACTTTTTAAACCATTTCATTGTGATCACAAGCAGTTGTATAAACATGCCCTAAAGCAGTTTTTAAATGTTCAGAGAATTTCACTTAAGAAGAGTAAATGCTACATGATTTGTCAATGATAAAGATTCATAAGTAAACTAAAGATAGAGAACATAAAATTATAAAACCAGAGAAATAGTTTTTAATCTTAGAATAGTAATATGCACTGTCTTTAAGCAAATTAAAAAAAAATAAGATTTTTATTCTAATTCCAAAATCAGTTCCCACAACTTCTCCATTTGCAATAATTGTCACTTATCTCAAGAAATGCATAATTCCTTTATACCAACAGTTCCCATGACGGCTATAGATGACCCTTATTTGAAAAATTTGTCAACGCTTACTTTCCAAAATAATGTTCAAGAGAAATAGTGGAACTAGATCTAGTACAGTTTTGGAAGTGCACATGTTTGTGTGGCTATGCCATATTCCACCATTTGGAAGCCATTCATTTGTAACATTTGCTAATCCACATGGAAGCTGTTATAATCAATTTTAGGTGACAGCATTTCAGTATCTTACTAAAATCACTATGTTGTTTTGTTTTGATTTAAACACTTTTGGCAGTGCTTCTGTGAATGATTATTCTATCCATGGAAATTCTGGTGATGCAAAGAAAGGATACTTTTTCTTAGCTAGACTCAATAACAGGTGCTGTCTTTTTTTTTTTTTTTTTCCCTTTTTTCTTTTTTCTTGTTCCTTCTGTGACTCAGAACCTTCTCAGAGCTGTCTTGCTTTCATGTTCTGTTCAAAAAATATTCAGTTTCTTGGTGTTCTTTTATTTAACATTTATTAATCTGCAGTAAAAGCTTCTGTCAAATTATATATTAGATAATAATAACAATGGAGATTGTAAAATAGTCTATAAAAAAAAAAATCTATAAATTTACCACTACACATATATTAGTAAATTAAATTAGAATTAATTAGATTTAGCAGAGTCAATGGAGCTGGTATAAGATGGTCAATACTGATAAGCATTATCAGAGTCACTAAAGTGGTTTTGGATTGTACAAACTAGCATTCTCAGAAACTAGTTCAGGAATTAGCATAAATCAAGAAACATGCTCAGTAGGCACATTGGAAATAGCCACTGTTTTAGAGGATAAGAGCATTTAGCCATATGGATGTAAATTGTGCCATGCCGTTTGGCCTGAGTCCCAGAGCCTGAGGAGAGCAGAGAACAGGCACTAGGACATTTTATTTACTGTTTTAGATATGACCTTATGATACTTATATTTCAGCTTACAGGTTCCTTTGAAGGGAAAAAAAAAAAAATATATACATATATATATGTTTTCAGAGGTGTTTCACCCTTGAAAACTTTTTAATATTTGACAGAAAATTTCTAAACAATTTCTAGAGTTCTCTTAAGAATGAAAAGCAGTAAGGTAAAAGCAGATTTATAATACCACATCATCAAAGAAGTTATCTTTTGAGTAACTTTACAAGTTGATATGGCCTTCTCCAGCATCTGAATAAGCAGCAATCTTAATCAATGTCAGAAGACATTGGGATGTAAAGTGAATACAGGAGAGTCGCTGAATATGAAGAAAAATTTTGGTTGGTTGAGTTGAATAATAAGCACGTTTTTTTGATATTCACCCACAATTCATAGTAGGTATTTTGTAATGTCACTCTGTGGCTGGATTATTTTAAAAGGAGTGTTTCTTTTCATAATCTGACTCATAAATTTATTCCTTGCTTTATTTAATAGGAATACATACTGTCCCCATAGAATGTAATTTTAAAAATCAAAATATTTTCTCTAAATAACAGGGAATCAGATGATTTTAATTTTAAGAATCTTGTCTGATAATATTATTTACCTTCTAAATGACAATTTTTTGTAATCAGTAGGAAAGTGGGTAAGTGGAAAGTAGAAAATATGAACTGTACTATATTGCATATAAACAGTTTAATTTTGAGGAATAAATAAATAACGTACCATTGTTCAGATTAACACTAGTGGTAACAAATGTAGTAATCTTATATTTGTATATTAAAGTTTTGCTATTTTAGAAATAATGTGACGAACACAATACTGATTTGAGTGTTGTTTTTTTTTATGTATTTCTAAATGAATATTTTCCTCCTGCAGCATACAATAAAACAGCTTGAAGTACAGAACAGCAATTAAATTATTTTAACATTATTTTTTTTTTTTTTTACTTTGCAGTTGAAAAGTAGAAGCAAAAGTTCTGTTATGAAACTGTATCAAGATAAAATAATCTAGAAATTTCTCTACATCTCATTCGCACAGAATTAAGGAATAAATCATGTTGCTCTTTAAATGAATGTTACTGAGACTGAGTATTAAAACAAACAACATAGGATGATCATGTCTATCACTTTTTCTCTAACTCATAGTCTCATTGCCCTTTGGGTAAAGATTCCTGTCCGTACTGCTTTCATCACTTATGGATATATGCACTCAGAAGAGAATCATTTCTCTGTTTTCAGGTGTGTCTCATGTAAGGACCCTGTCCTCATAGAGGTGTCTTCTGTTGCTTGGGGTGTTATTTAGCATCGGACTTCCAGTACCTTCCAGTACATCAATACTTCTCTTATTTTCTGTTCTCAGTAGATGGCTTTGTAGACTGTGAAAAACTGTATACTTCCAGTTTAGGAAGTTATGTTTTTTCCCCACAATAAATAACATTTCTAGTTGCAACTGAGATTCTTGTGCCAAATGCCTTGTTACATTCGTAAAATAAGTAGAATTTTGACATTACAGACCACAGTCATCGCCTCTGTTGTTCTCCAGATATGGAGGATGGTCGGGCAGCTTCTGACTTCATGATCAACTAGAAGAATCTTTAGTTGTGAGAAACCTAACAAAGAAATTCGTATATAGCAATACTGAATCTCTGAATGCTATTTTAATTTCTAAGTAACTGTTAATGACACTGAAGTCTTTATTTGCTTTGCATATCATTGTGTTGTGTCTTGGAATACCATAGTCAAATAACTTGTTCAAAACTTCAGCAAGAAGTTACAATATTTCCTGTGAAATTATTTTATTTCTTTAAAGGAATTCTTCAGCATTTAGGAGCAGAGTAAACTTTTGTATATTTCTATTGCCCTTCCTTTTGAAAAGGAAGGGTGTGAGATTATTATTTTTTTAATTATATTTATATGTGCTCTTTCCAGTGTCTCACCAAATTAAAAAATCAGATATTTTAAATATATATATATATTTAAATCTACTTATTCATTCTTTCATTTGAACTGTATATCACTCCTGAGAGAAATTCAAAAGATATCTGGAGATGGTTCTGGGCAAGCTTGTACCTGCTTGACCAGGGGGGTTGGACTAGACGACCTCCGGAGTCATCATGTCCCTTCCAACCACAGCTATTCTGTGATTCTCTGTCTGCATTTTTTTTTCCCATGTAAAATATTTTGCAATTCAAATGAGATTATAATTGCTTGAACAACTTAAAAACATAGTCTTCTGTCCAAATTCTATGATAAGTGTTAAAATTGAAGTTCAGAGTGCTTCAAATTTCCCCTTTCTACCATAAAATACAAAAGCAATAACTGTATGGACACCATTTGTTTTTTAAATATTTTACCATATAGTATTATATGTTGAAGTTTCACATAGTTATAATTGTTCTTGTATGCAGAATGGCTTTCCTACTGTGATTTCTTTGATTTTACCTAATTAACTACACTACATTTTTTAACCCTTTGGCCACAATCTTTTATCCTCTGATAATGTCATAGATTTCAGTGTCATGAGACCATAATTTCTGTCATAGTGAATATGCTTTAACTTCATATTTTGACATAGTGACTTATCAGTAAAATTATACATAAATGACACTGTAGAATTATAGAGTAGAGATGAGCATAAAGATGAGTCTAAGCTTTTCTCCTCAAAGCTGAATTAGCTACAACTATTTTTGACATGCTTGTCTGCTTTTTTAAAAAATGCTTATGATAGCAAGTCTACAATTTGCCTAAATAATTTATTCTAGTAATTTATAACAGCTATATCTGGCTATATGTAAATTAAATGTATATGTAAAACGGAGAAGTGCTGTATAAATTGAGTTTGACAGTTGGATTACAACATATAACTAATAAGGATGTATAAGTAACAAGACTTCTGTGATGGCCAGACTGTGTGTCCAACTGTCCAATAGGAGTTACTTCTATATCTGTCTCTCTATATATAGACATGCTTGAACTTCAGTAGGAAGAAACCTACAGAAAAGGAATTTTGCTGTTTCTGATGAGGGGAGAGGCCTTTGGACTGAAGAAAGTTCTAATTGATAGAATCATTTTGTTTGGTAACCGTTTGAATAATTGTCTTATTTGCCACAAAGTTTTGCATATTCTGTTTGACAATCAGGCTGCAGTTTTTAAATGGAGGTTAAACAATCTTTCATTTAATAATATTTAAAGCTACAAGGGCATTCCTGTCAGCTTTTTTTTGTTTTGTATTTGTTTTTGTTTTTTGAAGATAAACAACTTCATATTCTCAAGATCATTTGAATTTTAATGTAGTCTCCAAAGCCTAGAATAATCTGAAGTGATCTGCAAATTGAATGGTGTACCTTTACTTTATGTGCAGTTAAACTAGATGATCTTTGAAAGTCCCTTCCAATTGAACTATTCTAGTCTAGTCTAGTCTAGTCTGGTCTGGTCTGGTCTGGTCTGGTCTGGTCTGGTCTGGTCTAAAATGGTAAATATATTGAACAGTATTGAAGTAAAAATAAACACAGTGCTCAGCATTTATTCTTGATTCATTATAATAACAGCTGAGTACAGTTTTCCAACTATTTATACACTCACCTTGCAACAGTTTTTTGTTTGTTTCTTTGTTTTTTTCCTTCACTATAAATTTCTAGCTCATTTAATAGTACATAGAATAGTACCAGGTATGATCTGAAACAGTCATTATTTCAACCATACTCATGAAATGTGGTATCCTGCTGAAGGAAGTTTTGTTGTTACAGCATGATTTCTTGGCTGACAATAAACACCTTTTTATTTTATCACGATATTTTTCCTCAACTGGAGTTAGATAACTGTGGCATTTTCCCTCCCTTTTAAAAAATAATGAGTATGTTTGCTCTTTTCCAATCTTCTGGAAGATCATCTATTCTCTTCATGCTTTCAAAGATAATGCTAACATGAGATTTCTTCATCTTTTTTTCATGTATATTTACATGAAAGCTGTCTTCAGTGATTTCTGAAAGCTTGATTTCTTAACAATGGTATAATTTCTAAATTTGGAGAGAAATAACTTGTTTCCCAAAACAAAATTGGAATTTAACTACTCAGCAATAAATGTAGATTTTTGATTTTTTGATTGAATGTAGATTTTTGATTTTTGATTTGTGAAGATTTATATTAGTGTCTTTAAAGATAGCTACCCACTCACATTCCCAAGAGACTACCAGAGAATTTTGGTACTAGTTTCCTAAACACATAAAGCACATAACAATTAATGATAAATTAAATACCTTTGTTAAATAGGCAGTATGTCACTCTTGAATAAACTGGCTCATATACCTCTTAATACTTAGTAAAATGTGCATTAAAATCAAATATGAATTTCAGATATAATTTAAACTTTGTTGTAGACCACTTATCTCTTGGCAATAGAAAAAATGTATTTCAGTTAATTGGAATTTATGTGAAATACTGTACTGATTAAATATAAATTAGTATTCATTAACATTTGGCAATAAACATCTCTTGGAAAACACCCCAAAATGGCATTCATTTTTATTCCCATAAATAGCATGGGAAGTAATGCATTGGATTTGCCTCATGTTTTCCATTTCAAACCAATTGATAAGACACCCCCCTCCCAAAAAAATGTATAAAATTACAAGCCTCGGTACAGCAACACGTGTCTTAGTTATCCAGGTTCAATATTTAATTTTTAATGTTGATTTTAGTATCTTACTTGAATTTACAATATATATAAATGTATCACATATCTGAAAATAAAGACTCCCACCCAAAACAGTGAGAGTTCTGATAGCTGGAAATCCTAAATAAAGTAGGAATATAAAATAACAACTCAGAAGAAAAGGACCTGCCTGAAAGTGTCATCTGTTTGAGCTAACATTGATCAAGACATATGTGAGTTAATTAGGCATCTTCATGGAAGAGTTTTGGAGCTGAAAGCCCAACAAATGGCAGTGGAATTTATGATGGTTATGCTTGTTTGAACATTTGTTTGAACATAAATTATTTAGGATATTTCTGCTGATAAGAACAAAAATGCAAAACCCAAAATTTGATGGAATATGTTGAAAAAAACATAGCAATTTACATGTAAATCCAGGTCTTCCTTTTTTTTTTTTTTTTTTTTTTTTAGTAAGTTTATAAGGAATTTATATATCCCAAGTGATTTTTTTCTTTTAATCTGCCTTCATGTTGTTTCTTCCTTCTTTATTTCTTATAATAATTATTTTGCTGTAATTTGATCACACAGTATCCTGTTTTATCCTCTGTACTGTACTATATGAAATAATTCGAAATATTCCATATTTCATGTTTTCAATTATTTTCTTTCATTATTGAATATGCTAAAGGCCTACAGGAACAAATTCTTCATTGAACTTTGTAATATTAAAAGAGAAGGATAGACCTGTAAGAAACTAGGATGGGAACTTTCATTTTATTTCAATTATTTGGGTAGAATTCTGTTACTTCTTTCTGAAAGTTTGTGTTCTTCCTTGTTTGCATTAATCATATATTACCCCATAAATTTAATGTCTTCTGTTGAAACAAATGTAGAATTCTAAGGAAAATGAGATGAATAGGCTGTGGTGTGGTTTAACCTGGCAGGTAGCTAAGCACCAACAGCCTCTCAGCGGGACAGGGGAGAGAATTGGGGGGGAAAAAATGTAGAAGCTGGTGGGTTGAGATAAAGACAGTTTAACAGGACAGAAAAGGAAGGGAAAATAATAATAAACAAATATACAAAGCAAGAAATGCACAATGCAATTGCTCACCACCCACTGACAGATGCCCAGTCTGCCCCTGAGCAGCGCAACACCACCCACACCCCAGCCAGCCACCCCGGTTTTATTGTTCAGCATGACACCATGTGGTATGGGATGTCCCTTTGGTCAGTCTGGGCCAGCTGTCCTGGTTCTGTCCCCTCCCAGCTCCTTGGGCAACCCCAGCCTCCTTACTGGCAGGGCAGTGTGAGGAGCTGAAAAGTCTGTAAGCAGTACTCTGCAACAAACATCAGTGTGTTGTCAGCATTATTCTAATCCTAAATCCAAAACAAGGCACCATACCAGCTGCTGTGAAGAAAATTAACTTCATCCCAGCCAAAACCAGGACAGGTAGTTATGATATAAGCATTTCTGTACATAAACATGTAGAGAAAGTATATGATTTATACACAGAGGTAGAACAGGTATGCAGAACATTTTTATGCTCTCAAGTTTACTTGATGGTAAAGATGAAGGTAATAATTATTTATCATTCTTGAAGCAATAGATTCTACAACTGGTGTAGCATTTGACTCTCAGCTCAATAAATTACATTTTTTTGTGGTTTATTTGTATTTTTTCAAAGTAAGCATTACATATTGAACGTTCTACACATAGATCACAGAGACTCCATCAAAAAAAAAAAAAAAAAAAAAAGAATTTCATGAATAGTTTCATGAATAATATGAGAAAGGTCTTAATTTGACCTCTCTGGATCAATAAACTTTCATATCACTTTTCTAGTGAGTGTCTTTTCCTTATAAAGAATTACATAAGTTGCTAAAAAACTGAAATCTGACTTGCATGAATTACATGACAAGGTTTGTGTCAAAATGTTAATCTTGTTAGCAATGAGGGGCAGGTGCAGACGCTGTCAGAAGCAAGACCTATCCTGGAGATACCACTGATTTACCTGTCCAGGTATGTTCGTATAAGACACAGAGAGAACTCTGCCCAAGCCATCCTGCCTCTAGGGTTGAGTCCTGTGTTATGCTCAGCGTGACAGGCTTTGTCTACAGTCCAGATTTAGGCTACAGTGATCAAGTGCAGGACTTCCCAGCAGGTATCCCCAGGCAGCACTGGTCTCAAGATTAGCATACTTTACACTGCTTTTTTTCTTTATCTTGACCTTCCTTTATGCTACCTTTTATCTCCCTTTCTCAGACCTTGCTCATCCCAGCAGCCTTTAATTACTTTTTTTTTTTTCCTTGTTGGTCCCAGTTTTATCCTCATCCAAATTGGATATTTCTGCTACCATTACCAACGTAACCTCAGCCTTGTAGGTTATTATTGACATGTCTGCCTAGCCACTGCTGGCTTATGTACTACCTACCATCCCAAAGGTTCCCAATACTTCCAATTACCTGTGGCGTTCTCAGATAACTCTCCCTTAACCACCTGTACATACCTGCCATGCCTCTTGGTGCTGTCTCTAATTTATGTCATCTTCTCACACTGTTACCTGTCAAATCCAGCAATTTCTCATGTCATGTCATGTCATGCCATGTCATGTCATGTCATACTCAATTAACTTAGTCTCAGGGCTGGGTCTAGCCAGCAGCCTCAACATTGTCTTGCAGTCCTAAGACTCCACGTTTTACGTAACTTTGCAGCTATTTAAAGCCAACCTTCATGCCCATCAAAACTTATTTTAAGTATGGACACTTATAATACTTTTAACACAGGTAACCAGAAGGACCAAAATGTCAATGATAAAAGCAGTATAAAAGAAACAGAGATTAAGCGCCCATCACTTCTGTGCATTTCTTTCTGCCATATCTGTAGTCAGCAAACTTTTCCAGTAACACCACTGGTAATATATGATATTAAGGGACTTCAGATAAGTATAAGACCTCAGGTCTCAGATAAGACCTCACAGATATCACTGTGGTTTTGATTCCTTTTCTTAAATACTCTGACCCTAAATAAAAATTTTACTTGTATATTGCTACCATATCTAGTGCATTGGCACTATAATCTGTCATGCTTTGCTTGTTGTTTGTTTCTTTATGAAGTCTGACCTTGTAATCTCACTAAAATGTATCCATTCTGTAAAAGTATACTTTAAAATCTTTAAGTTAAAAAAAAAAAGGTTACAAAGCTGTCCCCGATAATTTTGCAATCCTTTGTATTTGTATTTTGTGTTAAGATTTGCCATAAGTAGGAGAATGAGATACTGTAGCTAAATAAAAAGAAAGTCTATAGCTATGAACACTACAGACAGAACTGATTTCACTGTTAAGGTGTAATTAAGAGGAAACTTTGATTTTAACTTAATTAAAAAGTGCACTCAAAGTTAATTCCAGTTTCTGAAGTAGTGATTATTCCTTTTGCACTCTCCTATACTATACAGAAAACTATACAGAAAATTGCCACCAAAATTTAACTGTACAGAAAATTACCACCAATTGCTGGAGTTTTACCTTGAGAACTTAAAATGAATATCTCTGTTTTAACTATATACTATAGTGTTTTGTTTTTTTTTTGTTGTTGTTGTTTGTTTTTTTCATTTATTTATGAAATAAAACAGGGCTGAAACATAGTTGCTAATTCAAGTATTATAATCTTTGCATTAAACTGCAAAAAAAAATTTGTTTTTAAAAAATCCGTGGAAGTAACAGATCAGTGAATTTGATTTTCTCTACATACATTGCCCTGAACTTGATCCTCCTGTGAATGTGCTTTAACTGTGAGCAGTTTTTAGACTTGCTGCTCATGTAGAGAGCATATGCACAGACTATGCTCTCTAGTTCCTGTGCACTGTCTTCTTTCCAAATGGGTTTTGGATGTTAAGAAAGATCCTTCAGGATAGTGCCATGGCCAGAAGAATGAACATACAACAAAGTAGGCGTGGTGTTGCAGAAGGTGGGAATTAGCTCCACACTTAAAATTGCATGCAGTGGGCTTTTGTATGTGGTTTTGAAAGCTAAATACTAAATTTTACATTATGGTCAATGGTATTTTTGGGCACAATTCAGCTGCGTCAGCATTCAGAGAGATCTAACAGATATGACAGTGGCTCAAGTCACAGCTGCATAAGGTACCTAAAGACAGCTGTCTGTTTTTGAAATTGGAGGCATTTCATTAGGTATTGCCTATTTGTTAAAAAAAAAAAAAAAAAAAAAAAAAAACTATTTTAGCTTATTCTTGGTATAGTGTATCCAACTTCTTTTCAATGTTATTACTTGCCTGGGCATTCTATTTGTGTGTTTACACAACTCAAATTCTGAAGTGTCATATTAGCTCTTAGAACAGAACTAAGCATAGACAGACAGAAATGTAATGTCTTAGTCCTTTATGTGCTTGGAATTTGAATGGCACATCAATCACTAAGTTCACTTATCAGTATTCCTTTACCTATATGTTCAGATTTACACAGATACTAGAAACAATACCTAACCAAATAAGTCAAACTTATTTTAAATTTCAAGCAAGTTAATGTCCAGCATAGCTTATTGAAGCACAGACTAACATCATTAAACTACCAAGCCATATTGAAATGGTAGTCTCCCTGCTGTATGGATAGCAATCGAACTTGGTAATGTGCCCTGTAGAGTATACATGTGGACTACTTTTGGCCAAGTGAAATTCAGTAAAAGCCCTGTAAGTCTGAAAACCAGTGGTGCTACACAAATGGCAATACAAACAATAAGATGGAGAGGAGTTAAGGAAAAAGTCAACACAGACACAGACATACACACACACACACACACACACACACACAAAACCAAAACAATAAACACCAGATCTGGCATTTGACAATGGTTTTGTTCCTTCTGTTGTTTTAAACATTCTTTTTGGTCTTCATGAACTTTTAGAAATGGTATACCCTGGCAAAGCAATAGAAGAAAGTGGAAGAAGAGTACGTGTTAAAAGACTTTGGGGAAAGAAGGAACCTTTTCACAAAATGCATGTCTTTTCTTTGAGTTGGTTGTGAGCTTACTGATGAAGATTTATGGAATGCTTTTCCTCCCTGTTATTTTAATTAAATTTAGAGAGTATGCTTAAACATATAAAAATTTTTAACCAGAAGCTTTCAAAAGACTTTCCCAGGATTTCTTTTTAATTAAAAACAGAGAAAAATGGTTTGCAATATGTTAGCCTGGCATTTAATAAGAAGATCCAGAATCATAAAAAATGTACCCAGTTCTAAAAATAATATTTTTTTCATTCTTACTTGAACAACCTGAATAATTACTCTGCCTGTATACAATTTTAAATCAATAAGATATAATTAAAATATTTTTCTGTCATACATTTCTCATTGTGACCACCAAAGATAACTTGTCCAGAATTATGTAGTCCAAAGAAGAAATCAGAATTCGCACAAATCCTCTTTCATGCACTCATCCTTATAAGTCATATTTATTAGGGCTCTCTTTTTCTTTTTTTGCCAGGCTCTTTGGGGAAGTAAATGTAGACTAGGAATTCTTTTTCTTTGTTTGTTTCAGAGGAGCAATTAAAGCTGTCTACTCAAAAATACGTCAATCCAATTTCATGAAATAAATCAGTGCAATTATGGTACATGCAAAATCTCTTCTATTGTAGTTTCAAAAATTCTTGACATAATTGCTTTGGATATACTTTGTTTATGAATAACTCATTTTGAAACAATAAGAAGTACAATTAACAATGTATTGCTATAATAAGCACATTTCCAGCAAGATTAATACAGTCCAATAATATATATATAAACAAACAGCGTAAGTGTTGTCTGAAATTAATATGGGATTAGATCCAGGAAGGAATTTAGACACTGTGCATATTATTGCAGTACCTCATTTTTAAGTCTAGTTTTCAGATGCACTTGTTGTAGACTGAAATCCCAGTCATTTTGTTACAGTATTAGCTTCCTAAACAAAGTTACTTATTTGAGATTGACAGAGACTGGATTATTGAATGATGAGCCAATAATTAGCGAATAGTAAGAAGTATCTGTTCAGTGCGATTACTCTTTAGACAATACTGATCTCCAGGGAGGCTGTTCTCTCCACTCATGATTAACAGCCCATCTCCTTAAGATACAGAGCACAACAAGAGTTTTGCTTCCCTTTCACACAGCAGTTTATTAGGACAGATGCAGATTCCCTCCCCTCTTTGCAGATTTAAATTTACTTTTTCTATTATTTTTTTTTCATATGACCTATCCTCCATGCTATTGTGAAATGAAGAGGCAATTTAAAGAGCAGGATATAAAAGGGAAGCACGAATAACTTACTGGATCAAGATCTTATTAAGACAATGTATCTATTAAATCTGTCCTTTACAGTCTCTTAAGATGTAGTTCTCTGCGTACTCCTGAAAATATCTTCAAAGATTAGTCACGTTTACTCCTATGTAGTCCAGGTTTTAATACCATTTTAGAAAAAAATATCACATGCTTTTGATAACAATTCTTCTGAATCCTGTGATTTCTTCTTGTTTATTTATGTGTGCCACAGCTTTTTCTACAATCATTTCACTTTCAGGAAAAACCTTTACAGAGCCCTTTGCAGAAAGAATTCTGCTCTAAGAACTGATTTCTTGCATGAGTTGAAGATTCAAGTATATAAAGTTAAGTACTTTGAAAATATTTAGCATGTAGTAAGAAGACTGGAGTCTGTAACTTTGAATAGAGAGTTTTATAAAATATAATTTTGGCCTGTAACAGAGAACAAGGAAAAGATATAGAACTATGCTGTATGCTCAAAACTGTGCTTGGCTCCCTCTTGGATGCCAATATTTCACATTGCATATGAAATATGCAATATGGTTGCATATTTCAGAACTGTTACTTTCCTGTTTGTCTTCGACTTCTCCCAGGAATTCTTCACACTTTGTAGCTAAATTGAACTTTTTTTTTTTTTTTACTGAGTGAAAAAATAGAGTTTGCAGTTTAGTTGCCATATTTGTGACTTAAAATCTGAATGGATTGCTAATTTTTTTAGCTGTGTCTAAATAGTAATAACACAAGCATTCCAAGGCAACACTTATTTTATCTAGCGCACCTTGGTGCAAAATCAGAGCCATCGAGGTGTATTCACAACCCTGACAGATTTAAGATTCTTGAAGTTTTAGTATTGTTGAGAATAAATCAGTACTACAGGAATGAGATACTATTTTTAATCATTATTTATTCCAATTGGGGTGGGAGTGTAATATGAAGTTCATTTAAGATATAGAAGAGGCTTTGGATTATGTCTCCGGACTTAATATTTAAGTTATGAAAATAATTAGAGCTATCTTTTAAACATATGTAAGCTTTTAATTCCTTGTTAGGTGGTATTTTAATTCTTATGAATTTACTTCTTTCTCAGTTACTGAAAAGTTGTGTGTTTTGTTTGTTTGTTCATTTGCTTAATTTGGATGCTACTGATGTCTTGTTTCTAAGATGACTTTTATGTTCATCCCAGCCAAAGAAATAGAATAACATTGATTACTTGTACTAGATGGAAGTTACTAACTTCTTAAGTTATTAACCTATGACATGAGTGAGAGGTAAATGTGAATGCTTTACTTCTAAGGGCACTGTAAGTTCACTTGTTGAACTTAATAGCTCATTACCTAAGGAGTATTGGGCTAGTTATTCTTGCTAAGAACTATACATAAGAAGATACAATGTGAAACATGACAAAATTAATACCTAGCATAAATCACTGCTCTATTGCAATATTACTAGAGAATATCTCAACCCACTATCCCTACAGTAATTCACATTCAGTAAAACAGTGCAGAATTCATAAATGATAGGACTCCCAAGTTACAAGGGATTCAAAGAAACCAGGAGCTCAGATAATTATGCTGGCTCAGTATCTTGCTCATACAATTACAATGCAGGGATAGTTTATCATAAGACTAAGAAGACTGACAACTGCTATGTTTTTGGTGGCACTACTGGTTGCACAAATGTCATACGCTCATTTTATACTGTGTTGTGCTTAATAGTGTACTTGTAACTATAAACAGCATTTGTATATCATAATTAATCCTTGATAAATGAATGTCCACATCAGATTATAGTTAAATTATTTTAATTAAGTAGATATATTTTCTGTGCATGATGGCAGAGGTATGACTCTTGTTATATTCTCACCCATTCACATTTTATGATACTGAATGCAGTTTAATTATGTTTCTCTAAATCCACTGTTAAAATTATCTACACTGAGCACTGTTAGATGTCTTGTTGACCTACGGATTTAAGTACTCCAAGATGATATACAGGTCCATGCATACAGGATGGAAAAAAAGGCCTCTTTACACAGAGGCCTTTCCAAAATAATAAAAACTGCACGAGTAAAAGATTTACTTATCTTGAAAGAAACTCTACCTCTGAAATGTAAATACAGACAACACCCAGTAGATAACATTGGAGTCCAAACCTGGACTTGGGAAATATGGTTTTGTGAAAGCCTAAAATTTGGGTTTGTCATGTAATGGTGACAGAAATATATAAAGCCCATCCCTGTTTGACTTTAAAAATCACTAGTATCACTGTACTTTGACAATGTGCATGCTTCTAGGGAGTCTCATTTTGATCTGTTTGCGTAAGGTCTCAAACCTTGATGACGCAGACTGAATCCAGTGACTCTACCCACAACTCTGATTTGAAATGTAGAAATCTCAAATGGCAAGAAGTAAACTTTATCACCATATTGGCCCCTCATAAATAATAATCAATGTCTCCAAAAATATTAACAGTAGAGTATTACATAATTAAACCACTAGAGTAGTAGTTGAAATGCTGAAAGAGACGGAAAAAAAATAAGATTAAATTCCACTTTTTTTTTTTTTAAGAGGGACTAAATTCATGTCTTTCAAATGCTGTGTCAGGTATTTCCCCGACACAGTATTGTTTTTCTTTATTGTATAACTGCACCACTCCAAAAGGAAAAATTAATTAATCTGCTCCAACTCAGCATCTCTTAATGTAATGTCTAAGGCATCTTCTTAGGAAGGGCAAGGTGCTTAATTTACACTGTTAGTGTAAGATGTGCATTAGATTAAAGTCTTTGACAGCCTGGATAAGTTCTCTGGCTGTTAAATAAAAAAATAATAATAGTAATAATAGAAAAAAAAATCACCCTTTTTTCCAGTGCCTCAGAAATAACACTGCAACAATAATTTTTATAAGGTCTTTAGGCTTTTTATAAGGTCTTCATAATAAAGTCCTTTTAACCTTATAAGGTTTTTATAAGGTATGCGCACATGCTTATCTACCAGTAGATTCTCAGGTGCTGACATCAAAGCTCTCCTACAGAAATTCAGAGCTAAAGAGGCACTTAGTGAGTTTAGATGATTTACTCACAGTACTTGTGAATCACAAGATTTGTAACTACTTAAATAGCTAGATCCACTGCACAGTTTTTATCATGTTGGTAGTCTGTAGTTAAATGATTATGATAGACCTGCTTATAGTAATTTCTATTCTTCAACATAGCCACATAAAACATAATTCTTCTGGAACTTGACATAACTGAATGAAAATCTGTAACCCAAAAGAGGAAAGGAACCAGTGAGTAGCAAGGCGAAGAACATACTCAAACATACTGACAGTCCATTTCAAATGTTTAAAACAGCTTCTGTTCTTTGATTGCACCTTGATGAGTTCCTACTGCCTGGAGATTAAAACAAACAAACAAACAAACAAACAAACAAACAAAAAAACTTTATCTTTTATAGATAAATGTCCCCTTACCTTAAGGTCATGCTTCCTTATTCGTACATTTCTAGGGACATATGATACAACTCTTGGGGAGAACTCACAGAAAATACAGGCCAAGTTTTAAATGAAAAAAAAAAAAAAGTGAAAAGGAAAATCATGACTTCATGACATTGCTCATCTCTGTATAAGACCATATTGACTGGCTAATAAATCAAGCAGATTTTGACTGCCAATAGTGGAATATATAACAGATACACAGAATCATAGAATCATAGAATATCCCGAGTTGGAATGGACCCATAAGGATCATCAAGTCCAACTCCTGGCACCACACAGGTCTACCCAAAAATTCAAACCATGTGACTAAGTGCACAGTCCAATCGCTTCTTAAATTCAGACAGGCTCGGTGCAGTGACTACTTCCCTGGGGAGCCTGTTCCAGTGTGCGACCACACTCTCGGTGAAGAACCTCTTCCTGATGTCCAGCCTAAACTTCCCCTGCCTCAGCTTCACACTGTTCCCACGGGTCCTATCACTGGTGATAACGGAGAATAGGTCACCTGCCTCTCCACTCCCTCTCGTGAGGAAGTTGTAGACTGCGATGAGGTCTCCCCTCAGCCTCCTCTTCTCCAGGCTGAACAGGCCCAGTGATCTCAGCCGCTCCTCATATGTCTTCCCCTCTAGGCCCTTAGCCATCTTCGTCGCCCTCCTCTGGACACTCTCCAGCAGTTTAATGTCCTTTTTGTACTGTGGTGCCCAGAACTGCACACAGTACTCGAGGTGAGGCTGCACCAGCGCAGAGTAGAGTGGAACAATCACTTCCCTCAGCCGACTGGCAATGCCGTGCTCGATGCACCCCAGGATGCGGTTGGCCCTCCTGGCTGCCAGGGCACACTGCTGGCTCATATTCAACTTGCTGTCAACCACAACCCCCAGATCCCTCTCTGCGGGGCTGCTCTCCGGCGTCTCGTCACCCAGTCTGTACATATAGCCAGGGTTGCCCCGTGCCAGATGCAGGACCCAGCACTTGCTTTTGTTAAACTTCTTGTGGTTGGTGATTGCCCAGCTCTCCAATCTGTCCAGGTCTCTCTGAAAGGGCTTTCCACCCTCATCCGAGTCCACAACTCCTCCAATACATACATAAAAAAATGGAATATATACCATAAAACAGATACAATTTCTTTATGTCTTTTCCCATGATATTATTCCCAAAAGCTTATTGGCAAAGTAGTTGCAAAAATGGTTTCTTTAAGCTCCAAATCTGATAGAACCAGATGGAAGAATCTGACAGAACCAGCAACAGGGACTATGTTGTCAGAGAAATATGCAAAAAATATAGACTTATTGCAGGCCATACAAATATTACACAATTTTGTGCTTATTTGCAGATCAAAATTCTCTGGTGACTCAATAAGGCAACTGCTTTTGTATTATTTATTTTTTTTTTCCAACAATAGAAAGAAATAATAGAAACTAAGTCCAGAAGTTATAAATCACAGATTCCAATGACTTTGTTCTTGAGTATACATACATATTTATGTTCTTAGAAATATCAGAAAGTTAATGAATTACATCCATAGTCTGCAGCTGCAAATGACTGCACAATCAAGAGTACTATAGAATTGGATCCCTTTCTGTCTGACTAATATATTTTTCCAGGTTTCATTTAGTTAGTCTGATTTATAAGCATTCTTCAAGTATTCTGCTTTTATTTAACAGAAATCTTTCAACTCTTAATGAATTTTCACATCCTTCTTGACTGTTCTTAAAAGGAAATTTCCATTTCTAGATATAATGTTTTTCATCTGAGAAGTGTTGATTTTGATCACTGAGAGCAGATGCAATTATTACTGAAAATAATCAAAAAAAAAAGTTGTCTTGATAGAATAGCCCCAAGTGTTTTTTCATTAATATTAATGACATTAACAATGCTGTATTAATAATAGAAGGCTAAAAAGTATTGCAATGCAAATTGGCAGTTGTCCTAAATTTGGCAGGACTATATCCAGTTATGCTGGCTAAGAAGTGATGCAGTTTCTAACTAAACCTGTTTTGTTTTCTTTCAGTTTAATTTTGATATTTATATTAAGTTAAAATGCATGTTATTTTCCTTCAATTTCATTATCATTGTTGTAACCTTGTTACTCCTATGCATTTATTTTAAATATCGTCAGTGACTAAGAAAGGAATATATCTCTGAGGCGGTAAAAAATTTATGAGTTTCTTCTTGATGAAAGTTTCCTGCTCTTCTAATGACTGCAGAGTTTCTTGAACAATTGATGCATGTCTTCTATGATCTTTTATGATAATAAAAATAATAAGCAATATATATATATTTAGTCTGATGTTATTTACCTTTTCAGGCTTCTTTAAATTACATTTAAATATAACTTTCTCCATTATTGAAATAGATCTGTGTACCACTGCTCTGATTTTAAAAGTTGTAGTCCCCATTGGTTTTGAGTGGATTTGTTAAGAACTTCTAGGAATTTATGTTTGAAAATGTAAAAATGTGTAATTATTTTAAGATATCATATGCCATCTTTTTCTTTTCAGTAAAAGGTGAAAAGGAGTTAGGAAAGCTATTTTTTCTTATTATGCCAAATATATTTTTTATTATTGTATGTGTTCTTCCTAAGCCTTGCTATATACAAATCTATAGGCATATATATATACACACACATAAAAATTGCATGATATTGCTGCTGATTTTTCACACTAGCTACTTCTCAGTCTTAATATTTAACTGGAAATGCTTAATTCTTGTTAAGTGAGGATTTTGTATAAGCATTATAAATCATGTAACATGGGGACTGAATAATGTAGATACTCAAAACTCAAAACAAAGATACATCAGAATGCTTAACTCTAGGCATTGTTTGTTTTCAAGTAGTAAAAGGATAGGTGGTAAGAAGGACAGTTCTGTACAACTGGTCAAGATTGGGGCCTGTATTGAAGGACTTCTGTAGGGCTGACATTGAAGTATGTGGTAACTGCCTCTGTGGTTCCAGAGAACATTCACAACTTGGATAGGCATTATAAATCAAAAAGATCAAATGTGGGATGACTCCAGTGTCACAATTTTGTGGTAAATAAGATGCTCAACTGACTCAACAGAAACTTTATTTATAATCAAATTAAGTGTCACAAATTGCCACAGAAATATGGCTGAATTTTAGAAGTTAAATGG
Source organism: Anser brachyrhynchus (assembly GCF_964034855.1). Classification (NCBI taxonomy): domain Eukaryota; kingdom Metazoa; phylum Chordata; class Aves; order Anseriformes; family Anatidae; genus Anser; species Anser brachyrhynchus. Next base: position 170,763,711 of record NC_137694.1, on the reverse strand, counting down.
TACTTGAAAAATTAACCACATAATCTCAGATTTTTTTTCTAAATTATTGTAATAAAATACCATACTATGTATAAGTGATCAAAAGAAGTTATAGGATAAAAATCAAGAAGGAAAATTCTTACAGCCTTGTTTGTTCTCTGTTTTGATACATCCTTCAAGTTGCTTATCTTGTTTGTCAGAAAGCACTATAGAGTATGTCTAGGATGATTTTAAATGATTTATTGTAATTAGTAGAATGGGGAGAGAGGACAGAAACCACATTGCATAAAAAGATTTACATGTCTAATTTCCATTAGCAGTGATCAAGAAAAAATCAAAATAATTATATCAATTTAATGATTTCCTCCAAACTTCAGAACGCTTCTAATTTAAAATCAATAATAATGTTTTCAGGTTAGCAGTGTATTCATTTAATATACTGAGGCCCTAGGGGTAGGGGACATTTACATGGCAGCTCTTAAGTGATTTCACTTGCTAATTCTGCCAGTAAAATCAGATGATCTCCCAAAAGGGGAGAACTAATTAAAAATTAGATGTCTTCCTGACTTTTTCACTTAGAATAAAACCTCAGAACTAGAATGTCACGGTCGTTCTGTAGGGAGGATTTGTCAAATCTCTTTTCTTTAGGGTTGATGAGCTTTTGGATATGTAAAATTAACATCTTCAATCCACAGCTTAAATCCTCATGATATAAATAAGAGTTTTACACAAAGATGAAGAAAAGTCCACATTCTCATGAGCGTTAAGCTTTTTGTGCATCAGAAAGACAGGAAACAGAGAGACAAGCATTGAAAAACTACTTCACATGGAGCAATACAGTTCTTTAATAGTTAGACTGTTTGCACCACGTTACACTGAATCTGACAATAACAGTTTCGTAAAGTTTGTGACATTTACAGAAAGCTCATTCACAATTTAACTGGCTTTGTATATAACCTCTATGGAAGAAGGCATTTAATGGTAAGAAAACACTATATTTGTCATGATTTTGGCTGGGATAGAGTTAATTTTCTTCATAGATTCTCATATGATGTCTTGGATTTTTGATGAAAATGATGTCAAAAACACACTGATGTTTTAGCTTTTGCTGACCAATGCTTACATTGAGTCAAGGACTTTTATGCTTCTCATGCTTCTCGTGGTCCATACGACCAAGAAATGACTTTTGAAAAATATGCATACTGTTCTCCTAGTTTTACGTTCATTTGCTTTGAGTTTGTTGTTCATAAAATTATAAGCGAGAAATGCGTAAACATGGAGTTTATTTGCATTAAGATAGATCCCTTATGCTAAATATATATATATAATAATTACATCTTGTTGCAATCAAATCGTAACAACTTTTATTCTTTTCTTTTTTTTCTTTTTTTTTTAATACTTACCATCTTATTCATAAGCTATATACATACAAAATCAATCTCATGTACTTCTTATAAAATTCAAAAATGTAATTTAGCACTGTGTGTCCAGGTCAATCTTAATCCTGAAAAAAGGCCATGATATTCCACCCAATGTATTTGCAAAATGGTTAATGCTACTAAACACCTTTATAGGCTACAACCTCCTGTCCTGGCTATAACTCTGGCTCCCTGAGACATTGCTCTAAAGCACTTCTTTAGGCTACTTCAGAAAGAGAAAAATTAGACCTCTGAAGACAGGTTATGTGTTTGGAAGGAAATAAAACCACAATCCTTCCCTTTCAGATCAGTACCAGATCAGTTTACATGTCAATAAAAACAGAAAATTGCATACTGGGAGGGAAATGTATGTATTTCACATATACTAGAAACTATTGAAAGAGATTGACCATTAACAAGGTTTTGGATCTTAGCAGCAACATATGAGAGTAAGCTCTGAAAAAGCAAGGAGGAAAGTTAAAAAAGAAAAGAAGATCAGATGCTAGAGATCCCTGTATCAAGACTAAGTGGCAGGTTGGGGTAGCTGGGAGCTATAAGGTACCCTGGGTGGAAGAGGCCCTGAGGGTCCAGTTGGCTCTGACATCACTGTAACACCCCACTGCAGCCCCAAACTGCAGCCAAAACAGGGTGCATTCAGTGCTCCATTCCATGTGTACTTAGAAAAGATGGGCAGCCATGAGGCACAGGAGACACACTGAGGAATGGCACTTTAGGAGAGGTACTTGGGGAAACACATTGAGACAAGGCACCTCAGTAGATACACGAGGGGAGAGGCGCTTGGGAAGACAAGCTGAGTAGCTGCTGTGCATGGCGCTGTTTGGACAGATGGCTTTTGATAACAGAAGTCTCCTGCCTCCAGGGATGCGAAAGAGACGACCCAATGCAGGACTGATGGGACTGCAGAAGAGAGTACTGAAGCGACATCCAGGAGACCCCATGGCCTGGTATGCAGATTGTGTGCTGCACAACTCTGACCACTGCATTGACCTATCCAACCTTCTTTCTGGACTATGCCATCTACCCACGGGACAGTGATGTCATGTAATTCGTAAAACCGCACATATATCTGTTATAAAAGTGTTTTGTATCCAAGTCAACTTCACACTGTCAAAGTGATTTTAAACCATGATGTTCTAGAAATTTGATTCCATGGTTCTGTTGGTCTTATTGTTCTTTTTTGCCAAATAGGACATAGATACCAATACCTTTGTCTTTCACAGGCACTAACAAAGAGAACAGAATTAGCTCCCAAAATAAAGAACAGATGGAGATACAAGTTCAATAATTTTCTCATTACTAAAAAAAAAAAAAAAAGTATTCTCTGCAGCAAACCTATTTTCAGCATGTAGGTCTGTCCCTATAGCTTTAGAAATCAAAGAATATTGTGCCTTGAAAGTACTCGTAAAATAAAGTTTGATAAACTATAACAACATGTTGTAAATTTCTTTTACTCTGGAATATATATTAATATATATCTCAAAAATGCATTCACAACTACTATTAGAATAATAAAAGGCAAAATAATTATGAATATATCCTATCCAACTGCATTATTTTAATATAAGGGATTACAGGGAAATTGATTTATATTTCTTTTGACATCATTCTGTAGCTACAGGCATGCCAGTGTAACCCATGAAAAAGGAAAATTTGCATGTCTTCTTTAATTTACTGGTGTTCCAATATATCTTAAATACTTGATTTTATGGGCTCTTTTGTGTTACATAATCTTTTATAAAACTTTCATATTTCTCTTTGACTTCAGTGGTATTAGAATAGGATTCAAAGCAGTACATTTCACCTAATGTATTTCTGAAACATTAAAAAAAAAAAAGTTATTCCAACATAGAAAGATTTTAATTTTCATTATATATCAAGATATAATAACTGTGCTTTTTCTGATTAATAATGAAATCATTTTTTCATGCATTATAGAAGAACTACTCCTTTGGTTCCATACTATAAAAGTTGAAATAATGTAAATCCTTTTGCCAGTTTTTGTTCAAAGACAGTGCCAGGAATATACCTGTCTGGATTTTGACAAAAATATTTTGTTAAAGAGAATTCATATTCATTTTGAACTCATAGGAATATTTGATGAAATTTTAACAATTGTTAAGGAAATGGTTCTATAAGACTTGTAAACATCTTTGAATATTAGATAGAAAAACTATGAGGACTAGGAAGTGGATGCCCACTTAGCCATTTTTCAAACTTTTATATCTTGACCTTTCCTAAATAATTGTTGAACACAGGCCCTATGTTTGACTAACAGTGTGTACAGATGCTTCTTGTTTATCAGTTGTGTGCTGAAACAGTCTGCATGCAAAACAGAATTTATTTGCCAGCTCTTAGCTATTCCATATTCCAGACTGTATTATGGACTACTACTTTTTCCCTTAAGGAAAGGAAGTGGGATAGATGTCAAGGCAATAATGAAAATGCTATGTACTTTAAATGCATTGTAGTCTGTTTATCCTAGCAGAGTTTTTCCTTTAAGGAATTCTCTGCTAGATCTTGTATTTATCACATCCATTGTAACGGATTACACAGAATATATTTTGGAGAGGCTCCCAAATCTGCATTTGTAAGAACAGAGGTTATTTCAGATGTGAATTTTCAACTCACGGTCTGTAACTAATCATTTTAAAAGGAATGAAGGAAGTGGGTAAGGATCATCATTCTGTATACTTAGAAGGAACACTACAAGGAATGATTAGAAGCCATACGATTCTTAGAAATGCTCTATGACATACTTAACACTCTTAGAGAGAGAGAAGGAGGAAGAGAGGGAGAGGGAGGAAGTTAAAATACATATAAAGATAAATTAAGGAAAGATACTTTTTCTAATAACATTAGACTTTTTATATTTACTAAACATTATTACTTCTCTATTGTTTATTACATTATCAACATAAAAATATGTTCTGATCCATGCTTCTGTTTTAACTTTTTTTTTTTTTTTAATTCCTACAGTTCTTCTGATGTAAAATTTCAATTTCAGATCCTCCACCAGTATGTCTGTATATTACCCTGGCCACTTTCTCTAGAAAACTAACATATCTAGCACTTAGATTTTAATTGAAAATATATATATATTTGTCAGTTTTTGTCAGTATTGTGTATGCACCTATGGATGAGACAGAGAAACAGATACCAGAAATAGCTGGTTGAAGGGAGAAGTACATGCTGAGGTATAGCATGTGAAAGTCTCACAAGCCCTTGTAATCTTGAGAGACTAGCAGACCTATGGAATCCACAAGAACTAAAAAACCCAGGCTGGATAAAAGGATGGTGGCCATTGTGTGCAGACAAAAATGACAGTATTATGTTTATATTCAGCTGAAGAAACATAGGAACTGCTTGACGGATCTTCTGAACCTCCTACAAGCCACTAGAGCATGACTGTGACAGTGTGATTCCCTCCTCAGCCCCCTCCCACCTTCACTCTGGCCTTGCTCGAACAGTGGCTATTGCACTCAGGCAGATAGGGGCCAGTGTACTGGCTACACCTGAGGCACTGCTCAGGCAGATAGTGACCAAAATAACAGCTCAAGCTGGATGGTAAAGAGACTGACAGACAGACATCTCGCTCAGAAGCTGTGGGCCAATGGAATATGCACCAAAACAAGCAATATGACTACTAATCCATCAACTTACCACATAAATAGCGAGCAGCCCAAAAGCCTGTCAAGCTCTTCCGCATGGCAGCTAGTTGCATGACAGGATCTCCTCTTGAGTGGAGACACCTCTCAAGGTCATGCCTGCTACAGAGATTCCTTACTCCTTTTGAAAGATCCCTTCCACAACAGGTCGTTGGTAAGTGATTAATAGTTTGTTAAGCTTTGTAAGCTTTGCTAAGATTACGTCTTTGATTGATTGTGTACATATAACCTTTAGATATAAACTGCTGACCAAGTCTGGGACTAGGAGTGGATTCAGGTGCACCTAGGCTCCTTACCTCTTCAGTTCAAGGAATTTAGAAAGCAAGGAGGTCCACCCTGAACCTTGTGACTCAGCGAGAGGGTCTCCCTGATGCATCTGACTTACTCTGTCATTTATGCAGTAAACAATCAAGTGTACCTTGTATCTCAAATCCTGTTAAGTTGCTGTCTTATTTACAATTAAGCTTTGGTAGATCACTAAATGCTGCTTCTCTCTTACGAGAAATACATGTATAATTTCCCCAGTGACAATGACTCTCCACTCCTGAGCCTCCCAACTGTTGACCTCCTGACTGTTGCCCCAGCTATATATGAGTGTGTGTGCAAGTGTGCATGCCTGTAAGAGAGATCAGTTTCCTTCAATCTGGTCTCCTAATAGTGTAATGGTTTTACATGGCAAGGTTTTGGTAGCAGGGGGCTGCAGGGGCGACCTCTGTGAGAAGAATCCAGAAGCTGTTAGAGAAGGGCCAGTTTCAGCCAGCTCCAAAAGCAACCTGCAGTTGTTTGTGCCTGTGTGAGAGCAGACTTAAGAAAGGGAAAAAATAACTGCTGCACAACAGCAGCTGAGAGAGCAAGGAGTGAGAAGCAGCCTTGCAGATCCCAAGGTCAGTGCAGCAGGAGGGCAGGAGGTGCTCCAGGCACGCAGCAGAAGTTCCCCTGCAGACTGTGGAGAGGCCCCTGGTGGAGCAGGCTGTCCCCCTGCAGCCCACGGGTCCCACGGTGGAGCAGATCTCCACGCTGCAGCCCATGGAGGAGTCCTCGGTGGAGCAGGTGGATGTGGCCTGGAGGAGGCTGCGGCCCATGGAGAGCCCCTGCAGGAGCAGTCCCTGGGCCGGAGCTGCAGCCCGTGGAGAGGAGCCCATGTAGGAGCAGGGGGTCTGGGGGGAGCTGCTGCCTGTGGGGGACCCGTCCTGGAGCAGTTTGCTCCTGATGGGTGGGCCCCGTGGTGTGGACCCATGTTGGAGCAGTTCTTGAAGAGCTGCTGCCTGTGGGAAGCCCCCACAGGATCAGTTCAGGAAGGACGGCATCCCGTGGGAGGGACCCCACGGGGAGCAGGGGCAGAGTGACCATGAAGGAGTAGTGGAGATGGACCATTAGGGACTGACCGCAGCCCTGTTCCTCTGTGCTGCTTGGGGGTAGGAGGTGGAAGAGGGTGGATTGATGGGAAGGTGTTTTTAGTTTTTCTTTGTTTCTCACTGCTCTAGCTTGTTAATAGGTAATAAATGTTATTTATCTCCCTATTCTGAGCCTGTTTTTCCCATGACGATAATTGTTGACTGATCTTGCTGTCCTTATCTTAACACTTAAGGCCCTTCCATCGTATTTTCTCCCTTTTTTCCTTTAAGGAGGGGGAGTGAGACAGTGGTTGTTGTGGAACTTGGCTGCCCAGCTGAGTAAAGCCACCAGAAATAGAAAAGTGAATTTGCAACAGTAGATACTTCTTACAGACTACATCCAATTTCATGACTGAAATGGATGCAGTATTTCTTTTTGCTGAATTGCCTATATGCCAGTTAATCTCATGAATGTTAACACTTTCACTCATTTTGTCATCTAGACAACTATCTTCTGCCATTTATTTATCACTACCTGCTGGATGTCCTTTTTTTTTTCCCCCAGTTTTCTTACATGCCACATGGTAAAATTACATAATTCTATATACTTTCCACTTCTGATTTCCATGTTTAAAATAAAATTTTCTTAGTTGTTAGAGTTTATATATATATATGTATATATTAAAAACAAAACAAAACAAAACAAAAGATTCTTTACTTCAAGTGTTTCACAAAACTCCTGCTTCTAGGGATGGTTTTCTTTCTGTGTATGCCTCTCTAAACAACTTCCTATTACTCACTAAACAACTTCCTATTACTCACCTCATTGTTTAGACAACATTAAAAAAAATCCAATAAATATCATAGGAGCACAGGATCATAGTATCATGTGGTGGTGGTTCAGATGAGAAAGGAACTCAGAAGGTGTCTAATGGTCCGTCCTAGTCAAAGTAGGATCAGCTATGAGGTTGCTCAGTGCTTTATTCATTCAACTTCAAAGGATGGAAACCACACAACCTCTTAGGGCAGCCTGTTCCATTGTGTGGCTGTCATGATGGTGAAAAAAAGTTCTTAGACAAACTATTTAATGCTTTACTGGTGAAAAGTGGAAAAGAATCTGAACTTTTCTTCTTTCAACAGATTCCCATGGTCCTTTTTCCTCGCACCATGCATCACTGTGAAGATCTTGGCTTCATCTTCTTTGTGGCTTCTGAGTGAATTCTTAACATCTCTGTAACCATCATTCAGTGATGGACAATTAAGTCTTCTGTAATGATTCTTCTTGGACAGAGGCTGTTCACATCTTCTGCATTTGATATGGAAAGCCAGCACATAGTGCACATCTGTAGTTTTGCTACAGTTTGCAGTTAACAAAGTTGATGGTGCCAAGCTAGCTTGAAAATATAATTACTTATATATAATATAAAAATATTGTAATGGATCTATTCTACTTAAACTTTTATTGAAACTTAAAAAGCGATTAGTTGAACTGAGCGTAACTATAAATTATAAGGCAGATAAAGAATTTGCTAAAAAGAGACAATAAAATTCAAGGAGTAAAAAGCATCTAAAGGAAGCTCCTGTTGGATGTTCTTAACATTCAGTCTGGAGAACAAGATTATTAAGTATTTTTGTGACTGATTCTGACATAAAAATAGGAATAGTTGAAGTAAGTTTTCTCATGATATGGAATTAAGGAGATATCAGACATACACAACCAGACCTGAATATTGTAAGGGACTAATAAGATGATCTTCCAGGATAAAGTAATACAAATGGGACAAAATTTAGTCCAGTCACCTGCTTAGGAATTGAGTTACATTGAGTTTCTACTAAGATCTTATCAGTGGGAAATGACTTCAGTGACCAAGACTGTATACTGCCGAATTAATACAGAAATGGAGAATGTGAAAGTCTAAAAAGCAACATGCAAAATATTCCTAGTAGTGGTAGAAAAGTAACAAAGTTATTATACAAAGTTTTATGAGTCATAGAATACTACTGATAATTCTGTTGTTCCATATAAGAAGAAGATAAATAAACTTGCAAGACACTCAGAGAAATGTGATTTAGGATTAGGAGGATATAAAACTTATGTTAAGAATATCAGCTAAAACACCTAGCACTGTTAAAAGATAAAATGAAACTTGAAAAGACAGTAGTAAAAAGTATAGAATAAAAGTAAGAGTGATTAAAGCTAAGGGATAAATGCTGGTGCAAAAACAAATGGGCATAAAGTGACTATAAATAAAGGTAACATCTAGATTTGAACATATGTATGAAACTGATTATAAACATACTGTAACACACAGACATAAGAGAAAAGAAAAAGAATACTTCAATCAATAGACTTGGAAAGCAATATGCATTCTAATCATTGATACCAGTGTGCAACTTTAGTGAATACATATGAGAGGAAATTTGCTTGTGCTAAGTGATTACTATTAGTTTTCAACTTTCACGTGGGCTCTATTTGCACAAATTTATAACTGGCTTAGTAATACTGCATACTAGCCACCTTACATAATTTGGACATTATTGAAATCTTACCCTAAAATATAAACTGTAACAAGCTCATCATGGTATATTTATATCAGAATATTAATTATGAAAATCATTAGTTATATTACCAGAAATTTTTGTTTAAGAAGTTGAATTATTTTTTTGGGTGATATATTAATTGGGTCATTTATTTGTTGACTTATTGCTTCACAGAATTCAGACAAGAGGGACTTATTTTTCTTTTATCCTAAGTGGAAAAAATGTCTAGGAAAAAATAAAAGGAAGAAGTCCTTTTTTTTTTGTCGGCAGAGGTGATCTCCGAACCACTCTCTATCGTCTTTGAAAGGTCCTGGAGATCAGGAGAGGTGCCTGAAGACTAGGGAATAGCCAATGTCACTCCGGTCTTCAAGAAGGGCAAGAAAGAGGATTTGGGAAACTACAGGCCAGTCAGTCTCACCTCTGTCCCTGGAAAGGTGTTGGAACAGCTCGTTCTGGATGCCATCTCCAAGCAATTGGAAGAGAAGAACGTTATGAGGAGTAGTCAGCATGGAATCACCAAGGGGAAGTCGTGCTCGACCAACCTCGTTGCCTTCTGTGATGGCATCACCAGCTGGGTAGATGGGGGGAGAGCAGTGGATGTCATCTACCTTGACTTTAGCAAGGCTTTCGATACTGTCTCCCATGACATCCTGATAGCAAAGCTGAGAAAGTGTGGGATAGAGGAGTGGACAGTTAGGTGGGTTGAGAACTGGCTGACTGGCCGAGCTCAGAGGGTGGTGAGCAATTGCACTGTGTATCACTTGCTTTGTACTTATAATAATAATTATTATAAGTACTTATTATTAATAAATAATAATAACAATAATAATCTCTTCTGTCCTGTTAAACTGTCTTTACCTCAACCCGTAAGCTTTTACTTTTTTTTTTTTTTTTTTCCCAATTCTCTCCCCACTCCCACCAGGGGTGGAGTGTGGGGAGGTGAGCAAAGGGCTGTATGGTGCTGAGTTGCCTGACAGGTTAAACCACAACACAGCTTCACCTGCATCCTCCAGCAGTGCACTCACCCCTGCTTTGCTTGCCTACCTCAGGTGCTGTGAGACTGCACCCTGTTGAAGATTGTATTGTGCAGGGACTGTGCTGGGGTCACACTTGGCTTGCAGCTCAACTTGCCTCCAAAGAACAGGTCAAGCAGAGCTGCTCCCTGACATACATGGTCACTGTAGCACATGTATGATCTGTTCTTATTGATTATCATAAACTGCATGCAAAATGTCTCCTGCCTATCTTCAGTATGTGCGGAAGATTGTCTTATGTGACCACTTATCCCCCTAGTCCTAGTCAGCACTTTCTACTGACTAGAAGAGTCTTATCTATAAAAACGTTGGTCAGTTCAGCACCGGAACCATCAGGGGAGTTTCTGAAAGGACCAGGTTGATATTCAACACATTAAAGATACAGACTGATCTGGGCACAGCAAGAGATGCCTGGTAGAATCTTCAGGACAGTTTGAAATTCTGACCTGGAATGCTCCTTGGCCAATTAGTCAAATCCTTTGCTGAGAAGATGACTTAAGAGGTTATTTCAGTAAATAACCTTGTCTCAAGCCAGTTCATTTTCTCAACTGTGTAGGTAACTAAGTGATGAATTTCTGGACCACCCAGAGAATTAATGATTTATGCACACTGCATGTGCACAAAGGCATAGAACACATATTCAACTATACAACAGTTATAGCTAAAGGACCAAACTGAATCTAACTTGCAAATTATGTTCTGTAGCTTTTGCCACACAAAATGGAGCTAAGAAATTATCTTCTATAGATGCTGTGGATATGAGAATAGCAGAACCACAACAAAAGTCCTGTTTCTGGATGTGACAAAGTTAATTTTCTTTGTAGAGACTCACACAATGCTGTGTTTTAGATTTTTGATGATAATAGTGGGGATAACATACTGATGACTTTACTTGTTGCAAAGCAGTGTTTACAGAGACAAGGACTTTTTTTTCTTCTTATGCTGCCCAGGCAGTGAGGAGGCTGGGGGTGCACAAGATGGGAGGAGACACAGCCAGGACAGCTAACCCAGACTGACCAAAGAGAAATTCCATACCTTATGGCATCATGCTCAGCAATAAAAGCTGGAGTAAAGAAGGAGGAAGGGGCAGTGTGTTTGGAGTGATGGCATTTGTCTTCCCAGGAAACCATTACATGCGATAAACCCTGCTTTCCTGGAAGTGGCTGAGCACCTGCCCATCGATGGGAAGTAGCAAACGAATCCCTTGATTTGATTTGCTTGTGTGCACTGCTTTTGCTTTACCTAGTAAACTGTCTTTATTTCAGCTCCTGAGTTCTCAGACTTTTACCTTTCTGATTCTCTCCCGCATCCCACCTAAGGAGAGTGAGCAAGTGGCTGTGGGCTGCATAGCTGCCTGCCAGGGTTTAACCACAACAGCTTAAATGGAACCAAGTGATCTACTTGTGTTTTATATTGAATAAATCTCCTCACTCAAGCTGAAAGCAAGAGAGGACATAGTGAAAAATAATATGGGATAAAGCTGAAATTACTTTTTTTTTTTTTTTAATTTTTATTAGAACAGTCTCCCTTAAACATATCCCATATTTCCCTATTGCAGGGCATTCTTGGTCATCTTCATAAAACTTTCCACAGATAATTTATCAAACATTAAATTACAAATATTAGAGAAATATTTACTTATCTATCTATTTATTTATTTATCTGATTCTGGTTCTGATATAAAGGTATATTGTTTCAACTGAAAAGTTAAAAAAATATATGTGGAATTACATTTGCAAAGCATTTGGCTTCATAGTAATATAATTTGTAGTGACTCTTTTTAAAAATGTCAGGCCTATAATCCACTGAATTATAACCACGATACTACATTTGTAATGGCAATATGCATGTAATGGTTTTGCTTTAAAAATAAATAATTTGAAGTACAATATTCAGCAACATGAATTCAATCATATACATAATTAAAAACTGGGCATCTATTATAGGTATGAGTTAATGGGAATAGTATAATTACAGAGCCTTTATTTAATCATGTATTTAGATGCTAGAAAATATCTTCCTTCCAACTGTACTCCTGAAGAGTATGCATACAATTTTAATTTTAGTCTTGGAAGCACCTCTCCCAACAGATTAGTTTTAAATGTCAGTGTTCCAGACTCTAACCAAATGCAGCAAATGAAAATGTGATAATAAGAGATGTGATGGCTGCACAGCATCTATAATGTATTAATTGACATTACCTTCTAACATTTCTTACATGAAATATCTAGCTAGGACTCAAGAGGCTTTGTAGCTTATCCATCAGTTGCTAATTGTTAAAGTCAGAATGATTATTTTTACCATTATTTTCTTCCATGATTCTTTTCCTCGAAGGCTCAACTACAGATCAACCACAGCATATTTTTCTGATCTTATACAGTATTTTTGTGGTTCCTCATATTCATTGTAGAAACTTTTAGAGATGGACTGCAGGGTGATTCTTTAGCTCACAATGACCACTCAATGCACTTTCACAATTCTTTCTGATTGGATATGACTCAGATGCCTATATATAGAGATCTAAATTTAAGCTAGTGCTTCTTCCAAACTGCATTTAATCATGAGATATCTGTCTACAAGCAGACATCCTATTCCCCTATTTAAATAGTAGAAGATATTATAGACAGGTAGCCTTCAGAGGGAGTAATTCAGGTGACTCAGCTTCAGTGGAATGACGGTACAGCAACATGAAGGAAAAGTCCTCCAGGGCATCACACTAAAACCCACTCCTCCCACTCTTTCCCTCCGTATTTCTGCTCAGTTTTGCTCCTTCAAATCTGTCATTACTCTGTTTCAAAGAAAAGGAAAAAAAAACAAACACTTGGAGGTTTATTTTCTCTTCTCTGCTAAGACCTCTTTCCCATTTACCTGAGGTGAACTATCTAGAAAAACAGAAGGGGCAGTCTTCATGGACAAAAAGAATTAGCCACCATTCTGAAAGGAGGGTCACTGCTTTTAGTCTCACAGAAACACAAAATTTGCAAAAGCTGGCACACACGGACACCGTGGATTCCCTGTCTCACAGGCAAAACCAAACCATGTAGGTCATGCAGATATCATCACATGTTCAACCAATAAATATTACAGTTGTTGCCTCTAGTACAGTGCATTTGGTGATTTACATGCTTAGCGTTTCCTAGAACGGCACATAGACACAGGCAGCTTGAATGTGCTCTCTCACTGAGTGGAATAGATGGTAGCATTCTCCCACTTTACCCTGTAAGGTGGAAGAACCCCCATAACATAGGACTGGACAGAATGGAGGGGTAGGGGAGGCCACTCCATTAAATAAGAGTGGGGTTGCCAAAGTACTTATAGAGGGCATTCTGAGTGTACTTAGGAATCTGTGTAGACACCATTCCACACTTTCCTCATTTGTCTTCAAAGTGTATACCAGATCAAGATAGAGGAGCCAGGAATACTGCTTGCTGTAAATGACTTCATGCCAGACACTTATTGCAAGAGGTCTATACTGACAGATTGCTGCAGTGACACAATCTTTTTTTCAAGCAACATCTGACCTTTCTTGTAGTTAGTTCCAGCAACGTTCTGGCCAAGTAAACTGCTAAATTTCCATGGCTAACCAGAAACATGGAGCAAGCTCCCAGAGACACATCCATGTGGACATCTGCCCACAAGCCACAGGAGCCAGTGCTGAATTGTTCTGCTCCGAGTATGAAATGTTTGCTTCAGGTTTTCAGCAGGATGATCCCATCATCATGATCCAAAGATTACAAGAATTCATGTTGTCTTACGGCAAAAAAAAAGCAGTCAGAATTTATAGTAAAACAAAGTAAAAGTATATTTATCAAGATAGAGAAGTAAAAGTTGGAAACACAGGCACAAGGCTTGGAAATAAGTGGTGCTGACATAAATTGTAATTTATTCTCTTTCAGCAGCTATTAACAATTGAACATATATCCCTCTGACATGTGGAATACTTAAGGAATAAAGAGGAAAAGTGGGTTAATGAGAGGCTTAATACTTCTGTACCTTTTCTCTTCCCCCTCACAACTCTTTCCATATCATTAGTCTGAATTTTTGGATTATTGAAAATAATAATGTCTTGTTTTGGGCTTTGTCTTCAGCTGCCAAATTCAATCTTGTACAACGTAAAAGGTAGGTGGGGAATTCAAATTAAACTTCCTCACACCATTTCTGAATACACTGAATGGAAATCCAGCATGGAGAGCTACAGGAGCCATCTACTAAGTGGGAAGTCTTTGAAGCCAGGTGGAAGCTCTCTGTCTTAAAACTGTACATTCAGATAAAAACTATCTCCATACCTGTGTAAACTATATTTAAAACCATTAAGGCTCTGGTTGAATGCTTAACGGAACTACACCTGGCCTGTTAATAAAAGGCAGTCAAAGAGAGGTATCATATTCAGCCTTTGTTTGGAAGGAGCTGACAATCATATGATGTCTCAGATGTGGGTCTTCTGCCAGTACCGCTGCTAGAGTCCAAATGCAAGAAGACATTACCATAAAGGGATAATTTTGATAATATTCTAGGACACAATACAAGCTGTATAACTTTGTAAGCAGATACATATACTACACTATTTTTCTGTGAGCAAGATGATCCACAGAATTCAGTCTTTGATGTAACTATTCAAATCACTAGATATTAAAAATATCTTAAATATCAAGATTACGGTACATACTTGAGTCTATGCTATAGAGTAGTTCCAGTGGCTGATGTTCCCAGAGCTCCACAAATTCTCACTTATGGAACTTGTACCATTGTGAAGAAGCTGGACAACTTTACAAATGGGTCCGTTATTAACTTTTTTTTTTTCCTCATTCAGTAATAACTAGATAACACTTCAGGAATTTTAAGGGAAGAGTGGATAGATTTCTGCATTTAGATCCTTCAGTATACAGCTCTCATGACACAAGCAGACTTTTTTTTTTTTTTTTTTTTAAACCCATTCTTTCTTCATGTCATCTTAAGGTGCACATGTGCACAGACCACAATTAGTTTTACTCTTTTACTCATAATCAGTGCCCAAATGAACATACATACACAAATTCATGAAAGTAAGATTATAAAATGGTTCCCTTTAAATGTATTTTTTTTTTTCTTTCAGATATTACACCCTTTTCTGTTTTTCCTTTGTAGAATCTTTTGCCAATCTGTATGCTGGGATTGATACCAGAGATAGGTTGCTAGGCAACATAAAGTGGAAATCATAGAGTGGACTAGCAGGCATTTAGGATGTAAGCTTCTTAAACCACACCTTGGTCACCACACCTCACAAGGAAATCTGGGATTATTTGCTGATGTAGCAGATAGTCAGTGTCTCTGATAACAACTACTTGCTACTCTGATGTATAGAGAAGTAGCATGCCAAAATGAAAGTTATTAATGAATATAAAATACACAATTAGTAATAATTGGCACAGGACACAAAACTGATCAGTTGGAGAGGTTAACTGAAAGCACAGTTATGCAATAATGTAACAAATTATCTATCTTTCTAAGCTTAAAGTATACAGTAAAAAGCAAATGGAACAATAAGCATCAATAAAAGAGCTCTTGGTTCGGTCTGAATTAGTAAACAAAACGTTTTCTGCAGATGCTACTGGATTCTACTACATAATGGTTCCTGAAAAGTTTTTGGCTTGTGCCAGTAGCATCTCCTAGAGGTAAATCAAGGGCTTAACACTGATCGTGGATGACCTGCAGAAGGCACTGTGGATATTTTCACTATGTTTTGGAGCATCCGGTAGTTTAACAGTATGAATATGAGCTGTTCTACAGAAATTGTCTGAGTGTTGCACAGAAGTCTGGGTCATAATTTAGTATCATATCCATAGCTTCTGAGGGTTCGGGTGTGCTTTTACAATGTGGACAACTTTCTTGATCCCCAGATCCTGATACTCTATCCAAACATTCTGATTTGCATTTTTATCGTTTCTTTCAAGATGTTCAGAATCTTTTGATAACAGCTAGAGTCTATAGTTTTCTGCAAATAATTTTCAAAGTTATACATATATGCATTTCACCAGATTGTCTATATCTGCTGATCTATAATATAAAAACAGCTATTTGAATAATTCACTAGATGCATTTCAATTATTTAAAAGGTCTTAGTATCAGTTCTGTTATTCTGTATATTTTCTTTTATTCGCAATGTTGCTTTGTCAGTTGTATGCACAATGATTATTGTGTTTCTGTGGTGAGACATCAAATATGCAAACATATAATTTTGTCACCGATTAAATAATATGCAATTCTAGTAGGAAACTCACAAGATATCTTTTGTTGTAACTGCTTCTGTTAAATTTTCTTTCTCTGTAATTCATTTCCTGCCTTCCTCCTCACACTCTTGAGTATATCCTTTCTATGGTTTTGGAATGCCTGTTTAAGTTCTCCACCTCCACACTGTCTTTCTCTGGCCTGAACTATATTTAAGCATGCCATGTGAAGTTAAATACTTGTAACAGGAAAGACCGAGAAATTAAAAAATAAAATTTATTTTGTTATTCATGGAAAAGATGAAAGATGTGTCTTTAAATCTTTCTCTGTGAAGAAAGAGATGAACCCAGGTATCTTACAACTTTAGTAAATGTGATAGTCATTACTTTGGCAAATTTTACAGAATGCATTTTTACATTACCGCATTCTGAGGTTTGCAGTTTATAGGGAGGATTTTCTGGCTGTGAGAATGGGCTTCATCTCACCTAACTTTACACCTCTGAAAGTCATCTAAGTTTCTTAAATGGTGATTAGAAATATAAACCTCTGCAAAGAGGAGGTGGCATTCATCTTTTCATGTGTCTGTAATGTAGATATCTACATCTGAAATGGATTAGTCAGAGATCTTCTGTTCAGTACAGCCACTGAAGTTTAGATAGCCGAGCATTTTAAAGGCTGAAAGGCTCTCCATGCTCCAGTGCCTAGTAATTGTATGGACAAAGTTATTTCAATTCTTGAGTTAAATTCTATTAAAAAAAAAAAAAAAAAACGAAAAAAAAGGTTTTGTGAAAGTGATCTCTACTCAAGGAATCAATGTTAGGTGGATCTAATCAATTACTTTTCTGTCGATTTTTCTGTCGATAAAGGGACCCCAAAGATTAAATAGATTAAGTTAGTGCAACGAAGAAAGGAATCCTACTCTTTGTAGACGACATGAAGCACACAGTATTGACTACAGGAAGGACTAAAGTATGCAAACAAGTATGTGTCATACAGTAAGCCAAATTTAAAGAGGATCACTGAAAGAATACTTACCTAGAAGAAGTATTCTTCCTAAGAGGAATATCTGATATATATATTAGTACAGAAGTGCTTAATTGTATTTATAATTCACATTTAAAATATAAAAGTGGATGAGAAACACTATAAAAAATGAGTGGCATTTAGAAGATTCCTTTAGAGGCAGGTGCCCTGTGGACACATGTCTAGCCACTGTTATAAATGAAGATACAACTCAATCTGAATTTAATAATGTTTATAAAAGGCAAGTAAACAGCACTGGGTCCGTGGGGACTCTACGCTCTACCAACACGCGCACACAACCGTCGAACTTTCTAAATATATAGAACATTGCTTGTACATATTCATAAGAAACACGAGAATGCCTATACATATGTATGACCTATCCCCGCTTCGTATTATAATTAGTATTTTCACAAACTCCTCCTTTTGGCGCCTGCGCAGTGTCTCTCAGTGGTGGTCGTTGGGGGTCGTGAGGATGAAGGCTCATGGTTCCCCTTCATAACCGCTAGCAACCTTTTGTTCCTGCGCAGACCCTATGGGTTCCTGGATCTCGTCCAGACTGCAGGGGAAGCTTCGACCGGCTCCCTCTTCTTCTGCACATGCTCTGCCCTCCACAAGGTTCCTGAAAGCAACAAAACATGATCGACACCAACCCATGCGAGGCCATCTTTTCCCGCGTTTCGTTAACCCTTGAAACCACACTAATGTGATTATCATATAACATTAAACAACAAATTTTAACAGTTTCAACCAGCAAACACCCAGCAACTTCCATGCCTTAACGGTGGGAGAACAAGCAACCTGAGACGGCAAGGCGTCTCCTTAATCACCCTTCTTTGTTCCTCTAAACGCTTTACATTCCTGATGGCCTCATGGTTAAGAGTCTGATGTTATCACCAACCATGGGGCTTGTCGACCCCCATGACCGCACTCCCACATCTCCCCCTTCTTTATTAACATCAACCATCTTCTTGACACGAATTATTACTCCATATATCACACCACCTATTAACTTTCCATTGGCAATTTTTGCATTTTAATTGCCTTTAAAATATATAACTTAATGCTTTTGGGGTAAATTGTTTTTAGTAATATTTGCATAATCTTTTTTTAACAGTGGCACAAATTTCTAGAAATGGTCCAATTGCTTTCTCTAATCATTTGTAGATCACTATAAATCATTTTTGTTGTGTACAGAAGGCAAAAACATAAAATAAAGCTGTCAGTTTTCCCCTTATGCTTACGCTGTTGCTACAGCCATCAATTAAAGACCCTCTTGAACTATTTCCAGCATCTCAGAACACATTCACACTTCATTGAAGCATAGCTTCTCATGTAGTCTTTTGAGACGAACATGGTAATACATTTATTTCCATCATTTTGCTGAAAGGGCAAAAATGCAGTTCCCCCTCACATTAAAATATAGATCTTGGGAAAAAAAAAAAAAAAAAGTGCATCAGTTTAGCTCCTGTCTAATACTTTGTTTTCTTTTTTTGGTTTTTTTGTTTGTTTGTTTGTTTGTTTTGTTTTATTTTCCTGGAGAGTTCATTAGTAATGTTTTGACACTGATCATATCTTGGTCATACCACTGACTGGGATTTCCATAAGTCTTCAGAAAAGTCAAAGTATTTACAGATTACAATTTACAAAAAGGTGTTACATTTCCAAAGCAATGTCTGCAGTAAATAAATATTTAATCCCAAGTATCTGGAAACAAAGGGATCAGTCCATTGGTTAATGAAAAATGAAAATTGTCATTTCAGTAAGTTTAGTTCTACTAAACAAAGGATTCTGAAACACCGTTCTCCTTCAGAGGGTTACCTCCTAATCAAAACAACCTTAAGTATATGGAAACAAAAATGCCCAGCCAAATAATTTTTACCGATATTCCAGGAAAATATATATTTTTCTCTTAAATCATTCATTTTTGAAAATCTGACATTAAAAATGTGTTTCCACATAGTTGTTTTGTATTGCATGGTAACCACTAATCTCTATGCTATTTTAATTTTTACACGTTCTAAACCCAATTCTAAATCTCTTCTAATAGTTTTTTTTTTTCCTTAAATATTATAATATATATATTTAAATAACAAATTCCCACAGTTTATGCAATTGTAACTTTTTCACTCATCTTCCATTATATAGAAGCACCCCTTAACATTCTAAGGAGGAGAACATATTAAAGTTTGTTTGAAACAATATCTAAAAGTGTTTTGGTCTGAAGATTACTACTAATATGATTTTCTTTGTTAGGTAAGTGGTAATGCCTGCTTCTGCGAGTTGCAATTGAAAATATAAATAGTAACATTTATAGGGTTAAAAATAGATTAGTATAGCATAGTTTGGATACAGAAATAAAAATGTCTCTATATAGGTAAGCATATATGTGTGGGTCTATTGTGGCCAAAGGTGGATTTTTCCATCTCACTAGTTAGAGTTTTTCTTCTGGTGGATGAACACAAAGGAACTGCAGTGAAGTACTGTAGTCCAGCATCTGACCTGTTCTCCTTAGTTATCAGATTTTTCATTTTCAATAGATCCTAAATTCTCACTGAGTTTATGGTGCGTGTTTCTCATAGAAGTTTCATATGTTTTAATTCACATAGTTATAATAATTTCTATTTTCTTATTTTGCAGACTAGAAAGTATTAATTGAGTACTATATGTGTTCAGCATATTTTTCATGGCAGATTTTTTTCAAATTATACTGTAGTTCATAAACTTTTGTAAGGTCCAGATGACTTGATATGAACCTTGATATACTGCTGGTTACTTAAATGCTTTATGTGAACACTGCTATAGTCAAGCTAAGTAGATGGAGAATTATTTGTTTTCAGTTTTTCTGATGGTAGTTCTAGTTGGCTGAAGCACTGCAACATGATCTGAAAAGAATGTACATCACTCATTTGCACTATTAGTTTTTAATTAAAGGCAGCTTGATATTCCATTCATTACTTGTATATTTTCTATTATGAATTAACTACTGATTATCAAGAGGGTTGATTTATGATTTGTGCCTTTAAAGGTATATGTCTGTAATCTCATTAAGTGTGTATTTATTACATATCTCTTACAACCAAATCCTGTACTGGGCATATTTACGGGGCTGAGGAATCAATATAAATACATGTCAATGTATTTGTAGTGACTATAATTCCAGTGTTAACCTCCAGAAATCCAACAAAAGAATGAGCATGTTCTTTCTTCAGTTAAAATCTCACTTTGATCAAGCTGTGTTTTTGCTAACATCACTTAAGAATGTTATAAATTCTTCAAATCAAGTCCTGTTAAGGCAGTCAGTAGGTAATTTCACAACGGGTTTCTCACCAAGTTGTTGGCTGCATTCCATTTTTCAGAAGTTTCTCCTAAAGGAAATTAGCTTGAGTAAATTTCTATAATAGCTTTCTTATCTTATTAGCAGTCAAAATATACGTAATCAAGTTGGAGTTGGAATACGGAATCAAAGTGGAGCATCAAACTATTTTTTTTTCAATTACTTTAACTTACTACTTTCAAACAGATGTTTATATAAGGATGACATTTTCAAAAATGCAAAAACTTATAAAATTAATTTTATTTTTTTAGTTATATCTCCATGATGCATAAATGAACAGGTATTATCTAGACAGACACCATGTGTATATATGGCAGTCCATATTTTGGAAAGCGACATCTTGGTTTTAATGAGAGGGTGTTTTTTATTTATTTTTTATTTTAATGAATTCTGTGTTCTATTATAGGAAAATTTAAATGTAGAAAAGCTTCTTGAAAAAAAAAAAAAAAGTACTAAAAGTACAATTGCATGCCATACACAAACGTTAAATATACCATAGATGTGCTCCTGCAAAGGTCACATGTCACTAACACAAATATTCTTTAGTTGCTATTTTATATTCATAACAGATTTTGCCCAATTTAGAAGAATAGTTCATATGGAAGTTTAATTTGGATTGTCTTAACCAATTATTGTATGAATTGACATTAGAGCTAGGAAGAATACATCTTAACATGGAGGCCTTAGAGAGATTGAACAGAAAAATGAAAGTCCCTTCTTTGAGACACAAAATCACAGAACTATATGCCAGATAAATAAAAAATACTTGCATATATTGTTTGCTCCCTGAAAAGCAGACCTGTGTTTATTAACTGGAATACAATAAATGTAAAGATGTATGATTGTTTACAAGTTAACACTTTTTCAAAGATAATTTTGTTTTTAAGGATTTTTCAAAACAATTGAAGCCCATCCCCCCATGTTTCTGTAAGACCAGAATTCTCAATGAAGATTATTTCAGATGTGTAAGGTTAAGCCTTTGTACCTAACTTTGGCTATTTGAAATATTTTACTTTCACCTGAGCAAATTAATTTCCTTATTTTGGAATTCCTTTTGTTATGTCAACTAATAATTTCCAATATTTATTTCCAGAAGATTTGTTCTGAAACAATGAGATTGTGATCTGTACCAAAGAAATACATAAAACTTCAAATAGTCTGTTCCATAGCTTTAATTTTGTATTTCTTAATTTTCAATATCTAACCTGCATTATCACTTTAAAAATCACGGTGTAAATCTCTATCTGCACAGGTTTATTACTTTTACACTTAACAACAATATTTAGCAGAGTTTTTATCTCGTATTGTTTCACACTTTGTAAAATAAGGTCAAAATAGAGAAAAACAAACAAACACAAACAAACAAACAAAACTAACAAACAAAAATATCCTCCTTCTACCACCCTCCCCAAAACCAAAACCAAAACCAAAAACCAACCAAGCAAAGAAAAACTGTAATATTCTTGCTATATATGAAATTTTAGTGCTAGGAGTGTCACTAGAAATTATAGTACTGACTTATATATACAAATAGACATATATATGAAATGAAACCAGTTAAAGTTCCTGGACTATGATTTCTCAGATCCATCATATTGCACTGTATGCAGCCCTGGGTAAACACTGAAAATTTAAGAAATTCTTTGACTTCTTCCTCTCTGCAGGGACCCAGAATCAGTGGTTTGTGACCATAGTGTCCTGAAGTATGTATTTAGAAATGAAAAACTGGAACATTGTTTATTTTAAATATGACTAGGAAGAACACAGGTTTTGTTTTTTTGTTTTGGTTTGTTGATTTTTGTTTTATTTGTTTTGTTGTTTGCTGTTTATTTTTTGTGTGTGTGTGTGTGTGGTTTTGGTTGTTTCTTTGTTTTGTTTGCTTTCTTTTGTAACCTAGATTTGTCTTTTGCACATTTGGTAGCAATGCTGCATTAATACTATGTTCACCATGATTGAGCAGAGTCCAAAATGAATGTTCTGATTTTTTTTTCCATTTTTTCAGTCTTCACCAACATGGAGATATGGGTGGTTATTTTGCTTGTTTTGGTTTGTTTTTAACATTTTACAAATGTCACTCTAGCCGGAGTATTTGAACTATAGAAAACAGTCATACAAAAAAATAAACCAAAAATAATCCAAATCAAATCAAGTTCTGTTGCTAGTTCATCCTAAAGGAATGGTAAAAGATATTCATACTTTTTAGCTCCACCTGGACATCTCAGATTAATTTAGGACATCTCAGGTAATGCCAGTATGTTGCAACGTAGCTGCTGAATGGCATCACTACATTTAGTTGTCTTAACCACAACCTGAGCACCTTCCTTAAAATGAATAGATAAAACATGGAGATGATTCTTGTAGGTCTCTTCCAACACAGGATATACTATAAGTATGGTGCCCTGCAACAGACTAGACCTGGACATGGTTGAAAAATGCAGACCAATCAAGAGCTTTCAGTCATAGATAAATCTTAAAGTACTTCTATATCATCACAATTCAAGACTTAAGTAAGAGCAGTATTATTGGAAATATTTCCTCTTTTAATTTTCCTAAATTGCATTTGACTTTGATTCAAACCTGTATTAACATATGCCATCTCTTATGGTGTGCCTAAATGTGTCATCTATCTCCCTATTTAGGTAAGATTGTTCCTGTTAGATCATAAAGCAATACACATCAATTCATGAACTTATTACACTAACTTGTAATTAATGTTTTTCCAATGTTGTGTGTGCAGATAAACATAAAGGCAATTTTTTTGGTACTTTTCCAACAGCTACAGCACCAAGAGGAAATTAGGGTCTTTGAGCCACCACTAAGTCACCCAAATTCTAGATTAGAAAAGGTCATAAAATGCTTTAAAGTAATTGTGTTTTGTTTTGTTTTGTTTTGTTTTGTTTTGTTTTGTTTTGGTTTGGTTTGGTTTGGTTTGGTTTGGTTTGGTTTGGTTTGGTTGTTTTTAATAGCAATGCATAGATCCGGCAGTATTGTGGAATATCTACATCCATATGAAAAACACAAATCCATTACCCTGACTGTTGTCCTTATGCAGAAGCCTGTGACTTTATTTCTGACCTAAAACTTCTTACTACTACTGCACAGTAAGAATATTGTCTTGAAAAACTGTGCCTTTATTGTGGACATGATATACTACATTAGTGGCTCAGACAAATGTCCTTTACTTCCATTGGAATAGTTGCATGATGTTCAACCATGTGATACTGATAATTTTCTTCGTTGTGGTACATGTAATAAATAGTTGATAGCTTTAATAAACACATGTTTGAAATAACAATAACTAATTTCCAAAGCAAAATTAATTTGAGAAAGAACCCCTAACTTGTAGCCAGTTACCCGCTGTGTACATTTATTGAAAACTACATTCCTTGCAGATGTTATAATCCATGAACTGAAGCCAAGTGATTTTAACTACTTAAGGTAGAAGTTATATTATTCTAGCTTGCTGGAATATGTTATTGTAAGTATAAAATAATATCCTGAACTTTAGGAAGAATATATTCTTATTATGAAGTAATGAAGTGCTTTGGTTTAAAAATAAAATTCATATTGAAGAAAATGAGTTTGGGGGATAACACAGCAAGATCCCTGAAATTCAGTGCCAGCTTAGTTCTCTGGTTCAGTAAGAACTGAAACAATTCAGAAACGTCCTCCTGTGAAAATGGTTTACAGATTCTTTTGCAAAACAGTTAACCAGAATCAGAAATGTGCACAAATAAACAACCAAAAACTACAAGTTTTTCATCCATGAGTGGTAGTGTGAAATCAGATTCATAACAATGTTGTTGATGTTGCTATGTCTGTGAAAATAAACAGAAAACAATGAAGAAAAACATAATTTTCCTTCCCTTTCTTTTCTTTCTTTCTTTCTTTTTCTTTCTTTCTTTCTTTCTTTCTTTCTTTCTTTCTTTCTTTCTTTCTTTCTTTCTTTCTTTCTTTCTTTCTTTCTTTCTTTCTTTCTTTCTTTCTTTCTTTCTTTCTTTCTTTCTTTCTTTCTTTCTTTCTTTCTTTCTTTCTTTCTTTCTTTCTTTCTTTCTTTCTTTCTTTCTTTCTTTCTTTCTTTCTTTCTTTCTTTCTTTCTTTCTTTCTTTCTTTCTTTCTTTCTTTCTTTCTTTCTTTCTTTCTTTCTTTTTCCTTCTTTCTTTCTTTCTTTCTTTCTTTCTTTCTTTCTTTCTTTCTTTCTTTCTTTCTTTCTTTCTTTCTTTCTCTTTCTTTCTTTCTTTCTTTCTTTCTTTCTTTCTTTCTTCTCTTTCTCTCTCTCTTTTTCTTTCTACCTTTCTTTCTACCTTTCTTTCTTTCTACCTTTCTTTCTTTCTACCTTTCTTTCTTTCTACCTTTCTTTTTCTCTCTCTCTCTCTCTTTCTTTCTTTCTTTCTTTCTTTCTTTCTTTCTTTCTTTCTTTCCTTCCTTCCTTCCTTCCTTCCTTCTTTCTCTTTCTTTCTTTCTTTCTTTCTTTCTTTCTTTCTTTCTTTCTTTCTTTCTTTCTTTCTTTCTTTCTTTCTTTCTTTCTTTCTTTCTTTCTTTCTCTTTCTCACTCTCTTTTTCACTCTCTTTCTCACTCTCTTTCTCACTCTCTTTCTTCTTTCTTCCCTCCCTCCCTCCCACCCTCCCACCCTTCCTCCCTCCCTTCCTTCCTTCCTTCCTTCCTGCCTGCCTGCCTGCCTGCCTCCTTGCCTCCCTCCCTGACTCCCTCTCTGCCTCCCTCCCTCCCTCCCTGCCTCCCTGCCTTCTTCCTAAAGTAATTTTGGTGCAAAGACTATTTTCCTTCCCCCAGGAGACAGTAAAAAGTTCCAACTACTAGAATGCTTCAGAATTGCATATGAATGCAATAAGAATTGCATAATATCCTAAATACCACTTTTCAGATAAAATCTAAAATATGTCATAACTATAAGGCAGATAGAGCTATAGAAAACTGAATGTACTATACATACTAAAATGCAGTAAGTGCTGGCTGGTCATTGTGTCCTGGGCATTTTTAAAAGTCTAGTGCTCCTGCTAAAGATCTTGTACACAGCTAATGTACGTAGACTGTATTCTCATTTCAGATTAATTATACTCTTTTCATTCTCACCAGCTCTGTACTTGTTATAAGTCATTTGTCCTTTACACAAGATTTACAAAAGTCCTTAGAAGAAAACGGTAATTTTTGTTGTGATGTAAAAAGAGAACTGTTTTAAAGAAAAAAAAAATATGTTTTGAATTCTCTATATTCTACAAAGCTTGAACATCAAACCTGAAGAATTGTATACTGTTTATTATTATTATTATTATTATTACATATATAAATACTTTTTGGGGGGGGAGAGAGGGGTAGGGAAGGGGATTGTGGTCCTGAACCTAAATTTGAGAAAATATTTAGGCTTCTAAACCACAGAATCACAGAATCACAGAATCGTCTAGGTTGCAAGAGACCTCCAAGATCACCCAGTCCAACCTCTGACCTAACACTAGCAAGTCCTCCACTAAACCATATCACTAAGGGCTACATCTAAACGTCTTTTAAAGACCTCCAGGGATGGTGACTCAACCACTTCCCTGGGCAGCCCATTCCAATGCCTAACAACCCTTTCGGTAAAGAGGTTCTTCCTAACATCCAACCTAAACCTCCCCGGCACAACTTTAGCCCATTCCCCCTCGTCCTGTCACCAGGCACGTGGGAGAATAGACCAACCTCTACCTCGCTACAGCCTCCTTTAAGGTAACTGTAGAGAGCGATAAGGTCGCCCCTGAGCCTCCTCTTCTCCAGGCTGAACAAGCCCAGCTCCCTCAGCCGCTCCTCGTAAGACTTGTTCTCCAGACCCCTCACCAGCCTCGTCGCCCTTCTCTGGACTCTCTCGAGCACGTCCATGTCCTTCCTGTAGCGAGGGGCCCAAAACTGAACACAGTACTCGAGGTGCGGCCTCACCAGAGCCGAGTACAGGGGCACAATCACTTCCCTAGCCCTGATGGCCACACTGCTTCTTATACAGGCCAGGATGCTGTTGGCCTTCTTGGCCACCTGGGCACACTGCTGGCTCATATTCAGCTGACTATCAACCAGTACTCCCAGGTCCTTCTCTGCCAGGCAGCTTTCCAACCACTCATCTCCCAGCCTGTACCTCTGCTTGGGGTTGTTGTGCCCCAGATGCAAGACCCGGCACTTGGCCTTGTTGAACTTCATACAGTTGACCTCAGCCCATCGGTCCAGCCTATCCAGATCCTCCTGCAGAGCCTTCCTTCCCTCGAGCAGATCGACACACGCACTTAACTTGGTGTCGTCTGCAAACTTACTGAGGGTGCACTCAATCCTGTCATCCAGGTCATCGATAAAGATATTGAAGAGGACTGGCCCCAGTACTGAGCCCTGGGGGACTCCACTAGTGACCGGCCTCCAACTGGATTTGACTCCATTCACCACAACTCTTTGGGCCCGGCTATCCAGCCAGTTTTTAACCCAATGAAGTATACGCCAGTCCAAGCCACGAGCAGCCAGTTTTTGAGGAGAATGTTGTGGGGAACGGTATCAAAAGCCTTACTGAAGTCAAGGTAGACCACATCCACAGCCTTTCCCTCATCCACTAAGTGCGTCACTTTGTCATAGAAGGAGATCAGGTTCGTCAAGCAGGACCAGCCCTTCTTAACCCATGCTAACTGGGCCTGATCGCCTGGTTTCCCTGCAAGTGCCGCGTGATGACACTCAAGATAATCTGCTCCATGAGCTTCCCTGGCACTGAGGTCAAACTAACAGGCCTATAGTTCCCTGGGTCTACCCTCTGACCCTTCTTGTAGATGGGCGTCACATTTGCTAGCCACCAGTCGACTGGGACCTCCCCTGATAGCCAGGACTGCCGATAAATGATGGAAAGCGGCTTGGCCCGCTCCTCCGCCAGTTCTCTCAGTACCCTCGGGTTGATGTATTTATGAAAACACTTTTTGTTATCTTTAACGGCAGTAGGCAGGTTGAGCTCCAGATGAGCTCCAGATGAGCTTTGGCCTTTCTCATTTTGTCCCTGCACAGCCTCGCAACATCCTTATAGTCCTCCTGAGTGGCCCGCCCTCTTTTCCAAAGATTATAAACCCTCTTTTTTTTTCCTAAGCTCGAGCCACAACTCTCTGTTCAACCAGGCCAGTCTTCTTCCGCACCAGCTCGTCTTTGGGCACGTGAGGACAGACCGCTCCTGAGCCATTAAGATTTCCTTCCTGAAGCGTGCCCAGCCTTCCTGGACTCCTCTGCCCTTCAGAACCACCTCCCAAGGGACTCTGACAACCAGTGTCCTGAACAGCTCAAAGTCAGCCCTCCGGAAGTCCAAGACAGCGGTTTTACTGGTCCCCTTCCTGGCTTCGCCAAGAATAGAGAACTCTACCATTTCGTGGTCACTCTGCCCAAGACAGCTCCTGACCACCACATCTCCCACCGGTCTATCACTGTTTGTGAACAGAAGGTCTAGCGGGGCACCTCCCCTGGTAGGCTCTCTAACCAGCTGTGTCAGGAAGCTATCTTCCACGCCCTCCAGAAAACTCCTAGACTGCTTTCTCTGGGCTGTGTTGTGCTTCCAGGATATGTCTGGGAAGTTGAAGTCCCCCACGAGAACAAGCGCCGACGATTTCGCAAGTTCTGCCAGCTGCCTGTAGAACTCCTCATCCGTCTCCTCATCCTGGTTCGGCGGTCTATAACAGACCCCCACCAGGATGCTTGCCTTGTTGGCCTTCCTGCTGATCCTAACCCACAGAGACTCAACCTTATCATTCCCAGCCTCAAGTTCCACAACATCAAAACACTCTCTAATAACAGAGAGCCACACCACCACCCCTTCTGTGCTGCCTGTCCCTTCTGACGAGCTGTGCTGCCTGTCCCTTCTGAAGAATCTTATACTGGCTAAATCTGGCTAAATCTTATACTGGCTTCTTATTTACCAATGAAAGTAACTGGAAAGAATATGTTATAGTGAGCAGCCACTGGCTATGTTTCTTCCAGTATGTGAAATACGTCAAGGATGGCTCTCTGGACCTCTCCTCAGGCCTCAGTTCCTTCCGAATCTATCCACCCCTGGGGATCCCCCACAGGCTGCAGTGTGGATGTCTGCTCCACTCTTGTGCTCTCTGTAGGCTGCAGGGAAGTATCTTCTCCACTGTGGTCTCCTCCACAAGCTGCAGGGGAATCCTGCTCCAGTGCTGGATCACCTTCTCCTTCTTCTCTGACCCTTGCATTTGCAAGGCTGTTTTTCACACTTTTTTTTTTCTTTTTTCCTTATTCGTCATTGTATGTTCAGTGTTTTGCCTTTTCATAGAGGTGCTACAAGCTTTGCTGATGGGCTCTGCAGTAAAATGTGTTCTGCTGGAAAATTAAGTGCTATACAAAAATATGAATATTTTAAAAGGTTGGTGGCAGTAAAAATGCTGAAGAATTGGAAAATTCATGAATACTTAATTACAAATTGTGTTCACCTTCTTTCTTTTGAAGATCATGGAGGAATAGTTGGTGTAAAAGAGTTTTGGTTCAAGGAAATGATTTTATTTAGGGTGCTGGTGGGTGTGGCAAATTTTCTTCTGAAAAAAAATGCCACTTCTCTTAGCTGGGTCACTGTTCTTTTGTGGTAAATACCATTGTGTATAATGCTACAATGATATCACTAATGAAAAAATGCTACAAGATATCACTAGTGACAAAATCTGGAACCAGCAACAGTAAATGAAAAGCTGGAGAGATAAAACTAATTTCACTATTTTTTTTTAGAGAAAAAATTAGCATAAATATCTTCTAGTTGGTTTCTTTTATACCTATGCAGAGATCTTCAATTATATTCATGCTTTTTATCCCAGCAGCAGCTGACTTGACATTTACACATACAGCAACAGCATACTTTTCCTGCTGTTACTTTACTGAACAGTTTTACAATCTATGTGAATCAATGACCTTTGCAACTAAATTCAGACCTTCAGCATTCCTCATAAAAATAATAAAATGTTCTCAGAAGAACAGAATACTTTGCTGCCTACTGTCCAAGCCTACAGAATATAGGATAATGCTGTTAGCATCACAATAATTTAAGTTCAGACCATACAGTCTAACAGAGAAAAATTAAAATAGGAGACAGATGTTACACAAGAATATATCTGAGGGAAAAAAAAAAAAAAAAAAAAGACTAGAATCTAGTAGAATCTTCCAA
Organism: Anser brachyrhynchus; assembly: GCF_964034855.1. NCBI lineage: Eukaryota > Metazoa > Chordata > Aves > Anseriformes > Anatidae > Anser > Anser brachyrhynchus. The sequence continues at coordinate 170,733,988 of NC_137694.1, read as the reverse complement.
GCAGTAGTATGCAGTACCTGCAGGAATATAGAGCTGATGTATCTGTTTTAGAAAGGCTATAACCTAATTGGAGTGGATTTCCTGTGTATGAAAGAACAAGGAGCTCAAAGTAGAGTGTGGGGGACATATACAGATAGTGAGAACTAACTAATTATTTTGAAGATATTTAAGTATTCTGGCAGACTGAGCAGCGATGTTAAATCTGACACTGTCATTGAATTTAAGGGCTATTAAGTCATATCTGCCTCTGTATAAAGTAAAACAAATCTATGAATATTTTTTTGTGTGGTAAAATCATGAATGATTCTATAACTTTTTATAAGATATAAAACTGCCTCAATGAGGAAATAACCAAATCATTAATGCTTTAGAATGGAAAACAGATTCAGCACAATATTCTTCCCCCCCCCCCCCCCCCCCCCCTTTTTTCCCCTAAAAAGTAAAACATAGTATCTAGAATTCTGGATTGGTTTCAACAGATGATACCCAGCATGACGATTTTATTATAGTTTCTTGGTCCTTACAGGCCTCATTATATTTTTGTAAAAGACTTTTTTCTCCACATACACTACATTTTTTTTCCATCTCTTTTCCAAGGAATATCTTTTAAAGGAATATATAACCCCCATAAATAACACATTTCTGTGCTTTGTCAAAGCTTTTTCAGACTATATATATATATATTTATATATATAATATATATATATATTTATATTTATATATATATATATATATTATGGCATTCTTACCCTAGCATCAGAACCACTAAAAGCCTGAAAGAGCCTGTAAAACCTAATGAACTGCCAATTGTTGTATGGTTTAGGTTGCCTACCTGAAATCTCATTTTAATTATAAAACACTGGATTTATATAACAGACCTAGCTCAACTGCTTCAGTATATTCACTTTCATTTTAGATAACTGAACTAAAAGAAAGTGTGTTTAATTCAAACTTTAAAAGTACAGATTTGACATCATATGTGACCCTTTCATCTCTTTGAACAGTATTTCAGTGTACGAGTCTCTCAATTGCTTCAAATAGACAGATTCTTTTCTATTCACATAGCACAGTATCTAAAGATCTCCTGTCTGCTTCCATAACTTCCTCTAATGGGAGGTTAAGGGAAATACATTTTGAATGTTACCTTTTATAGTCTAGTTCTACCTATCACAGAACCAATTCTACACAGAACCACTCTACCAGAACCAATTTCAGCTTGAAAGAAACAAAAGTACATATTAAAGTAGATGAAATCATGCATAAAAGAGAAAATCTAAAAAGATATATTTGAGCAATATAATTCTAGGGAATTCCATATAGTTAAGAAAAGTAGGAAAAAACATATTTTTGAAGGAACTTTGAAATCACCACTTTGCATCCTTTTTTTTGTTTTGTTTTTTGTTTTGTTTAAACCTCTGACACTTCTCTGGTCCCTTCTTAAGATAGTTCAGCTCACTAAACCAGTGGGAAACATAATTTAAAAAATGAATAGAACTAGCTATTGGGAAGAGGTTACCATTCCACCCAGCTGCAGTAAAATGTTAAATCAGCCTACTGCATTGTGGAAGAGTGCCTGTCATAGATGAAAGTCAGCCCATAGCAATATGTTTTTTTGAACTTTCTCATTTCTACTGAATAAGTAAGTGGCTAAGATGGTTTACAAACAAACAAAACCCAGATTTCTACCATGCTCCCCAAAACATCAGAATAGAGTCATGTTTACCAGGTTTACTTCCGCTTTATCATGAATTATCATTATTTGGAATCGTCTAGCTGTTTCTATGCCATGTATGTATGGAAAATAATAGGGAATAATGAGCATTTTACTGCTACCACTGTGTTTTGGGCTATTGTGTTTTAGGACAGTAAGGATTTAGGATAGTAAGCAAAACAGTGGTGAGTTCTATTCTTGGCTTTATTCATTTTGGATTAATTGCCTCATATTTCAGTTTATCCGTCCAGTAAAACAGCAATAATGATTCTTACCTACCTGTGCAAGGGATATTTAATTAATGTAAATTTAATTAATTCTCAAAATGAAAACTGTAATTATTTATCAGGAGTACTAGAGGGTATTAGGATGCCACAAGTTAACTACAGTAAACTGTTCTCCCTCCTCTTGTCCACCTTGGCTATAGAATTTTAATTAGCAGTTCCAAAATTTTTTCTAAGTGGTCTGCTCTAGGGAGATATGGTGGTGTACTGAGTTTACATGGCAAGGATTTGGTAGCAGGGGGCCATAGGGGTGGCCTCTGTGAGAAGGATCTAGAAGTTGCCCCATGTTTGGTAAGGGCCCCACTGCTGACCAGAGCTGAGCCAGTAAGTGATGTTTTTTGTGCCTCTGTGAGAGCATATTTAAGACAGGGAAAAAAAACGCTGCGCCACACACAGCATCTGGGAGAGTGAGAGGAGTGAGGAACAGCCTTCAGGCGCCAAGGTCAGTGAAGAAGGAGGGGGAGAGGTGCTCCAGGTGCCGGAGCAGAAGTCCCCTGCAGACTGTGGTGAGGACCATGGTGAAGCAGGCTGTCCCCCTGCAGCCCATGGAGTACCACGGTGGAGCAGGGTTCCACCCTGCAGCCTGTGGAGGAGACCATGGTGGAGCAGGTGGACCTGCACCGACGGAGGCTGCGGCCTGTGGAAGACCCCTGCCGGAGCAGATTCCGGGCCGGACCTGTAGCCCGTGGTGAGGAGACCATGCAGGAGCAGGTGACCTGGCAGGAGCTGCTGCCCGTGGGGGATCCAGGTTGGAGCAGTTTGCTCCTGAGGGATGGACCCCGTGGTACGGACCCATATCTGGAGCAGTTCTTGAAGGGCTGCTGCCTGTGGGCAGCCCATGCCGGATCAGTTCAGCAAGGACTGCATCCCGTGGGAGGGACCCCACAGCACAGGGGACGAGAGTGACCAAGAAGGAGTGGCGGAGAAGAAGCGCTATAGAATGACCATAACCCCCATTCCCCTGTTCCCCTGCGCCGCTCGGGGGGAGGAGGTGGAAGAGGGTGGATGGGGGGGAAGGTGCTTTTGGTTCTTTCCTTTGTTTCTCGCTTCTCTAGCTTGTTAGGTAATAAATCTTACTATTTCCCTACGCTGAGTCTGTTTTGCCTGTCACAATAATTACTGTGCGATCTCCTTGTCCTTATGTCAACCCTTGAGCCCTTTTCATCATATTTTCTCCCCGTTCCTCTTTGAGGAGGGGGAGTGAGAGAGCGGTTGTGGTGGAGCTCGGCTGCCCACCCAAGAAAAACCACCACAGGTGGTGGGGGTGGTATGATTTATGTCATTGCAAAATGTCTTTCTCTTTGAAAAGAGCATGTGTTTTATCTATTAAGCTTTGCAAGTATTTGTGTGGTCACACACATAAATGTCCACTGCCTTAGATGGGAATAGAAGAAAATACTTTTATAAATAAACATGATGTTATTTAAGATAGCATATTTACATGATTAGTTTTCCTGATTTCTTCAAATGAATCAATGTTCTAAGTTAACGATTACAATTGGTACTGTTTTGACAGTTCTTATTTTTTTATTTATGTTTTTGTATTAGTCTGTGAATGGCACTGGGATTAATTCACGCACAAAAAAAATAAAAATAAAAAAAATCAGATAAAGATTCCTTAAAGATTCCTTAAACCGGAAGCAGAAATGTTTAAATTCTCCAGCATCCTATTCAGTACACATTTTTTATTTGAAAATTACTGCACAACTTTTCTCCCACTAGGTCCATTAGTCAGCCAACATAAAGTGATGTATCTCAGTTTATGCTAATAGGACTACATTAATATGCCCAACATAATACTGATACACAAAGATCCTCAGTATGCAGCTATATCTTACAGTCATTGCACACAGTTGGACATTCTCAGTAATGACTGGGGTTCATTGGAGGAGTAAAATTTGTGATTTAGGTCCAGTTTTCACAAGGTTTTTCAACTGCCTACACGCTCTAGTACTCTGCTGGTACCCTGCAGCACCCTTGGTGTATCCTGTTGGACTCTAAATTTCAGATGTCTAATACAACACTGGCATCTTAGAAGAATTGCAGAGGTTTAATGGGGCCTTAAAAAAAACAGAAGAAATCCCATCTGTATATGTTTATGCAAACAATTTAATTAGCACTCATTGAAAGAGATCTTTAAACCTATCAACCTTTCTCTGCAGCCTATATGTGAAAGCAATGCATTAGAAGTACTGTTCCACTGAACATCTAAAATGTAAGGGAGTTTAAGTATACTGAAACAGGATTGGGAAGTTGCAAGCAGTCAAATAAAGATTTTCAGAAATATCTGGCTTTTAAGTTCTACAGATATTGATATGCTTTTTATGTCCAGATGCTCTTATAAACATAGTATGAACAATCTAACATTTTCAACCTGTAACAGAAGAAAATTTTTAATTGGTGAGGTCGAAGTGTTTGATTGGAAATGCTGATGGAGAATATCACATATAGAATCCTGCATAACTTGAAGGTTTGTTCTTCAAATGTTTGCTGTTTTTCCAGTTCATTTACACAATTTATTTTATTGAGTAATAAACACCCAGATTATCTAAAAATGTTTAATATTATACTTTCAACTTTAAAAAATACTGTTTGTTGTTGTTGTTGTTTTTTCCCTGGAATTGTTTCAAACAATATGTAACTGAATCATTATTTCCTCATTATCATATGAAAATATTTTAAATACTGTATTTTAGTTTTAAATGGTATGGTAATGTTCAGAAGTTCAAGCTTGTATTGTTTCATGAATTATTTACATGATTCCCATGCTGTTATGACTTTACCTAACCACTCCCTTCAGCTGCACATTTTTGTAGTAAGGTCTCACGGTCTCTGAGAAGTTTTACTGTGAAGGAGAAATAATGTGCAAAATATAGCTAAGACACGTCACATCAGAAAATAATAGCATGCATAGATGAACCAAAATAAATAAATTTCATAAAGCAATTTTAAATATCAGAAGGCCATAAACTAGACTTTTTCCATCTTTGTAACAGCAACTCAATTTTCATGACTGTATAGATGCACAAATGTAAAGTCCAAGTAAAGAGCAGAAGATATATTAGACTGTGTTACGGTGTTTCACAAGATTACTTTGGGGAGTGCAATAAGCAGGACTGCATGTTAGAACAGAACCCATCTACCGCTGCTAGAGTAGGGGTAGAAAATTTGTGCCACTGGCTTGATTTTCTGGAGATGTTTGAGTCTGAGCATTTTTGGAAGTCTGCAGGCCCGAATCAGTTTGTCCTTTTTTTTTTTTTTTTAGGTATGACCTCATCTGGTGTTGTGTAGTATATTGTATATTTTTATAAACTGCCACACTTCAAGCATTTGAAGATACTATTAGATTTATTTATTTATTTATTTATGGTGGAATAATGCAAATGATAATTAACAATTTTAAGCTATATCAGTTATCAGTAGTGGTGTCTTTCAGGGGTCTGTCTTGGAACTGTTACTGTTTAATATCTTTATCAATGACACAGACATTGGGATCAAGTACACCCTCAGTAAGTTTGCAGATGACACCAGGCTGAGTGGTGCAGTTGATACACAAGAAGGAAGGGATGCCTGGACCTGGACAAGCCTGAGAAGGGGGCCTATGTGAACTGAGTCCTGCAGAGAGAGACTTTGGGGTTCTGGTGGACAGAAAGCTTGACATGAGCTAGCAGCGCACACTTTTACTATGATGAAATAATTTATTTTCTGCTTTCAGCACTATGTAAACATACAAATTCAATACTCTACTATGCTACAGATTTATTTCGAATGTTAAGGGTAATTTGCATTAATGCTGATATTATGTGTACTATAAATTACTTGCTTGGTTTCTAATGGTGTTTATAGTGCTTTGTGCATTATTATGATGAAAATTGAATATACCATAATTTGTCTATTATTATCATTCTGCATGGAAAAAAAATAAAAATTAACCAATAAATAAAATGCATGTTTGTATTTAACATTTTTCTTGAATGTATTCCCCACCACTGAAAGCTGCATCTTAGAAGCTGTATCAAGCTGGAAAGCTAGACAGATGGCAGAATACAGAACCTGCCATCAGGCAGAGAACAACATACAAAGGAAGAAATTCTTCATGGATTCTGCATCAGTAAAAAGTCATCATTAATTAAACTTGCAAAATAAAACAATGTGAAAGTTCTTAAATGAATAAAAGTCTACAATAAACAAGAAAGTAAGATGTTGAGTGTGCTAGAAGGCATTATTTTGATTAACATAATTTCCAGCATTAGAAAAATACTATTTTTTTACTGTAAAATTTTATTTTAAATCTTTTTAAAGGCCACAACAATTTGCAAAAAATACCTTTCTATTCTACCTAGAATATCCACTGTCTGTCTTTGTCAGTGATATTGTAAACCCTGACATTTTTGAAAACCATGATAATTTAAAGGTTAATTGTATTCATAAATACTTCACATGTGCTAATTTATTATGCTGTTAAACCAGAACACCCTTAAAGGAAAATGTCTCTGTTGCACTCTCTTGTTTCAAGTACAGGTACTTGACACTTATTCTAATACAATATTCTATTGTGTTCTAATACAATATTCTAATCTAATACTCTAATTCTAATAAGTTCTAACTTATTCTTACACTTATTCTGATGCTTAGTTATGCTGTTATGCTTAGTTATGCATGACTGGGTACTGTGAGAATCAGCATCTCATGTTTTCAGTTGTAAGTATCCTTCACCATATTTTTCAAGAATACCAGAAAATGTTTTGAAGCATCATATGAACAAACCAAAAAGTTGGAATGGTTGTTACTACTTTATTCAAAATTATAAATCTTATAAAAGTGGGGCCAGTAACATCTGTAGGACTGCTGCTGTTGTTTCCAAAAAAAGTGTATAGTTCTCCCTGATCCTGTTTCTCTCTGTCTCTCTGATTATTTCATATAACCATGGTGATTCAAGAAAATTTGAAAGACAGAAATTTATTCTCAGGATTTTCTCAGATTTCAAAACTTTTTTTTTTTTTTTTTTTTTGCCTTTTATGTTCTTGTCAGACAAAGTAATACTTAATATGTAAAAAAATGGGGATTTTTAAACTAAAATTTCTTCTTCCATTAAAAACAGAGCAATTTTCTGCTTTTTTAAATTTCCTGGCTTATACTATGTTTGAGTGGAATGTTTCAGCTGAGACTTTATCTGTACAAGATAAAAAGAAAAAATATAGATCAGAAGTTCAGTATCTAGTCTTGCTTAGGAGATTATCTAGTTTTGTCCAGGAGATTGGTGATTTGAAGGTTCTTGACAAAGTACTCCAAATATACGGCCTTAAATCTGTACATGATGCACAGAACAGTTTCCTCTATTATACAGACTTCTAAGGATCCTTTTGCTTGTTTACAGGAATTGCCAACTAGAGCTCATAAAGCGTCATATCACTGCAAAGCCGGAAGCTGTTTAGACAGGTTTTGCCTGAAGAACTCTATGCTGTTTCTGTATCCAGTGCTGTTTAGCAAAGAATGCAAAGAACAAATAAAGTATTTATATAAGCAGTTTTATGTTTTTTTCTTTACTGAATCTGTTCCTGCTTTGTTTCAGTGCCAGAACATTGAGTCCATCATATAAAATATGAACAACATTCCCTACCCTACAACCTTAAAATCTTCTATAGATAAAAATTATCTCTTTTTTACCTTGATCTTCTCTAAAAGTTTTAGACCTAGTTCTTGGTACAATTACGTGCAACATTGGCTTCTAGACTAGATAGCTGCAGTGTAGCATGGGCTTCCACATTAGAAACTACAGCTGCTGCATCATGTTGCTTCCTTGCACTAGGAAATAAACAAAACAAAACAAAACAAAAACCACTAATGTCATACCTTTTGTGCTTCTGATTGTGATTCAGTAAATTGACTGTGATCTGTATGATTTGTTTGGTGTGGCTGTCATGGAACAGTGTGCTATCATGACCTTTGAGACCCAATGAAGTACCCAGGATAGCAGTTTAGACATTTATATTCCTGAACCATATCAAGCATTCTCAGTGAAAAACTGCCTCCTCTTTCCCTGATGTAACCAGTGACCGACAACGCGATATTATATCTCAGGTGCATCCCTCCAAAAAGGAGGTGTATCTCTCTAAAAAGGAAAGAAGTAGAGTTGAAGAACTGAACGGTTCTTCTCCGAGAAATCATTTGTCAGGAAAGTCAAAATTATTCAAGGCTTTGAAGCGCTTTTCTCTTCCTAGGTAGCCTGCAAATTTGCAATGGAATATTTGCCATCCATTGGGTTTGCAATAATATGTCAGGTATGATTTGTTCTCAAGCATAAGACCATTAGAAAGTCGAACCTCAAAAAAACAAGCAAACAAAAAAAAATCTCTTATTGTCTGCAGAAACAGGACTTGAATTAGAAAGGAGGAAAGGCTGTTTAGGGTCAAAGGAAGAATTGATTCATGAATTGCTGTTGAAATCAATGGCAAGATTCCCATCAGCCTGTGACGTGCAGAATTAGATCCTCAGTACTTAAAGCTTTCTCCCACACCTCAGCCTCAAAGAAAACCTGTGGGAAAGCAGATAGTGTCAATTTCTATGAAGACCAATAATAAGACTGGTGCAGAGGTGAAGTTTTTGTTGCACGGAGATAGCAAAATATATTATTTTCCAATATGATTATTATAATTATTTTGTAAATGCAAAATGTGAGTTGTATTAAGCAATTCAAAAAATCTGTAAGTCAGGCATGTACAAAAATATTGTGGCATAATATTCTAATGCTGACATGTTACTGCTGGTGTTGAGAATCACCATGCCAACTCTTGAACAGGCTGTATTTTAGTTGTGTTCAAATTTGGTAATCATAAAATTTCTTTTACTGGCCGTGATTTAGAAAGCAAGAAAGACACCTAGCCTTTAGGCACTATCATGACTCCCAGAGAAAAATGCATGAGATGATAATGTGATCTGTACTCTGAGAAGAGAGTTGAAACACTTATTTTTATATATATATTTTTTTATTTTTATATATTTTTATTATATTTTTATATAGGGGATGGGGAGCAGGACGTGGCCTTCGCTATCCATGAGGAAATGGTTGGCGACCTGCTACGCAGCTTGGATGTGCGCAAGTCGATGGGGCCGGATGGGATGCACCCGAGGGTACTGAAAGAACTGGCGGAGGAGCTGGCCGAGCCGCTTTCCATCATTTATCGGCAGTCCTGGCTATCGGGGGAGGTCCCAGTTGACTGGCGGCTAGCCAATGTGACGCCCATCTATAAGAAGGGCCGCAGGGCAGACCCGGGGAACTATAGGCCTGTCAGTTTGACCTCAGTGCCAGGAAAGCTCACGGAGCAGATTATCTTGAGGGTCATCACGCGGCACTTGCAGGGCAAGCAGGCGATCAGGCCCAGTCAGCATGGGTTTGTGAAAGGCAGGTCCTGCTTGACGAACCTGATCTCCTTCTATGACCAAGTGACGCGCTTGGTGGATGAGGGAAAGGCTGTGGATGTGGTTTACCTTGATCTCAGTAAGGCTTTTGACACAGTTCCCCACAACATTCTCCTCAAGAAACTGGCTGCTCGGGGCTTGGACTGGCGTACGCTTCGCTGGGTTAGAAACTGGCTGGATAGCCGGGCCCAAAGATTTGTGGTGAATGGAGTCAAATCTGGTTGGAGGCTGGTCACTAGTGGTGTCCCCCAGGGCTCGGTACTGGGGCCGGTCCTCTTTAATATCTTTATCGATGATCTGGATGAGGGCGTCCAGTGCACCCTCAGTAAGTTTGCAGATGACACCAAGCTAAGTGTGTGTGTCGATCTGCTCGAGGGCAGGAAGGCTCTGCAGGAGGATCTGGATAGGCTGGAGCGATGGGCTGAGGCCAACTGTATGAAGTTCAACAAGGCCAAGTGCCGGGTCCTGCACCTGGGGCGCAACAACCCCAAGCAGAGCTACAGGCTGGGAGATGAGTGGTTGGAAAGCTGCCTGGCCGAGAGGGACCTGGGAGTATTGGTTGATAGTCGGCTGAATATGAGCCAGCAGTGTGCCCAGGTGGCCAAGAAGGCCAACAGCATCCTGGCTTGCATAAGAAGCAGTGTGGCCAGCAGGGCTAGGGAAGTGATTGTGCCCCTGTACTCGGCTCTGGTGAGGCCGCACCTCGAGCACTGTGTTCAGTTTTGGGCCCCTCGCTACAGGAAGGACATGGACGTGCTCGAGCGAGTCCAGAGAAGGGCGACCAAGCTGGTGAGGGGTCTGGAGAACAAGTCTTACGAGGAGCGGCTGAGGGAGCTGGGCTTGTTCAGCCTGGAGAAGAGGAGGCTCAGGGGCGACCTTATCGCTCTCTACAGTTACCTTAAAGGAGGCTGTAAAGAGGTGGGGGTTGGTCTGTTCTCCTACGTGCCTGGTGACAGGACAAGGGGGAATGGGCGAAAGTTGCGACAGGGGAGGTTTAGGTTGTATGTTAGGAAGTACTTCTTTACCGAAAGGGTTGTTAGGCATTGGAACGGGCTGCTCAGGGAGGTGGTGGAGTCACCATCCCTGGAGGTCTTTAAAAGACGTTTAGATGTAGAGCTTAGCGATATGGTTTAGTGGAGTACTTAGTGTTAGGTCGGAGGTTGGACTCGATGATCTTGAGGTCTCTTCCAACCTAGAAATCTGTGATACTGTGATACTGTGATTTCTTATCTCAGTCCCTCTCCTGATGTAGAAAGTGCCCAGAAGGTTGTGAAGGGCAGACTTTAACCTCTTTGCTCTTACTAGTAAAATGGAGACAGAACTTGACTCCTTTTGCAATATACTCTTCTTTTGCCACTATTAACCAGACAACATCTCAGGGAAAATTTGCAGTGGCAGAAAACAAGCATGTCTTGGAGAGCCTTCTGAAACTGTTCAGAAGCTCTTCCTATTCACTGCTACCAAATACCATTGTCTAACTGTCAGAAATGTTTGGGGCCACGTTAAAAAATTAAAGTAGTTCTAAACAATATACTGATGCTGAAATACTGAACAAATACAAATATTCACACAGTTACCACAGAAGAAAATCATTACATTGGTAAATATATATATATATGTGATATATAATCATATAAAGCACTATACAAAACCAGTCAAAATATAACTTTTTTTTTTTCCCAAGAGAATGAAAATCCCACATACATATACTTTTAAAGTCAAATGGAGTAACATTATTTTTTTAAGCTAGTTTGTGAAAGACAAGATGAAATAATAATACTTTCTATATAACTGATGCATAATAATTCAGGTTTCCAGCTTAGCTGGAATACTAGATTGATTATTAAAAACAGAATTTGTTGGCCTGTGGAAATGTAGTCAAATAATAATTCTGTCAAAAATACCTATTCTTACAAGGCATTACCACTGTTTTGTTAGTAACAAAAGGGTTTTGGGCATGCATTTAACCTCAGGAAACTTGAGAAAGCAGAGGAATGTGACTGTCTGTGTGTTCTGTTCTTACAAAGCTTTTGCTGCACCAAGTTGTTCTGCTTGTTAATCTTGAGAGATAATCTAAAAACCTGTCAAAATGAAAAGATTGTAATATAAACTACTGTAAATACTTCATAGCAGATTCAGTTCCAGCCAATTTTAACTAGCAAGTACTTGGACACATAACTGAGTTGCATATTCTAATGCATAATAAAAGGAAAATCTGGATGGAGGAGCAAATGCACATAAACATCAGGTAATGAACATTTCTGAGGCTAGCTGCAGTGCTTTCTTTTTACAAGCAACTATGTCCAATAATGCCATCTAAGAGCCTATACAACTGCATTTTGAAATGAGTTGAATTTATTGCCCTCTTTACCTCCTATAGGAAGGAACTGTTCCCGAACCTCAAATTAATAATTTTGAAGAAAGGAAGGATCCTATTGACCAACCGCTGTTTTCTAAGAATCCACAATCTAATTTAATTTGAGATTTTCATATATTTTGGACTAATCTGTGAAATGGAATGGCAAAAGCCTTCAAGATGTCTCAAGCCTTCTTTTTCTCCTAGGAATATCTGCCTTGGAGCCCCGTTAAAGTTGTCTTTTTCCCTCAAAATGGAGTATTTAAAAATAGTGTCTTTTCATTGAACTGAGTATTCAAAATATAGTTTACAAATATAGATTAAAAACAATACTATTCCTAGTAGTCTTTCTTTTTTACATTGCAGTGCTAATGTAGGCAGTGAACAGACTGCAGTTCTTTCTAGTGTAACATGAACAAATGCCATTGCTTATGTTCTAATCATTCACTTCACTAAAGTAATTTACAGTAAAAACAATGTTGCAAGACATCACTACTAATATCATATGGCCAAGTGTGGACATGATTTATTGAGTTGAGTTTGTGTCACAGATGATGATACCTGGGAAACAGCAAATTGAATTTGTTCTTCAGCTCTCAGGCTGAAGATATGTGGCTATAAGTTAATAAAAGGATAACCAGAATGATAAGTCTCAGACAAACTGAACCAGTGAACAAGAAACTTAGTTATCCTACTGGACATGTGGCAATCATGGATAGACACTGGCTAGATTTAGAAAAAATATATAAAGGAATTATCACAGTTTAAAAAATCATACAACCATGACCATTTTTCTAATAGAATGTATCCTGTTTATTGATTGAAATACAGCAAAGACATATAAGTCATATGACTAATTTAATTTTGATCAAACTTTTATTTTCTAAAGTAGTGTTGACAGACTGTGAACCCACTAACATATCGTTCAGTAGATGAGGGTATGTGATTCGCTACAATTTCCTGAGAAATTTGGCTTGGGAAAAATGGTATTTTCCCCAGTATCTGTGAAAATTTGGCAGCTTTTTGAACAATCCTTTTGAAACAGTGTGATTCAGTCTGATGAGCTAGGGCAAAGGGTGAATCATTATAAGCAAGATGTCTGGCCAAGGAACTTTGGTTAAATGGATTTTGATCTACAAGACATTTTGAAGATTTTATTCAACATTGATTGTAGAACACAGCCTCTAAATGAACCTAAACAGTTTATCAGGCTTTGGATCATACAAAAAAGATATTTACTGGGATCTCAATTGGATAATATGTTCCTTATTTTCTCCCTCACCTACTTCATGATGATCATCTGCTTCACATGGGCTATGCTCAAAATCCACAGGATCACTTTAACATAATCTTGAGTCCTCATACAGTAGGAATGATACATATAACTCATATTTGGATTTCCCAGCTTTGATAACCTGTTCCTTGTGCACAAATCTAATGAGAAGATGTTACCGCTGTAACTTTTCACTGTATTGTGAATGTTTTCTCTTTAAAATCCTGTGCTACTGTGTTATAAAAAATATACTTTACTCTGAAACAAAAACTTGGCTCTAAGAGTTAAGTCTGAGCAATTTGTGTGGAGCACAGACACTGGCAACTTTGAAACTCATTGGGAAAAAGGAAGTTTTAATGTGTTTATAATTTAATTGTTTTTAAGTTTCAAATCAAAGCACTTTTAAATGCACTTTGCAAAATATACCAAACTCAAATGTAGGCCAACATATTTCAGTCATCCCTAAGCTATTAATATAAAATGTGTTTTAAGCCAAAATAAGTGTGAAACTTTCTTCAAATTTTGTGTTCCTAAAATTATTATTTCTGACATAAAATCAAAAGGGGTTTTACTTTGACAGGAGCTCATTATTACTGCACAATACTCTTTTTAGTGACGATAATGAAGAAAGACTTCTGCAGACAATTTACAAATTGTTGATTATAGGAGAAATACTTGTAGAACTACAGAGACATAGAAAAAATACCATCTAATCAAAGCTACTTTATGTAATGGTCATAAAATAAAAGAAATAAAAGAGATTATATCTTCCTTTGTCCTTCCCTTTCCCTTTCCCTCTCCCTTTCCCTTTCCCTTCCCCTTCCCCTTCCCCTTCCCCTTCCCCTTCCCCTTCCCCTTCCCCTTCCCCTTCCCCTTCCCCTTCCCCTTCCCCTTCCCCTTCCCCTTCCCCTTCCCCTTCCCCTTCCCCTTCCCCTTCCCCTTCCCCTTCCCCTTCCCCTTCCCCTTCCCCTTCCCCTTCCCCTTCCCCTTCCCCTTCCCCTTCCCCTCCCCTTCCCCTTCCCCTTCCCCTTCCCCTTCCCTTCCCTTCCCTTCCCTTCCCTTCCCTTCCCTTCCCTTCCCTTCCCTTCCCTTCCCTTCCCTTCCCTTCCCTTCCCTTCCCTTCCCTTCCCTTCCCTTCCCTTCCCTTCCCTTCCCTTCCCTTCCCTTCCCTTCCCTTCCCTTCCCTTCCCTTCCCTTCCCTTCCCTTCCCTTCCCTTCCCTTCCCTTCCCTTCCCTTCCCTTCCCTTCCCTTCCCTTCCCTTCCCTTCCCTTCCCTTCCCTTCCCTTCCCTTCCCTTCCCTTTCTTCTTTTTTTTTCTTCTCTTTTCTCTTTCTTTTCTCTTTTTTTTTTTCCCCTTTTTCTTTCTCCCACTTAATCAGTGATGCTACAATGGGAGAATCCTTATCAGTTTGCTGATAACAGAAAGAGAAAGTATACAGGAGATAATTCAGGTCTACTTCATTCTCTTTCAGTGTACTGTTCACAGATGAGATTGTAACTTTAAGTCTTTGATGTTAATTCTCCACTTTTTTTTTTTTCTTTCCTTCAGAAAGAAGGTCATTCCACTATTATAAAGTAAATAAGATTTAAATTACAGGTAATGTACACTGATCATAGCGGGCATCCTAAAAAATACCTATTTCTTTGTATTGATTATAAATAAATCCTCATGTCAATACATCAAAGATAGACACCCAGAGTGTCTATGTCTGAAATCAGATGAGAAACTAAAAGTTTTTCACTAATTGCTATGGCTTTGGACTAAGTTATTTCTGCTTCAGAGCAGAAATTCCTTAGTGTATCTTATAATATCCTTTTCTACTGTCCTAATCATAATTTGAATATATATTTTAAAATCTTGTTCTTATAGCTTGCCCAATATTTTAGACTATGATAGTTTAAAACTTAAAAATTCTTTCTTTCCATTACCCTTTTCTGTTTACCAGGCTTATATAAGATTCATTTATTAACTGTAAATTTTATCATCTGTTCTTTGAATTAAATCATGTATACATATTTGAAAAGCTATTTTCTTGTTATTATCAGTTAGTTTGTATTATATATGAAATAGCAAGGATCATCAAGATTGCTTACTGAAATGTACTAAAAATAATCGATGAAATATGATGTTTGCTAATGATATGACAGTGTACTTTATTAGAAATTCTACAAATTAATTGAGATCTGAATATATGTGATGAACGGTACATAAATAAATGCAATTCCTTTGATGTCAGTTGTAATATCATACATTGTTTTAAAGGAGATCATCCTTTGTTTCAAATAAAATGATCCCTAAAAGACATTTGTCTTATGTTAAGTCCTTCAATAGTGGACATTAATTTGATAATGTAAAGTGATACTGTAAAGCTGGGACTGTTTGGAATAGAGAAGAGAAAGCTCAGGTGGATTCTCAGCAATGTCTATGAAATTCAGGTGGATTCACACCAATGGCTGTAAATACCTGAATGAAGGGTGCAAAGAGGATGGAGCCAGGCTCTTTTCAGTGGTGCCCAGTGCCAGTACACAAGGCAATGGGCAAAAAATGGAACAAAAGAGGTTTCTTCTGAACATCAGGAAATTCTTCTTTACTGTGTGGATATCTGAGCAATGGAACAGGTTTCCCAGAGAGGTGTGGAGTCTCCCTCCTTTAAGATCTTCAAAAGCCATCTAGACATGGTCCTGGGCAACCTGCTCTCTGTTGCCCTACATGAGCAACTTGAGGAGGTTGGACCAGATGACCTCCAGAAGTGGCTTCCACCCTCAGCCATTCTGTGATATACAAATCCTGTTGGTTAAGAAAAAATAACATAACCTAGATGTAATCATGAGACAAAGGTCAAGTTCACAGAGATGATGGTGATCAAGGAATGAAAGAGCGAGCTGTCACTGGTCAGAATGGAAACTGTTCTGTGTTCTGTGCATAACACAGGAAAAGTTTTCTCTTCTTGATTTCTATTCATATTCTGCAGTAGTTCTATGAGCAGAACATTTATTGATATCAGTGGGAGTCTTATATACATGGCAGATGCAGAATATACCATTAAGAACTGCAGTGCAGATTGGAGAACAGAATTTTATCCTTTATTCCAGCATTTCTTAGCCTTTAAGAGTCTTTCAAGTAATATTTTCTACTCTGTGTCCTGATTTCTTTCATTGTCTAAATTTTAGCAGTGCATTCCATTTAGTCTTTTCTCCTCACTGAACTTCTTTCTGTCCTCCGGCAGATCTGTAATTGAAGACTGATACACAATAGCAAATACCTTTGCTCTCACTCTGAAAAAATAATAATCTGAAACTCTTCTGTGTCAATGATTCTCATAAATCTCATGCTTAAATTTATTTTTGCAGTTATATATATTAATTACAGGTGCACTTGCTTGTTATTATTTCTGGCTATGATGTAGCCTTCGTAGTTATTGCTACTCAAATCAAAACAAAACAAAACCACCAACAACAACAAATAAGCATGGCTTCTATTCCAATGACATGTTTAAAGGCATTGTGATGGCACAGAAAACTGTTGAGTTATCCTGTGCGTACTAGGATGTGCAAACTAGAAGTGAAACAACCCCTGCAATATCCTAGTCTACCTGAAGCTAATTTTATATTATCAACTGAAGAAAAGACAAAAAATTATCTCCCTCTTTAAAGGAGATTTTAAGGAATTTTTAAGGATTTGGTTTAATTATCATCTGTAAATTAGAACACCATATGACACTAAATGTTATCTGGTAGTAAAGTTTGAATGAAGAGAGCAGCTATAGAAGCAAAAGAATAAAAGATTTAAATAGGGAGCTCACAGGTAAAAACTCCAGGGAAGGTCAAACTTTTTAGAGTCTTTTGAAGTACAAAGACAACTTGAATAGACATAGTAAATAATGGTGGTTTTGGAAATAGATTTTTTTGTTTGTTTAATTTAAAAGTTTAAAGAATTTGACTTTAAATGCTTTTTGTAATATTGTATAGTTGGAAGCTATTCAATTATATTCACAGCAGCTGAGAAGACTTAACATAGGAAATGTAAAGACTTAAGGAAATTTATGCCTTATAAAGAATGAGGCGTGTGTATTATACTAGTTTTATATTAGAAACCCCCAAAGAAAAAGAGAATTAAGAGCAGGTTTGAGACTAGGTTTAAGACAGGTTTGAGAGTGAGAGGGAAAGTTTTAGAGGGTATTTAGAATCCTAGTAAACAGGGTTGTAATAGGAATCTGACACACAGAACAGAGGAAAGGCTATTAGGACTTGATTTAAACTTAGAAAAAGCAATTTGTGTTTTTCTATGTCACAGAATGATACAAATTCATCCTGGTGCATTTCAAAACTAAAAAATAATAATTTAAAAAATAATAAAAATAATTTATAAAACAGAAATATGTGGAAGAAAAAAAAAAGCATGCATAATTAATTTATCTGTAAGAAATTTGCAAGAGCCAACATGGAAAGAATGAAAGTATCTAAGAAGATATAAAGTTAGTGAAGATCTTTCAAAGAAAATGTCTGAAGGTGTATGATGAGATTACCTTAGACATGAGTAGAATCCTTATTATTTGTAAAATGGCTGCTATTGAAAAAGAAAAAAAAAAAAGATGAAATGTCGAAAGTTATACTAAAGATTTGTAAGAAAAAAGTATTATTTCGAACATAAGTAAAATTCAGATAGTACAGCAAACAAATTACTCTGTCTCAAAATACTACAAGACATTGAAGAATAGAAATATCAAAATACAGTTAGGAAGTTCAGACTTTTTACTATCCATATAACTGCTCAGTAGAAAGTGAAGAAATGCCTAGTCACGGTAAAGTGCTCAGAATATGCAGTTTTATATAAGTACCTAACATGTATTTATATTTCTTAAAAGTATGTATTTACATTGCAAAAAAGAACATCTTAGCCTCAGTGTAGTTTCTGAGGAGAATAAACTGTCTTTTCCTTTGCTTTTCCGCTCCTTGTGTACCTTTGGAAGTAGAAGCAGAATTTGAGTGTAAAATGTTACAGAAAAGAACTTGACTTTCTTCGTTGTTGTTTTGTTGTTGTAGGACAGCCTCTTATTTACTTTTTTCTCTAATAAAATTAAAAATAATATTTACAATGACAAGTCTTATGAAAGATTTTGATTATGTAAAATGAGTTTATGCCTTTTAGTAATAATAAAACAGCCTTATTATGTAACATTACACTTTCAATAAAACTGTAAAACTGTAGACCTTAGATTAAAAAAAAAAATGTGGGAAAGGATTCCTATTGATACTGAAGATTAATGAATTAATAACGCTTTGTTTATGGACAGTTTTGGATGAAAACCTATTGTTTTACAGCCTTTATTAAGCCAACATGGCATAAGACAGCCTCATCTAAACAAATAGCATTAGTATTAGCACCTTGATATATTTGAGGTCACAGGCTTCAGCTGCTGTCCATTATCATATGTCCGTCCCGCTGGCACACTAAGGCAACCAGACATAAGCCAGTCATATCCACAAAACAGTATTTTTACAAACTTAAGCCTACATTATCATTGCTTGCCTCTTAGCAAATCCTATCAGCTTGAGTACACTGACAGCGTCATTAGTTTTTGGTATACTTGTAGCACTACTTCTGGTGATTGCTGAAGACATTTTTGTCAAATATAATATATGTCACTCATTCTTACTTATAGGCAGCATCAATGAACAGCATGGTGGTGCAAAGTAAGCTAAACAAAACAGTATTAATTCATGTAACATTTTTCTTTTCAAATTCCTAACTATGCTCTAATAAATCCACAGAATTCTCACTGAATTTGATAATAACACAAAGTAAAACTGAGCAGATTAAGTCAGGGAAAAGATGTCTGAGGTTACAGAACAAAGCAATAGCAGTTAAAATTATAGCTCAGGAGCTCTAAATTTAAATAAGCAGCCCCCTTGGCCACACTGGAGGTGATATCTCTGTGTTGATTTTATGCAGTACGCAAGAGTTGATGATGTTTTACAAACACGTAAAAAAGACAGGTCCTCTACTTAGAATGACTTCATTTCAAAGGTCAAACACAAGGACAGCAGGCAGCTTCTCAGACGAAAAGTGAGGTGATTGAATAGTAATGTTTTGAATACAAAGCACTGGCTCTGTTATAATAGTAGCTATATCAGAGCAGTGGATGAGGCATAGAAAAGGGTGCAATAGAGTATAAACATGAGAATATTTAGTAATTTCCAAGAACAATGAAAGACAAAGCATATGGTTTTCCATGGTGACCCCAGGATCCATGGCAACGTTGGTAACTCAGTCTATAATTGATGCTGTTCTATACTGCATGGACATAATAATATGGTCATATCTGCTACGTACAAACTTTAAAGGCACAAATCTCAGCTTTCAGTATTGCAGCATGCACATGGATAAGAGCACAAGAACACGCAAAAAAAAAAAAAAAAAAAGCACAACAGATAACAGTAGATCTGATGTGTGTTAGATCAAAGTAGACATGGGCCATAAGGTAAATTCACCCCTTCTGCTGGTTTTGCATATGCTCCTGACCACTTCAACATGTAGAAAATGACCCCACAAAACACTTGATCTTTGTGATTTTCCTGATAACAAAGATCTTGATAACTGATTTCAAGGACTAGAACACATCTATTCTTATCCATTTGTCTTCTGTAAAAAAATAGTAATAACAAGTTTGTTCTGCCTTTGCAGACATTTCTTATGACTTTAATATTAATAAGGTTCATGCTAATAGCAAACTCTATAATTTAAATAAAATTATTTTATTTTATTAAAAATAATTAATTGGATTTTATTTAACTAAAAAAAAAATATTTAAAATTTTCTTTTATTTGAGCAACCTAGTCTAGTGAAAAGTGTCCCTGCCCATAGCAGGGGAGTGGAATCAGATTATCTGTAAATTTCCTTCAAACACAAACAATTCTATTATTAAAATAATAAAAATCAAAAAAATAAAAATCATTAATCTCTACCTCGAATTCTCATTGATCTACACAGACATTGTTATTTGATATTTTCCCAGTAAATGTAGAGCAGAAAGTATAAATGCAGAGTATGGAGTCACCTAGGACACCAGATACAAGACAGAAAATAAATCCCTGGTAGATGCTTTTGGACTCCAGGTGTTCAGGCAAAATTTACAAAGGTTAAGCTGCATAAAGTGATCATAGACTGGCATCTAAAATCACAAATACTTGTTTATTTATTTATTTCACTTGCTTCTGATGCTAATTTGCTTATTATTCTATTTGACATTTTGATCATATTTCTAATATAATTTTCTTTAATTAATTAAATGTTCTCCTGCTGCTTCTTCTTCTTCACTATTTGAACTGAAGTCCTCCTCTGCACAGCCATGAATCAGATATACTTAAATTTGGAATTAAGAAAAAAAAGTAGTTCATTCAGAATATGTCAAAAAACAAGGAGATTTTTCGCCCCTTGGATCAGTTCTAAAATGTATTCATTCATTATGCATACTATAAATACAAAAGTAGAATCCAGCAGTAGTAAGGACAGAATTAAATTGCAGGGTGCCATGTATGGTTCCTTTTATAGCTGCATTCATATTGATTACATGTAACTTTTATAGCACGTGTCTTCTAACTGTATAGGTGAAGATGGCAATTAGGTGTCTGGGTAGAGCTGAAACTAAGAAGGAGCCAAGCAAGTTGCTCTTCCAGTCCTTACGACCATGAAAAAGCTTAGTGTACAAAAGGCAAGACTAGAAATTTAAGCAGTGAGTTTGCTTGAAAATGTACAACCACTGATGAAGGATCACACCATTAGAGCAAAGAATCAAAGTAAGTGACGCAATATTGTGAAACAAATTATACATGGTGGGGAGTAGGAAAATTAAAAGGAAAATGAGTAAAAAAATTAATTGTGGAGAGGGCATGTCCTGGTTCCAGTTAGGACAGAGTTAATTTTTCCTCATAGTAGCTGGTAGGGTGCTATGTTTTGGATTAGGATGAGAAGAGCGCTGATAACATGCTGATGTATTAATTGTTGCAGAGCAGTGTTTACACCAGGCCAAGGACTTTTCAGCTTCTCGCTCTGTCCTGCCAGCGAGCAGGCTAGGGGTGCAGCAGGAGCTGGGAGGGGACAGACTTGGGACAGCTGACCCAAACTGGCCAAAGGGGTATTCCATACCATCTGACGTCATGCTAAACAATATATAGGGGTGGCTAGCCGGGGTGGGGGGGGCCGGCTGCTCGGGGATAGGCTGGGCATCGGTCAGCGGGTGGTGAGCAATTGCATTGTGCATCACTTGTTTCTTACACATTATTATTATTAATACTATTATCATTATCACTATTATTATTATTATTGTTATTATTATATTCCTGTCTTAATAAACTGTCTTTATCTTAACTCACCGGCTTCACTTTCCCGTTTCTCTCCCCCATCCCAGAGAGGGAGGGGGGAGGGTGAGCGAACGGCTGTGTGGTGTTTAGCTGCCGGCCGGGTTAAACCACAACAGGGCAGAACATGGAAGTTGTGTAATAAGTCACTATCTTCTCATATGTGATTGCGCTCTCTTCTCATATGTGATTTGTTTAGCTCCGGTAGGCAGCTAAGAACTGCAAAGACATTCATTCTCCCCAGGTGGAATGGAGGAGAGAATCAGAAAGGTAAAAGTGTGAGAAATCATGGGTTGAGATAAAGGCAGTTTACTAGGTAAAGCAAAAGCCACGCATGCAAGCAAAGCAAAGCAAAGAAAAGCAAAGCGAAAAGCAAAGCAAAGCAAAGCTAAGCAAAGCAAGGAATTAATTCGCTACTTCCAATTAGCAGTCAGGTGTTCAGCCACTTCCAGGAAAGCGGGGCTCATCACACACAACGGTTTATTGGGAAGGCAAATGCTGTCACTCCAAACATCCTCCCCCTTCCTCCTTCTTTACCCCCTAGGTTTTATTGTTCAGCACGACATCATAAGGTATGGAATATCTCTTTGGTCAGCCTGGGTCTGTCCTCTCCCAGCTTCTTGTGCACCCCCAACCTCCTCGCTGGTAGGCCATCATAAGAAACAGAAAAGTCCTTGTCTCTGTGTAAGCACTGCTCTGCAAGAACTAAAAACATTGGTGTGTTATTCCCACTATTTTCGTCAAAAATCCAAAATACAATATTGTGTGAGACTCTGTGATGAAAACTAATTCTGCCACAGCCAAAACCACGACAGTGACAAAAACAAACAAAAACACTGAAAAATGAATAAAGAAGCTTACCTGAAAATGAAACTGAAGCCTAATGTCCTGTACTCTAAAAAACAGTTGTACCTGTAGTTTTATAAGAAGTTCCTCAATAAACAGGATGTTCTTTTTTATTAGCTGTGCCTTTAACATTGTGCTTCCCAGAGCCTGAGGTAAAGTACTGAGAAGCTCTTTTTATTATCAGTAGGCATCTAGGAGTGGACAAAGAAAACAACGGAACACATTCAGCACCTTACAGCATGAAGTCATCTTGCTTTGACACACATTATCTGGAGAAAAAATAAACAAAGAAAGTAATCAAAAAAAGAAAAGAGAGGAATCAGTCAATTAAAAGCATTACCAAAATATTGTGAACTATAGCAGATGAGTTAATACATTAATGTTACTCTGCTACCAAGTTTGTGCTAATGATGCATCTATTGTATTGTTTTACAATACTTCAATAAGAGCTTAAGAAAGGCCCTTATGATACGAAATCAGCAGTAAATAAATGCAGTCAACAGATCAGTAGACAGGGACCTGAAAACTTTAGCAGAGTATTAAATGTGGATGGCAGGTATTTAATAAATAAATAATCAGTCAAACAAGCAAACCTTTAAGGCAACAGGTGAGAAGGGCTGAAATAATAGCAGGACATGGATAAAAAAAAAAAAAAGAGAGAGAGAGAGAGAGAATATTAAATAAATTAACAAACAGTGAAATCACCAGAGTCAAATCCATAGGCTAAGTACAGCCCCAAAATATCTACATATAAATTTCAGTTATGCTTACTGTGGAGCAAAATTCAGGACTGTGTTCTAAAGCCATATTTAAAAGATCAGAGGCAAAATATATATTTATCTTCTCTTTCTCCAACTTCTCACTTGCACTCTTGTTTTACTAGTTCCCCTTTGCATCTTCTAGACTTCTGGTGAATTGCAGTGTAAGGCAAAAAAATCTTTTGTCTCTGTATCTCCTATTTATTGCTTCTTCCCTTGAAGTGAATAGCCATAGGATTTAACTTTTTCAGATCCTGACGGAGTTATTAGGAGAATAAAAACAAAATGAACAAACAAACAAACAAAAAAACAACTGCAAAAACAACATTTCTACTGGAACATACACTAAAGGACTAAAATCAGTGTAACTGCTGTTGGCCAGTCAGCCAAATCAGAATAAAACTTATGACTGTCCTCTAACTAGTCTTATCAAGTGGATCAAATGTATTGTAGGCTTATGTAACAATTTGCCTACTGCTCCTGAGAAAATCTACTTCAACACTCCTTATTGCAGGAATTTATCTGCCTAAATTATTTTTTCTCCTAGAATTATAGTTAGCTTTTCTGGTCCTCCAGAGCCTCTTTCTTATGTTAAGTCCACTGTAAATTTTGATAATGGTCTGCCTTCTCCTCCTCCACCATTTGGGGAATTTTTCATTTCCATCAAGTCATCCAATATACCTTTTTTCCCTCCCATGCATCATTTAGGTTTCCATACCTAATGACCAAATATTTCCATACCTAATATAAGGGAAAGGCATGCAGTAAATTGCAATTCCTTAGTGTTATTGCTACAGTGCAAGACTACTTTAAATCTCTAAATTATATTTTAGAGTAACATACAATCTCATGCTCAATGCTAGTTGCTCAAAGCAGTAAAAGAGTATTTTTTCTCAAGGCACATATTAATAAGTTCATTTTCTGCAATTATGCTATTGCTTGTAAAATTCAATTTAATACAACTGGTATTAGTTGTCACAATGGATCCTCCTCTGCTTTTCGGCCAAGAAATTGCATTTAGGCAAAACAACAAACAAACAAGCAAAACAAAACAACAACAACAACAAAAAAAAACATGGCATACCAGCATCTGTTAAAACACAGAAGTTGAAATTCTCCTGAATTCATAGCTTTTAACTTTTCCTGAGGAACTTTCCTGCATATTTTCTGGAAAAATACAAAAACTGTCCTAAAGACAATGTGCTATTATAACATTGACTATGGGACAATTCCTCATCCTTAAAACATCTTCATACATTAAAAACTCATTGATTGTATATGTCTGTCAAAAGAAATTAGGTAAATGTGGGAGTGTGGCCATAGGAGTCGACAAGCCCCATGGTTGGTGATAACATCGGACTCTTAACGATGAGGCCATAAGGAATGTAAAGAGTTTAGAGGGAACAAAGAAAGATGATTCAGGAGACACCTTGTTGTCTCCGGTTGCTTGTTCTCCCTCCATTAAGGCATGGAAGTTGCTGGGTGTTTGCTGTTGCCGAGCAAAGTTGTTGACCAACGAATATTTAGTGGAAAAGTACCGCTGTGGGGTGAATGGTATAAGAAGGGAGCCTGTCCTCAATAAGAGATAGGATGAAGTTATGCCCTCAGTAAGAGAGAGTTGAAGTTATGCTCTCAATTATGTCATCAATAAAAGTAGTAGCAGAACCTTGGTGTCCATGTGGTCACTGCGCCACAGGTAAGGACATATATCCTTTTTTTTGGGGCAAGAATGAGGACAGATTGAAAGTTTGTATTTAGGCCTGGAAGCACTTCGAGGCCCAGTGATATTGATTGGCACACAATTTCAGTGGAGAGAGAACTTGAAAAAGCTGCTTTGGAAATTATATAGTTTAGAAGATGCATGTTGAACTCTATTTGTCCACTCAAAGATGGTAATCTCTCTGTGGCCGCTCAGACTGACACAGTTTGAACAATGGGATGGTGGGGATAGCAGTCAATGTTTCAACAGATTCCCAAATGTCACTCCATTTTCAGAATTGTTGTCTTTATGATGAGCTGAAATGAAGTTAACTTTCTTATATTTAGCTTCCTGGTACTGAGTCATTGCTATGAATTTGTATGAATTTCAAGTGTTTAAATCTTTACATACTTTCTTACCTAAATGCTATAAAATGTTTCTTAGGCAAGCTAGAAACTTTATCTGCTCGATGTGTGAGGTAAAGAATGGATAGTGTGACAGTCTCAGGACAGTGAAAAAAAAAAAAATGTTACCTTAAAAATTAATTGTAATGTGTAGAATCATAGAATAATAGAATGGCTTGGGTTGTTAGGGATATTAAAGATCATATAGTTCCAAACTGCCATGGACAGGGATGCCACTGACTAGATAGGGTTACTCAGGGCCTCGTCCAACCTGGTGTTAAACACTTTCAAGAAGGGAGAATCTACAGCTTCTCTGGGCAACCTGTTCTAGGGCCTCACCACATTCTGAGTGACCCTTCTAACATCTAATCTAATCTAATCTTTCCTCTTTTAGTTTAAAACCATTCTCCATTGTCCAATCCTTATCTGACCCAGTAAAAATTTGCTCTCCATCTTTTT
The DNA here is from genome assembly GCF_964034855.1 of Anser brachyrhynchus. Taxonomy (NCBI): domain Eukaryota; kingdom Metazoa; phylum Chordata; class Aves; order Anseriformes; family Anatidae; genus Anser; species Anser brachyrhynchus. The sequence continues at coordinate 170,708,421 of NC_137694.1, read as the reverse complement.
TTAAGACCCCTTTAAGTATTGAAAGACCACAAAGAGGTCTCTCCAGAGCCTTCTCTTCTTCAGGCGTCTTCACCTCTGGACTCACTCTAACAGATCAACATCCTTCTTGTGTGGGGGGCTCCAGACCTGGACACATTACTCCAAGTGAGGCCTCACAAGGGCAGAGTAGAGGGAAGCAAGCACGTCCCTTGACCTGCTGGTCACTCCTCTTTTGATGCAGACCAGGATGCAGTTGGCCTTCTGGGCTGCAAGTGCACGCTGCTGGCTCATGTCGAGGTTTTCATCCACCAGAATCCTCAAGTCCCTCTCTGCAGGGCTGCTCTCAGTGAGTTCTTCCAGTCTGTACTCCTCTCTGGGATTGCCCTGGCCCAGGTGCAGCAACTTGCACTTAGACTTGTTGAACATGACTTAGATCCACGATGGGCTCACTTCTCAAGCTTGTCCAGGTCCCTTTGGATGACACCTCTTCCTTCTTTGGTATCAACTGCACCACTCAGCTAGTTGTTGTCTGCAAACTTGTTGTGGGTGCGCTCAATCCCACTTTCTATGTCATTTATAAAGATATTAAACAGTACTGGTCCCAGGACAAATCCTTGAGGGACATCACTTCTCGTCACTGGCCTCCACCTAGATATAGAGCTGTTCATCACAACTCTCTGGGTGCAGCCATTCAGCCAATTCCTTGCACACCAAATGGTCCACCTATCTCTCTCCTTAGAGGTAATGATGTCATGGTAGGAGTGTGACAAAGGCCTTACAGAAGTCCAGGTAGATGACATCAGTCGGTCTTCACTTGTCAACTGATGCAGTCACTCCATCATAGAAGGCCACCAAATTGGTCAGGCATGATTTGCCCTTGGTGAAGCCATGATAGTTGTCTTAGATCACATCCGTGATTTAAATGTGCCTTAACATTGCTTCCAGAAGGATCTGTTCCATGATCTTTCCAGGCACAGAGGTGAGGCTGACCGGTCTGTAGTTCCCCAGGTCCTTCTTTTGACCCTTTTTAAAAACAAGAGTCATGTTTTTTTCCAGTCTTTTTCCAGTCACTGGGGATTTCACCTGACTTCCAGGACTTTTCAAATATGATGGACAGTGACATGGCGACTATATCATCCAGTTCCCTCAGGACCCTGGGATGCATGTTATTTAACCCCATTGACTTGTACCCATTCAGTTTCATCGGATGGTCTCTAACTTGCTCTTCACTTACAGTGGGAGGGCAACTTTGCTCCCCCAGACCTCGCCTACAGGTTCAGATGCCCTGAAGCTTCTAGACTCTCAGGACCATTGTGGAGCCTCAAAATCCTGGAAAACTTTGTGACTTCTGAAGCCTTGTAGATTCTGAGTGATCTGACAAGAGCTTTCCAGCTGACACAAAAGGGATTTGTGGTTTCTAAATGCCTCTAGTTCATCTAGATTCGTCTTTTCCAGAATTCGCATAGACACATGGAAATTTTGAGTGCTAGGGCTCTCAGAACACTGGAGGTATTGTACTTCTTTTGAAAATGAAATTGTATATTGCATTACGACTATTTTGCAGGGCAGTCTCCTTCTTGGTTCCATACCATGGATTTTTATGATGACTGTTTTATCACATCTTTAACTGTAGAGCCTTTTGGCCCTGGATTTACCTGCCTGGAACAGCATGTGGCAGGGTTGTCACAATACGACAAACCATGAAATCTCAATTTCTATATCATGTTTGCACCAATATCCAGCACATAATAAAAATAGCAATATAAGAAATCTGACAGTGTTGTCCTTCACCAGTGTAGAGAAGAACCAGACAACTCTGACATTCTGTGTATATGGTTATTTTTTTTTTTTAATAAAGTGAGCCACATTTCAGTGTTTTTCATTGCTGTGTAGAAAGATGTGTTCAAACAGGTAATTCATGTGGCATCTTTTTCATCAAATTAATCCATCTTGATTTCCTAGTGGAAGAGGTTTTTTTTCCTGCTAATTATAGTAACCTTTCATACTGTTTTAATAAATGGAACTATCTTGCACAAGCATTATGTAATATCTTCTATTTAATACAATGCCCATGATAAAGACATGTTAATAACAAGAGCATCTGAGATCTCTGCACCTACAGAAAAGCTAGTCCAGCATACCATCTGCTTATCCCTCATGTAACATTCCTTTAAACTTACGATTTCCAACCCTTTGGTTTTTATAAAGAAAATTAGATTAGTTTCTGGCTGGAATGTTAAGCTTTGTGAGAACATTATTTCCAAACTATTGGAACTGTAGAATAGATATGTGAAACTATAAAATGCTCTACAGCATTGGAAGGTCTGTGATGACAGCCTTAGAGTCAGGACCATATGCCCTTCTGTCCCACAGGTGACAGTTCTTCATGAGGATACTGAAAAAATCAAGGAAGACTTTGCCTTTAATCTTGCATATGAGGCTTCCTATCAAATGAGCTCCCTTTACCTATTCACTCTGAGGTAGAATGCTCTATAAAAAAGAAACAGATGAGTAAGATGTCATGCTAAAAGCAGGTTAAGAAGTATAAGCCCAAACTAGAAAGAATTTCAGAAAGACAATTTCAATCTAATGGTTGTCACATCTGATTTTTTCCTTACACTCTCAGTGAATTACACACATTACCCTAGAACTCAGTTGCTGCTTTGACACAAGCAGTATATCATAAGTCTTTCAATGTACTTCTAAATTTTTGTGAAAATTACTTTAAAGATACTCTTCTGCATGTACTGATTTAAGAGTGACCATAAGATTCTCATGGTCATAAGACCATAAGAGTGACCATAAGAGTTCTCTAAGTAACCATTAGTGACCATTAACTCTCTGCTACTGGATGCACAGTGCTCTTAACTGAATCAAGCGTGAGCTAACAAATGTATTCTTTCACATTAAAAACTTGCTTTAAAAACTAAACAAAAATACATAACACTAAAATAAAATAAATAAAACTAGGCTAAACTAAACTAAACAATTTAAGGGTAAGATTTCAGAAGACCAGAGTTATCTGCTCCTCATTTGGAAGAGGTATTTAAACTTACGACAAAGTAAAAGTAATGTATGAAGTCCATTTCCTGCCATTACTTTATTTCATATTTTGCTTACATTTCTGCTTGCCATATTTGACTTTTTTTTTTTTTAATTATTTCTTTCATCCCTTTCTTCCTAATCTTATAAAATTTCCGTGTTTATATAAATAAGGTTTTATCAGTCTCTGGCCTTTTCATTTCCTAACTCTTTTCTTCTTTAGCCAGCTTTGGTATTCCTTTTGTTGTTTGTGCTTGTTTTGGTGACCTAATTGTATTCACTTTGGGATTTATAGTTGATACTGAAATTGCTTCATGGTAGAAAGGATATTGAATGTCACTCTTTGATCTCACCTTTTACTTTCGCCACAGTACAGAATGAAAATCAAGCAAATATCTTGTTTCAATATATGAGATATGTTTTAGATATCTTAATCGAGAAATTATCTCTGAATAAAGATGTTACCCTCACTAAGGATTTCTGTGTTTTTACACTGTACTGCAAAATCATTGGGAGATGAAGCACATGGTTAACAAAAATTACTAACCTTTTGCTCTTGTAATAGTCTGATGTATACACACTGTAACATATAGCCTTTCTTGCTACCTTTTGTGTGCTAATCTAATTCACACAGAATGTCTGAAAAAATATTTTTTATTATTTAGAAATTCCTAATTTTAATATAAAGATATAAATATTGCCTATTTTAAGAAAGAGGTGACATTATTGTAATAGAACATTTATTTATGCATTTCTTTCTTTTTTTTTTTTAAGTTATTCATTTACTTTCATCAAAAATATCAAGTTAAGAACCTATAGCAGGTTCTTAACCAAACAGACTCATTACTGTTCTCGTCAAATCTGTTTTTTAAGTGGATATGGAACCATAGAATTTTCTTTTGTATGTTTCTTTTGTTCTTTATTTTTTTGTGTTCTTTTTGGTTTTTGTTCTTTTGTTGCAAAGCATATTTGTAACTTCTCTAAAAGTCACAACATTTTATTGCTATCTAGCAAGTGTTTCTTGTGTCTTTGATTTAAACTAACACTTGTGTACTGAGGTGAGGGAAGATGTTATGACTGTGACCTCTACTCTCTATTCAGTAACTAGCTATATCTGTCAGAGAGATAGGAGAGTAGGGAAAAGAGCTTTGTGATACAGAATGGGGTAGAAAAGAGTGAAATGAAATTAGAAGAATCACTTGGAAAGAGTCTCCTTTTCCTACCCTCAGGAAGATCCTTAGGTAAAGATGAAAAGTTGGAAGTACACATTCAGTTTTGCATCTCCAAAGTATCTAACCAATATTAATATTAACTAGGCATGAATTGGAATGCATAAAATAATTTGAACTTCTACAGATTTCACAAAGAGCCATGACTGTTCATAACTTCCAAGTAAGCCCTCTGCACCTTCACAGCTTAGTATGTTAATTACTAAAGTGTTAATATCCACAACAGCAGTTTGTAGGAATGAAATTCACAGTGATTGTTGCGGTTGTTGTTGGTGGTGGTTTTTGGCTTTTACACACACACACACCCCCACCCACACACCCACACCCACACCCTTCACTTTATAAATAGTTCCTCTCCAGCTCCCTTCAACTGACAGTGTCATTTTGTTTTAAATTCCATTGAAGCAAGCCTTCAGGTTCAGTGGCTGTTTAACAGAAGTCTGCATCTACAATGAAATAACAACAAAATGAGTGCTCCTTCTTCCCACCCTACCCCTGCCCTATAAGACTCTCATATAGGTAGCACACACTGTAGATGTTGTCTGTCATTATCCTTTCAGGGGAGAGGAGAGAAAGATAAGACAGGATAATATGCTTTTTCATTAACTTTGGGGAAATTAGCTAGTTTTCATATGTCTATTAATTGTTTTCAAAGGCTGTTGGCAGAGTCTATATGCTGTCAAATGGAAAAGAACTTCCATGGGAAACAAGCTCTATCTCATGTGGAATCTGTCAGACTCTGAATTACAGTTATGAATAGTTATAGTACTTGATTTCGCTCAGTAACATAGGGAAAGTACAGATTAAAAGCAAGGAGAGAAAGTTTTTGCAGGAATGTGGAACATTCCTGTGGTCCACTTCAGTCAGTTGTCCTGGTTGTATCGCTTTCCAGCTTCCTGGACATCCACAGTCTCCTTGCTGGCAAGTAGTTCAAAAAACAGAGAATACCTTATCTCTTTGTAAGTACTGCTTAGCAACTTGTAAACTTTGATGTTATCAGCACTATTTTCATTATAAATCCAAAACATATCACCATACCTGCTACTATGAAGAAAATTATCTCTATCCCAGCTAAAAAACAGTACAAAAACTTATAACTCTGTGTATTTTAACTGATTCCCTTTTTAATACATCTGGTACAGACTGATATTTGGCTTTTGTTTTGTTTTTACTAGACAGGTCTTGAAGTAATATATGCTGAAGTGATGTATCTTTTGGTTTGTTGGTTTGTGAACTGGTGGTACTGTCTTGATACAGATTACAAGCATTATGCTTTATGTGGAATAGGCCAGCTGTTCACTAATGTATTTTCTCTGTGGTTCCTTACTAGACCTGAAAGTCTGAATCGTTACCAAAAAGCCTGCTTTAAACCTAGATCTATCAGTATACTTTCTTGCAATAGCTAAATGCAGTAAGTCCACCCCTCGATAACGAGCCCATCTATATGTTGCATCTCTTCTTTGATGGCCTGAGATGCCATTGGTCAACTAAGCTATTGTTCCTTTGAACATACAGCCCAGCACTGGCAATCAGAGTGCCAAGAGGAGCTGTGCTTCAGTACCAACTACTTTTGATGCAGCTCAAGCCCCTTCATATGCTACCAATATCTCTTTATCAGTTAGAGTCTAGTGAGCCTTGGACACTGTATCCCTGACTCCAAAATCCTAAGGGTCAACGTCAAGTCTCCCCTGGTGTTTTCTTCCCTGGTGAGGCTCCAGGTAGGGCCATTCTCCCTGACTGCAGTGTAGAGCTCATCTTTTACATATTGTCCTGCCTGAAGTGGTCCAAGAGCTACTGTGTGAACTATCTCCTGTTTGATTTGTTCAAAGGCTTGTCATTGTTCAGGGTCCCATTTGAAATCATTCTTCTTCTGGGTAATTTGATAGAGTTACAGTCAAACTGTAATTTGGAATGTGCATTCTCCAAAAACCCTAAAAAAGCTTGTGCTTCCTTTTTGCTAGTTGGTGGAGACATAGCTGTTATTTTGTTGATCACATCCATTGGGATCTGTTGGCATCCATTTGATACCAGGACAGGAGCACACTGGATATCTCTACCTCCACTTACCAGTGCATTGATGAAACTCTTATTCATTAGTGCTTATAATCCAAACTAACTGTGAGTATACCATGGAATTGGTGCCATATAATTAGCATTAACAGCTCTGGTCCTTGTTCATTCTTAATTGTGAATGTCATGGTTATCAAGTTTGAAAGCAAAGGAAGCTGGGACTGAAGCAGAAGTATTCTCTTTGTCTGGATACTCTTGCTCATCCCTAGAACTTTTATACTGTTTGCTGCTCTTCAGAAGGGGAATCTCATCTGTTCCCTCTGCTGCTAGTCTTTGTTTTCAGTTTCACTTCCACCTACTCATGCATTTATCAGGATGTCTTGCCTATTTACAGCTTCTTGTGCTAATTTTGCGTTTTGTTCTTTGACCGTCATAGCTGCTACTTGGGCTATTCTTTGCAAGGTTTTCTATGTCTCCAATTGGAACCTGCACATTTCTTTCTCCCTTTGCTGGTCATGGAGTTCAGATACATATATAAAATTCATTTTGGGTTCAGAGGTGCTCCATATTCTTTCTATTTTTTAAGTTTCATTATTTCATAAGTAAATTGGTGTTGTGACATGGTAACAATGAAGTAGAAAAATAAGCCATGAGTATCACAATCACAATACTGTGTGGTATAGCACCCAACACTAGGACATTTTGTTAAGACATGCATGGGGAAATGTGCAGTCGGAAGTTAGAATGTCACAGTATGACAGTGGTTACAGAAACTCTAACCTCTTTTTATTTCCAAGTGTCATTGTTCCAGTTTGGTCCTGAATTGCAACAGTTGCTGCAGAAGATGTATGCACAGGTACAGCAGTGCTGGATTTTTTTGTTTGTTTGCTTTTCTGTTTCTTTAAATATTGATCTGTGATTAATAAATGAATATGTTCTCATCTCCTCAGAAAAATAAAATGGAAATCATAATGCAAATTAAAATGGATATATGCTTCAGATCAGCAGCCTGAAGTCACAGAGTTAGCATTTAACCTGAATCTGTTTGGTCCTCCAATTCTACCTTCCATCCATGCCTAAACCAATGCTCCTGTAGCAAGAGAATGTCTGAACATTTCAAGGTTGGACATGAAGAACAGTGTGCTTATTTTGTATTTTACACTCCAAGTCATTCTGCTATTGTTAGCTAACCTGCTGACCATGCAGAACATGAGTACCTGCTGAGGCAGATGAGTGATTTGTGTTCTCTCCATAACACCTGACTTTCAGAACAATTTTAGTACCTGTCTTATTTCTAATTACTTGTATATCGCAGATCAGGACCATATGTCTTGTATTAATACTCTGCAATACCAACACTCTACAAAATGTATTTAGTATAAATTTCCCAACCAGATTTGCTGCCTCTTCGTTTGTTTTTGTTGTATTCTTCCCTAAACATCCGTTGTTGGCCATTCTCAGAGACAGGAATTTGTGCTACATAATTGAAGATAATTTATTATTTAAAGATGGAATGTTTGATTTTTATTTTTTTTTCCTTAAAAGTGCTATGTAAGCATTGTGTGTATAATATTCTTTCAGGCTGTGTACTAAAAAATCTATCTGTGACTTCATTGTAGCCAAAACGTATTGCTCCACTGCTGTATCACAAAATAAGCTTTGAGTTTATTACTTCACCACATTAATTATTTTATTAAATATTAATGATGAAAAAGCCATTCAAGTGATGTTATATAGACGGCTCCAGCATTGCTAGCTGTTATTATCCCATTTATCAGCAGCCATACATAAGATGTACGAAGCAGTATAACTGGTATGCTCATACAATATGTTGTTAATCTAGTTAATGGAATAACAAATACATAGCTGGGTCTATTAAATGAGAAAGTTAGCAGCATAAATCTATGTTGATGTATTTTATCTTCCACAGACAAGTTGACTACTCTGTCTTTTTTATCTCATATCAGAATGGAGCATAAATAAAAATCTTTTTAGAATTATAATTATGCCAGGTTTTTTGCTATCCAAAATGTTGATCTGACAAAAGCTCTAAACTGAAACAAATATACTTATTTTTAGATAAATATTATGTAATATTATATTAAATGTAATTGAATCTTCAAAATAATTTATATCTTTTTATATATTGAATTTTACTTAACCCCCTTTAAATTTTCTTATTTTTTCTTCCATTTGCTATCATTTATTGTATTGCATCAAATATGAATTGTAATCTTACTTCTGTTCCCCTGAAGTAAATGTAATAAAATGTCAATCTCCTAAACTGAAACTTTATTTGAATGTCAATTTTGGAAGTTGAAATTTGTTTTTCTAATGTCAGTATGTCATGTATTGACCTAAACCTCAGAGACTGAAAATTTAAATTCCACTGTTTTTTTTGTTTGTTTGTTTTTTTCATTGTACTCTTTCTTGTACAATTTCTTAAACACTACTCATTTCTTTTCCTTTATCAGTGTTGTCTCTAGTTAGTTTTGAAAGTGATATATTTATGAAGCTATGGTTTATAAACAACCATCTTCTATTAAGCAAACATGCTAATTATTTATTTGTTCTTTTAATAATTTAAACCATAGACAATAAAGTCTATTATATGTAAAATTTGATGTTTAAGACTTCAGACCACAACTATAGTTTTGGAAGTTCTTTTAGAACTGTAATTAATTTAGGTAAATAAACCATTCAAAGAGAATATAAAATCAATGCTGTAAATATTTTAGCAGTATTCTTTGTCAAAAATATTTCATGTAATTACTGCTGTTTATCTTATTTTTTATTGGAATATTGCATTTATTTGTAATGTTATATGTTTATAAAAAAAGATATCTACTTTCCACAATGTAATAAGCCCAGTCAAGCTGTGGGCATGTACTCATCAAAACACAGCACCACGCCAGCTGCTAGGAAGAAGATTAACTATCCCAGCCGAAACCAGGACACTCTGGCATTCCTGATCGCTGTTCTCACAACAACCCATGAGCTTTCCAGGCATGGCCAGCGCTGGCCTGCCCCAGCCCCAGACAACTTTTGGGGCTGCAGCCCCCAGCCCAGCCCTTGTCCCTGTGGGATGATGCTCCTCATCCCTCCTGTCAGGTTCGCTCATCACACCCCTGTGCCACAGCCACATTTGAGAATTTTTAGGATGCTGCAACAGGCTAGTCCCCTTTCTTGCTGTTGATGCGTGAAAAGATTTTATGGCATGGCTTACGTTGCGCAGATCAAACACAGATACAGATTTGCACAACACAATACAGGTCTCTTCAAAAAGCCCAGTTTTCTGCCAACAGACTGTCAAACCCTGCACCCAATACAGGAGGAAAGAAGAAGCTCTAAACCTGTCCATGACCTTGGGGGTTGAAAACAGGAAGCACATGGACGTGCTCGAGCGAGTCCAGAGAAGGGCGACCAAGCTCGTGAGGGGACTGGAGAACAAGTCTTACGAGGAGCGGCTGAGGGAGCTGGGCTTGTTCAGCCTGGAGAAGAGGACGCTCAGGGGCGACCTTATCGCTCTCTACAGTTACCTTAAAGGAGGCTGTAGAGAGGTGGGGGTTGGTCTGTTCTCCCACGTGCCTGGTGACAGGACGAGGGGGAATGGGCGAAAGTTGCGACAGGGGAGTTTTAGGTTGGATGTTAGGAAGTACTTCTTTACCGAAAGGGTTATTAAGTATTGGAATGGGCTGCCCAGGGAGGTGGTGGAGTCACCATCCCTGGAGGTCTTTAAAAGACGTTTAGATGTAGAGCTTAGCGATATGGTTTAGTGGAGTACTTAGTGTTAGGTCGGAGGTTGGACTCAATGATCTTGAGGTCTCTTCCAACCTAGAAATCTGTGATACTCTGAAACCAGTGTTGCAGCCAATATATCATGTCTCTCACTACATTACCTTTGTATTACATATTACTTTACATCAGTAAAGTTACATTGGTTTAATACCGGAACAACTTACAATAGACCCAGGAAAAAAATGATTACTCTGAGAATAATTGCCCTTTAGGAAGATTTATAGAAGAATGGCTGTCACCAAACTTCCCTCTTAATTATTTTATGGTTCTTCATTATCTATAATTTCAGATTGTTTTACTTAAAAGAGGATATTATTTGTGCTTCATATCACTCTGATTAATATTATTTTGTACAAGAAATCTTCTTTATGACATTTTTCTAAATAAATACATTAAATTCTCTTACATTCTAAAATTCTCAAGTAGTATCAAAACACATAAAATGAAGAGTTAGTACAAACATGGGTTCCGGTGTTTTAGTAGATGTTTTATTTCCAAAATGAATAGTTACTGTAGCGTAAATCATCAGAAAACTTGCAGCAGAAGAATTATGCTTAAGTTCCTTTTATGTATCTATTTATTTTGAGAATTTCATAGTGAACACAACATTTAATATTAATATTAAATCTCAAATAATCTATTTTACATTAAACTATAATAATATGCGTTATTACATATTATATTAAACACATTCATATTTTCAACCCACATGGAGAAATGAGACTGCAGAAGATCACTGAAATGCCATACAACTTTTAAGTGAATAGACAGGTTTTCATGAAAATCTTTACTTAAACTGTTTTTGTTGTTGTTGTTGCTGTTATTGTTTTCATTTGGGTTTGAAATATGGTCTGCTGCAGGAATGGTGTCAATTTTCTGGAGTTTTCGTTGTGAGGAGAAGTTGTGCAGGACTGTGTTCAACATTGACCGGTTATTGGATAAAGTGTATAAACACCTTTAACCAAAGTAAATACATCTAGTATATTTAGTAGAGAAATACTCTCCATTGCTATATAAAATGTGATCTCAACATGCCTCCTATGACTGTTCTGCCAGAGCCTACTGTGAAAATCTTAATTATCCTTAGATTCACACCAGGAACAATCTCAAACTTATCAAGATAGTATCACTTGTAAGCATGTGCATCAACTTTAGATACCTGAGGAATTTTCTCATGAAAGGGATTAGATGATAGAACTGAAGATTTCCCTAGGTACTTGAAACCCGTTTCAATTTAGATCTAGTTCTAAAGAGAACTTTGCAATGCCTGTCATGGCAATGCATTTTAGTGTTTCATTTTCCAAAATAATTAACTACCTAAGCTACTGGCTAGACTCTTTTAAAACTTTGCATGGGATGATAAAGACATCTAGGAAGTATATACAAATATGCAGAGTGAGTGAAGAGATACACAATCCATTGAACAGGCAATACCAAGAACCTAGTGAAGTGTTTGTCTGTTCCCTCTTTAGACAGAGCATCCTATTGTGGAAGTAAAGAGCTTTAGGGCCAGGTAACATTCCCTTTTGAAGGGACCCAGGACAAATCATTCTACTCTATCCAGTAATGCAATGTACTGACCAGTCACTCATAATACAAAAATAATAATAATAATAATAATAATAATAAAATAAAATAAATTGAGAGAAGATCATGTTCAATACTATCTCAGGAATATAAAGGTGCAAAAGTCCATAGGGCCTGATGAGATGCATCTGCAGATCCTGAAGGAACTGGAATATAAAGTTGCTAAGACACTATCGATCATATGTGAGAAGTTGTGGCAGTCCAGTGAAGTTCCCACTGACTGGAAGAGGGGAAACACAACACTCATTTTTAAAAAGGGAAAAAAGGAAGACCCAGAGAACTACAGGCCAGTCAGTCTCATCGCTGTGCCCAGTAAGATCATGGAGCAGGTCCTCCTGGAAACTATAATAAGACACATGGAAAATAAGGAGGTGATTGGTGACAGCCAACATGGCTTCACTAAGGGCAGATTGTGACTGACAAATCTGGTGGCCTTCTCTGATGGGTTACAACTTCGGTGGATAGGGGAAGAGCAACTGACACCATCTATCTGGATTTGTGCAAAGCATTCGACACTGTTCCCCATTATATCCTTGTCTCTAAGTTGGAGAGACATGGATTTGATGGATTGCACACTCAGTGGTTAAGGAACTGGCTGTATGGTTGCACTCAAAGAGTTGTGGTCAATGGCTCAATGTCCAAGTGGAGCTCAGTAACAAGTGGTGTTCCTCAGGGGTCGGTATTGGGACTGGAACTGTTTAACATCATTGTAGGTGACATGGACAGTGAAACTGAGTGCACCCTCAGCAAGTTTGCTGATGACACCAAGCTGTGCGGTGTGGTTGATGCACTGGAGGGAAGGGATGACATCCAGAGAGACCTGGACAGGCTTGAGAGGTGGGCCTGTGCACACCTCATGAAGTTCAAAAAGGTCAAATACAAGGTCCTACATCTAGGTCAGGGCAATCCCAAGCACAAATACAGGCTGGGCAGACAATGGATTGAGAGCAGCCCTGAGGATAAGTGCTTGGGGGTGTTGGTTGATGAGAAGCTCAACATGAGCCATCAATGTGTGCTTGTAGCCCAGAAAGCCAACCGTATCCTGGGCTTGCTCAAAAAAAGCATGGGCCACAGGTCGAGGGAAGTGTGTCTGCCCCTCTACCCTGCTTTCATGAGACCCAACCTGGAGTATTGTGTTTAGCTCTGGGACCCCCAATGTAAGAAGGACATGGACATATTAGAGCACGTCCAGCAGAGGGCCATGAGGATGAACACTTCTCTTATGAAGACAGGCTGAGGGATTTGGGGTCGTTCAGCCTACAGAACAGAAGACTCCAGGGAGACCTTACAGTAGTATTCCAGTACGTAAATGGGGATTACAAGAAAGCAGGAGAGGGACTCTTTATCAGGGAGTGTATTGATAGGACAAGGAATAATGGTTTTAAACTAAAAGAGGGTAGGTTTATATTAAATATAAGGAAGAAATTCTTTACTCTGAGGGTGGTGAGGAACTGGAACATGTTGCCGAGAGAACCTGTGGATGCCTCATCGCTGGAAATGTTTAAGGCCAGATTGGATGGGGCTTTGAACAACCTGATTTACTGGAAGGCATCCCTGCCCATGGCAGGGGGCTTGCAGTTAGATAATATTTAAGGTCCCTTCCAACACAAACCATTCTATGATTCTGTGAAATTAATCCATAAATTGCTGCCTCCTAAATAGACAATAACCTACAGGCTGGGTATTCCCTTAAGACATAAGAATACCTGCTTGATATACGTACTCAGTCAGTCTGTGCATACAGGAGTATTTTAATTAGGCTATTTGGGTTGGGATTAGTGGTTTTTGAACTCTTTCTCCTTTGAATAAAATTATTGAATATTCACTGAAGCAGGGACCTGAACATGAAACTTTCATTTCCCAGCTGTGTGCCCTAGCTTCTGAGGTAGTAAAGTAATTTTTTTTTTTTTTCTCACCAGCTGAATTAATATTTTATTACTACACAGTGGAGCAGCTTCAAGATGAAAGACAAAGGATGGACAATATCCTCTTTTGGTATAGTTATTAATCTCAAATGCAAAGTTAACAGCTTCTAATTACTCACTGGTCTGAAGTTATAATCAGGGGAATATATACTAAGTTCCTTTCCATTGTCATTCTTGCTGCCACTACAACGATCATCAAAAGTATACAGACTTCTTAAAATATAGTTCTGATGAATTGTCCTATGAATATCCTATCCAATGAATTCATGTGAATTATTATGAATTATTATGAGATATTTACAATATATTAACAGTGTCCCCACAGGTCAATTCCCATGTACCTCTCATCAGCTCTGTCACTAATCAGCTATTCTCCAATGTCTCTTCTTGCAGTAGACTGTTCAAGTCCTATATAGCCATGCTTTTAGTTTTCAGTGTTAGAGAATTCTAATCTTATCCTCCAAAATACTGATATTTGTGTAGTCCACTAAAGGAACATATATATACATATATATTCCATATATATATGGACACGGAATCATAGAATAATTTAGGTGGAAAAGACCTCTAAGATCATCAAGTCCAACCTTTAACCTAGGACTGCCAAATCCACCATTAAATCATGTCACTAAGTTGTACATATACATGTTTTTTGAAGACCTTCAGGGATGGTGACTCAACTACTTCCCTGGGCAGCCAGCTCCAATACTTCACAACCCTTTCAGTGAAGAAATTTTTCCTAATATCCAACCTAAACCTCCCTTGGTACAACTTAAGGCCATTTCCTCTTGTCTTATCACCTGGTGCTTGGGAAGAGAGAATAATCCCCACCTCACTATAGCCTCTTTTAAGGTAACTGTAGACCAAGATAAGGTCTCCTCTGAGACTCCTTTTCTCCAGGCTAAACAACTCCAGCTCCCTCAGCTGTTGTTGTCAGCTCTTGCAGCTCAGAGACTTGTTCTCTAGACCTTTCATCAGCTTCACTGCCATTTTTTGGACATGCTCCAGCACCTTGATGTCCTTCTTATAGTGAGGAGCCCAACACTGAACACGGTATTCAAAGTACAGCCTCTCCAGGGTTGAGTACAGAGGGACAATCACTTCCCTGGTCCTGCTGGACATGTTATTTTTGATACAGGTCAGGATGTATCACATGGTCTTGGCCACCTGAGCACACTGCTGGCTGATTTTCAGCTGGCTATCCACCAATAACCCCAGGTTCCTTTCCACTGGGCAGCTTTCCAGCTACACTTCCCCGAGCCTGTAGCATTGCATGGGGTTGTTGTGTCCCGAGTGTAGGACCGGGCACTTAGCCTTGTTGAACTTCATACAGTTGGCCTTGGCCCGTTGGTCCAGACTATCCAGATCTCTTTGTAGAGCCTTCCAGCCTTAACACTCACGACTTGATCAACACTCGCACCTAACTTGTTGTCGTCTACAGATTAACTGACGGTGCATTTGATTCCTTCATCCAGATCATTGATAAAGATATTGAAGGAGCTGCTGAAGGAGCAGGGGCTGTTCAGTCTGGAGAAGAAGAGTCCAAGGGGAGACTTCATCGCTCCCTACAACTGCTTGACAGGAGGTTGCAACAAGGTGTGTGTCGGCCCCTTCTCAGACAACAAGTGATAGAACTCGAGGAAACAGGCTCAAATTGCACAAGGGCAGGTTTAGATTGGATACTGGCATGAATTTCTTCATGAAAAGGATGGTTAGGCATTGTAACAGGCTGTCCAGCGAGGTGATGGAGTCCCCGTCCCTGGCAGTGTTTAAGAGACATGAGGTTGTGGTGCTTAGGGACACAGCTTAGTGGTGGACTTGTAGTGTTAGGTGAGTGGTTGGACTTGATGATCTTAAAGGTCTTTTCCAGCCTAAATGATTCTGTGATTCTATGAAAAGAAGAGAATTGGCCCCAATACTGAGCCCTGGGAGACACTGTTAGTGGCTGGCCTCCAGCTGGATTTAACTCCATTCACCATGACACTTTGAACCTGGCCACACATTCAGTTTTTTACTCAGTGAAGCATACACCTGCCCAAGCCTTGAGCAGCCTGCTTCTTCAGGAAAATGCTGTGGGTAATGGAGTAAATTGTATCCTGTATACATGGTGAACTGCATAGGAAATGATGGAGCAAGTTGTTAATATTTTTTACTAATGACTAAGAGAATAGAACACAATTAAAATCCACAGGGAGATTGTGGAGTCTACAACTTTGGAGGCTTTACAGAACAGACATCTGTCAGGACTGCCATGTGTATAATTGTGCTTACCTTGGAGTAGATAAATTGGCTTGTAAAAGTAGAAAGAATTTAAGTGTATCTCAAAAGGGAATCAATGAAGGTGAGTATAAATTCTCTTCATCAGAACACATTCCCAGAACCTCTCTTTCTTTTTCACCTGAATAACCTAACTGCTTGAATGCATTTAAGCTTTGATTGTATTTTTTTCCCCAAGTTTTGCTGCCATGTAAATGAGGTGAAATGCATCTTTATTTATTTATTTATTTATTACTGTTCTGGCAACATTGTCAGTATGTTCATGTTCAGGGAAAAGATGTTAAAAAAGTTCTTTTTGATTTCCTAATTGAGAGAAGTATATTGATTGACAGCAGAAAACAGGTGAAAAGAAGATGCATCTTGATGGAGGGTGCGTTTGGAAATAACGATGTAGACTGCATTAATAAGAGAATTATGCACTGAGTTTGCAACTTAGCTTTTTTCAGAGGCTGATTTGCATAGAACAAAGGTTCTGCACTATTATTATTCAAGTAGTCTGTGTTCTACTTCATCAGTTTCTGAGAAATCAGAAAGACAAGGATGAGAATAATGAAGAAAACTAAATGTGATAAAAGTCAAAGAAAATCATCCAAGTGAGAAGATTTCCTCAAAATTGGAGGACTTCTCTCTCCCATAACAACAGATATTTTATAAGTTACTATTTTGCTGAAATGTTGCTGCAATATAGATGAAAAAAAAATTGTGCAATGGATAATTTTAAATGAATAATCTTCTGTAGCTGCAAAGTAATCAACACTTTTTTTTTTTCCTATAAATATAATTAGGACTTAAAAGAAATGATAATTTAAATGTAGATTGTTGAACTGCAGAAGAGGAATATAATTGTTAATAACGTTATTTTTTAAATGTTTCTAAAAATATGTAGTATTTCTTACATAAAATACAAAAAAAAAATCTGGTATTTATTGTATAACTATATTAGTTTTATGTATTTGATGTTTTTCTGTGATTTTCACAGATTCCCCTGCTAAATTTAAGGCACATATGTAATGTAGATGAAATGTCAAGCTGAGCAGCACTCTATTATATCAAAGTCAGATTTGTTACATTTTACCAGCTATTTATGACGCTGAGGTTTGATTAGCACCAAAAAAAAATATGTTACAAACCATTAAAATTGTCACCTGGCATTAGAAAACTGTCCACTGAACAAATTGAGCCAAAATGAACATAGCTGTCTAATGTATATCGAATAAAGTTAATTTTCTTCATTTGTAAATTCTTTCCTGAAACTGTCCTTTATTTGTGGCTCTGTCTCCAATAACTTTAGAAATATTAATATTAATCTGAGGAGATTAGTTTTATGAGCTCAATAAAAAGTAGGTTCTGACAAAGGTCACCCATCCAGTTGATGAAGGGAACCCAGCTGACGCAATCTTTTTTTTTGGATTTCAGTAAAACTTTCAATACTGTTTTTCACAGTATTCTTCTGAACAAAATGTCCAGCATACAGTTAGACAAATACATAGTGCAATGGGTGAACTGCTGGCTGATGGGTTGGGCTCAAAGGATTTTAGTAAATGGGGTTACATCTGGCTGGCAATGAGCCATTAGCGGGGTTCCCCAGGCCTCCATTTTTGGGCCAGTTCTCTTAAATGTTTTCATAAATCACTTGGATGCAGGACTTGAAGGTGTATTAAGTAAGTCTGTGGATGACACTAAACTGGGAGGAGTTGTTGACTCCATTGAGGGTAGAGAGACCTTGTGGAGAGATCTTGACAAATTAGAGAAATGGGCAACCACCAATGGCAAGAAGTTTCATAGAATCATAGAATATCCTGAGTTGGAAGGGACCCATAAGTATCACCGAGTCCAACTCCTGGCACCACACAGGTCTACCCAAAAATTCAGACCATGTGACTAAGTGCACAGTCCAAACACTTCTTAAACTCCAACAGGCTTTGTGCAGTGACTACTTCCCTGGGGAGCCTGTTCTAGTGTGCGACCACCCTCTCAGTGAAGTTTAAGAACAAATTAAAAAGAGAAGGACAAATTAAAAAAAAAAAAGAAAAATTTAAAAAGAAATTTCTTAACAGATTAAGAACAAAAGAAGTTTAAGTTTAAGAACAAATGCTGGATTCTGCACCTGGGAAGGGGCAACCCTAACTATAAATACAGACTGGGGGATGAGAGGCTAGAGAACAACCCTGCAGAAAGAGTTGTGGAAGTTCTGGTCAATGATAAATTGAATATAAGTCAACAGTGTGCCCTGGCAGCCAAAAGGGCCAACCATATGCATCAAGCACAATATAGCTAGTTGGTGGAGGGAAGCTATTATCCTACTGTGCTGGTGCAGCTTCACCTCAAATACTGTGTGCAATTTTGGGCAGCACAATATAAGAAAGATATAAAACTATTAATGTCAAAAGGAGAGCAACAAATATACTGAAGGGTCTAGAGGGAAACATACATGAGGAGCAGCTTAGGTTACTTGGTGTGCTCAGCTTCATGAAGAGGAGACTGAGTGTAGGCCTCATGGTGGCCTGCAGCTTCCTCACAAGGGGAGCGGAGGGATAGACGCTGAGCTCTGCTGTCTGGTGACTAGCGACTGGACACAAGGGAACATCACGGAGCTGGGACAGGGGAGAGTCAGGCTGGATGTTATGAAAAGATTCTTCACCAAGGGGGTGTTTGAGCACCAAAACAGGTTTGTCAGGTAAGTGGTCATGGCACCAAGCCTGTCAGAGTTCAAGAAGCATTTGGACAATGAAAAAAGAAAAAGAAAAAGAAAAAGAAAAAGAAAAAGAAAAAGAAAAAGAAAAAGAAAAAGAAAAAGAAAAAGAAAAAGAAAAAGAAAAAGAAAAAGAAAAAGAAAAAGAAAAAGAAAAAGAAAAAGAAAAAGAAAAAGAGAAAGAGAAAGAGAAAGAGAAAGAGAAAGAGAAAGAGAAAGAGAAAGAAAGAGAAAGAGAAAGAGAAAGAGAAAGAGAAAGAGAAAGAGAAAGAGAAAGAGAAAGAGAAAGAGAAAGAGAAAGAGAAAGAGAAAGAGAAAGAGAGAAAGAGAAAGAGAAAGAGAAAAAGAAAAAGAAAAAGAAAAAGAAAAAGAAAAAGAAAAAGAAAAAGAAAAAGAAAAAGAAAGAAAAAGAAAAGAAAAAGAAAAAGAAAAAGAAAAAGAAAAAGAAAAAGAAAAAGAAAAAGAAAAAGAAAAAGAAAAAGAAAAAGAAAAAGAAAAAGAAAAAGAAAAAGAAAAAGAAAAAGAAAAAGAAAAAGAAAAAGAAAAAGAAAAAGAAAAAGAAAAGGAAAAGGAAAAAGAAAAAGAAAAAGAAAAAGAAAAAGAAAAAGAAAAAAAAAAGAAAAAGAAAAAGAAAAAGAAAAAGAAAAAGAAAAAGAAAAAGAAAAAGAAAAAGAAAAAGAAAAAGAAAAAGAAAAAGAAAAAGAAAAAGAAAAAGAAAAAGGAAGAAAAAGAAAAAGAAAAAGAAAAAGAAAAAGAAAAAGAAAAAGAAAAAGAAAAAGAAAAAGAAAAAGAAAAAGAAAAAGAAAAAGAAAAAGAAAAAGAAAAAGAAAAAGAAAAAGAAAAAGAAAAAGAAAAAGAAAAAGAAAAAGAAAAAGAAAAAGAAAAAGAAAAAGAAAAAGAAAAAGAAAAAGAAAGAAGAAAATATTTAAACATTTAAGATTTGCAGGGAGAGATGAGATGAAAGAAGTCTTTGTAAAACTTGGCTATTTTGTAAGGAGTGTGGGTGTCGACTTATAAATGGTAAGCTGACGGGTGTAAGTGCATGGAGACGGATGGAACCTTTCATTTCCCCTTCCTGGACAGGAGAGAGCAGAACAGTAACTCTCCTCAGATGCAGGAACAGCAAGCCTTCACCAACTCCTGTTCTCTGACGGAAACAAATATTGCTTCAGATCATGCTTCTCTTTCCCAACAGTGCCCATAACATTTTGTCATATGCAGAGATATGGACCCTATTGCCTCTTCTTTGATAAGAGTGGTTTTGCTACGGCCCTTGGAATGCCAGCAAGCCTTGTGCTGGCCTGGAACACAACTCCACATTCTGCGTATGTGTGTGCCTCAAGAACACAATAAACTCAGCAGAACTTACAGAAAAGCAGCAAAATGACTTCAAAAGAGACTTTCAGATTACAAGTGCAATTTGCAGTTCATCAATTCATTTAATATACACATAATAGATACAGCATATTAATGTAGATTATTGCTATTACTGCTTAGATTTGCTATTTGGATATTTACACTGTATTCAGATTTATTTTTTTTTTCATATAAGATCTTCATGGAATGAGTGTTCAAAAATTCTGTCAACCTAAGTGTTATTTAATTTAAATTTACTTTGATATCAAGATATTAATTGAAGGAAAGTTTATCTGGCCTATTTAGACATCTGAGATGCATTACCTAGTTCTTCCATCCAAAACTTCTCTGGTTCAGAAAAGACATCAAAAAGGACTGGCTTGGTAGAACTTTTGACTCTGATGAACAGACTGTAGATATATCCACCGTATTTCCCAAATGTCTGAAATAACATATAAGCATGTAAACTGTTAAAAGAGCCTGATTTGAAAGGGATATTCAGACCTATCCTTCTTTATTCCAGTTGATTTGATTTCTGTCAAACATTGTGAGGGAAAAATCAACTTTCTCTGTAATAACTGAATGATAGGAAAAATTACCTCATTCTGAAAATGGCTATCTACCTCTTGTTAGAATGAGAGGATTGAGTCTAAGCTTGCTCTGAGTAGAACAGGATTTATTTATTTATTTACATTCCACTAGCTGCATATCAGAGTATTCTCCAGAAAGTCCTTTTGTTTTGCATATTAGGCAATGATTTTTGCAGGCATCAGAAATTGCCCCTCATTGACTTATTCTTCCCAATTTATGACTTGATTTTGCTTTAGATACCTAAAATTTATTTTTATTTCATTTCATATTTCATTTCACTTCATTTTAATTTTATTTTTCCTCCTGGCTCTTAATACTGGCTATGATATGTGTCTAAATTTAAATAAGGGTTTCAAGATTTGGCTAAATATGTTGTTGCATCTGCTGCCATGTGAGATGCCTATTTTAGACATATGTCCAGGTTTCGCATATATAACATGAAGCCTGCAGGATATCCTTACCTTTCTTAAGCAGCACTTTAAGGTGTGTTCGTAAACCCTAAGGAATATCAAATGATAGTTCAGTTTATGGAACCCACCTGAGCTCATCCCTGTCTCATATTGTTTTCTATCTTGAATACTCAAGAAAGTAGTTCAAGAAAGTTTTGGGGAATCCCATTTTATGAGAATTTAACCATCTTCATTGTAAATTCTACTGCTGGAGATGAGCAATTACATTTTGTAATTTTGAGCATCACTTAATAAAAATCTGTTGGTTGAACAACTGTCTAGCTCAGTTAGTTTAATGCAACAGTACCAAAGCATGATAATGCTGCAAAGAAAAAAAAAAAAGTTAAAAATCACAGGCATGTAAATGTGAATTCATAAATAAAAATCACATTTCAACCTGATACATCACTTTATAAAATTAATATATCACTGCAATTACCATACTGTACAGAAATATAACTTGGAAAAATGTATTAAAAGTGATGTACCATAAGTGATAAATCTTCGGAAAATCTATAAATCAATTGCCAAATCCAGGCTGAAATGTCAGTGAATGAATATACACTTGTGATATTTAAAAATCATAAACACAAAACTAAATATTTCCTTAAAGCAAAAAAAGACATTTTGCATGCAGTGACATATATTCACTGATTCTTTATTACCTTATTATTTCTTGTGTTACAGTCCTAAAGCCTTTGATTTTCTTCACAGTACTACTTGCATACCAAAAATGTAGTATGTTTCTTCCATTAAAAAGTTTTATTGTATAGTGATTGATGTTAACACACTGCAGTGATTATCCTATCATTTTTCTTGTCCTAGTAATCTTTTTTTTTTTTTTTTTTTTTTTTTTCAGAACTGAAAGACCAAGATATGAAATATGCAGGAATCCACTGACAGTTCAGGCACATGCTCATGGGACAAGTAAGTAAGAAAGCTTTTCTTACATTTTCTTTTGGCACCCCCTACTGGTGTACAGCTGCAAAGACTCTTCTGTGAGGCCAAAGATCTCGAAAGGGCATGCTGTGCTTCTTTAGGTCTCTCATCCTTTTTGATTGATAATAATAACAAAATCAATGGCACGTTAGTATGAAGAGATTTATATTCTGATCAAGCAACACGAATTCATTGTTCAGTGAATATATGAATTATTTAAAACATAAATCCAATAATTGAAGCTTCTTTGCATGTTTCACACGTTTATTTGATCTCCTCATGTAATAGTAATAGATTTTCCAATTATGGTTGAGTTGTTGTTGTTTTTGTTTGTTTGCTTGTTTTAAATCTTAACAAAAAAGAAGTGTCCAAAATGTTCTCTCCATGACTTGTGGTAATGTACTGTGACAATGTATACTAACTATCCTATGTATTCATAAGTCACTTGAAGATGAAGAGTATATATGAATATTTCTGCTCTGTTCTTTGAAGGTTGTGACAGAATTGTTCCCCACTGTAACAGTAGCACTATTTCTTTCTCCCCCAAAGAGTGGGGACATATCAACAATATTAACTTTTTTCCATTTCTTATAGCCATAGTGTTTCCTAATGAGGAGACCTCCCTACCTTGCTTTAAGGCAACTGACATATCTGAAAACATGATCAGCCTAGGCTATTCTATCAAAGGAAATAAGCTAGCATCCCATATTCATAACCTGTAAGTTCTCTATTTGTTACAGAAGTGTCAGGCAGCTGAACGTCTACATAAAAATATTTAAAATCTCCATTAATTTCTAGAGTTAAGATGTGTGTGCTGGTCATGGAAAAAAGGTAGTCTAGATAGACAGTGTTCCAAGTACGCTTGCCACAGAATTTTCATAGAATCACATAGCTGGTCTACAATTACAGGGTGTATACACGAATAAGTGCTGAAGGATCTTTCTGCAGATGCTTACTAAGCACAAAAATAGTATCATTTTTAAATAGAAGTCAAATAGTCCACTACTGAATAACTGGGTGTTGATCAATGTCACTTTCTAAATGATAAATGATTTCCAATTGCACGTTTTGTTCATTTTTTGAATGAGCATTAATCTCCAGTGAGGTTAAGATGAGAGTATGGTTTGCTAAATATTAATATTTCCCATTAATCTTAAAACATAATTATGATTTTCAGTTAGATAAAATAATATTATCATATGTTTTCTTTCAGGCAATCTATTAGGCAGGAGTAGCATCTCCCTTTCATCATAAATTATTTTTACTATTTCCCTACACACATTACCCTTTTTTTTTTTTAAACCAAAGTCTATGATTACTTAAAAAATAAAGATCACTCATTACATTTACAGTTATTTATGTGGATACACACGTATAAAGGAAACACCAAATTTTAACCTTCATCCCCTTCTAGATTGATTCTATTTATTTATGTATTAACAGTAGGCTATTAGTATTTCTTCAGAGTTAACGAGTAGAATATGACTTTTTTGCAGATGGAAATCATGATGCACAGTCAACTCTGTGACTTGCTGAATAGGTAACACCTGCCTGCAGTACCAGAATACAGGAGTTTTTGTTCCCAAGTGCACACTTTAATCATATACAATGTATTTTCTTCTGGCTATGGCATATAAAATAATGTGAATTATTTCCATTTATTGTGAACAAACTTGCCATGCACCTCAACTTTCAAGACAATAGGAGTCTGAAAGATGTGTCTTATATTTATAAAAGGAATGACAGTAACACCAATGTTATTAATAAACAGCCAGAATGCTCTAGGCTATGTCCATACCTATAAATAACAGAAGGGCAGGAAGAGGGTTTCTCATTATCCATGCTTAATTGCCATCACTTTCTCTAACATTTTCTTACCACATGCCAGCTGTTCCTCAGAAAGTATTTGGACCTGAATAGCACATCCCCACTAGGCAGTATGGAGGAAAAAATTCTCTCTGGAGATCAGAGTTTAAGCAAGCGAATAAAATAAATGCTGTGTCACTTAAGCCTGAGTGCCACAGAACTGTCCCTGGCCTGCTGTATTTATTTGTAGAAGGCAGCATATCTGATATATGTATGATATATGCAGTATCAAAACTGATTTCTTAACAGCTGCTCTATCATTAACCATGAACCAATGTGTCTGTAAATGCAGTATCTTACTTACTCCAGCTCCTAGACTGCACTGGAATAAATTATATTTATATTTCAGAGCATCAAATATATCATTATGTACTTAAGGTAAATTATTCTTCCAGTTAGACCACCATTCACACTGGAAACAAAATTTACCTGCTTTAAAATTTATATAGAAGTCAAATGCATCTGTTCTCTTGATGTTTAGAATGCTCTATAATATTAACGAAATAGTATGTTCTGATATAAACTACTGTTAGCTCCTTACAGATCTAATGAAGGAGAAAGTTAAGTTTCTACTTTTCAACTTCAAAGTATATCTGATTTGACTGCCATGCAGTTTCAATATTTTTGTCTAAGCCACTTGGCTGAAATAAAGGAAGATGTCTTTAATATACTGTTTAAAAATGTATTTCTAAAACAAAACAAAACAAAACAAAAACAAACAAACAAAAACCCATAATTTATACCATTTATGTTTACACGTATGATATAACAAAGTGTTGTTTTTATTTATTTTTTTTTTCCTGTAGCCCAGAACAAATATAGTACAATGTTCTTTTTCTCCTTATTACAGAAAAACAGATGGCTGGAGGTCCAGACACTCTCTTTCCCTTCCTCTCTCCTTTTCTCTCTCATTCTCATCGTCGAAATTAAGTTAAATAATAGATTTTAATGAATAATAGTGTCTGTGGAGCAAAACATGTCAGTGTAGATTCCCAAGATATTTGACAAACATTTTCAGTTTTAGTTTATATCACTTCATAACGCTAAAACCGGTTCAAATCTTTTATCCTATCTTATGGTAATGGTTACTTGACTGAAGAATAAGGGTTTTTCAAAAAGCATGCATTAATTCCATCTGTTGATACCTCCTCCACTGTAAGCAAACAGCTGGTATCAGAAATCAGACTTCATGAAATATTCTGGAAAGAAAAAATATACATGTGTAATAAATTATATTCATTATAATTCCACAGCTTCGGGTTGATACCAGAATATGAAACCATCACATACTGCAAGTTCATGAAACAGACAACCATATCAGGTATACTTAATTAATTTTAATTGAATAGGACTTTGTGTTTGCTAGTTCAATCAAATAGTCAAAATTTCAAAGCAAAACTCATAGTTTTTTCTTGTGGGTTTCTATCACTCTTCTCCCAGACTCAAGAAAAGACTGTGTACTTCACAGATGTTTTCTGAACATGGAAATCAAACCCTAGAAATGGTTGATTAAATAATTCTAGCATTTCTTGCCAGTGTAATACTGGCTATCTACTGGCTTTAGTTCTGTGGTTTTTATTTCTGGCTTTTCATTTATTTTCATAACTTCAGTTCTGAACAACAAAAGGCTAGTGTGCCATCATTTAAATGCTACATGGGTAAGACACTTAGAGCATGTTTTCTCAGTAAGAAGAACATCACATAGTTGATATTTTTTGAGATACAGTCAAGTAACACAACCCCATTCAAGACTTTTACCAGTAAAACTGTCTCTAACGATGTAGTTTTCAAAAATCTCAGTGTCTAGCATTGGGCAAGCATCATTTCATTCCCGTTCCCTTCCTTTGAGAAGAAACTTGTTAGCATGCTTACCTAACTCTCATGGATCAGGAAAATATATAAATAAATAAACCATCAAGTTATGAGTATATTTCAGCTCTAACAGCATCAGATTCAAATTATTCTCAAAAAAAGGGCTTGATTCTGTATATCATATCAGCATTCCTGAAGGTTTTCCTCATAAAACCAGCAGAATAGAGTAGGGAAAAAACACACAAGGTAATTTCATGCATTTAGTATTTAATAAAGTCTTCTACCTGTGCACAGGGGAGCTATTATCCTTGTAACAATGTTGTAGAGTCAGCAGTGTGTTTCTGACCTGAATATGCAAAATTCTGCCTATCAGACTTCACTGTGCTGAATGTTGAAGCCTCACGCAGCTTTTTCTTCCCCTTTTTAAAATGTGATTTAATTTCTTTTTTTTTTACATTAGAATATGAAATACTGTTTTTTTCCTGTCTCCACTTTAACAAGAGGTGAACACATACGTATGTATGCATGCATATATTCATTGTAGAGCTACCAGAGCATGAGATCTAGGCAGACAAGATAAAGAACATGTATTTTTTTTAATTTTACAAGGTTTAGTTGCACATTGGTTGGATTTATTTATTAATTCACTACAATAAGTACTTTTTAAAAAAATATTTAAACACAAAATTAAATATTTATGTATATTACATTATAAACAAAGTCTTCATATGGTTTCTAATGTGAGAACCACTGAAATCATTTAGAACTCTTCTATTGTTTCCAATAGCTGATTGTCAACAGCAAATATCTGCAGTCCAGAAATAATTATAATTTCTCACATATCTGACAATCTATACAAAATCTTGTCACTCACGTGACTGTGATGAACAAGAATTAACTCATATGTCTTTCAAAGACTGAAGCTATACTATTTATTTATGAAGTATTTGCGTTTGCTTGTTTACAATGGCAATGTGTGTATTGCCTAATTTATTGTGTATCCTCACTTCTTATTGTAATCCTCCAAATCAAACAACTGTTTGTTTAACTGAATATGTATTTGACATCATCTCTTATTACTTTGATAATATGACAATAGAGTGGAGACAGTTTAGAATCTGTTCACTTTGAACTTACATTTGTGTGAATTTAATCCTTTAAGATCTATAGAAATATATATAATTTTACATATTTAAAGTGTGATCTAGTCTATGATTCCATTGTTTTCAGATAGCCACTTTTTTGATATTTTTTCACAAAGAAGCAAATAGATACAGGTAAATATATGACTAACTGACATTTTAAAACAACCCCAATTTAAGAAGATCCTCTTCTGAAATTCAGCTCATTAACACTGACATCTTCCTTGACCCCACAGAAGTTTATGAGGGGTACAGTGTACAGACAATACCCCCCCCGTGATTGCTAAACAGTAAATCTCAGATTCTAAAGCAGAGTGAAGAGGCAGAGACCAGATGCGTCTATGGAGACAGAGGCTTAATTACAGAGCTTGACTGTACTAGTAAGATCCTGCTTAATTGTGCATCCTCCTTTGATAAATTAGCCCAGCTGCTCTGTGGCTCTGACAGCCACACAGCATGTTTCAGAAGACTTATATTTTTAATAGAAAGATAGACAGCAATGTGTAAAATAATGTTTAATCCCTCCCAATTTGTAGTCGTAAATATAGGTGCACACTGTAATGGAAATCAGATTGTATTTATTTATTTTGTCTGCTGATAGTAACAGATTGAATAACTGAAATGATATGCTTATTAAGAGTACACAGAAGTCCCCTGTTCTCTCAGTAATGTCAAGGCTCTGGTTTATTAATAACTGAGCTGCACAAATATTTACATTTTTAAAGGAACAATTCCATTAAACTAGACAGGTGAACAGGCAGCAGTGTATTTTCCTTTATCAGGAAGGAATCTAGATATGTTGTTTGGCCATGGATGAACATGTTGCTGAAATCTACAATGAAAAGCCTTATATGTAAGATAATAATATTATTTTCAGGCTAAGCCTTCTTAAAATCTTGTAATATCCATGAAGGAGAGTTATGAAGTTCCTATTAGATGCGAAATTGGTGTTTTGCTCTAGTGCACACTACTCATAAATGATTAACAGAAGCAAGTTAATCAAGATTAAGCACTGGAGATGTGAGAAGCTTATTTATCTCCACTGTCTCTTCTTTTAGACCTCACTATTAAAACTGTGGCAGGAAATATGGTTCTTTCTTCTTGTTCCTGTGTTCCTAGCTGAATTAAATGGTTGTAAAGGATGCTGATAAAACTTGGAGTAACCTCATGTTGATTTTGCATGTGGGATCAGTCTGGTCTCTCTGTAGGGAGCAGTCATAAAAATCACATTAAGTAATTGTGTTTGCTTTTCCTTCTTTTTCTCTGCACTGAATTCAGACTGTTCAGCCTTCAAATTAGGATTATTTACTTCTTGCCCTCATCTTTCCCAGGTTTTAAGTTACACAGGGAAAAATGTATGTACAATGTAAAATGCATGAGAAACCTTAAGATTATGTCATACTGTTAAATAAACCATAGCCAATTCTTTTTTTTTTTTTTTTTTTTTTGGGGGGGGGCATGATTAGTACTATCAAGTTAACCTATGATATAGTTTCCCCACAGTCCAAACAGCTCTTTCTTAGACAACTCCGTCATGATTTAGGGGATATAATATTCCAGGAACCATTACCAAATAGTGATACAGAAGAGTAAAACCTGTTAGGGGCAAAGAGTTGAGATGCATGACATGAAATACTCTTAGCTACTTGATCCAGGGCCCAAGAATGTATCTTGATCCATTTTGTTAATTTGTATGCCCATATAACAATCTATTGTAGGGATAAAGTCATTATTACAGTTCAATAGAAGAAGACAGAGTTTCATCCCTATTCCTGAATTCAAGGAGGCCTGTGTACTTAAAATGGAAACAATGCGTACATTGTTTAAGTGTCAGTAAGAGCAATCTGTCCAGATGATTTGTCCAGTCTACCACCTCCCATCATCTCTGTAAGTGGTTCTTTGTTTGATCAAGATTCTCAACGTCATTCTTCTTATCTGTTCAATTCAGTTATTTGACTGGAAAGCTTTGTTTCTGTCAAAACCAGAAAATGAGAGCAGCAGAACACAAAATCAATTTCACTTGACTTGTAATCCAAAATTTTTAAGAATGCATCTTCCTCCAGCTCTGTGTTTTTGACTTTTTTATTTATTTATGTATTTATTTTTGGTCTTAATAAGCTTTTTTACTAAGTTTTGTGATCTGTGGCTAACTGTTTTGCTGTTACTGTTGTTATAGTCCCTTACATGTCCACAAGCTCTCCACTTTTTAACAAGGCAAGAGATGAGGTAAAGTGTTTTAAGAAAACATTGTTTGTTATGAATATGTATTTTAGAAAGGATGAGGTATACTATTTCCAAAACCATAAATGTGTACATCCTTGTGTTAGAGGAAAGCCTGACTGGTATATATAAAGCTCTTCAGACTCCTTACTTTATTCACCCTAGCAGCCAAGGTTTTAATTCCTCATCTTGATTCCTAACTTCAGCTCACTCTGTTGTAGTGAAAATATGGAGGCAATTAAAATAATACAGACAGAAAAGATATAATTGTAAGACATATTTAGTTAAAAACTTAGTAATGAAATCTCTACGAAGAAGACACATAGGTTGATAAAAACCAAATTATCATAATTCTGGAATAGTGTATTTAGGGGTTTTGTTTTGGTTATTCAAAATAGATTTTACTTGTGCAACCAGAACCATTAATTGTTGCAATTAATTATTTTATTATCTGATTAGGAAACAAACAACAGCGAGATAAAATGATTACAGTTTAATTACAAACAACATTGCCATACCATTTTTTTTTCAATATTAGTTTTTACCAGCTTCAACAGCACATGTTCTAAGTCTCTCCTAGTGGTGCAGAAAATGACTTACCTGAACTGAAATGTGGCTTACATCTACTGCATACACTTAATATATGCATTATGTACGTCTAAACTGAGAAAGATATAAAGGGAGACATGAGATAGAGAGAAAATAAAGTGAGTAATTTAAGAAAAGGTAAAATGAAGGGAAGGATTAATGAAGTAGGATGTCTGGAGAGAATGGACATGAAATTCCCAGACTGCAGACTGCCTGAGTAGAAGGGATGAAGAAACAGTGAAAGACAGACGAAAACAGGGTCTCAAACAATCTCAATGAATTCATACGAGGGCATTTGCTTATACTTGTGTCCCATGTGTCCTTTGAATCATTATCACAGTATCACAGTATCACAGATTTCTAGGTTGGAAGAGACCTCAAGATCATCGAGTCCAACCTCCGACCTAACACTAAGTACTCCACTAAACCATATCGCTAAGCTCTACATCTAAACGTCTTTTAAAGACCTCCAGGGATGGTGACTCCACCACCTCCCTGGGCAGCCCATTCCAATGCTTAATAACCCTTTCGGTAAAGAAGTACTTCCTAACATCCAACCTAAAACTCCCCTGTCGCAACTTTCGCCCATTCCCCCTCGTCCTGTCACCAGGCACGTGGGAGAAAAGACCAACACCCACCTCTCTACAGCCTCCTTTAAGGTAACTGTAGAGAGCGATAAGGTCGCCCCTGAGCCTCCTCTTCTCCAGGCTGAACAAGCCCAGCTCCCTCAGCCGCATCTCATAAGATTTGTTCTCCAGACCCCTCACCAGCTTCGACGCCCTTCTCTGGACTCTCTCGAGCACGTCCATGTCCTTCCTGTAGCGAGGGGCCCAAAGCTGAACACAGTACTCAAGGTGCGGCCTCACCAGAGCCGAGTACAGGGGCACAATCACTTCCCTAGCCCTGCTGGCCACACTGCTTCTTATACAGGCCAGGATGCTGTTGGCCTTCTTGGCCACCTGGGCACACTGCTGGCTCATATTCAGCCGACTATCAACCAGTACTCCCAGGTCCTTCTCGGCCAGGCAGCTTTCCAGCCACTCATCTCCCAGCCTGTAGCTCTGCTTGGGGTTGTTGCGCCCCAGGTGCAGGACCCGGCACTTGGCCTTGTTGAACTTCATACAGTTGACCTCAGCCCATCGCTCCAGCCTATCCAGATCCTCCTGCAGAGCCTTCCTGCCCTCGAGCAGATCGACACACGCACTTAGCTTGGTGTCATCTGCAAACTTACTGAGGGTGCACTGGACGCCCTCATCCAGATCATCGATAAAGATATTAAAGAGGACCGGCCCCAGTACCGAGCCCTGGGGGACACCACTAGTGACCAGCCTCCAACCAGATTTGACTCCATTCACCACAACTCTCTGGGCCCGGCTATCCAGCCAGTTTCTAACCCAGCGAAGCGTACGCCAGTCCAAGCCCCGAGCAGCCAGTTTCTTGAGGAGAATGTTGTGGGGAACTGTGTCAAAAGCCTTACTGAGGTCAAGGTAAACCACATCCACAGCCTTTCCCTCATCCACCAAGCGCGTCACTTGGTCATAGAAGGAGATCAGGTTCGTCAAGCAGGACCTGCCTTTCAGAAACCCATGCTGACTGGGCCTGATCGCCTGCTTGCCCTGCAAGTGCCGCGTGATGACCCTCAAGATAATCTGCTCCATGAGCTTTCCTGGCACTGAGGTCAAACTGACAGGCCTATAGTTCCCCGGGTCTGCCCTGCAGCCCTTCTTATAGATGGGCGTCACATTGGCTAGCCGCCAGTCAACTGGGACCTCCCCCGATAGCCAGGACTGCCGATAAATGATGGAAAGCGGCTCGGCCAGCTCCTCCGCCAGTTCTTTCAGTACCCTCGGGTGCATCCCATCCGGCCCCATCGACTTGCGCACATCCAAGCTGCGTAGCAGGTCGCCAACCATCTCCTCATGGATAGCGAAGGCCACATCCTGCTCCCCATCCCCTTCCACCAGCTCAGGGCACTGGGTATCCAGAGAACAACCGGTATTGCCGCTAAAGACTGAGGCAAAGGCGGCATTAAGCACCTCAGCCTTTTCCTCATCCTTAGTAACTAGGTTTCCCCTCGCATCCAGTAAAGGATGGAGATTCTCCTTAGTCCTCCATTTCGTGTTGATATATTTGTAAAAGGATTTTTTGTTGTCTTTAACGGCAGTAGCGAGATTGAGCTCCAGATGAGCTTTGGCCTTTCTAATTTTCTCCCTGCACAGCCTCGCTACATCCCTGTAGTCCTCCTCAGTGGCCTGCCCTTTTTTCCAAAGATTATAAACCCTCTTTTTTCTGCTAAGCATAAGCCGCAACTCTCTGTTGAGCCAGGCCGGTCTTCTTCCACGCCGGCTCGTCTTTGGGCACGTGGGGACAGACCGCTCCTGTGCCATCACGATTTCCTTCTTGAGGAGCGCCCAGCCTTCCTGGACTCCTCTGCCTTTCAGAACCACCTCCCAAGGGACTCGGCCAACCAGTGTCCTGAGCAGCTCAAAGTCAGCCCTCCGGAAGTCCAATACAGCAGTTTTACTGGTCCCCTTCCTGGCCTCGCCAAGAATAGAGAACTCTACCATTTCGTCGTCACTCTGCCCAAGGCAGCTTCCGACCACCACATCTCCCACCAGTCCTTCTCTGTTTGTGAAGAGAAGGTCTAGCGGGGCACCACCCCTGGTAGGTTCACTGACCAGCTGCGTCAGGAAGCTATCTTCCACGCTCTCTAGAAACCTCCTAGACTGCTTTCTCTGTGCCGTGTTGTGTTTCCAGGATATGTCTGGGAAGTTGAAGTCCCCCACGAGGACAAGCGCCGACGATTTTGCAACTTCTGTCAGTTGCCTATAAAACTCCTCATCCGTCTCCTCATCCTGGTTCGGCGGTCTATAACAGAACCCCCACCAGGATGCTAGCCTTGCCGGCCTTCCCGCGGATCCTAACCCACAGGGATTCAACCTTATCATTCCCAGTCTGGAGTTCCACAACATCAAAAGATTCTCTAATGTAGAGAGCCACGCCACCACCCCCTCTGTGCTGCCTGTCCCTCCTGAAGAGCCGACAGCCAGGCATTGCAGCACTCCAGTGGTGGGAGCGGTCCCACCACATCTCCGTGATGACAACCAAGTCGTAGCCTGCCTGCTGCACGATGGCTTCCAGCTCCTCCTGTTTGTTACCCATGCTGCGTGCATTAGTGTAGATGCACTTCAGCTGGGCCATCGCCTTCTTCCCTGGCCTTGCCATTGTTTCCCCCGGCACAGCTCCAACAAGCCTTGTTTGAGCCCTGTCCCCCTTCTTACCTAGTTTTAAGCGCTCTCTATGAGCCCCGCCAGCTCCTGGCCTAGGATCCGTTTTCCCCTTGGAGATAGGGACCCATCTGGGGCCATCAGGCCGGGTGCCGAGTAAAGCTCCCCATGGTGAAAAAACCCAAAATTTCTGTGCTGGCACCAGCCTCTGAGCCACCTATTAACCACGCGAGCTTTCCGTGTCCTCTCCGTGCCTCTCCCTTCCCCTGTAGGGATAGACAAAAACACCACCTGCACTCCCGCTCCCTCCACCAATCGTCCCAGCCCCCTATAGTCCTGTTTGATAGCCTTGAGGCTTCTCTTTTCAACATCATCACTGCCAGCCTGGACTATCAAAAGCGGGTAATAGTCAGAGGGGCGAACCAGGTTTGGAAGCTTCCTGGTAATGTCTCTGACCCTGGCCCCAGGGAGGCAGCAGACTTCCCTATGTGTGGGGTCAGGCCGACAAATAGGGCCCTCCGTTCCCCTGAGGAGGGAGCCGCCCACAACAATCACCCTTCTTTCTTTCTTGGTGGAGGCAGTCCTGAGGCGTGGAGTCAACTTCCTCACCTCAGGCATCCTCCTGGGTAGGCTTCCTACCTCATCCTCACCCACGGGTCTCTCGAGCCCCAGGGCCTCAAACCTATTGTTCAAGGGCACCTGGGAAGGCGGTGCCGGAAGGGGAGGGCATCTCCTGCGAGGTCGAGCAGGGACCTGTCTCCATTCCTCCTCAACTCGCAGGTCCCCTCCCTCTGCCCGATGGCAACAGGGCAGGGGGTCCACCCCCCTTTGGGGCATCTCACCCTGGTCCCTCTCCCTCCGGTCCGGCAGGGAGTCACTCCACCAGTCTATCTCCCGCTCGCACTCCCTGATATCCCTCAACCTCTGCACCTCTTCCTTGAGTTCCGCCACCATGCGGACCAGGTCGTCCACCTGCTCGCACCTCACGCAAGCAGTCTCTCTGCCTCCCGCCGATGGCAGCAAGAGGCTCAGACACTCCTCGCATACGGAGACCTGAACTGCCGCATGTTTGGATGGGCAGTCGGTCTGGGTGTGTACTGACTTCCTAGAGAAAGCACCGTGCCTGGTGGAGAGCATTGCAGCCCAGCTGACGGGAGAGTGTCGTTAGAGGAGTTGTCCCTATGGGCGGGTGTGAGCGCTCCGCCCTGCCTGCCCGCCCTGCCTCGCTAACTGCCGCGTCACTCCCCCCGCGTCACTCCCTGTTTCCCGGCCCTGTTCGCCGCGCTCCTGGTCGCTCGCGCTCCCTAAGGGCTGCCTTTGAACGGCCGGGGGGAGGAGCTGTCGCTGACGCTGCTGGCTCCGCCTACGCCTCGTCAGCCTCCCTTACGAGGGCTGCCGGTGCCTGGCGGCTCCCTCACGTAGGCTCGATGCCCGAAAAATAGCCCTGCCTGTCCCGATCCTGCGCTCCGCTGCAGCACGCGTCTGCCCCGGAGCCGGTCGCCTCGGCAAGTGAGGCGACAATTATACTACCACACTAGCTGTGGATCGGGAATAAATAGATTCTCAGTCCCAAGTTCTTCTGTTTTCCTGATTATTTCTTTTTTGTTATTATAATTTTATTTTCTGAAATTAATTTTCATTTTTTAAATTAGTCTCTACAAGTAAATATTTTTGGAGCCTTTATACTCAGATCTTTCTTCTTCAAATTTCTACCATTCTAGAAAACTAGTCCTAGAAATAATGTAATGAGAGCAATATGTATATATATGAATATGAAGACACTGTGC
Organism: Anser brachyrhynchus; assembly: GCF_964034855.1. Classification (NCBI taxonomy): domain Eukaryota; kingdom Metazoa; phylum Chordata; class Aves; order Anseriformes; family Anatidae; genus Anser; species Anser brachyrhynchus. Next base: position 170,673,905 of record NC_137694.1, on the reverse strand, counting down.
TCAAAAGCTTTTTGCCTTTTTCTTATCTTCTGTTCTAATGAAAATATTACCTCTTCATTCCATCTCATTTCCAATGGCATAAATATTGGAATAAATTAGAAATCAAATTATCAGATTTCTTTTTATTTAGAAGCATATCAAAGTTTGACTAAGGATCTGAAAAAAACAAGGAAAAAAAACCACAAATAATCAACACAAATGTTTCAGTTTAATATACTTTTGTTAAATGTTATTTCAATAAGAGAAACTAGTACAGTTTTACTGTATTAACATTTTATTGTCAAGATTTAAAACATTTTATGTTTTTCTTTTATGTTAGACAAGAACTAACTAACTAAATAAATAAATAAATGCCCTGTTTTTATTTTCCTGTCACATACCAGTAGAAGAAAATGGAGAACCTCTATCAACTAAGGTGACACTTTCATTTACTTAACATGAGCAAACCATGTAATTTTTTATTTTTTATTTTTTCAATAATGGAAAATTTTAGCAAAATGAGTCTTGGGGCAGCCAAAATAATTGAGATGGAAGCAGCAAAGTTGAAATTCAACACATGCAGAAGGACTGCTGAGTGACTGAGAAGGAGCAGCAGAGACAAAGTTCTATAGATTGACCGAAATCCCCATTCCCCCATTTCCCAGCGCCGCTCGGGGGGAGGAGGTGGGAGAGGGTGGATGGGGGGAAGGTGGTTTTGTTTTCTTTCCTTTGTTTCTCACTTCTCTAGCTTGTTAGTAATAGGCAATAAATCTTACTATCTCCCCACTCTGAGTCTGTTTTGCCTGTGACGATAACTGTTGAACAATCTCCCCCTCCTTATCTCAACCATTGAGCATTTTGCATTGTATTTTCTCCACCTTTCCCTTTGAGTAGGGGGAGTGAGAGAGCAGCTGAGGTGGAGCTTGGCTGCCCACCTGAATAAAACCACCACATTGTCCCACATATGCCGCGTGATTGCATTCAAGATGACTTGGTCCATCACCTTTCCTGGCACCGAGGTCAGGCTGACAGGCCTGTAGTTCCTTGGGTCCTCCTTATGACCCTTCTTACAGATGGGAGTCACATTAGCAAGTCTACAGTCATCCAGGACCTCTCGGGATGACCATGACCACCCATACATGGTAGAAAGTGGCCCAGCAATCACATCTGCCAACTCCCTCATCACCCTCGGGTGGATCCCATCTCGCCCCATGGACTGCTAACAGTCCAGGTACAGCAGCAGGTCTCTAACTGTTTCCACCTGAACTGTGGGGGGTTTCTTCTTCTCCTCATCCTAGACTTTCAGGTCGGGAGGCTGAGTATCCTGAGGATAGGTGGTCTGGCTAGTAATGACAGATGTAAAAAAGGCATTAAGAACCTTAGCCTTTTCCTTATCCTCAGTAGTCATGTTTCCCCGTGCGTCCAGTAAAGAATGGAGATTCTCCTTGGCCCTTATCTTGCTGTTAATATATTTATAAGAACATTTATTTTTATCCTTAACCATAGCGGCCAGGTTGAGCTTCTGCTGGGCTTTGTACTTCCTGATTTTTTCTCTGCATATGCTGGCAACTTCTTTGTACTTTTTCCTGAGTTGCCCGCCCCTTCTTCTACTGGACATAAACTCTCTTTTTCTCCAGACACTCAGCAAAAGTTCCCTGTTCAGTCACACCAGTCTTTTTCCCTGCCGGCTCATCTTACGTTATGCAGGGACAGCCTGCTCCTGTGCCTTTATAACTTCTTCTTGAGGAGTGTCCAGCCTTCCTGGACTCCTCTGCCCTTCAGGACTGACTCCCAAGTGACCCTCCAGTGAACAATTCAAACTTTGCCCTCTGGAAGTCCCAGGTAGCAGTTTTACTGACCCCCCCCTCCTGACTTCACCAAGAATAGAGAACTCTGCCATGACATGGTCACTCTGCCCAAGACTACTCCCTACTACCACATCTCCCACCAGTCCTTCTCTGTTTGTGAATAGCAGGTCTAGCAGGGCACCCCTTCTGGTAGATTCACTAACCAGCTGAGTCAGGAAGCTATCTTCCACGAACTCCAGGATCCTTCTGGACTGCTTCCTTAGGACTGTATTCTATCTCCAGCATATGTCTGAGAAGTTAAAATCACCCTTGAGGACAAGTGCTGGCAACTGAGCGACTTCCGCCAGCTGCTTATAGAATGCCCCATTGGTATCTTAATCCTGGTTTGGTCAATAACAGACCCCCACCAGGATGTCTGCCTTGTTGGCCAACCCCCTGATCCTTATCCACAAGGACTCTACCTTATCATTCCCAACCCCCATCTCAACAACATCAAAACACTCTCTAATATAGAGAGCCACACCACCTCCCCTCTTCAGTTGCCTGTCCCTTCTGAAGAGCTTGTAGCCATCCATTGCAGCACTCCAATTGTGGGCATGGTCACACCACATTTCAGTGATGGCGACTAGGTCATAGTTTGCCTGATTCACAATGGCTTCCAGCTCCTCCTGTTTGTTGTCCATGCTGCGTGCATTGGCGTAGATGCACTTGAGTCATGCCATTGCCCTCACCCCCAGCCCTGGGACTGCTCCCCCAGGCTCATCTCTGTTGAGCCTCATTTCGTCCCCATCCCCCTTCATACCTAGTTTAAAGCCCTCTCAGTGAGCCTTGCTAGCTCCCAGGATGGAGTCCATTTCCCCCTTTGAGATGGGTGGGACCCATCAGCAGCTATCAGGCCAGGTGCTGAGTAAATGTCTCCGTGATCAAAAAAAAAAAAAAATTAAAAAAAATCCTGCCACAGTACCTGCCTCTCAGCCATGTATTGATCAGCTGGGCCTTCCAGGTCTGCTCAGTATCCCTCCCCACCACTGAAGGGATAGAGGAAAACAGCACCGGCGCACCCACGCCATCCAGTAACCTTCCCAATCCCCTGAAGTCCCTTTTGACAGCCTTCAGGCTTCTCTCAGCAACTTCATCGCTGCCAGCCTGAATTATCGCTAAGGGGTAATACTCAGAGGGGTGAACAAGGTCAGGAAGTTTCCTTGTAATGTCCCTGACCTGGGCCCCAAGTAAGCAGCAGACTTCCCTAAGGGTAGGGTCTGGCTGACATATGGGGCCCTCTGTTCCCCCCAGAAGGGAATCGCCTACAACCATTACCCTTCTTTCCTTCTTGGTGGAAGAAGTCTTGAGGCATGGAGTTGACTTCCTTGCCCTAGACAGCCTCCTGTGTTGACTTTCCCCCATATCCTCACCATCCTGTCCCTCGAGCTCCAGGGCCTCAAACCTATTGTGTAAGGGCACCTGGGGAGGCAAGGTGGGTAGGGAGGGGGCTCACCTGTGACACCAAGTAGGGACCCATTTCCATTCCTCTCCATCTTTCAGGTCTCCTCCCCCTACCCGACAGTGACAGAGCAGGGGGTCCATCACTATTTGGGGTGTGTCACCCCATGCCTTTCTCTCAGGCATGGCAGGGAGTGACTCCACCAGTCTAACTCCTGCTCACGCTCCCTGATAGTTCTTAATCTCTCCACTTCCTCCTTGAACTCTGCCACCAGGCTGATCAGATCCTCCACCTGCTTGCATCTCACGCAGGCAGTATCTCTGTCACCCTCCACTGGTAGCAACAGGCTCAGGCACTCCCTGCAGCCAGAGACCTGAACAGCCTTATCTTTGGGCAGGCACTTGGTCTGGGTTGCCACAGTCTTTCTGGTGAATGCTTTGGTGAGCGCTTGCCGCCTGGTGGTGACCATGGCTGGGTTTGCTGTCTGGGTGGTAGACAGAAGGTGAGCCAATCTCCTGAGTGGGGAGGGCTCCCTGCTCACCCTGGCTGCGCAAACTGCCCTGCAAACTGACGCACCACACCCTGTTTGCCTGCCCTGGTCCCTGTGCTCCTGGTTGCTTGTGTTCCCTAGAAGCTGCCTTTGTAGGATATGTGGGGGCTTCTGGCTCCGCCCACCGATCATCAGCCACCCTTGCAAGGGCTGCTGGGTCCTGGCAGCTCCCTTGGCTGCCTGCAGTGGCCTTGATGCAGAAAAGTGCCTGCTTGCCACGGTCCCCAGATCTGCTGCAGAACGTGACTGCCTCGGAACGGATCCTCCTTCTTCAGGACCTGAGTGACATTTCCTTTCTTGCCAGCTCAGTAACCTCTCCCAGTCACCATGACCTTCCAATGAATTTCAAGTGTGTCCGCTCCTTGGCATTGGCCAGCAACGAGTATACTCTCTGAGGAAAATATCATGCCTGATCCAAAAGCCTGAGAGAAGCAAAGTTGCTGCAGCTCTATGCCTGCAGGTGCAGCCATTAGTGAGGCAGAAGATATATTGCCAATAGGCGCAGAGTACACATATAAACCACATGTATATGTGGCCACACAGATCACAGGCAGACACTGAAAGCTCCCACATGATCACAGATAACGCTGATGTCCGCATCCTACTCCCCTCTCTGGCTGAGTAGGATAAAAATCCTCTAGTGAGAATATACACATATATACATACGCCAAACCCATACAAGCCCAGTAGCTATTCCATGCTGGCACCTAGATGTACCCAATACCAGAGCTCCACTCCATTTTTTGTTACAGACTATCACACACACAAATCTGACTGGAAATCCCCAGGTCCCCATACCTGAGCCCTCTTTGCTCTCAGCCTTGCAAATACACACAGATGCTCTCAAATCCAGAGCTGGTCTGTAGAGCCACTCATACCCACTCACTAGCCACTTACGCTCCTCATTGGCTAGCCCAGCTTGGTAATCACTAGCAGTTTGTCTGCCTCTACTACAACTACAGGAAGAAAGGGTTGGCGTTAATTTTTATTTTTATTTTTTTTTCCCGAACTACCTAATTTTCAGTGAATTGTGCGTTGGAGATCCTAAAACACTGCTTTATAAACCACTTTATGTTAAGCATTTAAGGTCAGTAATTGGGCTTCCAGATCACCTAATGGACTAAGTTGTAAATTTCATGCAGTTTGATAAACCTAACAACTCAGAATAAAAAGGACTCGTAAAGACAGTCTTCTAAAGGGATCAGGAAAAAGTAGAAGTAATATATTACCTGACAACAACAACAACAAAAACTGTTTGTAAGGAAAACTTTATTAATAAAAGACAAGGGAAGTACTTAGGATATTAATTAAGAAAAATTAAGGAAAATATATGTATTTGGGAAACAAATATGACTAAAGGTTTAAATTGGGCACTTTGACTTTAAACGCAAAAAAAAAAAAGAAAAAGTTAAGTAAATTCTAAATCTTAAGGTTTTTATTTTAGTCAAAAGCTGGTAAAGGGTAGAAATCTGTTTAGATTAAGACTTAGAATGAAGGAAATAAGGAAAAGTTAATTTGTATAATGTTCCCATTATACTGATACCCTTTTTTATTGTTTCTGTTATAATTACATGAATTAAAGACTCTGCAGAAACAATATATAAAAATGTTCTATTGAAAATTCAGTTAAATGAGATAGACTTCTGAATTGTCAAAAAAACTGGTAATACCAAGAAAAATACCAGTAGAGCCTGCTAAGAAAAGGAATTTAACTGAATGACCAGGAAATAATAATAAAAATGTTATTTGATGATTTACCAACTTTTACTTTTTAACCAAGCCAGGATGTTTTAAAGTTTTGAAGAGTAAAACAGTAGTCTAGTGAAAGCTGAATGGAATCAGAGGAATCTTTTTTGAATCTATGTTGTCTAGGTAGGAAAAAATATATAATATTCTATTCTAATTATAATTATAATATTATCTTCCAATAACATCATTTATTTCATCTCAAGGAGCATGGATTGATCTCAAAAAAAGTAGAAAATATGAGGATAATGTGGAGTCCTATCTGGAAAAAGAGTGCTAATCTTCTAATCTTTCCTAGATCTTTCTAGTGTTTAGGTTAAAAAAAAAAAAAGTTTTTAAATTCACTGAAATAAGTTATAGGAAAGGACATGGCCTACACTATAAAATAGTATATTTTATATAAGCCAAATAACAGACAAATAAGCCCCTATAATATAAGCCAAAGACTTGACTTAAAAAGTTTGCCTTGATATTTGTTTTGGAGGTTTCTGTCAAAACTGGTAAGTTTTAGTTTTATGCTTAAATTAAATTTTTCATGAAAATCTTATGAATTTAACAGACATCCAGAATTTTTTGAAAATATTTTGAGAATGAAAAAATGCTGACATGCATGTTAATGGTGATTATCATTTGCTGTTTTACAGCTGATTTCTCTCTCAGATTACCTCTCTGATGATATGCTGCAGACATGGATTCAACCAAGCAGATCCATTTAAGACTGGGACAGGCTGGCTGTATCAGAGGAGAAAGAGTACAATCAGGGAGAATCAGAAAAAAAAATATATAAAAGTCTCTAGTAAATAACCAGACACCAAAGTAGCTCTTTCAAATCACAGCAGTGGCATTTCTGAATAGAAGTGGATTCTCTCTCTCTCTCTCTCTCTCTCTCTTGTTTTGTTTAATATTTTAGCTGAGAAAGAAAGAGCTAAGTTGGATTTCCTCCAACAATTCTATGATTGGATCTCTCCTTCAGCTTTTGCATCCTCTAATGAACCAAAAATGTTCCTTCCAGTCACTTGAAGTATTTGAAGTATTTATGCTGCATTATGTTCATGGAAGGTAGAGAAAACTCTCCAAAAGGTGTAAAGGCACTGCCAATGCTCTTTTGGGCAGAGCAACTGAAACTGCAGTCTCCTGACAGTTCTTAACAGCTTTTTACTAAACCAGGAAACCAACCAACCAAACAAAACAAAACAAAAAAAACACTATGGTTGTGTGAGGGTGAAATGAAGAATTTGGGAAGATATGCAAAGGATATAAAATAATAAAATTTTAAAAAATATATTCTGGATGGAAAACATAGAGGGAAAATTACACTTATTACAATATGGGCAATAAAGGAAGAAAATAAGAAAATCTTACAGGAAAGGAAAATGTAATTATAAATGTAAGAAATTAATTTGTTCAAGTTTACCATAATACCAGAATTGAAGCTGAAAAGTGGTTCATAGTGAAAAAGAGCTGAATTTTTAAAATTTCCATATTTACATTTGAATATGCAAGTCAGATAAGCTTTGTTTCCTTTGGCTTGTCATTTCTCTGATTTATCAGATCTTTATTTGGTGGGTGTCTTGTGCAAACTATATTACTATACTTAGTATAGCTTATATCTTTGTTCAACAGGTATTAAGTATGTCCTATGAAGGTTTGTGAAGAATAAAAATCACAGAGTTTTTTTCCACCTTACACTTTTTTCTGTCCATCTGAGAGGCCACAAGAAACTATCAGCTAATGAAATATGAGTGTTTGATTCCTTGGTAACAGCCAGAAAAAGAATGCTTTGTATTTGGGCGGATCTTCTCTTAAATACACAATTATTGAGACTGTTTTCCTTAAAAGTGAAATTATAATGCCCTTTTTAGAATTATGAATTCTACTTTTGGGAGTAGGAGTACACTCGTCTTTCTAAAACAATACACATACGGGGGGGGGGGAGGAATACTTTTTTATTTTTTTTTTGTAGAGAACAGTTCAAATGATAACAAATAAGGAACTAGCCCTCCTTCAGCCCAGTTGGCAATATAAGTCTCAGCAGCCCTTTTTGATTCTGTGAAGTTCAATACTCGCAGGAGCTAGAAACATAATAATTATCTATGTACAGGTGAGCTTCTGAGTGTTCAGGGAGCTCTTACACCTACACATACCTAACTACAATTTTATTTTTTTCTCTCATGGACTTAGACATTCTGCTGAACTTATAATATCACTTGTTAACTTCAGGGTCTCTTTGTATACCTTTTCTTCTTACTGAACTGTAGAAAATTGGATATCTAGTATTCCCCTAAGCTTCACTCTAAATCAGGCCTCTGCCTTGCTTTTACGTAGGTCATGTAGATCATAACAATAATAACAACATGGTGCTTCAGTAGGTGCAAGCTAATTCCTGTGTAGTTATTGCATTGTTTTATGCAGTAGGCAACAGCCCTAGTCACAATCTTCCACAAAGCTCTTTATTCATAATTAACATGTATATGTTTCTGGACTGATTGGGGTCTGCCACCCAGCAGAGCAGATAAGAGAAAATTCTTTACCCATCTGTAATCCTGTCCAGTTAGATAACAGAGTAACATACAAAAGGCCAATTATGTATTCATCCATTTTTAACTGGCTGACAAGTGTTAGGTTTTTTTTTTGGTGGTGGTGTTTTATTTATTTATTTTTTTTCCCTCATATTCTACTCCTGCTAACTGAAATCTGAATAGTAATAGTATCTGCAATACTCAGTTGCACTCACTGAAGAGGGAGCAGTGTGCCAGCTGCAGCATATTTCTGGCAGAATCTGAGATTCCTGGGGTAAAGACATTGTAGTTGGATACATGACAATGTAGCAATGATGAGCCTACAGGCAGCAGAAGATAATACTGTTTGCGCTCTGTCTAAACAAACAATTTTTATGCCATTCCTCTGATAGATTTCTTCTGTGTTTTATTTGACAAATAGCAAATGGGAAGAGGAGAAAGCTGGAGAATACCAGGATTTTTCAAAAGGCAGCAAAAGAAAAACAATTGCCCAAATCGTCTTCATTAACATAATACTCAGAAGAATAGGCATCTGTAATGATTTTTTAAATATTGACTCTGACATTATGAAATGAATAACAGTTACCATCTCAGCTGACAGCAGCTGCCAACTGTGTGTGTAATAATTTTTCAGATTCCATGGCGCCTACGATAGACAGCAATTTTGTGGGTGCTAGGGAATGCACCAAGGAATTTAAAACAAAACCTTTTTATTTTTCTCACATAGCATTTCTGCTTATTATGACAGTCAGAACAACACAGTTAAAAGCTCGATCAGAGAAGTGGTGGCTGCGTATTTATAAGGTCCATAGCTCTTGTTTCCCAGTGGGTTTATGTTGTGGTTTAACCCGGCTGGCAGCTAAGCACCACACAGCCGTTCGCTCACCCTCCCCCCTCCCTCTCTGGGATGGGGGAAAGAAACGGGAAAGTGAAGCCGGTGAGTTGAGATAAAGACAGTTTATTAAGACAGGAATATAATAATAACAATAATAATAATAATAGTGATAATGATAATAGTATTATTAATAATAATGTGTAAGAAACAAGTGATGCACAATGCAATTGCTCACCACCCGCTGACCGATGCCCAGCCTATCCCCGAGCAGCCGGCCCCCCACCCCGGCCAGCCACCCCTATATATTGTTTAGCATGACGTCAGATGGTATGGAATACCCCTTTGGCCAGTTTGGGTCAGCTGTCCTGGGTCTGTCCCCTCCCAGCTCCTGCTGCACCCCTAGCCTGCTCGCTGGCAGGACAGAGCGAGAAGCCGAAAAGTCCTTGGCCTGGTGTAAACACTGCTCTGCAACAATTAAAACATCAGCATGTTATCAGCGCTCTTCTCATCCTAATCCAAAACATAGCACCCTACCAGCTACTATGAGGAAAAATTAACTCTGTCCTAACTGGAACCAGGACAGTTTATTTGTCATTTCAGTAAGAAAATTGCCTCCAGACAAATGCAATAATAAATTGGAGAAATCATATTCTGCCTTTTCTTTCACTGTGATGAGCCTGAACCTATAAGAAAGTGAGAAGATAGGGGTCATCATGAAACATTTATTTTGGTAGCACTAAATCATCTAGCTAGTGATTGTTTCATGATAAAGCAGAGTCTTGACAGAAAAACAAACTTGAACGATTAGTGTCCCCAATGACCTAAAAAAAATATTTTTTTTGAAGTTAATGAAAAAGGCATTCATGCCTTTCATATGTTAAGATTTACAAATAAAAACAATTCTGAAAACATTTTCCATGTATTTACGCTATATGAAGTTATTAAAGCAAGATACTATAAATAATTACTTGTCTGAAATGCAAGGTCTTCAAAATCTAGATTGTAGTACATAGTACATAGTTGATGCCTAGATTATTATTTTATTTTATTTTTTTTTTACATTTGATAGGGAATGATCACTAATCATTGTCTATTACTGTCTTTGCCTAAGACAATCTGGAAAAAAAAAAAAAAAAAAACCAAAAATAAACACCATAAACCATATATTTTTCTCAATAGTGAGAGAGACTAGACTCCTTACTTAGGAAGATGAAGTAGATAGTGTGGTGCCTTTACCTCCTCTGGTGGATGAGAAGGGTGAACTGGTAATGACAGACATGGAGAAGACTGAGGTACTCAACAACTGCTTTGCCTCAGTCTTCTGACTGACAGTCAGGCTTCCCAAGTCTTTTGTTTCCCTGAACCCATAGAAGGAGTCTGGGAGAGAAAAGTCACATCCACTGTAAGCGAAGAGCAGGTTGCCCAGAGAAGTTGTGAATGCCCCATCCCTGGAGGTATTCAAGACTATGTTAGGTGAGGCCCTGGGCAACCTGATCTAGTGGGCGGCAGGGGGTTTGGAACCAGATGATTTTTGAGGTCCCTTCCAACCTATGCCATTCTATGATCCTATGATTACATTCAGGGTGGGTATTTGTCAAGGAAATTCAGCTTTTCCTTTATCCTGAATAAACCAGAAGAGTTTGTGAAGTGCTCTGATTATCTGATTACTGCTAACAGGAGACCTGCTTGAACTGTTGAATATGAGTTTTTCTATATAAAAGAATGCAGAATCTACATGATGTCATCAATCTTCGCTACAACTTGGTGATGTCAGTATTCACCTGAGAAGGAGTAATGGAAGTTTTTGACACCTACAAAAATTCTTATAAATCGAGCTTCAAATAGACTGAATAAAAATGAAATTAAATGAAATACAATAAAATAAAAACCTTGAAAACAGGTTGTCATATCCTTTTCATATCTATAGTAGAAGTCATGCTCCTTCTCATACTGCTTCTGACCTCATGTTTCCTGTACTGTGATGCTAATACCAGTGCAATTAAGATGTTCTAACTGAGAACAAATGATAGTTTTGAGGTTATATTTTTCTAACAACAGAGGGAAGAATTCAGGTATTCTAGTTATTAGATAAATGTTTGCTTTTCCACTTATAATGTCACAAATTATTGAAAAGGATATTGGAAGGATAACTGGCCCATCAAATTACTTAAGTTCTTTCCTTTTTAATTTCTAATTTTAGGTTCTAGATTTTCTGGCAGGAACAATTCTGAGGAAGTTCAAAAATGCAAAATTTATTGCACTGGAGAATCTCAAGTGTGTGTTCCTTTGGACTTCAGTATTTCAAATCTAACTGTTTCATGCACATAGGCCAAAGAACTGTGGCTAACCAAAGCCTAAGATGACATCAGCTTTACAATTACAAACTGTTCTTTATCAAATTCAGCCTGCCAGAAAAGGCATGATCCGAATTTCTTGGTTAAAATGTTACTTGTTATACTCCTGATATTAAAAATCAGAAAGTACCTTTGTAAAAATCACCTATGTTCAAATGCAGATCAGTTCACCAGGCCTTGATCTGTAGTTTGTGCACACATAAATCTGACATTGGCTCCACTGAGTATACTTCTTCTTAAAGGCACAAAAAAGGCTCAGTAATAAAATACTATTCACAGTGAATGAAAGGATCAGAATATTTATTGTGAAGATATTCTTCAAGTTTGAAAAGCACAAGCTGGAGAATTGGGCCCATGTGAACCTAATGAGGTTCAACAAGTACAAGTACAAGGTCATGCATCTGGGTTGGGGCAATCCCAAACATGAGTACAGACTGGGAGAATAACTCACTGAGAACAGCCCCGAAGAGAAGGACCTGGGGGTTCTGGTGCACAAAAAGCTCTATGACAGGAGCCAGCAGAAGCCCAGCTTCTTCCTGGGCTGCATCAAAAGAATCACAGAATCGAAGGGGTTGGAAGGGACCTCGAAAGATCATCGGGTCCAACCCCCCTGCCAAAGCAGGCTCCTTAGAGCAGGCTGCCCAGGTAGGTGTCCAGATGTGCCTTGAATATCTCCAGAGAGGGAGACTCCACAACCTCCCTGGGCAGCCTGTTCCAGTGCTCTGTCACCCTCACTGTGAAGAAGTTCTTTCGCATGTTGGTGCAGAACTTCCTGTGCTCTATCTTGTGGCCATTACCCCTTGTCCTATCCCCACAGACCACTGAGAAGAGGTTGGCCAAATCCCTCTGTCTCCCAAACCTCAGGTATTTATATACATTGATAAGATCCCTTCTCAGTCTTCTTTTCTACCAGGCCTTTTCAGACCCAGATTTCTCAGCCTTTCCTCATAGGGAAGATGCTCCAGGCCCCGTATCATCTTTGTGGCCCTCCACTGGACTCTTTCCAGGAGATCCCTGTCTTTTTCGTATCAGGGAGCCCAGAACTGGACACAGTATTCCAGGTGAGGCCTGACCAGGGCAGAGTAGAGGGGGAGGATCACCCCCCTTGACCTGCTGGCCACACTCCTTTTAATGCACGCCAGGATCCCATTGGCCCTCTTGGCCACCAGGGCACACTGCTGGCTCATGGTCAACCTGTTGTCTATCAGGACCCCCAGGTCCTTCTCCTCAGAGCTCCTCTCCAGCAGATCATCCCCCAACCTGTACTGATACATCCGATTGTTCCTTCCCAGGTGCAGGACTCTACACTTGGTCTTATTAAACCTCATTTGGTTTCTTCCTGCCCATTTCTCCAGCCGGTCCAGGTCTCGCTGAATGGCAGCACAGCCTTCTGGCCTGTCAGCCACTCCTCTCAGCTTCGTGTCATCGGCATACTTGATGAGGGCAGACACTATTCCCTCATCAAGGTCATCGATGAAGATGTTGAACAAGACCAGACCCAGCACCGACCCCTGGGGAACGCCGCTAGTCACAGGTCTCCAGCCGGACTCTGCACCGCCGATCACCACCCTCTGCGCTTGGCCATTCAGCCAGTTCTCAACCCACCTAACTGTCCACTCCTCTATCCCACACTTTCTCAGCTTTGCTATCAGGATGTCATGGGAGACAGTACTGAAAGCCTTGCTAAAGTCAAGGTAGATGACATCCACTGCTCTCCCCCCATCTACCCAGCTGGTGATGCCATCATAGAAGGCAACGAGGTTGGTTGAGCACGACTTCCCCTTGGTAAATCCATGCTGACTACTCCTCATAATATTCTTCTCTTCCAATTGCTTAGAGATGGCATCCAGAACGAGCTGTTCCAACACCTTTCCAGGGACAGAGGTGAGACTGACTGGCCTGTAGTTTCCCGGATCCTCTTTCTTGCCCTTCTTGAAGACCGGAGTGACATAGGCTATCCTCCAGTCTTCATGCAGCTCTCCTGTTCTCCAGGACCTTTCAAAGATGATAGAGAGTGGTTCGGCGATCACCTCTGACAACTCCCTTAGCACACGTGGATGCATCCCATCGGGGTCCATGGATTTCTGTGCGTTGAGCCCACTCAGGTGCTCCCCAACTACTCTTGGGTCAACCACGGGGGAGCCCTCCATTTCCCAGCCCCTTTCTCACCCTACCAGGGTCGAGGAGTCCTGGGGGGGAGTCCTTGAAGGAAAGACTGAAGCAAAGAAAGCATTCAGTATCTCCGCCTTCTCGGCATCTCCCGTTACCAGGACACACAGTCAGCCTCGTTCAGCAAGGGACCTACATTATCCCTAGTCTTCCTTTTACTGTTTACATACTTAAAAAAAACCCTTCTTATTATCTTTTATCTCTTTTGCAAGCCTCATCTCTAGGTGGGCTTTAGCCTTCCTCGTCGTGCCCCTGCAGGTCCTGACAACACTTCTATACTCCTCCCAAGAGGACAGGCCCTTTTTCCACATTTCATAGACCTTCCTCTTCCTTTTGATCTTATCGATTAGCTCCTTGCTCGTCCATGCAGGTTTCCTGCCCCTCTTCCCCGATTTCCTACTCTTAGCGATGCACCAATCCTGAGCTTGGAAGAAGTGCTGTTTAAATGTAGCCCAGCTCTCACAAGCACTCTTGCCTTCTAGCAACCTAGCCCAGGACATTCTTCCAAGCATGTCCCGGAAGAGGTCAAAGTTGGCTCTTTGAAAGTCCAGGGTAGCAACCCTGCTTTTAGCCTTACTTCCTCCACCAAGTTCCATCTTGAACTCCACCATCTTGTGGTCGCTGCATCCCAAGCTGCCCCCAACCTTCACATCCCTAACAAGTCCACCCCTGTTGGTAAAGACAAGGTCCAGAAGCACGCCCCGCCTCGTCGGCTCCTCCACCACCTGCGTCAGAAAATTGTCTTCAACGCATTGTAGGAACCGTTTGGACTGCTCGTGCCTGGCCGAGTTGCTTACCCAACAGATGTCTGGATAATTGAAGTCCCCCATGAGAACCAGCACCCGTAATCGTGAGGCTACTACCAGCTGTTTGTAGAAGGCCTCATCGACCACGTTCTCCTTATCTGGTGACCTGTAGTACACCCCCACAACAGTGTCTCCCATACCAGCCCACCCCTTAATTCTCACCCACAAGCTCTCCACTTGTCCTTCACCCTCCCCCAGGTGGAGCTGGGTACACTCTAATTGCTCCCTCACATAAAGGGCAACCCCACCCCCTCGCTTCCCCAGCCTGTCTTTCCTAAAAAGGACATAGCCCTTCATGACAGCGTTCCAGTCATGTGAGCTGTCCCACCACGTCTCTGTGACCGCAACGAGATCGTGGCCCTGCGACCAAACGCAGATCTCGAGCTCATCCTGTTTATTTCCAATGCTCCGCGCATTGGTGTACAGGCACTTGAGGGAAGCAGCGGGCGCAGTTACCTCTGGAGGGATTCAAGAAGGAGATTCTGGATGGGGTACCGGGATCATTACCATCTCTGAGGAGCCCTCAGACAATCCTATGGGACAACTCAGAGGTGCTTCCTTTCTGCCTTCAACTGTGACAGCAGTGACAACTTCCCCCAGCCCTTCTCTGTCACTTGTAGCTCCCCTCCCTTCCCCCGTCAAACCTAGTTTAAAGCCCTGGTAACCAGTCCAGAGAGCTTGCTCCCCAACACACTTGTGCCCCACTTGCTGAGTTGGAGGCGGTCATCAGCCCACATACCCGGCTTCTCAAAGGACTGACCAAGATCGAAATACCCAAATCCCTGGTCTGGACACCACCCCCTCAACCAGTCATTTACCTGTCCCGTTCTCCTCCTTCTTTCTGGGTCCCAGCCACCCAGCAGGAGGACAGAGGAAAACACTACCTGCACCCCCGATCCCTTCAACATCCTTCCCAGGGATGCAAAGTCCTTTTTAATATACCTCATTTTTCTAGTTGCAGCTTCCCTGGATCCAATCTGAGTGACAACAAGAGGATAGTAGCCCTTCAGTTTAATGAGTTTTAGCAGAGCCTTCCTAACATCTCTGACACGTGCCCCAGGAAGACAGCACACCTCTCTGGATAGATTGTCTGGTCAACAAATGGGAGCCTCAGTGCCCCTGAGCAAGGAGTCTCCTATCACTAAGACTCTCCGTTCTTTTTTTGTGGCACTGGTTGTGATGCAGCGCCCCGTCCGGTCCTGATCCCTACACTGAGTACTTCCCCCAATGTTGACACGCTTCTCCGGGTTGCTTCCTGGGTTCTGACTACTGTCCAGACCCTCAACGTCTTCCTTTTCCTGCCTAAGAGCCTCAAATCTATTTCCCAAGGACACCATGGGGGTTGATGGCACCGTGGGTGTTGGGGGCAAACGTCTCCTGCTGCTGCGAGCTGTGACGAGGGGTCCAGCCCCTTTTCTCTTGTGGGCGGTCAAGCCCTCTGTCCTGCATGTGATCTGCTGGGTCAGCTTCTACCACTGGCAGGGACATAGGAGGGGGCCGCAGGGTATCAGCAGGGGCAAGCTGACACCTCCTGTCTGTTACCCTCAGAGACTCCCAGGAGCCCCTCAGGCTGCCGATTCCTCGCTGCAGCCCAGCCACCTGCTCAAGGAGTTCCTTAAGCAGGGCACACCTGCACCCATGACAGCCCTTTACTCCCTCAGGACCCAGGTGGGTCTCCAGATTCCAGAGGTCCCCACAGTCACCTGTCTGGACTGCCACTTCCCCCCTCAGGGGGTCCACCTGAGTGCCCACATGAGTCCGGAGAAGCAACATCTCCTCCATTTGGGTTGCCCCCTCGGACCTGCTGCTGCAATGGGTGCCCACCATGGTGAGGTCTAGGTGCAACGAGGAAGCATTGCCCGAGGAGAGGAGAGAAAGAGAAAGGGAGGTGGGAAATGGGGGAGAGGGTCCTCCTCGTACTCCCCCCTGCCCCGGCTGAACTGCCCCACCTGAACTGCCTGCGCTAGCTGCCAAGCCGGCCCTGCTACCGCGTCCTGTTTGCGGCGCTCCAGGGTCGGGGCGCTCCCTGGGGACTGCTCTCATAGCGCCAGGGGGTGGGTGGGCTGCCGTCACCCCTGGCTCTGCCCGCAGCACCTCAACGCCCGCGGCGGCGAAAGTACAGCTCCTGCCTGCTCGGGGGGAGGGGGCCGGGGCCGGGGCCGGGGCCGCGGGTGCGGCTGCGGCTCTGGCTCTGGCTCTGGTTCTGACTAACGGCTCTGCGCCGCGTTATTGGGGGGGATTAGGGGTTGGATCCGTTCGTCTCCCTGGCAGGAGTCCTCGCTGCTGCCGGTCCGCACGAGGTCCTCGGTGAAATGGCCAGCAAGAAGAAGTGTGGCCAGCAGGTCAAGGTAGGTGATTCTCCCCTTGTACTCTGCTCTCGTGAGACAAAACCTGGAGTACTGTGTTCGTCTCCAGGGCTCCAAGCACAAGAAGGACACGAATGTATTAGAATGAGTCCAGAGGCAGGCCACAAAGTTGATCAGAGGTCTGGAGCACTTCTTCTATGAAGAAAGGCTGAGAGAGTTGGGGCTGTTCAGCCTGGAGAAGATTCTTCGGAGACCTCATTGCAGACTTTCAATACTTACTAAAAAGATGGAGAACAGCTTTTTACTTGGGCAGGTAATGACAGGACAAGGATTAATAGTTTTATACTAAAAGAAGGGAGATTTAGATGTTAGGAAGAAATTCTTCGCTCAGAGGGTGGTGAGGCACTGGAGCATGGAGGTTGCCCAGAGAAGTTATAGGTGCCCCATTCCTGGAAGTGCTCAAGGCCAGGTTGGACGAGGCCTTGGGCAACCAGAGCTAGTAGGTGGTATCCCCACCAATGGATGGGAGGATGGAGCT
Organism: Anser brachyrhynchus; assembly: GCF_964034855.1. NCBI lineage: Eukaryota > Metazoa > Chordata > Aves > Anseriformes > Anatidae > Anser > Anser brachyrhynchus. The sequence continues at coordinate 170,656,854 of NC_137694.1, read as the reverse complement.
ATTTGGTCTCTTATCCCCCTTGCAACCCAAGACATTTTATGATTATATGATTCAATGTCAGCTTTTATAATAAAAATGGAATAAGAAAAAACTGAAACAATGAATTAAAAAGATAATCTTTTCTGCGGACATCCACATATATCAGTCTTACTGGATTCTGCATAGGTAAGTAGCACCAACCCCTTAGTTACTTCAAAGTGTTCTTTTTACTCCATATGCATTGTACTTTAGATGGCCAGGTACTCTCATTTTATAAATCATTTGTACCTCGATAAAGTGATTCTTAAAAAGTTAGAAAGCATTGGGAAATTACTAAACAACAACAACAAAAACAACAGACACCCTTCTCAAGGTATTTTTATATCTGAAAGTTTTGTAATATGTAGGGAAAAGTATAATACATTGGGCAAATTGAGTTTGCTTCTACCATGAAGTAGTAATTCCAGTTCTATGTAACATTCAGTACTTCAGAAGACTAGAAAAGCAGTGGCATAGCCCTGTCAGATAAATACACTTATTGCTATAAACAAAGAATAAAGGAATGTAAGAGGTGTTTCATTATTCTTCTCTGCTACAGTCAAGCATCAGTTTAATTGCATTAGTTAAGCATTCAGTTAACATGATGCTGAAGCCCCTGGCCTTCCACAGCTCGTAACAGTGGAGGGTTGGTAGGTGAGGGAGCTCTCAAAGAGTGCTTAATGGATGTCTCATACCTTAATGATGACTCTTCTCCAGCTACTGCCATAGTCTAACAGTTTGTAATATTCCAGTCCATAAAATATTGCACTGATTAAAAATAAATAAATAAAAAGTGAAAAGCAGCATTAGCTTTTTTCTTAGGTTTTGATTACTCATAATCTGTGGTTTTCTATGAGGAAGGCTACATTTCTATTCATGCTGTTGCTAAAGCTTTTCTCTCTCTTTAGAAAGTGTCTTATACTGGAGTACTGCGGAAATTTTTCAGCTTTAAAAACACAGTTTTACCATTTCATGAGAGGACAGCCTGCAAAACTATAAAGAAATATCCTGTTCTTTTGAACGCAGATCTGAGCAGAAGATCAAATTCAAGTTTCACTTTCTTATTTTTAATAATAAGATTTACATAGAATCCTGATTTTATGAATTATTTTACTATTTTATGAATACTCATAATGTTTTGTAATGATTTTTCATAAGTTGTGTCTCTAAAAAAATCATTGCTGTTTTGTATGATGTTGTATTTTTAATTTCTTCTCTGATCAGATGACCTTTAGTATATAACAAACAAGCAAACAAAAAAATGTATTCTATGACCAAAATCTATTTCCATATGAAGATATGAAGTCCTGTGTACCATTAAAGTTGCTCAGAGGTAATAACTTGAGATTTTAATTTGACTCGATTCTACAAAATAATCACGAGACAATTAACCCCATGGGGAAAACAAACAAACAAACAAACAAGAAAAACTTCACTATATTTGTAAATTTTTATTGTCTGATTTTAAAACTGCGATACTTTTTCAGACCAAAGTTATTAATCAAAACTTATCTTGCTGATAGTTTCACTATTAGAAAAAATAAGGTGGTTCCTGGGTATATTTACAAAGAATATTCATCTTGTTTCTATGAACTTGTGGTCAACTAAACTAGATAAGACTATTTATTTTCTCAAAATTTTTTTTTAAGATGTTTTCACGTTACTTTTTCTCACATTTTTCTCAGAGTCAAGCTAGAAATGCTTTTCTCATTGTGCCTTGGCTTCCTTTCTGGTTTTTACTATGCTATTTTTTTTTCTTTCTGGTTTTATTTTTCTTCTTTGATCTGTTTGCTATATTTCTTGTCTGAAAACCAAAAAATCTTCACATCTAAAATAATTTTCAGATTTAAAGTTATTTCATCTAACACAAAAGGAAATATTAAAAAGTTCTCTCACCATTTTTCCGATTGTCTCTGATACATTCAATATAGTCAGGAAAATAACTCACGACTTAAAAGCATATAGCTGTTTTTTAGTGGACAATAGTGTTTAAAGTCTGTATTTATTTTTTTTTTTTTTCATAGATGTTCCTGTATAATCTCCACTACTTACGTTTTAAAGATCTCATTTTTGAATCTCAAATTAGTAGATGAGATTTTAGAATCATAGAATGTCTTGAGTTGGAAGGGACCTCAAAGATCGTCTAATTCCAACCCCCCTACCATGGGCAGGGGTGCTACCCTCTAGATCAGGTTGCTCAGAGCCTCCTCTAACCTTGTCTTGGACACCTCCAGGTATGGGGCGTCCACAAGCTCTTTGGGCAACCTGTTCCAGTGTCTCACCACCCTCTGAGTGAATTTCCTTCTAACCTCTAATCTAAATCTCCCCTTTTTTTAGTTTGAAAACATTCCTTCTTGTCCTGTCAATATCTGATTGAGCAAAGAGTTGCTCTCCATCTTTTTTGTAAGTCCGCTTCAAGTACTGAGAGGCCGCAATGAGGTCTCCCCGGAGCCTTCTCTTCTGTAGGCTGAACAGCCCCAGCTCTCTCAGTTTGTCTTCATAGGAGAGATGCTCCAGCCCCTTGATCATCTTTGTGGCCCTCCTCTGGAGCTGGGAATCCAGACATGGATGCAGTACTCCAAGTGGGGCCTCACAATGGCAGAGTAGAGGGAAACAATCACCTCCCTCGACACATCTTTTGATGCAGCCCAGGATGCAGTTGGCCTTCTGGGCTGCAAGCATGCACTGCTGGCTCATGTCAAGCTTTTCATCCACCAGAACCGCCAAGTGTCTCTCTGCAGGGATGCTCTCAATGAGTTCTTCTCCGAGTCTCTACTCCTCTCTGGGATTGCCCTGTCCCAGGTGCAGCACCTTACACTTGGACTTGTTGAACCTCATTAGGTCGATATAGTCCTACTTCTCAAGCTTGTCCAGGTCCCTTTGGATGGCATCCCTTCCTTCTTTGGTATCAACCACACCACTCAGTTTGGTGTCATCTGCAGATTTGCTGAGGGTGCACTCGATCCCACTGTCTATGTCATTGATAAAGACATTAGACCAGTGCCAGTTCCAGGACAGATCACTGAGGGACACCATTCTTCACCAGCCTCTGCTTGGACATAGAACCATTGACCACCACTCTCTGGATGTGACCTTCAAGCCAACTCCTTATTCACTAAATGGTCCACATTTTAGCAAAAGAACTTTCTCTGACACCAAGATTTCTGGTTTTATGTCAGAAAATGTCATACAACATTTTTGTTTTTCACTTTTTTGTACTACGAGCCTTCTTTTGTATAAATGTGATTCTGCAAAATATCTTTTTAATTTTTTTTTATTTTTGACCTACTTCAAGAACGTTTGTTATGTATCCTAGCTGCATATGTAGAGTGAGTGTATCACTCAAGCTATTAAGAGCAGTGCAATGCCAACTAGTGTGTGTGAAGACTTCCTTGAACCTATTGAAGTTAATGGTAATTTTATCATTCCCTTTGGTGAAGCCAGTATTTCATCACACTTTGGAAGTTATTTTTTTCTCTCTCTGTGCTAATGCTTCCTTCTGTCATGACAGAGAAGATCTGAAAAATATTCATAAGAGGTTGCTTTGTGCATATGCTTTAACAACTAAGGATTGATTATTGTATCAATGGTAGAAATTCAGGGAAAAGGCTCTACAAACAAGTTTGCATCACCTATGCTGTCTAGTTATACAAATGCATATTCAGGATGTATATAATTTCCTTCAGTTGGCTAATTATGCAACTTGATTATACTTATGATTATTTCAGTTAGTATTAAAAGATGTTTGGAAATGAAACAGTCACATACTGAAGTTATTGCATCAATCCCATATGAGTGATTGCTCAGTCCGTTATCGGCTATAGGAAAAGCATAAAAATAGGCAAACAGCAGCTGGAGACATTTTCCATCTTAAAACAGAAAAACTAAAATGATCATCAGAAGCACAGAAGATAAATATTTTGTAATGGAAATAAATTGCTATTATTATCTTTACCAAAGACAGTCTGAAGAGGTCTGGCTTGGTTGCTGACAGAGAAGTCAATTTCAAAATATTGATGTAACAACTGCAAGAAAGCAAGAAATTTGTTACTGATATTATATCTCTTACTATTGAGTTAGCCAGAGGTTGTTGTATATAATTTTGTGGCTTTTTTTTTTTTTTTTGTGGCAGTACACAGAAGGGAAATTTGGGAAAAGGCTGAATGTACCGGACTGTAATTTGGATGCATGAAGTGACATGTGTTCAAATAGGCTACAGGTAGATCAGCAGGGTCCGGAACATGGTTACATTTAGGTGTAACTTGAAAAATCCAGATTGTATCTCTACCTTAGCAGGCAGATTTTATTATTATTATTATTATTATTATTATTATTATTATTATTATTATTATTGTGGTAAGAGATTGGGCGATTCCTAAGTATATACAGAAAATAATTTTATTTTTTCCCAAAGTCCAGTGGTAAGGGTTTTATTTTCTAAAAATATAATACAGCAATATCATATAATTAATATAATATAATATAATCAATATAATATTTTATTATCTTAGAGGAGACAGAATTAAAAGTGTTATGGTTTCAGCAAAATAAATAACTGAAACAGGACTTTTTGCCAAAGTCAAACTTATATAAATATTCCACTGTAACCAGTCTTGTAGCAGAAGCTGGGTTAAACAACGTGGTATTCACAAGGGGAATGCAGGTATATGAGTCACTGAATGACACAGATATGGCAGATGTTCAGTGAATATCTAGTATCTTTATTCTGTCCGTTTGTACTGATTAATCAAAAATGAATTATTTTAAATCAAAGCAAATCATTTTACTAAGGTACATCACACTAAAACATCTGCTCTCTCAGGTGCAAATATGTAAGATGAAATTCTGTGTCAATTTCTATACACTAATCTGTTTCTAGGATTTATTACATATTCATTGCTATGGTATTTTAGTTTCAGGGGACTGCAGAATAGAATTTGAATCATATCACTGTATGTCACTGTGGCTGCAATTCTATGCATTGGTAAATCTTTGACCCTTAAAAGTCAATGAGAAATTCCAGTGTGATGTTTCTAAAGTAAAAAATACCCATTAAAAACAACAACAACAACAACAAAAACTCAGTGCATACATAGGGAAATTGCACAGCACTAATTTGTCTCTGTTTTGTCCGACTAGTATGTTATTGGCTGGCTGGTTGCACTGTTGTGGTCAACATCCCAACGTCCAAGTGGAGATCAGTGATGAATGGTGTTCCTCAAAGGTTGGTATTGGGTCTGGCACTGTTAAACATCTGTTTTGGTGACATGGACAGTTGGATTGAATACACCCTCAGAAAGTTTGCTGATGACAGCAAGCTGTGTGGTGTGGTCGATGCACTGGAGGGTAGGGATGCCAGCCAGGGGGACCTGGACAGGCTTGAGGGGTGGGCCTGTGCACACCTCATGAAGTTCAAAAAGGTCAAGCAGAAGGTCCTGCATCTGGGTCAGGGTAATACCAAGCACAAATATAGGCTAAGCTGACAATGGATTGAGAGCAGCCCTGAAGACAAGGACCTGGGTGTGTTGGTTGATGAGAAACTCAACATAAGCTGGCCATGTGCACCTGCAGCCCAGAAAGCCAACTTTATCATGGGCTGCGTCAAAAGTAGCATGACCAGCATGTCAAGGGAGGTGATTCTCCCTCTCTGTTCTCCTCTTGTGAGACCCCATCTGGAGTACTGCATCCAGATCTGGGGCCCCCAGCTCAAGAAGGACCTTCTTGAGGTCCAGAGGAGAGCCACGAGGATGATCAAGGGGCTGGAGCACCTCTCCTATGAAAACAAGCTGAAGGAGTTGGAGTTCAGTCTGGAAGTACCTAAAGGGGGCCTACAAAAAAGCTGGAGAGGTATGCTTTGTCAAGGCATTTGCTTTTGATAGCACTATAACTAATGGTTTTAAACTAAAAAAATTGGTAGTTTATATTAGATATTCACAATAAATTATTTCCTCTGAGGATGGTGAGGCACTGGAACAGGTTGCCCAGAGAAGTTGTGGATGCCCCATTCTTGGAGGTGTTCAAGGCCAGGTTGAAGGGGGCTTTGTCAACTAGACCCAGTGGGTGGCGTCCCTGCCCATGGCAGGGTGTTTGGGACTAGTTGACCTTTAAAGTCCCTTCCAACCCAAACCATTTTATTATTCTATCATTCTGTGTTTATTGCTGGGGAAGCCCCAAGATTCAAAGCTTCTTCCTAGACGTTTTCGTCATGACTGTGCCCCATCTGCTCTCTCTCTTTTTTAAGGTGACACAGTAGTTCCTCCTATCTTCATAAAACATATGCACCTCCCATATAGAGCTCTGCATATTTCATATTATGCTTTGTGCCGGATAGCAGAACCTACTTAGACAGCTTTGTTTATGTGTATTGTAGCTTTAGTGAACATGGAGGCTTATTCTTAGGCTTATTCTTCTATTTGTCTATATGCAGTGTTCACAGATCTTTTTCTATCCACCTCAAACCATAAAATACACCCAGGTAAACATACATTATTGAACTTCGGTTCAGAAGGAGACTATCACAATGGCAACATATTTACTGAACATTTGAAATTATAAGTAGAACGAATCAATGAACTTTATTCAGGAGAAGATTAAGATTTGTTGTTTAATGTTTACCTTTAACACATAAGCTTCCATATTATTAGCTTACTGTTTAAGTATCTATTATGTTGAGTTTAAGTAATAAATGTATTTACAAAATACATTTACATTTTGTAAACACAATAAATGTATTTACAAAATCAAAAATTATTTCTTATTTACAGTAGAGTAAATACCGCTGATACTTAGGCTGGTTTTTTACTTGGGCAAATTTTATCAGAATTCATATATTAAGCCTATGGTTTTGTATTATGTCATATTTATATTTGAAACTGGGTTGAAATGGGAGAGGGCCAATATGTTGATGCGTTTGGTACTGAAACTCTATATTCATGGTTCAGATTTGAACTTCTTACTGTTACCATCTAGTTTCCTAGACCAAAAGTCCTGAGCACAGCTGTGGTTCAGAGGTGTCTATAAGCACCTTTATGAGCCCACTAAAGGTTAGGACATATAACATGCATGTTAGTAAGACTTTGTAGTTTGGTTTCTTCTCAAAATTCTTGTCTTAATCAGACAAAAACACTTCCAAAACCCTAAAGAATATATAGTAAATGAAGATGATCTAGGCATTCAATTAAAAAAATCGCACTCTGAAACAAAATATTAATGCAGACAATAATTAATTAGTGACTCACATATACACACATCATTTACATACATTCTTACCCGCTCTATGACTACAAATAAATATAGAGATATAGGTATAGATCCTTGAATTACTTTGCTAGGAATGTTTAAAAGACTGAAAAATGCAGCCAGTTGCAAACTTTAAAATCACACTTTGCTACTTTTGTTGTTAAGATACTTCTTGTGAATTCTCCATTTATACACAATATTCATCATCATCATGACATACAGAAAATTGTGAGTCTTTAACATATACTCTACATTGTCAGTGAGTATGCTATACCATGTATATGATAACCACATATTTTTGGTGGCTTGTTTTTCTATAAGGGACCAGTCAAGCTCAGGATTTTTATTTTTTTTATTTTTTTCCTAAGTATGTGGGACTAGTTGATAGATGATAAGGAGCTTTAAAGAGTTTCTGTTTAAATTATATTTTATTCTCTCAAGCTTTAGTAAACAGCAGGAACACATTATTATTGAGAAATATTTGTTGCCTGTCGTGATACCATGACCCATACTGAGAATAGGCAGTATATTTATGAAACAAATAATAATAATTAATAAATAAACCCACAAACCTTTAATTACTAAGAGTATTAAATTGATCTGGAAGATAATAAGAGACAGTAGATACGCATTTAGGATTGTCTATAAATTTACCAATTTTCTCTTTTGTGCTATTTTTTAAATTGTTAAAAAAGAATTATAGGAATTTTGAATCAAGAACTGGAAACTCACAGGTGTCTAGGAGAGGCTGTAAAGACACAAGAAATACCCTACTGGTTCAAACCAATGCTGTCTCTAGCCCATAACTCTTCTCTCTGAGTAAGAGATGAGTAGGAGATGCTATACAGCCTGAACATGTTAGGCAGTAAATTTATTGCATGATCTCAGGAGAATTTTTGTGTGAGGACCCTGAGTCATCCTTTTATGATCTCTTTATGGAATTATTGTCCATGAATTTTTCTAACCTCTTTTTTGAAAGTTCCGATACTGCCTGTTTTCATAGTATCCTGTAGCATTAAGTTACAGAAGTTCATTTCCCACTGTGTTAAGTACTCTGTTGTATTTGTTCAAATAAGATTCTTGGTACTTTAACAGAATGTTTCTAATTATGTTCATGAACAGCTAATCAAGGCTCTTAATGACTTAGTAAACCTTCACCAATAATTCTTTTTGAATTTTTCCTATTCAAACTGAGGACTACCAATCTTTATAGCCCTTCCTCGCAAGGCAACATCTGTTCTTTTGTTGTTGTGATTATGTTATTTCCCTACCTGTCCTCTGCCCTTAAAATGTGGAGGCCAGAACTACAAAAGATTGTGAAATGATTTTACCTCTATAAAACTTTGATGTAGCCACACCCTGAGTAAAATGTTGACTTATGAGAAAAAAACTGAAAATGCAGGGATTATTCATGAACCTGTGGTTTCAGAACTTTATGTGCTGCTTCTGCATTTGGGATCGTGTAGGTGTGGTATATATTTTTACAGATATATATATATATGTATTTATCCAAATTGAAGCTCATCGACAATCTTTTTTTCTCATTCTGTTTTCTGATGTCTTTATGGAATTCATCACCATTGGCATAGCATTTGACTATCCAACAGAGGTTAGTACTAATTGTAGAGTTGGAGATCTATTTCTTTGTTCACTTTACCAGATCATTAATGAGTGTGTTTTCAATGATGTATCATGTTTGTTTACCCTGTTTTCAAGACCAGACTAGACAAAACATGCTGTCATGACTCCAGCAGGAATTCCCTTTTCCAGTTTTATGAATACAGCCAGGCCCGGTAATGTTTCATTATATATTAAATAACACAGTACTTTAAATTTGTAGGTAATAAGTCTATGTTTTAGCAAACATTATTTTTACTATTATTTAATGTTAACGATATCAGATATTTCCTTGTAGTACTGCAGTTTGTTTCCTCAAATGTCATAGTCAATATTATTTTTCCTTTTCTAGTTGCTAGCAGTCTGTTGCAGAAAAATAAATAAAATACAATTATAAAATAAAATATAAAATTGTGAGCAACAAAATCAACATATAACACGGGAATCAAATTAAGAGTTACTGTGCAAGGATCTCCTGTTTGGTACACTGTGTAACAGAAAGTAACTTTTTAAGAATCCATAGCACAGGTCAATGCTTTTTTTTTTTTTTTTTTTTTTTTAGTGATTAAGAGCTGCAGAAAAAACAACCAGACTCTAATTCAAATGCTGTAATTCAAACTCTTAAACCAAAGTTTTGTTATAAACTTGATTAATGCTAATACAACTCTTTATTTCTCATATATTCACTGCTTTTTCAGGAGATTATTGGAATATTTTTAAGACAACATGGATCAGAATCGTACGTTATCTGTTCATGAAATATAAATCATATGTAGCAGTCACAAATTAATGAGCAAGACTAAGTATAACTCACATTTTCTTTATTCAAAGGAAGAAATATTTTGTGTATAAATGTGAATATTTATTTATGTATTTATTAAATTATTTTCTGAGACGCACAACAATACTTTCTGCTGCAAGCATATTCTTTCATCAGAAGATATCCGTGCATATATTAGGGAAAGCTGATAGAAGTGACTGTTACATTTAGTGAGCCATTAATCTACAGGTGTGAGATAACTGGTTCAATTATGGTTCACTTATTATTATTATTTTTGTGTCTACTACCAAGATGTTACTTCAGAGTATAAAAATAGCTTCTGGAGACCAAGTAGTTTCCCAAAAAAGCTCATAAACAATTTAGTGTTTCAGAGCTGAACACTCATAATTCTAGTTATTTTTATGTAAAAATGGAAGAGTAATAAAACAAGACTTAGTGAATCACCTTATTTACTTTAAAATAAAATAAAATATAAAACAAAAAATTTATTAGTTCTCAGTGGTGTTTAGAATTATGTGGAACTCTTCAAGTTATTTGTACTATAGCTTTGCAAACCTTGAGATACTTATACTTCCTTCAGGTAGCATAAATAAAATTGTTGGGCCAATCTTTAATCTGAAGTCATAAGAAGAAAGGCATATAAATTCTCTGAGTTTTGATAACGAGTTTCACTTTGCTGGATATTTATCATTACACACCAAATTCAACATTTCTTTCAGCACTGCTGACAAAATGGCATGACAATTTTTTAAGCTGCAGCTTCTACTGATTTGTCTGTGTCTTCTAAAGGAATTCTAAGTATTTTCAGGTAAGAGAATACAAAATTTTTCAACAACATATGAAATAATTTCACATACATGTAAACTGAGAAAGGCTTTGTGATTTACTTTTGTTTAAACTATGATACCTAAATAGCTGATATATAAAAAGAACAGTTTTCAGAAAAATCTGAGCAGAAAAATTATGCATAATACCAACCACAGAAGAGAAGCAAACAAAGTCAGTGTTCATAACATGGACTAGTATTCCAGAATACTTACCTAGGTTCTGTAATGCTATGTAATGTTACATTTTGATAATAATAATAAACAAGCAAAGCAAAGTCTGTTTTTAAAAAGCAGTACAATAGTGCATCATGGTTTGCTCTGGACTGATTTTTATCAAGTCTGAAGTGAAAGAAGTCTGATGTACTATCTCAGTACCTAACAATCACCGTATAGATCTTTGTGGCAAATTTCAGGCAATATATAGTAGTCTAGCCACTTCGAAGAATTTGCAATGTTTACATTATTTCATCTTTGGTACAGACACACATTCACATCCAGATGTGCATGTGAAGAGCTGCGTAATATATTAAAAACTTAATTAACATTCTATATATTGTCTGGTTAGATAGGAGTAGTCCTCCATTTATTTATGTATTTATTTTTTCCTCAGAAAATGTGGTGATCCCTAGTGGTGAAAACTAACAACTGTAAATGATGTTTCTCCAAAGTTAGGTTTTAGTCACATGAAAACAACGGAAAGTTGCTAACCAGAACATGAAAAATGGGGCAGGAGTACAAAAGCTCAAAAAGATCTTGTAGATCATAAAAGAAACAGTATCTGTGGTCTGTAAACCTTGACATTCAAAAGTTAAGTATAAATGGCATCAGTCTGACAGCTGTAGATCAGAATAAGAGGCAATACAACAAGGAGAAGAAATATCTCATTTGGTCTGGACATGGAGACAATGACCTTTTATAATGAGCTGCACTCACTATGACAAACTCTTTGCAAAGTGATGATCTTACTGCCTTAAATTGTAGAAGAGGATACACAGCATTCTCTCAATTTTTCGAAGTGACTCTAAACAGGATGACATAAAACTGAGTTTCTAAAGAAAATAAGGACAAGAATTCCAGGATAGGATTAATCACATCTGATTTTCTCCATGCCTTGGCCTACTGAGTTGACATTGCTTTAGTAATTAGGCTGATGTTGGAGGCTTGTGGGATGTTGCTAAGTAGTTAGGGTCACAACTTTTGGCAGATAAAACACAATTAGGCAGGTGTTATGAAACAAACAGGCAAATAAACGAACAGAAACCAACATAAAAGTGGTGGAAACAAAACTAAATTTTGCAAGAATATTTCTGTATCTCCTCACTACACAAATCAACAAGCAAGTCCACCTGTCACCAATCAGTCTGGAAGATGCTCTCCACTTTGTAAACCTTATCTATCCTCTACCATCCCAAAGAGGGGTGTGAGGATTGTAGTCTTGGTTCTCACATCTACCTACCCCTGATGTTATCCGAAATGACAATGTCTGACATTTCCCATTTAAGGAACTGTAATATTATTGGGCAAAGCAAGAAGGAATTCAATGGGTATTTCACACCCCATACTACCCTCAATCAAATGGGATGATAGAAAGAGCTAATGCCTTTTTGAAAAGGAATCTCATACCACACGAGACTCAACAGGATACATAACTTTTCAAGGTACTCAAATAGCTGATACGGACCTAATGGAAGGCCGGTAGGCCGGGCTTTCTTTGTTAAAACAGAGCTTAGCGCTCCACCTACTGGGGAAAGAGAATATCTGACAAAATTACAGCCAGGGCAACATGTGACGGTCAATTTACCTTCCATCACTACTTGTACCTATGACCCTAACCAAAATTTGCACACTTGCCTGGGAAACTACTGATATCAGTGGTGCAAAACATAGAATTAGTGCACGATCGATTTTTCCTTCTTTTTAAAGGGGTTACTTGTTCGTAATCCCCCCAGTGAAGCAAGTAGTTTTTGTTTTTGTTTTCTGCAAGATGACAGACAAAGATGCTGTGTTCGTGTTGTTATTCCAGATCTTAACAATTCTACTCCTCCCAGCCCATGATCAAGGAACCCTAAAATGGCCATGGTCTCAAGCTCATGTTAGGTATGCTGGGAGTGTTGGCATACACTCGAGCAAGGGAGATTTAAATCTTTCTACCACGATCGTGCATGAAACTGAACTATACTTAGAAAATGAATAGATATGGGATAAAGATAAAGCTGATTATAAAGTTCTCTGACTTCAGGGAATGGCAGGGAAATAAATTAAGATAGGATGCCGGATGATCAATGGGTCTACCCAATGAGAGGGCATCTCATTGTACATTGTACATATGTACATTGCATAAAACCTAACAGCAAAGGATACAAAACTTTGCAATGAAATTTTGGGCTCTCAGTACAATTTTACCTTAGTACAACCTGGTTTTGTAGTCTGCCTCTGGGTCTGTCATTGCATGGGTCTATCATTTGCCAAGCCACTCTCCAGGAGCACTGAAACTTATGAAATCTGATGTTCTTTGTCCTCACATCTCTTCTGACTGCAGTAAACTTGCATTGCTGAAGACAAATACGATATCTCTCCCAGTGGTAATTTCAGTTTCCTTAGCTTTTTCACTGAGTTCCTTTTATAGCCCATAAATAACATCTGGGCAAGCAACATTATATTTCTTTGGCTGTTATGAATCAATCACATTCTTTCTGGTCAGCTGAGATGCATGAAGACCAACAGTTCAGTCTGAACATTGAAAAAAATGTACGTTTAAAAATAACCTTTTACATTGCAGTAAAGTAGAGCTTTTATAACTACAAAATACAAGAATAGGGTGGTGTTATTTATTTCCCCTTAATATTTTCAGAATATTCGGTGAAGCTGGTATAACCTTATTTTGGCGAAGCTGCTTTAAAGTTTACGTAACTCTGTGAAAATATTATTGCTGCACAGAGAAATCATTGGGTGAGTTACTACATAGTAAAAAAACAAAACAAAACAAAACAAAAAAACAACAATTCAGGATTCTCCTCTGCTATTTCATGCTCTCTATAGACTTTAGTTTCTAATTAAAAGTAAGAAAAATGTACTGCAAAATGATTATTCAGGCATTTAGATATACCAAATGTGAGGAAAAAAGATTAATATCTGTAAGAAATTAATGCAAGAAAAAAAAATTCTGTAGGGTGATTACTTTCTTTTTGTCTCTGTCATTTATCTGTCTACATACAAATATATATTCAAACAACATATTAAAAATAAATTGTAAAACCAAGTTATTTTTAGCTGGTTTCTAGTATGACATAGCTGTAGTTTTGATACCTCTGGGCTGTTACCAATATCATGCAGCCAGACCAATTTTCTAATATTCCTCTTCTGCCATTTTGAAGTAAATAGAGTTAAGAAAAGGAGCTTAATATACACTTACATTGGCATCGCAAATTCACTGAAGTCACTGGAAGAATTCACTTTTCAATTCTCAATTTCAGCTTTCTCTCAGACAAATTTATAACTTACCCTATGCAGCCCTGGAGTGGTGCAATTTAAGGCTTCCACTTATTAATCCTCAATGTATATTACCCACAACACAGGAAACATACAGTAGGGTAAAATATCCTTGTATTCTCTAAGTCTTGTTTCCCTTTCATCACCATCTCAGTATGGTATGGTAATTCATGGCAGTGTTACAACATTAATGAGAGTACAATTTCTGCTAGGTCTTAGGTGTTTGTTTTCCTTTTATCACCAATACTTCTCTTGTTTTTCCTGTATAATTATCTGATAGGAATTTTCTGTGAAAGGTAGTTTTCCAAGAATGCTGCTCAAAAATAAGGTTTAGAAATATTGGGTTATGAAATAAGAACATGAGAGAGGTTTGACTTCTTTTTTAAATTCTCATTTTTAATATGCTTCCCAATTTAGAATTCTTTTAGGTGATTTTTTTTTTCATTTTTTTCCTCAGAACAATTATCACTGTAAAAGAAGCTGTAGGAATGTACTAGTTTTGGCTGGGATGGAAGTTTCTTTGTGACAGCTTGTATAGTGCTGTATTTTGGATTTGTGGCTAGACCAATGTTGATAACACATCATTTATTTTAAGTATTGGTGAGCAGTGCTTGCACAGCATCATCTCCATATACACCCATATCCAGGTAGGCAGGAGGCTGGGAGGGGATACAGCTGGGACAGGGAACCTGGAATGACTGTGCTATAGAATGCCATGCTCAGCAGTATAACTGTAGTGTAGCCTTTCCAAGGTAGCCATTATTCAGAGACTGGATTTCCAAGCTATCTTTGGAAGATAGCTTTGCACCACTTTCTAAAAGAAATTTCTCTTTCCATTTTCTCTTTCCTTCACTAACTAAGCTATCTCTATCTCAACCCATGGGTTTTCATGCTTTTGTTCTTTCTGTTCTCACTGTGGACATGTGGACAAGGGGCATAAGTGAGTGTCTTGGTGAGTTGATGGCTAGGGCTTTGAAAAAAATAGGTGTCCTGGGACAAGGTACTAAGGATTAGAAATTTTTAGGAATGCTAAGTTAAACAACTAGTGCCAGAAGTCTGCTGAATGACAGAATTTCTCAAAATAATTTCTATACGAATTTTATGATTCTGATAATTGGAGTATGTACTGCTTAAACTTTCCAGTGGTTGAAACTGAGTATGTTTTGAAACTCTATCTGAAAATCAATTTTAAATACCGAAGCTTCAACCATCCTTTGGAGCAGTATTTTTTACTCAATGCTTTCTTTAAAGAAGGCAGGATTTCTTATCTGAATTCTGGGAAAATGAGTACATGGTTTTAGTCTGCTTCTTCCAATACAAACTTTCAAGTCAAAGATGGCACAGGAATATATTGATGGGTGGAAAAGTCAAATAAACTTGTCACAACAGGAGCATACATTTTGCTAGCAGGCTTATTACATTCATGAACAATTACACCTTTCAGTAAATTATAGTTTTTATTGTCCTACTAATGGTAAGTGTGAAAGAGCTGTGTAAAATATAAAACATTCTGAAGTATGAAGTTTTTGTTGTTGTTGTTTGTTTGTTTGTTGTTGTTGTTTTTCCTTAATGGTAGAGAAACAAAATGAGCAAATGTAACCAGAAAACAGAGAGTATCAATTTTAAATGTCTCTAAGGAACACCTATGCGTCAAAACCAGTCATTTCACCTCTCAAAAGAGAGAAATAGACAGTTCTAAGGATTTACTGTATCCTATGGTAGATGTCTAAAACTGATCCAATAAAGTTTCCCAAGGTATACACTTTTTGTCTCCATTTGTTATAAATAGTCTAATCAACTGGTTCAAATATTGACATCTATATTATAGATGTCTAAGGAGAATTTAAATTAATCTTTTCCCTGTAAGTCGTGGTGACATCAGTTTTGAATTTAGAAGGCAAATTATAATTCTGATTCTGCTTTATTTACACATCTCATACTGTGTAGATTCAATAAAAGTATTTCCTATATAAAAGATAAATTAAAATATAGATATATCTGAAGAAAAAATCTAAGTTGTATTGTTTTGTACAGTAAAATATTGCAATAGTACAGACATAATGCAGAAAGAATATACCTATAATTATTGTATAATTATACACTACCTATAATTAAGTGTAAGAAAGAATAAACTCCAGTGATAATTTGGTCAGTAATTACACAAGACTAAACAATAATCCTTATGCTGATATCTAAAATTTATACATTCTAAAGTATACCTAAGTGTTCTGTTGGCGTCTTATGATCTTTATAATAAAAATTGCAAGATATAACAATTTATTATCATCTTTCTAATAAAGGAAATGATTTGACCTTTAGACCTAAGGTTTTCTTCAGTGCTAATTGGAGATAGGTAGAAAATAATACTTAAATGAGAGATGCACAGAATCTTCATAATAACATGTTACAAAATAGCAGAAATCTCATCTCTCTTTGAGTGAGAAGAGGGAAAAAAAACCTCTACGTATGTTCTGTAATATTAACTGTAATTCTGTTGATTTTTTTTTCTTTTTACTGTGTTTCAAATGCATTTGGTGGTAGCACATGCAACAGTTTTGTTACTACTGGAATAAATACCATGGTAACTATTTGATCAGTGAGCAACCTAGAATGTAGAGGGGATACAGATTTAACCTCCTAGCACTCCTAGCACAGAATTTTATTTATTTATTCATTTATTTATTTATTTATTTATTTTACGGCAATCTCTCTCTTTCTCAACTGATGCTAGAGTAGCCCAGATGACCTTATGTGTAGATGGAGAGTGTTGCTTATAAATGGTTATAAAATAAAAGACAAATAGCCTTGGCTTATAGGTGAGCAGTTTTACCCACTGAAAATCCTACTGAGTTTTTATTTGCTGAGTTTTTATCTGGAAAAGCTGAAACTTGTGTAGAAGTAACAAGTTCAAACAGAAATGTATGGCAGAAAGCTTTCTCTTCTGCTTCTCCACTGCAAACCAGCAACAGCTGAGCAGCACCTTAGAAAAGGTAGCTATCCTTCAAAAGTAGGCATGGTGAAGTAGTAGTTTAAGGACTAGACCAGGCTACAGTCCGGCATGAGAAGAACTAAAAAAACACTGGACTTCTAGTGGATACTTATTTTTTAGAAGGGCTAAACTCTTTTGTGATATCTACACTTGCAAATAGAGCAATCTAACGATCACTCTGTGCTCTGAGAGCAAGTGCTACAGTACACCTTATATCCTTATGATTAAACTTGCTTTGACCCTAGAAGCAGAAAGTCATTGCTCCTATTGTCCTATTGGAATCGCTTACTAGTTGAGGCACTCTTCCAGGCTATGTTTCTTCATTGCTCAGAGAGTGTTGGCTGATAGACATCAACACCATGTCAGAGACAATCTCAAAAATCTAAAACAAAGGAAAATTCTGTTTACTTCCCTGTGACTGTATTCTGGTCTTATTACTACTATAACTCCTACATATTACTACTATAAATTAAAGCTCCAAATTTGTGTTGTTTAGTTTCTGGTAGGAAAACAGGAATTATCTTTCACTGAGTTTGTTAATTCTTTTCCTTTATCTCCTTTGTAGAAAGGGATTTATATTTTCATGCTCTCAGTGACTACAGAGTGTCCTTGTGTGGAGAAATACGCCTCAAAAATATGATCCCTAAGGCACTTCAAACACAGAAATAAGAGCTTAACTAAAGTAAGGGGCTTGAGTTACTATTTTATAGATCTTTGAAAAGGAAAAAACTGCACACTTAAAAGCAACTACCAAACGGTAAAGCTTGTAAATCATCTTGTATTATCCAACATGTAGTTGTGATAATAACAATACTTCAGCCTAAAAAGGGCTAATAAACATTGGTGTTTCTCAGCTGAGAAATACTATGTATAATATGCTTATTAAAATAATAGAACCATATAATCATGGCCAAAGCCCCATCCAAATTTAGCCTTGAACATTTCCAGGGATGGGGCATCTACGGCTTCTCTGAGCAACATGTTCCAGAGCCTCACTACCCTCTGAGACACCCCTTTAGAATGTCTTCCAAATATCTAATCTAAATCTACTTTTTTTTTTTTTTTTTTTTTTTAAAGTTTAAAACTGTTGCTTCTTGTCCTATCACTACACTCCCTGACAAAGTCCTTCTCCAGCTTCCCTGTAGGCCTCGTTTAGGTACTGGAAGTCTGCTAGGTCTCCCTGGAGTCTTTTCCAGGCTGAACAAACCCAACTCCTTCAGCCTGTCTTCATGGGAGACATTCCAGATCTCTGATCATCCTTGTGGCCTTCCAGTAGACTTGTTCTAATATGTCCATGTCCTGCTTGTGCTAGGGGGCCCAGAGCTGAACCGTAGGAGGGGTATCGTTAGAGCAGAGCAGAGAAGGATAATCACATCCCTTGGTCAAGGCAGGTTTCTTTTGGTGGAGTCCAGGATATGGTTGGCTTTCTGGGCTGTGAGCACACGTTGACAGCTCATGTCAAGCTTCTCATCAACCAAAAACCTCCAAATTCTTCCCCTCAGGGCTGCTCTCAGTCTGTTATATGCCCAGCCTGTACTTGTGCTTGGGATTGCTCTGACCCAGATGCAGGACCTTGCACTTGGCCTTGTGTAACCCCATGAGGTTTGTACAGGCCCACCTCTCAAGATTGTCCAGGTCCCTCTGGATGGCACCTCCTTCCTCCAGGGTGTCGACTGCACTGCACAGCTTGGTGTCATCAGCAAACTTTCTGAGAGTGCACTCAATTTCACTGTCCATGTCACTAACAATGGTGTTAAACAGTGCCAGCCCCAATACTGACCCCTGAGGAACACCACTTGCCATTGATTTCCACTTGGATATTGAGCTGTTGACTGCAACACTATGAGTGCTACGATCCAGCCAGTTCCTTAATCACTGAGTGGTCCATCCGTCAAATCCATGTCTCTCTGATTTAGAGACAAGGATGTCATGGGTGTCAATGTCAAATGCTTTGCATATATCTAGGTAGATGATGTCAGGTACTCTCCCCCTATCCACCAAAGTTGTAAACCATCATAGAAGGACACCAAGATTGTCAGGTATGATCTGCCATTGTTTAATCGCAGAATCACAGAATTGTAGGGGTTGGAAGGGACCTCAAGAGATATTCGGGTCCAACCCCCCTGCCAAAGCAGGCTCCTTAGAGCAGGCTGCCCAGGTAGGCATCCAGACATGCCTTGAATATCTCCAGAGAAGGAGACTCCACAACCTCCCTGGGCAGCCTGTTCCAGTGCTTTATCACCCTCACTGTGAAGAAGTTCTTTCGCATGTTGGTGTGGAACTTCCTGTGCTCCATTTTGTGGCCATTACCCCTTGTCCTGTCCCCACAGACCACTGAGAAGAGGTTGGCCAAATCCCTCTGTCTCCCACACCTCAGGTATTTATACACATTGATAAGATCCCTTCTCAGTCTTCTTTTCTACCAGGCCTTTTCAGACCCAGATTTCTCAGCCTTTCCTCACAGGGAAGATGCTCCAGGCCCCGTATCATCTTTGTGGCCCTCTGCTGGACTCTTTCCAGGAGATCCCTGTCTTTTTTGTATCAGGGAGCCCAGAACTGGACACAGTATTCCAGGTGAGGCCTGACCAGGGCAGAGTAGAGGGGGAGGATCACCTCCCTTGACCTGCTGGCCACACTCCTTTTAATGCACGCCAGGATCCCATTGGCCCTCTTGGCCACCAGGGCACACTGCTGGCTCATGGTCAACCTGTTGTCTATCAGGACCCCCAGGTCCTTCTCCTCAGAGCTCCTCTCCAGCAGGTCATCCCCCAACCTGTACTGATACATCCGATTGTTCCTTCCCAGGTGCAGGACTCTACACTTGGTCTTATTAAACCTCATTTGGTTTCTTCCTGCCCATTTCTCCAGCCGGTCCAGGTCTCGCTGAATGGCAGCACAGCCTTCTGGCCTGTCAGCCACTCCTCCCAGCTTCGTGTCATCGGCATACTTGCTGAGGGCAGACATTATTCCCTCATCAAGGTCATCGATGAAGATGTTGAACAAGACCAGACCCAGCACCGACCCCTGGGGAACGCCGCTAGTCACAGGTCTCCAGCCGGACTCTACACCGCCGATCACCACCCTCTGCGCTTGGCCATTCAGCCAGTTCTCAACCCACCTAACTGTCCACTCCTCTATCCCACACCTTCTCAGCTTTGCTATCAGGATGTCATGGGAGACAGTACTGAAAGCCTTGCTAAAGTCAAGGTAGATGACATCCACTGCTCTCCCCCCATCTACCCAGCTGGTGATGCCATCATAGAAGGCAACGAGGTTGGTCGAGCACGACTTCCCCTTGGTAAATCCATGCTGACTACTCCTCATAACCTTCTTCTCTTTCAATTGCTTAGAGATGGCATCCAGAACGAGCTGTTCCAACACCTTTCCAGGGACAGAGGTGAGACTGACTGGCCTGTAGTTTCCAGGATCCTCTTTCTTGCCCTTCTTGAAGACCGGAGTGACATTGGCTATTCCCTAGTCTTCATGCAGCTCTCCTGTTCTCCAGGACCTTTCAGAGATGATAGAGAGCGGTTCGGCGATCACCTCTGCAAACTCCCTTAGCACACGTGGATGCATCCCATCGGGGTCCATGGATTTGTGTGCATTGATCCCACTTAGACACTCCCAAACCACTCCCTCGTCAACCCCGGGGGAGCTCTCCATTTCCCGGACCCTTTCTCCTCCCTCCAGGGTCGAGAAGTCCCGGGGGGGTAGGGGAGAAGTCCTTGAAGGAAAGACTGAAGCAAAGAAAGCATTCAGTATCTCCACCTTCTTAGTGTCTCCCATTACCAGGACATCCCCCTTGTTCAGCAAGGGACCCACATTATCCCTAGTCTTCCTTTTACTGTTTGCATACTTAAAAGAAACCTTCTTATTATCCTTTATCTCTTTTGCAAGCTTCATCTCCAGGTGGGCTTTAGCCTTCCTCGTCACGTCCCTGCAGGTCCTGACAACACTTCTATACTCCTCCCAAGAGGAAAGGCCCTTTTTCCACATTTCACGTTAAGCTGTATTGGCTGTCACCAATCGCCTCTTTATTAGCCATGTGCCTTAACATAGTTTCCAGGAGGATCTGCTCCATGATCTTACTGGCACAGAGGTGAGACTGACTGGTCTGTAGATCTCCAAGTCTTCCTTCTTTCTCTTTTTAAATTGGGGGTTATGGGTCACCTCTTCCAGTCAGTGGGAACTTCTATGGACTTTCATTGGTCTAATTAGTTTTTTTTCTCTTTTTACCTGAGGACAGGGACAATATTTTGCATTTGATTAATCTTGGTTTCAGAAGTAATGAATGCTGGGTCATAATATTAAACTATGCACTCCCTTTCATAAATTTTATAAAGAGCTTGCTAATAGATATCCATTACATCAAAAGGATGCAAGCATGGCTTCTAGAAAAAAACACATGACCAAGAATCAGAAAGCGTTCTTATTTTGAAGTCACTTGTTTCAGGAAAGAGTGTTTAACATTTAATTGGAGACATGCATAAGAATTAGAGTTTATAAGAGGTGAAGGGCCTGGAACACAAGTCCTATGAGTAGCAGATGAGGAAACTGGGGTTGTTCAATAAAGCTGAAGGAAGACCTTATTGCTCTCTACAACTACCTGAAAGGAAAGTGTGGGGAGCTGGGAGCTGGCCTCTTCTCGCAGATGACAAGTGATAGGACTAGTGGGAATGGCCTCAAGGTGCTCCAGGGGAGGTTTAGGTTGGAAATTAGGAGACATTTCTTCTCAGAAGGAGTAGTCAGGCATTGGAACAGGTTGCCCAGGAAAGCGGTGCCATTACTGTCCCCAGGAATGTTCAAGGAAAGGTTGGACCTGGTGCTTAGGGACGTGGTTTAATGGGTGACAATGGTAGTAGGGTGATGGTGAGTCCAGATGATCTTGAAGGTCTCTTCCAACCTTAATGATTCTATCATTCTATGATTCAATGATTGTAATATTAGTTATGGAATTAAAAAGACAGAATGGAGAGGTTTTTTGCTAGGACTAGGAACGGAACTGTGTGTCATTTTTTTCAGAGTCAATAAATATTTGCAAGCCAAGAAAGTACTGCTTGATTTCATGTAAGGTGTTGCTGTCTTAGTAAAACAGATTTTGAAGCTTTTGTGGGTTTGGTCTACAAGTTTTACAAATTGTGTAGTGCTTACTTGTTGTATTATAAGATTCATTGAAGGTTCTCATCACTACAGTCCATAAATTACTTTATTCACATGCCAGAGGTGAGACAAAAGTAATTCTGTCCAGTTGGTCTCTCAAGGACTGTTCTCCTTGTGTGGAGATGTATATGTAACTGGAAAAGACCATACAGTTCATATACTGCCTGAATGGCTGAAAGGACTCATGATGAGGAGAGTTCTTTCTTCCCCCAATGATATGATACACTCTCAGCAAGATAAGGAATGTGTTCTCAGATGTGGAAAGGGAAATTACCAAAGACTGGCTAAAGAAAATGTAGTCCTATGCCAAAGTTTGTAATCTATAGAGCACAAATGTTTTCTAGACATTTGTTCTATAAACATCCATTTAAGCAAGTGGCACCCTGTATTAATATTTTGATTTATTTATTTATTTATTTTAAAATTTCAAAAAATTATCAGCAAGATTTTCTTCTTGTTTTCTCACATTTATATAAAACATGCATTGGGAGTAAAGATTATTATTAGCTACTATTTTAGTTCTTTAATCTGTCATATTTTACGGTCTGAAATACGTAATCATTGCACTACTCTTCTTTTTCTTCATTCTAATACATAAACTCACCTTTGCTAAGATATGGTATCTTATTGACCAGATTTTTCTTGTACATATGAGAGAAAGTTCTTTCATCACAGTCTTTTATAGGGCTGTCAAAGGTATTATCCTGCAGTCAGTATATGCTCCTTTTGATTTTTTGTGAATATTGATTTTATTGCATGAAAACATAGCTGGAAATTTACTGTATATAAATGAACCTATATCTATAAAAGTGAACAAATCCATGCCCCTGATACTATTAAAAAAAAAAAAAGGCTTTGCTTAATTGAGGATGATTTTTTTTTTTTAAATTGAAAACTGGAATTGCAAATAATTTCATCCTTTTTATATTTCCATAATTTGGAACTACTTTTAAAGCTAATGGATAGTTTCACTCCATGTTATTAACCCCATACTTCATCTCTAAATATAGTTCGTTGGTCAGTATACACATGTGAATTTTTGTGGTCAGTCAGTGGAGGCTGTGAGGCTATTACATGTTTAACTCAAGAGAATTATGTTTCCATCCTGAAATGAAACATGCTTTTACCTCCCGAGGCCTGTAATACAGTCCTAGTGCTGGTTATCATCAGTAAACTTCAAAGTTATGAAACTGAATCCACACACAAAGAGGAAAAGCCAGATTGTGACATTTCAACTACTCATTCTGTTTAAAAAATAAAACAAACAAATAAATAAATAAATAAATCATTTTGATAGATACCCTTACCTTGGGTTTAAAATCTGACCAAATGAGATAATCTAGAGGCCTGAAATAAAACTTCTTATAAGCAATTTGTGAGTTGCTTTGTTAGTAAGACAGGGGTAATGACACCTACCCACCACTAACATTTCCTGTAAGTATTGAGAAGATGTACATCTGGGTTAACATGGGTAGAATATGTTAATTATGAAAGAAAAATATTTCTAGAAAATATGTGCTTGGCTAAGATTCACCTGATTGTACAAAATGTGTCTAATTATGTCAGAGAATTCTCATGGTTAATGTATACCTTCCAAAATTCTAAAACATTCAAGAGCATGAAGTATTTTTGCATTAATATATTTGTAGTTTTACAATGCATTTGCTAGTTTGCTTAATTTCTCATTTTCCAAAGGAAAAAAAAAAGAGAGAGAGGAGAGGAGAGGAGAGGAGAGGAGAGGAGAGGAGAGGAGAGGGGAGGGGAGGGGAGGGGAGGGGAGGGGAGGGGAGGGGAGGGGAGGGGAGGGGAGGGGAGGGGAGGGGAGGGGAGGGGAGGGGAGGGGAGGGGAGGGGAGGGGAGGGGAGGGGAGGGGAGGGGAGGGGAGGGGAGAGGAGGGGAGGGGAGGAGAGGGGTGGAGAGGAGAGGAGAGGGGAGAGGAGAGGAGAGGAGAGGAGAGGAGAGGAGAGGAGAGGAGAGGAGAGGAGAGGAGAGGAGAGGAGAGGAGAGGAGAGGAGAGGAGAGGAGAGGAGAGGAGAGGAGAGGAGAGGAGAGGAGAGGAGAGGGGAGGGGAGGGGAGGGGAGGGGAGGGGAGGGGAGGGGAGGGGAGGGGAGGGGAGGGGAGGGGAGGGGAGAGAAGTAAGAAAAAATGTATGAAAAATTACAAAAATATGTGTATGTGTGTTTGTGTGCCTGCATGCACCTGGGCAAATATATATACATATGAACATCAGTATATGAGGCAGTAAACTATTATGCAATCTGAAATACTTCATAATTCAATTGCAGCAATGTCATGTGTAGTTTATTATCCATTGCTAGTGAATATAGATGATATACCAAGACTTGTTTTTATTACTGTAAAGATTTCCCTTATTTTAATGGAACATGACTTTTACATATGAATAACATCTTGAATACAGGACATGATAAATGTTTTACTAGAAAACTCTAAAATAACATAAAACACAACTCAATAAATAAAAAACAATTTATATTCCAGGCATTAAATCAACATGTCTGTAAAACATAATTACACTGTGTTTTGGGGAAGAGAGAATTTAATGAGCACAATCTAGAGGATGGTACTGTGTTTCATTGAGCAATCAAGATGTCATTTCAATATTCAGCTGTACCTGCTTATATCATTGCAGTTGTTTTCTATATTTATTATAATCTATATCATATAAAGTTTCCAATTATGAATAAAATTGCAAGGATATAAATTAGTTGAAAAAACTGCTAATTGGAGATTTACTGCATGCACATATTTTAACACAGATATT
Source organism: Anser brachyrhynchus (assembly GCF_964034855.1). Lineage (NCBI taxonomy): Eukaryota > Metazoa > Chordata > Aves > Anseriformes > Anatidae > Anser > Anser brachyrhynchus. The sequence continues at coordinate 170,631,951 of NC_137694.1, read as the reverse complement.
GTAAATATGCGTTAAGAAGATTACATAAAAATAACTTGAATTTATCAGGTTATTTGTAGAGTATTTTCCACATACCTTATAAAAAGTAAAAATAACAAACTTTAAGGGTCAATGAAAAAGACAAAAAATATAATTTAAAGAGGAAGTACACATACACCATCTCATCTCAACCTCATGAGAAGAGTATTTGCATTAACAAAATGAAAGAGTCTTTATTGTTTTACACGCCTCCAAAATTACTTTCATTCTTTCTCAAAATTTACTATTTCAATAATTTTTATGAAAGGGTGTAGAGCAAATTGGTATATTATTATTTAATTTCAAAATTTCTGTAAAAAAAAAAAGCCTTCTAATATAGAAGAAAAAAAACTTTCTTCTTTAAGAGTTTACAGTCACACTATGGGCATAAAACAAGAAAACACTTATGTGCAACGGTAGAAAATGGAAGTATGTGTGAGAAAAATGAAATGAAATAGTTAAATGATTATGTATTTTTTCAATTATGTAGGATTTTATTTTATTTTATTTTGTTTTGTTTTAATTATATTTTAGCACATTCTGGGTACCAAAATAAGATGGGTACCAAAATAAGAAACTACATTTTCTTGAGTGCTGCTAGCAAAACAAATTTGATTAACATCATATGTCCAGGAAGACTGCAGTTTTAGGTAAACTAATTATTTCTCTCAGATGGCAGTTCTCACTGTTAATACGTTAAATATTAGAGGTGAGGTTTATCAAACAAATCAGTTTTAAACCAGCTGTGATAGTCCAATTAAAATTCCTTGAGTTGATGATAAAAACACAGTTTTGAAAGAAGAAGTATTAGCTCATTGCTAATGCTTTGAAATGGATTCTTTGAAAATCCCCATAATATTCTTGGATATGTCTATAATCCTTAGGTGGTGTTTACATATACTCTGTAGCTGTGATAGTACCCATGTTAATACAGCTGAAGAAGTTACCAATGCAGCCTGACCATTTTATTTTCTCTCTCCCAAATATATACGATAGCTTTTCTTTGTTGTTAACTCAACAGGCAGGCATTTAATTGTCAGCCTGGTTCAGTCAAAGCAGGTCAGGTAACATTCAGCATTTTAAACTCTAGAACCTTACTAAGTCAGCCAAGAGATTGAGTTAGGTTAGACTAAGAGAGGCTAGAAAATAACTACAGGAGCAAATGGATAGACAGAGACACAAGAATCTCCAGGAGGGTCAAAATAATAAGGACTGAGGTGAATCACCCAGTATGAGGGTACACAGTAGGAGATTTAAATGTAGCTTTATCAACCCATGTGAAGTTATGGTATATATCTGTAACATATCACCAGATCCACTTCAAACTGCATAGTTTTTTGTTTGTTTGTTTGTTTGTTTGTTTGTTTATTTTTCTTCTGTGTTTTATCTCTAATCAGTGGGCTACAATAGCCTAGGAGCTCCATGAAGGCATATGAGACAGGTTGTTTTCCACTCATATTTTCTGTTACTTGGAAAACACTCCACACCTCCACAATGGGCTTTATATCCTGGACTTCAGGAGGGCAGACTTTGTACTCTTCAAGGATTTACTTGGTAGAGTACTGTGGGATAAAACCCTGGAATGAAGAAGGGCCCAAGAAAGCTGGTTTATATTCAGTTTTCCTCCTTCAAGCTCAAGTGATGCATCCAGAGGAAGTCAGGAAAAAATGCCAGGAGTCTTGCATGGAGGAACAAGGAGCTCACGGCCAAACTCAAGCACAGAAAGGAAGCCTACAGAGTGTGGAAGCAAGGACAGGTAACCTGGGAAGAGTGCAGAAAAATGGTCTGAGCAGCCAGGGATCAGGTTAGGAAAGCTAGAGCCCAGATAGAATTGAACCTGGCCAGGGACATTAAGGGCAACAAGAAAAGGTTTCTACAAGTATGTCAGTGATAAAAGAAAGACTAAGAAAATGTGGGCCTGAAGGAAATGGGAGACCTGGTTACCCAGGAGAGTGAAAAAGCTGAGGTACTGAACGCTTTCTTTGCCTCAGCCTTCACAGGTAAGTATTCTAGCCACATTGTCCAAGTCAAGGAAAGCAAAGGCGGGGAACGGGAGAATAAAGAAACTCACCACCTAAGACGAAGGTGAAGTTTGAGACAATCTAGGGAACCTGACTGTGCACAAGTCCATGGGACCTGATGAGATACATTTGAGGGTACTGAGGCAACTGGCAGGTTAAGTTGCTAAATGATTCTCCATCATATTTGAAAAATTATGGTAATCCAGTGAAGTTCCCATTGACTGGAAAAATGGAAACATAACCCCATTTTCAAAAAGAGATAAAGGAACACCTAGTGAACTACAGGTCAGCCAGTCTCATAGCTGTGTCTGGCAAGATCATGGAGCAGATCCTCCTGGAAACTATGATGAGACACATGGAAAATAAGGAGGTGATTGGTTGCAGCCAGCATGGCTTCACTAAGGACAGATTGTGCCTGGCAAATCTAGTAGCCTTCTGTGATGGGGTTACAGCATTGTTAGATAGGGGAAGAGCAACTGACATCATCTACCTGGATTTGTGCAAAGCATTTGACACTGTCCAGCAAAACATCCTTGTCTCTAGATTGGAGAGACACGGATTTGGTAAATGCACTGCTGGGTGGATAAGGAATTGGCTAGATGATCACACACACAATGTTGCTGTCAATCGCTCAATATCACAGTGGAGACCAGAGATGAGTGGTGTCCTTTGGGGGTCTGTGATGACCAGAAGGTCAGTTGTATCCTGGGCTGCATCAAAAGATATATGGCCACCAGGCTGAGGGTGGTGATTCTTCCCCTCTACTCCGCTCTCATGAGACCCCACCTCATTACTGCATTCAACACTGGGGATGATCAGAAGATGAAGATTGTCAAAGAGCTGTAGCAGCTCTCCTATGAAGACCATATGAGAGTTGGTGTTTCTGGAGAAGAGAAGGATCCTTATAGTGGCCTTCCAGTATAGGAGACCTTATAGTGACCTTCCAGTAGTTTAAGAGGGTACAAGAAACCTGGACATGGACTCTTTATCAGGGAGTGTAGTGATAGGACAAAGAATAATGTTTTTAAGCTAAAAGAGGATTAATTTAGATTAGATATTAGGAAGAAATTCTTTACTATGAGTGTGATGAGGCATTAGAACAGGCTGGCCAGAGAAGTTGTGGATGTCCCCTCTGTAGCAGTGTTGAAGGCCAGGTTAGATGAGGCTTTGGGCAACCTGGTCTAGTATCCTTGCCAATAGCAGGGGATTGGAACTAGATTATCTTTAATGTCCTTTCCAACCCAAACCATTCTATGTTTAAATGATTCTATGGCAAGAAAAGCATTCTACATTGTCAGATATTTTCTGCTATCTGGCATTGGTGTTGAACAATATTTATTGGTCATTTTTTACAGGCCTTATATCACAGTTACAATTAATTTTACACTGTAGACATCCCCATACACATAATCAAAAAATCAATTATGACACAGAAGGGGCAATATTTTGACTTTTGTGACCCCCTTCCTGGCTGAGGTGTCCCATCAAATAGCTGGTAGTTTGAATTTTACGAAGAAGGTTTCTTCATAGAGAAGATTCTATTTTCAATTTTAGCAATTTGCTTGTGTTTCCACTCAGATAGTGTTACATAATTTCATATTTCTAATTCTCTTTTCACTTAAGAGATTGTGGAAAGAGGAAAGACAAATTAGCCTGAGCATTGGTGAATAGTTTGTGATCCATATGTAACTGTGAAACAATCAGGTTTTCTCTTCAGCAGTTTCTGTTTGGTTTGTTGTTGTTGTTGTTGTTGCTTGATTGTTTTGTTTGTTTGTTGTTTGTTTGCTTGTTTCATATGTGCTACTGAATTATTAAGAAAAAAAAAAGGCAGAAATTTAATAAGGCAGCACCAAATACTCACATGTATCTCTACATCAGTATAAACTGAATAGGATAGACGTAGAGAGTTGATGGATTTATTATTAAATAGTCTATTTTTTTTTCCATTCAAGATTTTCATTATTTTGTATATCATGGTAAGCTAGTTATAGTACAAGGAGATTTATATTTCTTGAAATAAGATGGTTTCAGCACTTTAAAAAGTAAATGGAGGAAAAAAAAAACATTTTATTCTGGAGGAAAGTATGGTTTATGCTTTCTCTTCAAAAAGCAATTGAAGTCTAGGAGAAATATGTCAGCGTTGGAAATTCTTGGATGGAAAATAAAAATTTAAATTCCAAGAAAGTGATATTCAAGCTCTTCTGCTTGAAATGTCAGTGCCAGCAGTCTATATCAAGCTGGACTATTATAAAGAAGTAGCTAAATAGATCTTAGATAGGATGTCAAATGATAGATAATATGAAAAAAAAATACAGTAATGCACTATTGTTTTTATCAAAAGAGAATATCACAGAAATGGTGAAACACTCTGAAAAATTTATACTTTTGCTTAAAATGAAATCATATGGTTATGTGCCAAGCAGAAATAAATTATAGCACAATCTGATATGGATATAACAATAAAAGAAGCTAAAAAGTGTTCTAGCTTAGTAAACAGCCTATTAATTCAAGCTACTATTTCAGTAAAATGTGATATTTCAGAAGACGCTCTGTAGGTTAGCTCAAATTGAATTCATCATATCTTTTTCTGCTATACATGTCCTCTTGCTATATGTGTGTGTGTTTTGAATATTTTTGGTGTCAAGAGATAAATCTTAGCTTTTGCTTGTAACTGAAAGCGAATACCTTGTCTCAGTGAGAAAGCAGCTACTTAGTAATATATGTCTATTTGAGATAGAAGGCAATGTATCCATCCAATTACAATCATTGTGTCTTTTAGTGTCATGATACATAGATTTTTAAAATCTATGTCCTTCATTTTGGTTCTCAAAAATGTGGTTTGTGAGCCAACATAATCTAAATATGAATTAAATGCATTGGAGAGGCTTTATGCTATGATCTATTGCACTATATTGTTGTATATGCAACAAAAACATGCAAAGACCAGGGAACCTGGTATGTCTGTCATGTTATCTGAACATAGGATAATGAGAGCTTATAAAAGCCTATATGCCAAATATCAGATATCAAACATCAGGGAGTATGAATGAAAATTATATTTTCAGTGACTATTTCTAACACAGATGTGTTTGTTTGTTTGTTTGTTTTATTATAATCTTTTCAGGTGTTTAGTTCTGCAGAGAAACATTACCATTGATCAGATTTCTGCACAAGTATGGTCTATAAGTTAATTATAAAATTAAATTCTGCAGGTAATTTCTACTGCCTATTAAATTTTGGTGCAAATAAAAGTTGGTGTCTTCTGCCAAAACCAAAACTATTTGCTATTTACATTGTAAATTCACGCTACTATGATAAAAGTCTACTTTAGGTCAAATTCTGTAACTCTACACAGGTGACCGACTTGACACCTTTATCTCACAGGACAGACATGATTGTCATATTAATCATATATTGGAAGCAATTTATTAGCTTCATAAATTTATTATTATTGAATAATAATCAGTCACCTGTAATCAATTATAAATTGTTAGCAGTTTAGAAATAAAATTTGATTTATGTAAAGAAACTCATTACTTCCACATAATTGAAACAATTATGAAAGCTGTATGTAAACTTTCCTCCCCTCCATTACCAGATAAAAAGCTGTTTAGAATCATAGAATCATTTAGAATATAATTACAAAATGGTTGCATTATTTAGTTCTGACATCTTTTTTTCATGAGAAAGCTTCCTTTAATTTACAAGTAGCGCTTCAGGTGTAAAGAAAGGTGAATGAGAAGTTGCATCAATGAATAAGTTGCATGGATAAATATGAACAATTTCATAGACTGAATAGTATGATATCAAATGTAATGTACTCATGATGTTTTCATATACTCCTTTCTAAAAGAAGTAAGATATTTACTATTTTAAACAGTGGCTAACTAGAACATATTTTCATTTTCATTTACAAACATGTGATGTTTACTTGCTTGGGAAAATGTAAAGCAATATTAATATTTTCTATATTACCTTCCACTGCTTTTTAAGATACCCAGATGACCTATTTGCTTCCTTAACCAATGACTGCCAAGAGTGTTCATGAGCAATTAAAAAAGCATATGAGGATTCTGTATGTCTTAAAATGATAGAGCATGCTACTGAAATATTCTAATAACTTTATTCAGCTGAATGTTATCTAGGCATACTTTAACTGCTTTTCTCATACTCTGAGGACACAATACAATACATCTCTCAGATTACTTACAGTTTTGAAGTCTTTGTTAATTAAGGAATATAAATTATTTTTACTTGATTGAAGGTTTCATCTTTAAATTCAGGATTAGTCAGCTATTTCAGTCAGTGTTGCTTAGATACGCTTTGGCAGCGTTTACTTAATTGTCTGTATACTCTTTTTTCTTTCTTTTTTTTCCTTTTTCTCCTTTTTTTTTGGGGGGGGGGGGGGAAGAGGGGTGGGGGGCGCATCCTAAGGACAAGATGGAAGCTGATTCTGTCTTTTCTGTGCTCTTCTGTTTTGACAATCCATTTTAAGTACTCTTGAGCAGATCACATGGCCTGGAGTTTCATACATGTTTGATCATATGATGTGTTTCTCTGTACATCCAGTCATATTACATGTGCATGATCTGCCTTCTGAAGAATGTCTGTGTGACTATTTCACAGAAGTTGAGACTATATAGAAGTATACGATAGACTTGCATTCTGTCTAATTATTGAATGAGGGATTGAGTCAAATGAGCTCTTTCTATATAGTACGTATTACTTCATTACAGAGTTTGTATTACACTGATTTAGGACAAGTCAATATAAACCTTTTTTTTTTTCTTTTCTTTTTTTTTTTTTTCCCAAATTTCTGGTTTATTTTGAAGTACAGATATTACTGAAAATTAAAACACAAAGTATAGCCAAGCATTGCAAAGTGCATGACACTATGGGAAGGATGGGATGACTTCTGTAAAATCATTTCTGCCAAGAAGGACTTGAAAACTCAGTATCCTCAACAGACAGAAAAGTCAGAAAACAGAGGTATTAATGTATGAAATGAAGAACAAAATGAGTACTATTAAATATAGTGACAAGAAAGGTAGCAGATAGTATATCTATAAGAATGCTGAAAATCTAAGGAATAGGTAGGAATAAAGGAATGGAAATATCTATTCTTAAATGATGAAATCAGCATGATAGTAATATCAGACACTTGACCAGAGGAGGTCTGACTGGTTAAAGAAACTAGCTAATGTAATAAATGATACTATAATTTCTTCCAATTCATCAAGAGCCAAAAGACTGTCATGCAGCATCAGATCCAATGGTTGACCAAGGTAAAAAGGTATTTCTTAGACATGTCACCGATACTGCAGTGAAGCTGAATGAATTCCTTGCTTTTGTGTATAGTATCAAAAAAATACCTTTAGGAAAACTTTTCAGCAGGAATTGGCTGAGCACATCTCAAACTGAAGTAACTGTTGAAGAGGTTATGGTGTAAAAAGACAAAATGAATGCTATTGTATTCCCTGGGCTGCATATATTACCCGTATGAAAATGTTTTAAAAGATGAGAGTTAAAATAGTTAATGGCTGTGGGCTAACTTTTCCTTTACACTTTTTTGTTAACTGAAGATTGGAGGGTAGCAAATGTGACATCAATCTTTAAAAAAGGATTAAGTGGATCTGAAAAGCTATAAGCCTGTAATCACGGCATCATTACCAGAAAAATTAGTAACAGTTATGAAAGAAGATAAGATTAGAATGCCTGAAAGCATTCCTGAACACATACTACCTTTTTAAAACAATACCTAAAAGAATGTTCTCCTTTCCAAATGTTATTTTTTGGTGAAGAGAAGTGTGTTATAACTTTTTATTTCAAAATACCAGAATCCTAAATTTTCATTTTAAATTCTGAACTGTATGTAGGTGCTAGAATTCTTTCTTTTTTCCTTTCCTTTTTTTTTTTTTGAGAATGTATTCATCAGTTATTATTTCCTTTGTTATTATTTATTTCCTTTGTTTGTTAAACCATCAACTGTAGCATCATAGGAATTTTCAGAACCTTCAGAATCTTGATAGTTTATAGTTCTTCCAATTCCCTTTCTTCTTACAGTGATGCCCCTTGCATTTCAACATCAGCTAAGGAATCAGTAACAATAAAACACAAGAGACTATCTCTGTGCCAAATCATGTCAGTATTCAATGGTATGTCTCCCATACAGTATGACTCTTCCTGTCATCATCAGGAATGTGTATTTCCTGCAGTGCTTATGACAGGACTGTGTTTATCATTAAAGATATATATATATATATGGATATATTTATATATATTCCTTCCTCTCCTTTAACCTCCCCATGTTAATTCTTCCATCTGTGTTTTTCTGAATTGATAATGGAATTCAAGTAGAAATAGAACAGACATCCTTTTTAAGTTAGTACAGCAGGGAAGTATAATTTCTGTCAAATTTCTATGGGGCATTAGAATAAACTTCTCTATGTTACTGATAATGGAGAACTGATTTGCACTTTTCCTAAGTAGTATAGGTCCACATGTAGGTACCTACATGCGTGCATTTCCAAATGTATCATAAACTGGGTAAAGCTTCACAGGGTTAAGTAACATTTTTTTTCCCACAGAAATTGTACTAATTATGTTTATTAAACAAAACAGTCAAAGGGATCTTTGCACTTTTCAAGATCTGAGGTCAGAAAAGCATATAATACTTGTGCAGTGCTATTCTGATGTAAAAACAGTAGTACATTATTACCTAAAAGATGTATCATCTAAAAGATAGATCAATATAATTTCTCCAAGTATTTCAGAACTGTGTTAACCAAACTAAAGACGTAAAAGCTGTATCCTTCACAGCTTAGAGAGATTATGTAAAAGTGATCAAAAGCTACTTTGAACGATTGCAAAATGCTGGTGACATAAAATAGAGAAAAGTAGATATCAATGAATGTATTTAACATCTATAACAGATATGATTGTGCGCTGAATGGACACCTAAAGCAGAATAATGACAGTGTACCTTGAAATCTCATTCCAGAGATTTATCTTTTGACAGTTTTAATTCAGTAAGTAAGAAATTTTATGCACTTTTTGCTCATAACAGTACTAAGATAATTGTGACTAATGACTAATAAAGCTGTGACATATTTAGAAAGTGACATTCCAGACCATTGGACTTCAGAGAAGTAAGTAAACTAGAAAAAAAAAAAAAAGTAATTTCATCTGCTTCTTTTTGAGAGATTCACAATCTAGAAATTTACTTCACTGTTAATAAATGAAACGTAATCATTCTTTTTGGTTATGTCTCACAAAAAAGTAGGGGCCAAATAAGCAAGATAAAAATGTTTGACATCAGATATGAGCAGGTATGAAGCTTTCAATGTCTTTAGCTGGACTGCTAACAAAACAACATTTAGATGTATACTGGATGAAGAAATCTCAAGTTTGCACCCTAACATATAAGTGGATATAAGACTGTGCATAGCTTCGAATGGTGCAACAAGAAGAAAACAGACTCAAGTGTAGAGCACAAAAACAAAACAAAGTAATCACCTGCCCTGAATAATTACATCAAATCTAACAAGGAATTAAATATTTTATAGATTTTCACTGTAATTTTGACTCTAAAGACTGGACAGACAAAGAATGAATAAGAGATCCTTTCCAGATTTACATTGTCATCACTACCCTGAAATCAATAATTTTGATAACTATATGGAGAAATGTCATGATGTAAATTACTTTGGATTACAAAATGAAATTCAGTTGGTCTGGATTAGTTTATTGCCATAAACTAATTCCAACTTTTATGAACAACCAACTCTAATCAAAGGTTTAATCAGCTATGAGGACCCAAGAAAGGAAGGAAATAAATGAAGAAAGAAGAATGACTGGAGATAACAATCAAAATCTGGTATTTATTGTGAAAATAAAATGTTTACTGTTAGCGATTGTTTCAACAACAGCATGGGAAAATTTATTTATTGTTTTTAATTTCTCAAAAAAATGACTTGTTTTTTAAATTGATAGCTCTGTAGAAGTCTATAAACTAACTAGAGCATACTGATGGTGATAGCCTAATGCTGTAACACTGGCAGTATACTGTAGATATAATACAATGTAAGAAGATAGAATAAAGTTAATAATATTACCTCATTGTATTTCAAACTTTTGTTTCGCTTTGTTTTAAAGTTAAAAAAAAAATATACTGAAAATTATTTTACAGGACTAGTTAAATCTGAAAATTGAAAAAAAAAAGAAAAAACACTTTAAAATGATTTTAAAATAGGTATAGAAATTGATGGAATGTTGAAAGATGAAAATGAGGAAGACAACTGGAAGTAAGTACTTCCTGTAGTAAGTACCACATATCTTATAAGTACTACTTACACTTACTGTATAAGTACTGTATTTTATGAAAAATGCACAAATTTTCTGGTTAAGATACTGATATGTAATACTGTTAAAATCTCAATGAAATAAATTAATTCCCAGAGAACAATAATGTCATTAAAAATAGAATTCAGGACAGAATAAGTTTTTATCAGAGGAATTCCTGGCAACTGTCCAGGAATAACATGAGATTTTCCTTAAAAACTGCTTCCAGGCAGCATTGTGAAAGTACCAAATAACAATGAACATAAAAAAAATAAAATAAAAATAATTGAAAAACAACTCTAATCCACAAGCAAATTTTTAATATTTGTTAAAGACTTGTCTAAAAAACAGGTATCTATCACCAATTTGTGTGCTCTGTGATATCCCAGTTATCATCATAGTTAGGGCATATATCAGGTACTCATCTTAAACTGCTAATCTTGTGGGAGTTTGGGACTTGTGCATGGCAGGAGAACTGGATCCAGTTTCAGACAGGAAATAAGGAAAAAAAAAAAAGTATGATGAGGACAATCAAGAACTTGCACAGGCTCCTCAGAGAGAATATAAAGTCTCTGTCAGAGTTCAGCTATCTGTCTGCCCAGAGTTGTCTTTCTCACCTCAAAGATGAGTCTCCTATGAGCAAGAAGTTGGACTAGAGACCTTCTGAGGTCCTCCCAGTGTAATTGTTCTTCTATGGTTCTGTGATTCTATGTGTTTTACTTATTGATGCCTGAAATTGAGACAATATGCTAATTAAATGGTTGAAATCAGCTAAATTACAGCTCAAATTAAATTAGTGAATGATGATTATTTCTGATGGGTATGCACAATGTTTTTATAGATAGCAGAACAAAATACAGAATTTTCCTGTTTGATTATTTGATAGAAACAATTAAAATGTTTTTATATTGCTTAGTATACTTGATCAGAATTACTTATAAAAAGTTATACATAGAGTTCTTGGTGCTGGAAAGGTAAGAGCTTATTATCAAAATATGCTATTTTCAGTGATTGAGTTTTTCCGTATCTGTAGAATTTAGCAGGACAAAAAGTGGATTAGATCTATGATTCTCAGGATGATCATAAACTTAAACAAGAAGCATAGACTATCTAATCTAACTAAACTCTAAACTAAATGCTGAATGCTCAGACCAATGTCAGGGAAAAATAATAAAAAAAAAAGGCAATCAATTTTCTTTTAGAGAAAGAGGTTGTCGCTTCATTTCTCACAAATCAAAGATTCCTGTAGACAGATAAATACAGAGAGAAAAAAGAGTAAATATGTTTTTTTTCTCTTGTTTATTGTTGTTGTTGTTGCTTTTTATATAAAGAACTAAAATTAAAGAAAAAAACAAAACCTAGAATTATTTTTCCTTGAAAGACAAAATCACTTGGAAGTTTTTTTGTCAATAACATTATCTGTGATACCATGAAATTGCGCCATCATCACTATTATTTTTATCTGCAGAATAACAGTGGCAAAAAGCACTGAAACCTATTATAGTATAGCTAACTGAAGGAAGGGGAGTGTTAGTGTTTTAACCTCTGTAAGACTTGGTACATCCACGACAAAAATCAAAGATCAACTTATTTCTAAAATTTCCAACACTGGAAACACAGAATATTAATTTAACTGTGTAGATAGAATAAAATAAGATAAATATATCTATCCCGAGCAAATGATAAGCTATTTCATACTGTAGCTAGCATATTATTTAAAAAAGAAAGAAAGACAAAAAGTTAGCCGAGTAAGTACTGTAAACTTGCCAATGTTGCTTTTTGCATTTGACTAATTATATGGGGGAAAAAAGAAGAGAGATCGTGTATAAAATAAACAGGTTAAAGCTGTAAAATTGCTAATTTTAAGTAATTTTAAGCACTGAAGAGAGCAAGATTTAATGAAGAAATTTTGCTTTGAGCGTGAGTTACTAGTATGACTTGTGTCAATTTCTAGTTTTGTTTATCATTAAAAAAAGACAGTCTTCTTCCATAGAGTCAATTCTCAGTTAGCAACTAATCTTGTGGATTAACAATAATGAGAATGTAGACATGTATTCGTAATGGATAAGTGTATTCAGAGCCATAGCCAAATGCTTTGAAGTTTTAGCTTAGTTTAAGCCCTGCAGAGATGAAGATACAGAGGTGTCATCATTACTTTGTGGACTTTGGATTTATTTCACTTATCCATTTCATCTACCCATCCATAAATATATAAATCATCACCTTTCACCTTTGATATCCTGTACAACTACCTAGAACAACCAAAATTAACAGATTAACTACCATAAACTATGATAAACTTTTTCTACTATGAAAAAGATAAGTATTTCCAGGAGATAGTGAATCTCCCTCTCTCTTCCTCCCTCCCGTCCCTCCCCTCCCCCCCCACCCCCATGTTTATATATATATAGATTTTGCCTGAACTACTCTGATTTTCCACATATTGTATTCATATATGACTTTCTATATTCTGTTGGGCTTTTTATCTATCATAATTTCTCACTACCTTTCTGTGTATACGTAGGCTTTGGTTAAGATTTGTTCTTTTGTCTGTGTTTAGAGATGAGTGACCGATATAATATTTGGGGAATTAAAAGGGTAGCACAGACCTTTGATCTAATACGGGATGATGAATGACCTCACACTGCTGTCTATTCATTAGGAAAAAAAGTACAAGATGGTTTAGTAACTACCTTAGAATAGAAGGATGAAATGGATCCTCATATCTGTTCACAGAATGAAAAAATAATAATGTGCCATTTCAAATACATTCTAAAATAAAAATTTGGGTTCAAAACAATATGAAACTGTTAGGATTAATGCAGAAATGCCCCAAAGTTTGTCTTTATTAATGTTAAATTTCCAGCGAATAGTAAATGTTTTACAGTATATGATAAGGAGCAAATAATCAAAATCCTCGAAAAAATAATCTCAGATTTATACTAAAAAATGTTTTGTTGTTACAGTTATCATACCACTGTCTCTAAATAGACAAAATATAAATGAATAATTCATATATAGAAAAAAATTTTGTTCTGATTTTGTTCTGATTATGCTACAGGCTTGGGGCAGAGTGGCTGGAAAGCTGTGCAGAGGAAAAGAATCTGGGGGTGTTGTTCGACTTCTCCTGAACATGAGCCGGCAGTGTGCCCAGGTGGCCAAGAAAGCAAACGGCACCCTGGCTTGTATCAGGAATAGTGCAGCCAGCAGGATCAGGGAGGTGATCATCCCCTTGTACTCAACTCTGGTGAGGCTGCACCTTGAGTACTGTGTTCAGTTTTGGGCCCTCACTGCAAGAAAGATATCGAGGCCCTGGTGCATGTCCAGAGAAGGGCTATGAAGCTGGCAAAGGGTCTGTAATACAAGTCCTAAGAGGAGCGGCTGAGGGAACTGGGATTGTTTAGTCTGGAGAAGAAAAGGCTCAGGGGAGACCTTACTGCTCTCTACAGCTACCTGAAAGGAAGTTGTGGGGAGCTGGGGATAGGCCTCTTCTTGCAGATAACCAGAAATAGGACTAGAGGGAATGGCTTCAAGCTGCACCAGGGTAGGTTTAGGTTAGAAATTAGGAGACATTTCTTCTCTGAAAGAGTAGTCAGACATTGGAATGTGTTGCCCAGGGAGGTGGTGGAGTCACCATCCCTGGGGGTGTTTAAGGAAAGGTTGGACGTGGTGCTTAGGGACATGGTTTAGTGGGTGATATTGGTGGTAGGGGTATGGTTCAACCAGATGATCTTGAAGGTCTTTTCCAACCTTAATTATTCTATGATTCTGGATGTGTGCCACTAAAAATAATGTTGACTGCAAAACAAACCCCAACTCCCAGCTCAAAACTTCTTTTGATATTATTGACATCTACAGTAGGAAGCAAAGACTCTACAGGGAATAGAGGGTCTAAGTGTGAAAACAGCCAATTTATTTGTGTGGAAGAGGAATGACATAGTCAGGACATAGAATCATAGATTTTAAAACACCTGGTGAGTGGCTGTGAAATGGTGATGATGCCTGATTTAAACTGCCCTCCTCCGCTGCTGCTGACTCCACCCGCGTATTGTCAGAAGCCCTTGAGGGCTGCCACGCACTGCCTCGAGTGGCCTCGATGCAGAAAAGCACCTGCCTGCCGCAATCCCCTGCTCCACAGCAGCATGCAACTGCCTTGGAACTGATCACCTGGTGAGAGTACCGATACTTGGAAGTCATATTTGCAGAAATCCACGCCTATACTCCTAGAGTATCTGGGGTGAGGGTGAGGGGTAAGGGGGGAAGCATGTTGAAAAAAGGTCAAAATAATTACAGAAACAAAAGCTTAATAATTGTTACTCAGGGTAAGTTTAGAGGTTACTCAACAACTCTTACTAACGCAATATGGGATTCCATCTTACTCATTTCTTTTTACCTTTTATTGTTAGATACAAAATCCTACACATGGAGCTCCATCAATGTTATCTAAACAATTTTTGAGAAAGAAGACGCTAGTGTCAAGTTTCTCTTATTTGTACACCACAATATAACATATAATGCTGTCAGTTAATTTCACAGCATAATTTCAGAACAGGACCTCTCAGCTGGTGAAAGTCTTTAGAAATAGGTGCCTGAAATTAGACACCGAAATAAGTCTTATCTTCATAAGTGTTGTGATACTCCTACAGCTCCTCTTAAGAGCAACTAATGCCCTAATGCCCTAACAGACATTTCTGTGTTAAGGCAATTTTATTTCTAATGAGAGGTAGTTAGCAGTTTATTAAACCCTCAAGCAAGAAGGCTTTGTATTTTGCTTGTTTATGTGATGGCTCTGTAGAACATTTAACTGTAGAGGTTATTATCTATAAAATATTCTTATCTATATGAAAGTCTAATCCTTCCTTTGAGTTCTGCTTGGTTTTTGGCACATTTAGTATCTCAATAAATCAGATGTATTTGTCAAAAGAATGAAATATGAAGAATTAAAAGGCTAGTGCCTTTTGTATGCCATAATGTGTTGAGTGCCTGTACACAATGCTAGGATGAGATCACTCACAAAGAACTGAAAAAAAAAAATGTTGCTAAATGATGGTGGTTGTGGTCTTGTGGGCATAACTGAATCCTGGTGAGAAGATTCCTACAACTGCAATGTCAATAGAGATTAGTACAATCTCTCTATATATAAAATAAAATAAAATAAATCCTAGCAAACTACCGATTAGAAGTGATAAGTGCCAGGGTAAATATCTATGAAGTGGATTACAAAGGCTGGAAGCAAAAAAGAAATGTCAGTGTGTGGTTGATTTAGATAATAAGAAAAGAAGAAAAAGAAAACAAGGTCTGTTCAAACTAATGTTTGCGTTCTCAAAGACCCAGGATATTTTTGATACTTCAGAACTGATTTATTTATTTATTTATTTATTTATTTATTTAGGACATTAAATATGGAAAGCCTTGAAAAATGAAAGAAACTCTAATAGTATATTTTTAAAAAAATAAAAATATGTTGCATCTGTGTGTGCCCATTATTTAAACATCTGAAATTTGCTCCAGTGAAAGTGAAAATTAACAGTACTATTAAGAACTTGTATCTTAATTAAGGCATAAAAAAAATCAAAGGCTGTTAGGAATAATATTAAAATCCACCAGAGCAGAGTAAGTCATAACGATAAAGAAAAAACAAGCAAACAAACAAAAAAGGAGATGTCTGCAGAAAAGAGTATGAAGAACAGGGTCCAGTGAATATGTTTTAAAAAATGGCTGCTGATGGACTTTGATCAAATGAAAATAAGTATTTGTAAAGAAGCAGGAAACCACAGAAGAATAATACAGAATCATAGTGCCAGGAAAGATTTCAGCACATTTTTTTTTTTTAATTATTATTTTTTCCTATTTTTTTCATAAAAAAGTTTTCTGAATTTTAAATATAAACACAATGAATGTTTCATTTACCTGTTGTAACATTTACCTTTCCTGAATCACTCTTTGAAAAAGAATGTATCTTAAAAACTAACTTTGATCATATTTTTAAAATTCTACAGCAGATCTCAACAAGTAATTAATTTTCCATATGTAATTGAAAATTATACCTAGCTACTGCTTTTTAGAATATAATTCTTTATTATTCAAGTAGAGTTTGCCTTGATTCAGAAATATTAAAATTACCATTTATATTATTTGCTTGTGACCAATTTATGAAAAGGCCCAAGATCATTAAAATCATAGAACTAACCTGTGAATAGTGATCTTTTTCTATTTTATCACTTCCCAGAATCTTAATACCACTATGCTTTAAACTAATAATTATACATTTACTTCAGATCATTAACAAGCATATGAATTACAAATGTTGAAATGCATTTTTTTTCAATCATTTATTGAGAAATTATAACTATTTATTTATTTATATGAAAGCATGGTCTCCTCTGTCATGGAAAAATAGTAAGTTTTTAGATATTTAAATCAATATATGCTGCTGTCCTAATAAGATCAGATAAATATTTGAGAAAAGCAAGAAAAAATATGTTATATATATATTTACCAGCATATATATCACAGGAAATGATCATTTATCTAACAAAAGATAAAAAAAAAAGAAAATGGAAAAATTGTGGGAAAAAATTACCTGATTTTCGTTGGAAAAAAAAAAAAAGAAAACAAAAAGAAACATTGTTATCATCTTTCCAGTTGTCATCCAGTTTGGGAAATGTAATTATCCTGTTAGGCATTCTGAGCAGTCTGCCACAGGGTGAAATGTAAAGCCCTCAAAGAATAAAAGTGACCTCAGTAGATTTGAGGAAAGGAAATCTTTTTGTTTATGATTATTTAGCAGCTAGCTCATATTCCTGAAATTGTTTTCCTCTCCAAAATGAAATGCATTTGACGATGCAGAGAATAAACAAATTTGCAGTCCCTCTGGCTAAGCTTATTCCTTCATGTGATGCAGCTATTATTAACAACAGCAAAAATAATGCAGAATACTTTAGTTGGTTCATCTGGCCTATTATCAAAACGTGCTTTTTCTTCTTTTTTTCTTTTCTTTTCTTTTCTTTTCTTTTCTTTTCTTTTCTTTTCTTTTCTTTTCTTTTCTTTTCTTTTCTTTTCTTTTCTTTTCTTTTCTTTTCTTTTCTTTTCTTTTCTTTTCTTTTCTTTTCTTTTCTTTTCTTTTCTTTTCTTTTCTTTTCTTTTCTTTTCTTTTCTTTTCTTTTCTTTTCTTTTCTTTTTTTTTTTCTTCTCATCTCATCTCGTCTCGTCTTTTTTTTCTTTTCTTTTTATTTTCTTTTCTTTTTCCTCTCCTCTCCTCTCATTATCCACTGATGTAATCTTTGATTTTTTTTTTTTTAAATTTATGTTGGTTATTTTCTCTCATTCTATCTACATTCCAGTCATAAGTTAAATGCAAGAAATAACAAACAAACTCCTTTTTTACTTTCTATTTTATAGCTGACTATATGGTAAAGGTGTGCTTTGATTTGCATTTCCTTCATCTATTTTTCTCCTATATTTTCCAAATAATGTGAATATACATTTAAAGAAGAAGAAGAAAAAATAATAATTAATTTAAGGACAATAATATGTGAAATATTTACATTTCATAATGCTAACTATGGAAAAGGTTTCAGTTTACTATAAAGGCAAGTGACTTCTGATCTTAACTCTGTACATATACCTGTATGTAGATCTGAAGAATTACTGAAATTCAGTCATTCTGTTTCATTACCACAGACTTGAATTTGAAAAACAGTATTTTCTCTGGAATTCATTTTTCATTTTTCCTATTTCCAGCTGGAGCCTACTGCTACAATAATAGATCCTGGTTTATTTTTCTTAGTTTATTAGTTTCTCATCATATTGAATCTCCATGTATTTGACCATGACCATGACGTAACAGTAGGCATCTCCTTTGGGTCATTTAAAGTTTGATTATCAGTTGAAAGTGTTCACTGCAAGTAGAATTAACAGGGCTTCCAACACGCACACACACGCACGTGCACACACACACACACACAAATCCTAAAGACTGTTGTTTCAATATTCAATCCACTTATTGGTTTTATTGCTATTGTAGGGTCAAGAGAAACTTTCCAATTCACTGAATTACAGAATCATTTCTATGGACATAAAATATTTCCTCAAGTATACTACAACCAAGGGAAAACATGTCCAACTCTATTTGTCATCCATCATATTAATTATTAAATGCTGTCTCCCTCACTGCAAATGGCAGGCAGCCATTCTAGATGGCAGGAGTCTCTAAAATAAAAGATCAGAAATGCTCATGTAGAAAAAAATAATGCTTCATAAAGATCTGTTTCAAAGGAAATATTTGGTGGAAGTATTAACATGGTAACTGATGAATGATTTAGATACCTAAATCAGAAAATTGGAAACATATCATCATAAATATTTAGGGGGAAAATATTTATGGGCTGTAGTAGCTTAAAACTGGAAAAGGGTAGAAGCAAGGAACTGAGTGAACCACCTATATGATCTGTAAATAAAACTACATGGTACCTTTAGCCTACCAGAGAAAAACCCTAGGCAATGCCTACATTAGCAAGTAATTTGGTCCAATAAAATCAGACCGGTGAATGCTTGCTCCCTAGATATAAGGTAGATATAAGTCCCTTATATCTACACAATTTGTACTTTGGTGGTTTTATATCAAATTATATTTAGTCTGGTGCCTAAGACTGAACAAACATTTGGGCCAAACAATTTCAAAGCTGCTCTGGGTGCCCCTACTTGAGGTGGGATATTGGACAATATGACACCCAGAGGTACCTTTCATCCTCAACCATTCTGTGATTCTGTTATTATGTGTGTTTTACAGATGGAAAAGTAGGTCAAGAATCTTATTTGGGATGACTCTCTGTGGCAAACTGGTTTTCCAATGGGTCAAGTCTTCCAAGACAAAACACTTCAGTTAGTTTTTTGGAAAAGAAGGTATTAGGTGTGTACCGAGTCTACGTGGCAAGGTTTTGGTAGCGAGGGGGGCTTCAGGGGTGGCCTGTGTAAGAAGAATCCAGAAGCTTCCCCATGTTAAATAAGGGACAGTTTCAGCCAGCTCCAAAGGGACCTGACACTGGCCAGAGCCGAACCAATATGCAATGTTGTTTGTGCCTCCATGAGAGCAGACTTAAGAAAGGGAAAATACTGCAGCACAACAGCAGTTGGGAGAGTGAGGAGTGAGAAACAGCCCTGCAGACCCCAAGGTCAGTGCAGAAAGAGGACAGGAGGTGCTCCAGGCACGGAGCAGAAGTTCCCCCATGGCCTGTGGAGAGGTCCATGGTGGAGCAGGCTGTCCCCCTGCAGCCCATGGATCCCACGGTGGAGCAGATCTCCATGCTGCAGCCCATGGAGGAGTCCCCAGTGGTGCAAGTGGATGTGGCCTGGAGGAGGCTGTGGCCCATGGAGAGCCCCCGCAGGAGTAGGCCCCGGGCCAGAGCTGCAGCCAGTGGAAAGGAGCTATTATTTTTTAGTTTTTAGTTTCTCACTGCTCTAGCTTGTTAGTAACGTAATCAGTTACATTAATCTCCCTATTCTGAGTCTGTTTTGCCTGCAATGATAATTATTGAGTGATCTCCTTGTTCTTATCTCAGTCCTTGAGACATTTCCACTGTATTTTCTCCCCCTTTCCCTTTGAGCAGGGTGGTTGTGGTGAAGCTCAGCTGTCCATCTGAGTAAAGCCACCACAAGTTGTTAGGGTTTAATTAAAATGTAACCTGTTGTAATGTAATTGGAAACTGTCATGTGAAGGAGGTGATGTGTTTGGGTCCTTTATATAAGGATAAACAGTCATTTGCCGACTTTTATGTTTTTCTGCGCAACTACATGACAGACAAAAAAGGCAACAGCTTTACCCATGGGACCCATAACTCAGGATTACCTGACTATTTCCATTTCATTCATTTGTTGACACTTCCTATGGTCATGTCAGAATCTTTGGGTTATGTTTGAGATAGAGATGTTTGTTTGTTTGCTTGTTTTAATACAATAGCATACATACAGACACAGAGCTTGAAAATGTTTGTTTACAGGGTTCATGAACCACTGGTCAAAGCAAATGACCTTGGAATCTGAAAACATCATCCAGCCAAGCAAGCAATATTGGATTTGTGTCAGGAGCACAAAACATTTAAAGACAAATAATAGAGGATCGCAGGCAATTCCAGCATAGTGTGTATGGACATTCTGGCAGCTCTTAGATTTACAACATCACAGTTCTATCTGTGTGGGCATAAACCAGTCAAGTTGTTCTACAGCAGGTATCATAATCATTTTACAGGGCATTTAAAAAAAGAATATGCAACAAGGACACATTTTCCCTAAGGAAAGCCATAAATAAGAACATCCCCCCCCCCCCTTTTTTTTTTTCTTTTGTTTTTGAGGAAAGAGTAAAGGGCATTTAACCTGTCAAAACGCGTTCTCTTCTTTGTATTTCATGTTCTTTATTGTGCTATATAATCACTGATTGTTGAATGATTCCAGTGTTTTTCCTTGAATACCCTTGCCTAATAGGCCATTGTATACATTTATTATTCTTCAGACACCCAATTGCTTCTCAAAGTCTGCATAGTATGAATTTATTTTGATTTCTGTGTATGCTAGTTTATAGTGCTATCAGTCAGGTGGATTTAAAATTATATAATTTCTTTGTGTTGTTGAAATTATGTAGTCATTAAACTGATGTTAATTTTCATACATGTGCATAAAAGAAACTGAGTAATTACCTGAAGTGGCATATTCACAACATAAATGGTAAGCTTAAACACTGAAAAAGAGGACTCTGCAAAGCTGTGTTAAAAGAACTCAGACACATATCTTGGGCCTAATTCTCCTTTGGCCCCCTGTACAATGGATCAATAACTTAAATTTTCAAGTGCTCATCTTTCTTAGGGTTACATACAGGTAACATTGATAGTAATAGCTTGCCAAGCAATGATATTGAAGTCATCACCTTTTCTGCTGTGCCAGGGAAGACAAGGAAACACGCCGTTGGAGATTTCTATCTTTTTTTCTCACTGAGTATGTTAAGTTTGCAGTAATTCACAGAAAAAGGAACTGTGGCATTAGATAAAATAATTTAAAGCATTCATTTATTTGGAAGTACTTTAAGGAAAATTAACAAGAAAAAAAAGGAAAAATAAAAAAGTCCTTGTGCAGTTATTTCATTGTAACTAAATCTTCTTTCTTTTATAAAAAAATGTAAAGTCATATGCTTAGTCATCCAGTTAGGAAGAAGTGTGCATTTCAGCCTTTCTGACAGAGTTTCCTTGTATCTATGTCAAAATTCACTCAACCAGGTACCTCAGGCAGATTATGTAACTCATGCAGCCCTTTCATGTTTTGTTGTCTTTTTATTAGATAAAAGATAAAGGTTTTTGTGACTAGCTGGACTACCATTCGTAAAGACAGTCTTCAGCATCGTCCTCAGAATCCTTAGTTCCAGTTTCAGTTATCATCCAAATGATTTTCAACTGGTCTGCCTGATTTTACTTCACTGCTTCTGAATGCAGGTAGTACACATGCCTAAACAGATCTTGCCTGGGAGTGCTTTCAGGGATAGCTGCTAAGTGGCCATTTGTTTCTTTATTCTAGCATTACTTATTTTCTCAAATCAAGTGGCTTAAACCTATATTGTTTACAAATTTTTGTATAATAAATTTGTTTAAGGATAAAAGCTAGGTGTACACTTTCCTAGCTACGTGCCCTCATGGATCATGTTCTTTGATTAAATGTTCCATTTCTCACACCAGGAAGCTTTCATTCTTCTGAGTGGGAGGAAGAGAAACAAATTTTAGCCTCACCAGTAGACCTCTTGGTTGGTGGAAGATGAAAGGCCGACTACAGTGAGGCTTATGGTCTTTCAATTCCTGAATGACCCGTGCAACATATTTTTAGCTATTACTGGAGATATCTTCTCCTCAAACAGTGCTTAAAAATGAAGAGAGGCAAGTGCATTCTGCTTTGAAGCTTTTTTTTTTTTATTTCCAGCTAAGTGCACTCCCACAATGCCAACCACAATGGACTGACAAATTGAAATAGAATATAATCTAGTTTCTACATTATAATTACGCTTGCAGAGGAAAAGGGGGGAAACATTTGCTTACACAGTGACTGTGTTTAGCAATGTTCATAAAAGTGTTTACCAGTCACATGTGATGCTTAAATTTTGGATCATGACTTTTTAAAAACACAGTTCAAATGCCTACTGTCTTCATAATTCATGTTTTGTATCTTACCCACATCTATTGGGTAGCTTATGTAAACTTCTTCTCTGTGGTGTGTGTGTAAGGCCACAACGCATACAGATGTTTCAAAGTGGTTTGGATTTAGGAGTTAAAGGTCTCAGTTGTAATTTCTGATGAGAATTATTCACTTAATACCAAAAATAAAGCACCTGTTGTTTAGAGCCCAAATGCCAAATCTATGCTGTATAATTAACAGGCAGAACTTGGTATTAGGCTTCCTTACAAAATATAGAAATCTCATGCTATTTCTCACCTTCTCTCCACTCTTTTTGGGGGGCATTTTATGCAGAAAGACAACGAACTGTGTACCTGTGTCCTGTCCTGCCCTACCCTTCCCTGCCCTTACCTTTCTTCTTGTAACAATTACAGAATGAAGACAGGTCCCATTGCTATGCACAGAATTCAAAAAGTACAGCCACAGAAAAATATCTGAGAATGTATCAGGCTAGGCATTAAATAAAGGTAAGGCTCTGAGCAAATAAGCAACAAATAGTCTGCACAGTGTCACTGAGGTCCAGCTGAGTAGTGCCAGGCAATTTATCTTATTATTACTCACACCTGATCTACAAATGTGAACATTCTTGGTGACTCAGCTACCCTTAATAGAACTACCATATATTGTGTCACTTCAGAGAGAACTGCACAATCAATGGAAAAGAAAAATGGCAAAAGGACAGGATCATTTGACTTTCAAGCACAAGCAAATTACTTTTTCCTTTACATAGTCGAGTCTTGCTACAGGAGAAACATATCATGCTCACTGAAAAAAATCAGTGTGTGCTCATTCAGTATGAGGTTACACATAGGAATCAATTTCTCATAATATTTTCTCTTTGCATACCTGTTTTAGAGAAGAATCCCAGTTTTCTGGAGGCTCATTAAGAAAATACAGTAACTGTACGTTTCACCCCCATAATCAAACAAAGTATATGAGTATAAGGTGACAACTGACTCTGGCAGTTCCTGCTCAAAATACTTTTTTTTTTATTTGGAATCAAGTCGTTATCACTTGAAAGAAGTAATGGGAGGATGATGTCCTATCTCAGTAACAGTCTGAAGCATCAGACTTAATGATGATGAAACAGAATCATAGAATCATAGAATATCCTGAGTTGGAAGGGACCCATAAGGATCATCAAGTCCAACTCCTGGCACCGCACAGGTCTACCCAAAAGTTTAGACCATGTGACTAAGTGCACAGTCCAATCTCTTCTTAAATTCAGACAGGCTCGGTGCAGTGACTACTTCCCTGGGGAGCCTGTTCCAGTGTGTGACCACACTCTCGGTGAAGAACCTCTTCCTGATGTCCAGCCTAAACCTCCCCTGTCTCAGCCTAACACCGTTCCCACGGGTCCTCTCACTGGTGATAACGGAGAATAGGTCACCTGCCCCTCCACTCCCCCTCGTGAGGAAGTTGTAGACTGCGATGAGGTCTCCCCTCAGCCTCCTCTTCTCCAGGCTGAACAGGCCCAGTGACCTAAGCCGCTTCTCATATGTCTTCCCCTCTAGGCCCTTCACCATCTTTCTAGCCCTCCTCTGGACACTCTCCAACAGTTTAATGTCCTTTTTGTACTGTGGTGCCCAGAACTGCACACAGTACTCGAGGTGAGGCCGCACCAGTGCAGAGTAGAGGGGGACAATCACTTCCCTCGACCGACTTGCAATGCTGTGCTTGATGCACCCCAGGATACGGTTGGCCCTCTTGGCTGCCAGGGCACACTGCTGGCTCATATTATACTTGCTGTCAACCACAACCCCCAGATCCCTCTCTGCGGGGCTGCTCTCCAGCGTCTCGTTGCCCAGTCTGTATGTACAGCCAGGGTTGCCCCATCCCAGGTGCAGGACCCGGCACTTGCTTTTGTTAAAACTTCATGTGGTTGGTGATTGCCCAGCTCTCCAGTCTGTCCAGATCTCTCTGCAAGGCCTTTCCACCCTCATCCGAGTCCACAACTCCTCCAAGTTTGGTGTTGTCAGCAAATTTGCTCAAAACACCTTCTAGTCCTACATCCAAATCATTTATAAAAACATTGAAGACTGGCCCTAAAATGGAGCCTGGAGGGACACCACTAGTGACCATCCGCCAGCCAGATGTGGCCCCATTTACCACAACCCTTTGAGCCCTGCCCGTCAGCCAATAGCTCACCCATCGTATGGTGTTTTTGTTAAGTTGTATGCTGGACATTTTGTCCAGTAGGATCCTATGGGAAATTGTGTCAAAAGCTTTGCTGAAGTCCAAAAAGATCACATCAGCTGGTTTCCCTTGATCGACTAGATGGGTGACCTTACCATAAAAGGAAATCAAATTTGTTAGGCAGGACCTACCCCTCATGAACCCATGTTGGCTGGGACCAATGACTGCATTGTCCCCCAGGTGCGCTTCAATAACTTCAGGGATCATCCTCTCCATAATTTTACCAGGCACTGACGTGAGACTGACAGGCCTGTAATTGCTAGGGTCTTCTTTCTTACCCCTCTTGAAAATCGGCACAACATTTGCCAGTTTCCAGTCCACTGGGACCTCTCCAGATTCCCAAGATCGTTGAAAAATAATTGAGAGAGGTCCCGCGATGATGTCAGCCAGCTCTTTAAGCACCCTGGGATGAATCCCATCTGGACCCTTGGACTTGTATGGATCCAGGTGGAGCAGCAAATCCTGCACACAGTCAGGGTCGGTTGGGAGTTTGTCATTCCCACCGTCATGGTCCTCCAGCTCAGGGCACCCTGGGTCCCGAAGCCCATCATCAGTATTGAAGACAGAGGCGAAGAAGGCATTAAGTGTCTCTGCTTTGCCTATGTCATTGTCTGTGAGGAGACCTTCCCCATCAAGTATCGGACCTATGTTTTCTTTGGTTCTCCTTTTTCTGTTCACATATCTTAAAAAAAAACCTTTTTTATTGTCTCCCACAGAGATGGCCAGCTTCAACTCTAGTTGGGCTTTGGCCACACGAATTTTCTCCCTACAAACGTGAACAGCATCCCTGTATTCCTTCCTCGTTGCCTGACCCTCCTTTCAGCAGCCGTACACTTTCTTTTTTCGCCTAAGCTCCAGTAGAAGATCGCTGGTCAGCCAGGCCGGCCTTCTGCCCCACCTGCCTGACTTCCGATATTTTGGAATTGCCTGATCTTGTGCTTTTAGGAGGCAGTGCTTAAAGATTGACCAGCACTGATGGACGTCAATGCCTTCAAAATCAGTTTCCCAGGGGACCTTTCTGACTAGTACCCTAAGTAGCCTGAAGTCTGCTCTCCTCGTATCTAGGGCTGAAGTTTTGGTGGCAGTTTTCCTTCTGTCACTATAAATTCTAAACTCAACCACTTCATGGTCACTATGACCGAGACGGCCGCCAATTGCCACGTCTCCCACAAGACCCTCTCTGTTCTCCAGCAACAGATCTAGGAGGGCGCCTTTCCTAGTTGGCTCCCTTAGCACCTGCACTAAGAAGTTATCATCTAGGTGTTTTATGAACCTCCTGGACTTGCTCGTGTCAGCCGTGTGGTGATCCCAGTTGATGTCTGGCAAGTTGAAATCCCCCATAAGGACAAGGGGAGTTAATCTCGAGGCATCTCTTAGTTCTGCAAAGAATAATTCATCGGCGTTGTCATCCTGGCCAAGCGGTCTATAATAGAATCCCACAACAACATCCCCTTTATTTGTTCATCCCTTAATCCTTATCCAGAGGCTCTCAACTTTGCCATCGCCAACTTGAAGTTCGACACAGTCCAGCCCATGCTTCACATACATCGCCACCCCACCACCTTGCCTACCCTGCCTGTCCCTCCTGAAGAGCTTGTAACCATCTATTGCAACACACCAGCCACAGGTGAAGGTCTCAGTGTTCCTCAGTTCTCTCTGTAAAAAAGAAAAAAAAGAAAAAGAAAGTGGCACAAGTCTGTGAAAACAAGTAGTTGGGATGAATGTTAAATGAATAAATGCAGTATAGATGCATTAATTTGTCCTCTAGATTATCTGTGTGGAATTGATTTAAAAAATAAAAATCCATTTTCTTAATTTTTTTGTACAGGATTCTTAGAAATGGAAAAAATCTTCATAATGAAGTATGTATTTACTTGTTTTCTTTTTTTTTGTCTGTTGGTAGTGAATATATTGGTATGACAGGTACATGCCAGTATGGAGGGATACATTTATACATATTAGAAAATACCTCCTTTCAACACCTGTAGCAATCATAGAATCTTAGAATACCCTGAGTTTAAATGGACCCACGAGGACCATCAAGTCCAACTCCTGGATCCACACAGAACCACTCAAAAATAAAACTATGTGTCTGAGAGAGTTGATCAGACTGGGTAGACGTGGGGAGCCTGTCCCAGTGCCTGACCACCCTCTCAGTGAAGAACCATTTCCTAACACCCAGCCTGACTCTCCCCTGTCCCAGCTCCATGCCGTTCCCTCAGGTCCTGTTGCTGTCCCCAGAGAGCAGAGCTCCGTGCCTGCCCCTCTGCTCCCCTCATGAGGAAGCTGCAGGCCACCATGAGGTGTCCCCTCAGTCTGTTCTGCTCTGGGCTGAACAAACCAAGTGACTTCAAACTGCTCTTCATATGTCTTGCCCTATAGACCCTAAACTTTTTTTTTCCTACTTTTTTTTTTTCTACTTTTTTTTTCCTCACTTTTAACACTCTCTTATAGTTTCCTGTTCTTCTTATACTGTGGTCCCCAAGACTGCACATAGTATATGAGGTGAGGATGCACCGCCGCAGAGCAGAGCAGGACAGTCGCTTTCAACCAGCTAGCAATGCTGTGCTTGCACTCCTGGATATACTTGGCCCTCTTGGCTGCCAGGGCATACTATTGACACATATTCAACTTCCTATGGACCAAAACAGTCTGGAGAGTTGGTCAGACAGAAATTTAATGAAATATAACAAGGGCAAGTGTAGAGTCCTGCATCTGGGCAGGAACAACTCCAGGCATAGGTTGGGAACTATCCTGCTGGAGAGCAGTGAAGGGGAAAGGGACCTTGGGGCCCAGGTGGACAGTGGGATGACCATGAGCCAGCACTGTGCCCTTGTGGCCAAGAAGGCCAATGGCATCCTGGGGTGTATTAGAAGGGGTGTGGTTAGTAGGTCGAGAGAGGTTCTCCTCCCCCCTCTACTCTGCCCTGGTGAGACTGCATCTAGAATATTGCGTCCATTTCTGGGCCCCTCGGTTCAAGAAGGACAGGGAAGTACTTGAGAGATTCCAGCACAGAGCCACAAGGAACATCTCCCTCACAAGGAAAGGCTGAGGGATCTGGGTCTCTTTAGCTTGGAGGAGACTGAGGGGTGACCTTATTAATGTTTATAAATATGTAAAGGGTGAGTGTCAGGATGATGGAGCCAGGCTCTTCTCAGTGACATCTAATGACAGGACAAGGGGCAATGGGTGTAAGTGGGAACATAGGAGATGTTAAATATGAGAAGAAACTTTTTCACAGTGAGGGTGACAGAACACTGGGACTGGCTGCCCAGGGGGTTGTGGAGTCTCCTTTTTTGGAGACTTTCAAAACCCACCTGGATGGGATCCTGTGTGACGTGATCTAGGTGTTCCTGCTCTGGCAGGGGGATTGGGCTCGATGATCTTTCAAGATCCCTTCCAATCCTTAACATTCTGTGATTCGGTGAAAATCCCGAGATCCTTTTCTGCAGGGGTGCTCATTAGTTAAGAAAGAGGTACCAAATAAGTAAAGCAAATAAAATATGTCAGAATAGAAGATTGTGTTATAAACTTTCCAACATCTCCTTCTGAAAATGAAGCTGAAGGAGTCTTACATTCCTGTTAACTTTTAGAAATAATTTCTTTATATTGTTTTAAATTTTCAGTATCCATTACGAAGGAATCTGGCAAAATTCAACTTGCAGTGATAACAATTTAAAAAAGAAGCAGAACAACAAGACCTGATCTAACATAACAAAAGTAATTTATGTTTTCATTTGATGCCAGCTTGTAGGTCAGGTAGGCAGTGTTAGCAAGAGATGAAGATGAGAATGAGAGAGCACTTCTGTGAGTTTCCTCATTTGACTGACTCTCCCAATTATCTCTGAACAGTTTGATATTATACAGCTAAAGATTCAACTCCTGCAACTCATTCTGAATTATATTCATTGAGAAACTTCACACTTCACAGTGGATCAAGATGAAAAGTAGCTACTTAAATCCAAGGTGTATCCTTTTCAGCTATTTCAGTAAGTTTATTTTTTATAGGTTTCTACATATTGCTACCATAGGACCTAAACATCTAAAATGCTATCACTGAACTACCAAGAAGTAGTCAATCATTCATATGAGAAAGGTCCACTGAATCAATATCATTTAATTACTCACATAGACAAAATTTTGTTGATACATCATAAACCAGAAAATGTATAAATACAAATATAAGCATACACACATACATATATAGAGATATATATAACACTAATAGAACTAAAGGGTTTCTTTCCAAAGAGACTTCATATTTTCATTCAGAAATCTTGTATCATCTCTGACATTTAAATAAAACTAAAAGTAATACATAGAAAAATATAAATAGGCAATTTTTAAAAGTAAACAGAAATGCAGGATGCTTCTGAAACATTCAAAGTGATGCGTTTTCAAAAAGGATGAAACATGCCTCTTTCAAAAAGGCTGAAACGTGCTTCCCTTTATGAATAATTTAAAAAAAAAAAAAACAATTTTTTTAAATGAAGCTATAAAAAGTTATGGGGTGTCCAAAATGACAAGTGCCATGAAAATACTGATTTATATGTTAAAATACTGATTTATATGTTAAAAATATTCTTACTTGTCCTGTGTTAATTGCTGATTTTCTCTTATCAACTTCTATATTGTTATATATAAATACTTGGGCATATTACAGTACACTGCCTCTAATTATACACAATTAAATTAAATTCTACAAGTGTGTATGCGTACATCTATGAGTTCATGTATGATTTTATTAAACATAATTTGTTTTGCTATTTTGAGTCTCTGGATAACAGCTTGATTTCTGTTTTCTCCATAAGAATCTCATCATCCTACATCTTCAGAAGAATTCCTTATACAGCCTTTGTGCTTGTTTTTAAGTGAAGTTGTTCTAAGCCACTAAAACTCTACTTACTGTAGCTTATCTCCAGCCTTTAAATTGATTACGAATTTTTGCCTCTACCTTGGAAACAAACAAACAAACAAAAATACAAAACCTATTAGGTAGGGTTATGAGATTATTTGCTGTATTATTCTTAGAATATTTCTTAGATAATAAATATATATATAAGAAATATATATAAGAAATATATTCTTAGAATATTTTGTTATCATTATAGTGTTCTGATGCTTGCCTACTATTAAACATTTATATACATTAGTCTAAGAAGTTGCTGGACATTTCTTACAGTTATTTAATTATTTATTTATTGCATCAAAAAGTGATAAGCAAAGGTCAAATCCAAATTAATGAGCTAGCAAAGAGTTTTGAAGTTATCATACAACACTACTATACTAAAGTAAAATAAACAACTTTTAATTTATAGAAGGATGTGTTATTTAGAAATGGCATCTGTAGTTGAACTAGATACCGTTTCTCATCTCCCAGAAGTATTCATAACCTTTACTACTTAACCTGATTTACTGTCTATAGTTTGATTGTCCCTGAGTTATATTATTTTTTTTTTCTTTTTCTCTGCATTCAACTAACTGTATTTTATGAAATCAAGGAACTGAGTTATACTGCTGCTGAGCTCCACACTTTACCAAAAAGGCATAATTTCATGGTTAGCTCTTCTATTAACATGACTCACTTTGTCATACATTACAGAAAAGCTTCCTAAGTAAGAAATAAATTAATCTAAATATTGATTGATTGTGATCTTCTCATCCAAACTGTTATTTCAAATTATAATTTTTTGCTTGTTCCGCAGGACAATATTGTTCTCATAATTCTTTTTGAAGAATAAGACTTCCTTTTTGTATGGCACTACTGAAAGAAATGGTGTTGAATAGCTGTTAGAATAAAAGCTGAAATCTCATTTTGCTTGATTAAGGTAACATGTTATTAATATCTCAGAGAGTAAGAAATTAATTGTTATGGAAGACTCTTATAGTCACGGAATTTGCTACAGCAGTTTTGCATCTGATTGTTCATTTTAATATATCTCTAGGATTCCTGAAACACAGAGCTATTGTAATAGTAGAACCACTACCCAGAATTTCTCCATTTTTATAGGGCTTATATTTCATATCCCTGGCTCTGCTTAGAAGAAACCAGTTGAAGGTATTTTAAAAAATATTTTAAATATTGATGTACTACTAAGGGTTGCTCCTGATCTTCATGACTATGATGAGGACCATTTCTACATCAGCAAGTGGTGACATGCAGTTTTATCAGACACACAGAAGAAACAGCTGAAAATGAGAAACCAGCACACATTGCATGTTTCAGGAACATTTAATTTGGTGCAACTCTATTTTGGTCCTACGGTGTGAACTCAACAGCAACTGGAATGCATTAGATGAGAGCCCAGAGTACATCCAGTGGTTTACTTTTTTCCCCAAAGGAATTCAATAATTCCCTTTCTGAAACTACTCCACCATGTGAACCCTAGGAGGCAGTCCAGAGGCTCACTTCAAAAGGTGGTTTTACAACGACGAGCAGCTAAGAACTGCTACACCACTCTCTCACTCCTTCTCCTCAACAGACCATGGGGAGAAAAGATGATGAAAATAGGGCTCAGAGGTTGAGATAAGGACAGGGAGATCACTTACCAACTACCATCACAAGCAAAACAAATTCAGAATAAGAGAGATTAATGTAATTTGTTGTCTATTACTAACAGACTAGAGCAGTGAGAATTAAAAGCAAACTAAAAATGCTTTCCTCCAATCTACCTGTTTCTACCTCCTCCCCCTGATCAGTTCAGGGGAATGGGGAATGAGAGTCATGGTCAGTCCATAATAGTTCATCTCTGCTGCTCCTTTATCCTGACTCTCTTCTCCTGCTCCAGCATAGGGTCCCTTGCACAGGAGGCAGTCCTTCCCAAACTGATTCTACATGGACTTCCAACAGTTTGGAGTTCTTCAAGAACTTCCAGTGTGGGTCTGTAACATGGGATGCAGTCCTTCAGGAACTAACAGATCCAGTTATTGCAGGGGTCCCCCATAGGCAGCAGCATCTGCCAGACATCCTGCTCCACGACGGGCTCTCCATAGGTTGCAGCATGGATATCTGCTCTGATATGGTCCTCCATGGGCTGCAGGGGAACAACCTGCTGCTTCACTATGGCCCTCTCCACAGGCTGCAGTGGAACTTTTGCTCTGGAGCCTGGAGCACCTCCTCCACCTCCTTCTTCATTGACCTTTGTGTCTGCAAGATTGTTTCTCTCTCAGTTTCTCATTCCTCTCTCCCAGCTGTAGTTGCACAGCAGTTTCTCATCTTTTCTTAAATCTGTTCTCACAGAGGCACAACCAGCATCGCTCATTGGCTCAGCTCCAGCCAGTGGTGGGTAACTTTTGGAGCTGACTGGAACTGGCTCTTATTTAACATGGGGCAGCTTCTGAAGTCTTCTTACAGAGGCCTCCCTACACCCTCCCAGCTACCAAAGCCTTGCCATATAAATCCAACACATCTTCTGATGTGAACTAAAATACTGAAGTAGAATTATCCAATAATGTTAAAACAGCTCATATAAGCCTTTCCTACCCAGATTCCTGATTGAAAATTACAGTGATGGAATTAATATACTAGCACTGCACTCACTTTCCTCTACCTTGTGTTCCAGCATATGCCTTCCAATTTTTTTCCTACTTATTAAAGGACGTAATTTCATTAAACAGAAGCAACTACCTCATCAAATCATGGTATGTAATACTGTGCTGCTTGGAATACATGAAGGAAAACATTGCAAAGGTTAATTCTGTTTTGTCTCTTGACTACTCAGGAAATGTTGTCTTTTTGCAGGAGAAATACTTACATAGG
The DNA here is from genome assembly GCF_964034855.1 of Anser brachyrhynchus. Classification (NCBI taxonomy): domain Eukaryota; kingdom Metazoa; phylum Chordata; class Aves; order Anseriformes; family Anatidae; genus Anser; species Anser brachyrhynchus. Next base: position 170,599,410 of record NC_137694.1, on the reverse strand, counting down.
TATATGAAGATATTTTCTTTTCTTTTGTCTGGGCAGTTAAGCTACATATTTTTAATGAGACACCTATGCAGGCACTATGGTCCTCCAGAAGCATAACATCAACTGCTTGTTCAACTGCTAATTCATTTCCTCTTATATACACCAACTACATTTATCAGATCTTACATTTACTAAATGATTATACGGTTTATTTTAAACCCCCTCACTGTCTTCCTTTCAGCTTCTTGTTCTTATCACATTTTTTGTCATGTTTTTCTTTCCAAAGACTGTCAAGGATTTTTGCTTTAGTTCGTTGTTACTTACATCAGTTAAAATGTCAAAAACATTTAATTAATCAAATCACAGTTATCTTCTTTCAGTTCTCATCACAACTACTAAATATTTCTTCTCATTATTGGCATTAGCAGCATGTAACTTACTTAAAAGACAAGTGCAAGTGAGTTTGAGTGAATTTGCCTCTTCTTATGCTGCTAAACCTAACCATATACTTTTGCTGGAGATAGTCACTGTTACTACGCTATTCTATGTTTTCATACTGAGGTTGTTGCAGGATTTCATACACCAGTGCCCTGCATCCCCGTAGCCCTGCAGGCGATATTCATCTTATTGTCTCTCTTAATACCTACACTATAGGTGTCTATATGCAGGTTTGATGTCCTAGCTCCCGTTATTGAGTGTAGAATTCTAGTCCATACAGATATTGGTTTCTAGAGAGCTATAAAAAAGATCAGGTAGGTAGGGTGAGGCTTCATTGACTGTACCGTTTAGATCACCAGTGACAATAATGTAAATTCAGATATCTAATCTTATGTCCAGACATCTAATTTTATGCAGACACCTAAATTTAGACAAACTGAATTTCTACCCTGTCTACACACATATATTCCTGAACTTATTGGTATACTGTGCAGCAATACAGCAGCTGCAGCAACAGAAGCACTTGTGCTAACAAGATAAAGAACAAGATTCATCTCAGCTAGTTTTAGGTTTCTAATAAGGTACCCAAGGTAGGAATACAATTGGTATATGATTTTTTTAAAGTCAATAAATTAAAGCAACTCTAAAGGACAAAGAAAATTTGCCAGGCTTCCAGATTTTTCCATGGTACTTAAGTATATACAATGAACATAGGAAGATATCATAATGATACTGTTGCTGCAAACTATTTACACAAGCATTTTTGCTGTTTCTACCATTGATGCAGGTAGCACAGTGGTAATGTAAAAGGGAAAAAAACACTAACAACACCATAGCTCATCAAATATAAACATACTTTGGCACTGTTTTGATTTAGTGTTATAACAGCTCTGTTTATTTTTCCAAGGCTTTGGCCAGTAGTGTCTTTTGCATTATAATATATGCGTACCGCAAGTGCCAGGCAGGCATGAGCCAAAAAACAACCAACCAAAAAAGACAACCAAACAACCCCATATCCAAATGTAAACATTCTTGGATAATTACACAGGCTTTCATGACATTGTAGCCCTCGTACAGACTTTGCTACTGCCATGAAGTAATTAGCATTCCCAGTGCAACCTTTCAATGTGCTTATCCAACCATACTGTTTAAGCAATGCCTTTGTTAGGAAATCACACCACTCACCTGCCTTTCTAAGTGAGGAAGAAGCATAATCGTACAGTACTGTGCTTTGCATTTGTAGCTAGAACCGCCTTGATATCTCACCACAGTTGCTGACCAGTGCTGGCACAGAATAAAGGATATCTCTGCAACCCATCCACCCCTTCAAAGGCCAGTAGGCTGGGGGTGGGCAATAGGTGGTGGTAGGGGAAACATAGCCAGGACAGATAACCTAAACTGACCAAAGGGATATAACATACCATATGATGTTATGCTTAGTAATCAGTGCTAGGTGGGGAAGAAGAAGAAAGAAGGACTTTTTATGAAAGCATTTGTCTTCCTGAGCAACCACTACACATATTGAAGCCTTGCTTCCCAAGACATGGCCGAACATTGTTTGCTGGTGGGAAGTACAGAATATTTTTTTCTCTATTTCCACACATATTTTTTTTTTCCTTTCATTAAACTTCTCCTTATCTAAACCCAGAAAGTTTTTTTTTGTGGTGGTGGTTTTTTTGTTTGTATGTGTCTTTCTTTAAATATACATATATATATATTTTGAATTTTCTCCCCTTTTCCTACAGAGGATTGGAAGTGAGATAGTGGTATGTGGTGGTACACATCAGTTGTTAAGCCACCACAGTTTTAAAGGGTGTAGTTTGGAGTCTTCAGGTACTCAGTTCAGCTACCACTTAGCACATGATTACACTCACTCTGGTTAGTTTAATAAACAGTTTCAGTCACCCAGGATCATGGACTCAGACACAATATTCACTGCATGACTGGGTTTTTCACGTAACATTTTTTTTTATCCCTTTCTTGCCAACACTTTGAAGGATTTCACATGAAGAATTTGTCAGGTTCTCTGTTTTCAAAGGAATTTGTTATAACCAGGACCAGAGGCAATTAGAAGTGGAAATGAAACATTTATTGATTTCACATCAAGATAAGCCACTTATAAGCTTAAAAGTAGAGAAGTAAAAGGGTTCTAATTTAAAAAAATCTCCTATAATAACCTCTATGATATGAAGACATTTGATCAATGCTGGAGAACAAAGTGTACTCTGAAGGTGTGGTGTTTTTTTTTATTATTTTTTAATGCTATTTTTTTTTTCCCTCAGGAACATATCATCACTGAATAGGGAAACTTCAAAAATAAATTTTAGAATGATTTATATTATTATAAACTAAAACTTGGTCAAATGTGCTTCTTTGCTGTCAGGCATTAGAAAACATATGGGGCAGAAAAATGTTAGAAGTATGAAAAAAGAGGTATAGATGGGGCAGTTACAGTTGCTTCTATTAAACCATAAAGGACTATTTAACATTGAATTAGTAAGTTAAGTGCTGCAATTTGTACTGTGACTTGCCTACAGTTGCAGAGGCATGTTTCTTCTAGATTTAACATTATCTGCCTGTGTTCCTTGTAAGTCTTGATGTAAATTTAATTCTGGTAGCATTAATAGGTTGGCAGATACTGATGGTACATTAGCAGGAAGTGTTAGAAGAAAGTTTAAATCATTTTTTTTTTCAGACTTTTGTTTAATATCAAGGCACATTAAACTGGAAATTTGAAAATAATCATTTCAGTGCTTCTTCCAGATTTTGGGAGTCATATAGTTTCTTGTTTGTTTGTTTGTTTGTTTTTCCTAATCATCTCAGACCAGCTTTATTAGGCATTTTATAATATGAGGCAAATTGTGAACTACTAGCTATTTAATTGTCTTGGAATCCTTCAAAGGAGTTTGAGTAATAAGGACTACTCAAAATTTGTCTTTGAGGAGCACCTTGATGTTGTATGGATAACTGACATTCATCTAATACTGTACTTGTCAACTGTCATGTGTGAGCTGGCTCACTTGCACACTCACCTTGGTGATTTAACTCTCAGTAAATTTTCAGAGTAGCTTTCAACTCACTGACTTTTTAATTAAATCAGTGAAGGAAAAGAACATAGCAAAAGAAGCAAACCAGTTACAGAAGTAGTAAATAAGCTGTTCCCGGAGTTTTAATTTGGCGTCTCTACCATTCTTTAACAAACTCACTTTCACTCAGGTGACTCTATGTTTCTCTGGTATACTCTATATCTTTTCCTAACATTACCACCAAAACCTAAATACTCCTCCACTTCCTTTATAGTTTTCCCTTCGAAACTGTTACGTGATCTTCATTTTCATAACATTTTGTTTCATATTCTTTGCCTTCTGTCATTTTTAAGAGAAGAGTGGAGAAACTTGCAAGAATTAGCAGTACGCTACACTCCATTCTTTGAACCCCTTTATCTTTAGAGAAGTAATCTCTGGCCTCAGTGGGGCAAACAATATGTTTAAAGTTGATAGTATTTAAGGTCACAAGCAACTGAAACAAACATCTTAGAATAATATGCAATATTAATAGTATAATGCAAGCTCATTGTGTTTACAGCACAAGTTTAAATAACTCCTGCAGAAACAGATGAACAAACAATAAAATTGTGCATGGATTTAAGCTTTTCCATGTTCCTGGTAACAGATTTCTTATTTTCAAATGCTGTAGGGCTCTAACCCACCCCAGATATTCTTTAAAAACCCACAAGGTAATTTTCATTTTTTCTACGAATTACTACATATATACATATATATACACACACACGTATATATATATATATTTTTCAAAGAATCCATGCCATATGAAGAACTGAAAAGTACAGGAAAAGAGACAGATATTCAGTTGTGTAAAAATCCATAATTTCAGTGTAATTTTGGCACTGTGGGATATCTTGCTTGCCTTTCACTTGCTGGCCCAAAATGTTCAAAGGCTCCAAATAGTTTTGCAAGCTCTGTAACAGTATCAGTGTTTGAGTACAAAACCTAAAATGATCTAGAAGATCTAAACCCAGGTAACTGAATGTCTGTCTCACAGAGAGACAAAAATGAAAAAAAAAAAAAAAAGGCAAACATAAAGAACTGCTACACTGTTCATATTACATTTACCTCCTTAGTTACCACATGCTTCTAGCAGATCAGTGTCTGCTAAATACTATCACAAATGTTCTGCAAAAATGTACATTGTAGAAGAACAGACAGACAAAATCTGTTTGAACGGTTCAATGGTAGTTGCTCAAAATTTACAGGAACTGCTCTGACAGTTCTTTATTTTTCTCCTCTTAGATTTTTAAATCTTTTTAAAACATGAATGTAAAATTAACAGACAAAGCTGTTGGCAGTATGCATATATATTTCATGTTGAATATGAGTGAAATGAAAAATAGAAGTCATGGAGCAGAGTGTACCCTCAGCAAATATGCAGATGACACAAAACTGAGAGAGAGACTGAAACACCAAATTGTTGTGCGGCCACCCAGAGGAACCTTGAAACAACCTCATGCAATTCATCAAAGGATTGAAAAGTCCTACACTGTCCCACGTTCCTGAGAAGGAATAACCCCATGTACCAGTACATGGTGGGAGCTGCCCAGCAAGAAAGCAGCTTGTCAGAAAAGGCCCTAGGTGTCTTAGTGGACACAAAGTGGAGCATAAGCCAACAGCGTGCCCTTGCCACAAAGAAGTCTAGTTGTATCCTGGGCTGCACTGGGACTGTTGTCAGCAAGTCGAAGGACGTGATTCTTCTGCTGTGCTCAGCACTGGTAAGGCCACACCTAGAGTACAGTGTTCAGTTCTGGGCTTCCCAGTACAAGAGGGACATGGATCTTCTGGAGAGTGTCCAGCAAAGTGACACAAAAATGAAGAGACTAGAGCACCTGTTCTGTGAAGAAAGGCTGAGACAGCTGGGATCTTCAGCGTAGAGAAGAAAAGGTTCACGGAGAATCTCATCAATGTATATAAATACCTGAAGCGAGGGTATAAAGAAAGTGGAGCCAGACTCTTTTCATTGTCCAATGACAGACAGCACAAGAGTCGATGAACACAGGCTGAGGATGATCAAATAGTGGCACAGCTTGTCCATAGACACTGTGGAGTCTCTCTCCTTGGAGATATTCAAAACTCATCTGGACATGTTCCTAAGCAGCCAATTTTAGGTGTCGCTGCTTGAGCAGAGGGGTTGGACCAGATGACCTCCAGAGGTCACTTTTAACTTCACCTGTTCCGTGACTGTGTGAAGTCAATAACATTCACTTATATAGAGCTACTCTCATTGATAATTTGGGTATGAATGGATGTATTTTGAGTACTGACTGTGTCACAGAATCACAGGATCATAGAAAGGTTTGGGTTGGAAGGGACCTTTAAGACCACCTCGTTCCAGTCCCCCTGCCATGGGCAGTGATAGCTTCCACTAGACGAGGTTGCTCAAAGCCCCATCCAGCCTGACCTTAAACACTTCCAGGGAGGGAACAACCACATCTTCTCTGGGCAACCTGTTCCAGTGACTCATCGCCCTCATAATAACAAATTTATTCCTAATATCTAAACTAAATCTACCCTCCTTTATTTTAAATATGTTATCCCTTGTCCTATCACTACACTCCCTGATAAAGAGTCTCTCTACATCTTTCCTGTAGGCCCCCTTTAAGTACTGAAAAGTTATGTCATTTGAGTAGATGGTAGTTTTAACTTGTGTTATACTTTTTAATACTTTTTACCTTTGTTTGCTCTACAAATTGAACTTTTTGTAAGTCTTCATAGCTCATTGAGGAACTTGTTATTCTGTAGATAATACAGTTCAGTTAAATTTCATTTGGGATGTATTAATGTATCCCATGCTTTGGATGTATCCAGAATCATTCAAAGCAATATGTGTACTACATCATGAACCTTCGCAATAAAGCTGAAATCCTGTTGGGTTCCAACTCCTGACAAGTAAAATAGTTCTTGCTCAAACTAAAATAAATACCTACCTTCTGCATTCAGTCAGAATGAAAATAATAATAATAATAATAATAAAAATGCAGAAAATCTCCAGAAAGTGATCTTATCTGTTTATGCCAGGTTTCCAGTTCCTCCTGTGATAGTGTAGGATGTATTATAACATCTTCATCCACCAATAAACACTGTGCCCAGATTTTTCCTAGGTCCTCCTGGGAATGGGTCCTCACAAGACAGTATTTATGACCTGCTTTGATGTGTTTTATGTATGCTAGAAGATGTACCTCTCATTCTGTAATAGAGAGACCTTTTGCTTTATCTTGAATGGGATAAAGGTCTTACAACAAAGGTCCTACAGCTGTGCCAAAGGGAACACTGTCTACTAATCCTCTTAGATACTGGCAATTTAATGTACATGGGCCTTGAACTAAACAAGCTAGCCTACTTTTGAGGGGAAAACAACAACAACAACAACAACATTTTTATTCTGCTCCACCACATCTCAACATAAAAAAGAAATATTCCAGAAGTCCTAGATGGACTTTTTCACTTTTGCAACCACTTTCTAATCCAAGGCTTCAGTATTCTTCAGGGATTTATGGAGATTTTAGGTTGCTGTCTGGCTGAACTATAGCCACACAGTCAACAGCTCCTCCCAATTTAGTGTCATCCACAATCCATAGACTTACTTAATACACCTTCAAGTCTTGTATCAAAGTCATTTATGAAAATGTTAAAGAGAACTGGCCCTAAAATGGAGCTCTGAAGAATCCCACTAGAAACTGGCTGCCAGCCTGAAGTAAACCAATTTACTATAACCCTTTAAGCCCAACCCATCAGCCAAATTGTTCACCCATCATATTATGTTTTTATCTAGATGTATGCTGGATATTTTTGTTCAAAAGGATACTGTAAGAAACAGTATTGAAAGCTTTCCTGAAATCCAAAAAGATTATATTATCTGGCTTCCCTTGGTCAACTAGGTGGGTGACCTTGTCACAAAAGGACAATAAGTTCATTAAGCAGAACCTTCACCTCATGAACTCATGTTGGCTATGATCAATGACCACATTGTCCTTCAAGTGTTTTTCAATAACTCCCAGAATAATTTTCTCTTTAATTTTACCAGACAATGAAGTGAGACTGACAGGCCTGTGGTTACCAGGGTCTCCTTTCTTGCCCTTCTTGAAAATTGGAACAATGTTTGGCAGCTTCCAGTCAACTGGGACCTCTCCAGATTCCCAAAACCATTGAAAAATAATTGAGAGAGGTCTTGTGATGATATCAGCCAGCTCTCTGAGTAACCTGGGATGAATTACATTGGGCCTCATAGACCTATATATGTCCAGCTGGAGCAACAAAACTTGCACAACTTCAGGGTTGGTTGGGAGTTTGTCATTACCACACTCATGGTCCTCCAACACAGGGCACCTGGGGTCCCAGACCACATCATCAGTGTTGAAGACAGAGTTTAATGAAGAAGGCATTAAACTTCTCTGCTTTGCCTATGTCTCTGTTTGTGAGGTGACCATCCTCACCAAGTAACGGACCAATGTGTCCTCTGTTCCTCTTTGTTTTTGCTGTTAGCATATAAAAAAAAATGACCAACCAAGCAACCAACCAAAAAAAAAAAAATCCTCCACAGTTCTGGCCAGCTTCAACTCTAATTGTGCTTTGGCTGCACAATTCTTCTCACTATCAGACTCAAACAATCAGACTCCCTGTAGTACTCCCATGTTGCCTGACTTCTCTTCCAGTGGCCATACACTTTCATTTTCTTTAGAAGATCCCTGTCCAGCCAAGCTGGCCTTCTGCCCTACCTGCTTGACTTCCAATATTTTTTTAATTGCCTCTTCATGTGCTTTTAAGAGGTGGAACTTAAAAATTGACCAGCACTGATGGACCCTGATGCTATCAAAAGCAGTTTGCCAGGGGATCTAACTAGTTCCCTGAGCAGTCTGCTCCCCCCAAATCCAGGGTTGAAGATTTCGTGGCAGTTTTCCTCCTAACACCAATGATTCTGAAATAAATTACTTTATGGTCACTATGGCCAAGACAGTCACCATTTGCCACTTCGCTCACGAGACCCTCTCCGTTCACAAGCAAGAGATCTAGGAGGGCATCTCTCCTTGTCAGCTCCCTTAGTACCAAGAAGTTATCATCAAGGTGTTTCAGGAATTTCCTGGACCTGTTTGAATCAGCTGTATGGTACTTCCAGCTCATTGTCTAGTAAGTTGAAGTCACCCATAAAAACATGGGCAGCTGATCTAGTTCAGGGTCTAGCCTCTTAGTTCCTTAAAGAACAATTGAGTGGTGTTGTCATTCTGGCTGAGTGGTCTATAGTAGACTCCCACAACAACATCCACTTTATTTGCTTGTCCCTTAATCCTTACCTAGAGGCTCTCAACCATGTCATTGCCAACTGCAAGATGTGCACAGTTTGGACCCTCCATTACATACAGCACCACACCCCTGCTTTGCCTGCCCCGCCCATCCTTTCTGAAGAGCCTATAATAGTCCATAATAACACACCAGTCACAGGACTCTTCCCATCAGATTTCATTTATGCCAACAATGTCATAGCTCTGGTACTTATCCCTCATGCTGCACACATTAGTGTAGAAACATTTCAAATGTGCTTCATTGTACCCACCGCTTTGTGGAGCAGACTGAAGGATCTCACTAGCACGCAGTCCCTCAGATTTTGGTGTGCCATCCCATCACCAGCAGGCCTGATTTTATTCCTTTTCCTCTTCAAATCTTGCTTAACCCCCTATAGATCAGTCCTTCTAACTCCCACACAAAAATCGTTTTCCCCCTCTGAGAAAGGTGCAACCCACCCCATGACAGCAGGCTTGGTGTTGTGTACACCATCCCATGAACAAAAAACAAAATTCTGATGGTGACACCAGCCTCACAGCCATGTATTAATCAGTTGGGTCTGCCTGTTCCTTTCAGTACTGTTATTCCTGCTATTGGAAGTATAGGGAAAAGCACTACCTGTGGGCCTTACCCTTTAATCAATTGCTCCAAAGCTCTGAAGTCCCTCTTGATTGCCCTTGGACTTCTCTTTGTAACTTCATCACTGCCAATGTAAAAAAAAAAACAAAACAAACAAAACAAAAACAAAACAAAACAAAACAAAACTGAATAATAATCAGAGGGCTGTACTGTGCTAATGACTTTTCTAGTGATGCCTCTTACCCAGGCCCCAGGGAGGCAGCAGACTTCCTTGGGTCCGGACAGCATATCAGGCTCCCTGTTCCCTTCAGAAGGGAGTAATCTATAACAATAATCCTCTTTTTTTTTTTTTTTTTTTTCATGGAGGTTGTTGTGATACAGGGGATAGGCTGACTTGTCCTAGGCAACCGCTTCAACCTGGATGGAAATTCATCCACATCGTTTGTCCATCAAATTCCAGAGCCTCATGTATGTTGTGTAATGGTACCTTGAAAGATGAGATAGGCAGGGAGGGAGTTCACTTGCCACCCTGAAGAGAAGCCTGCTTCTATCCCCCCTGTCTCTTAGGTCCCCTCCTACTGCCTGGTGGCAAGAAGGTAGGGGATCTTTTGTTTCTTGTGTTGTGGCTGACCAATGAGTCTGTGTCAGGGATGTTAGAGTATGTTTCCACCAGTGGATCTCCTTCTCCAGCTCCCCAATGATCCTCAGCTTGCCCCACCTCCTCCCAAAGTTCTGTCACAATGCTGAGCAGTTCTACTTGACACATCAGTTCTACCTGTGCTTATATCCCACAGGTTTACTCACTGCTGCCATCAGAGACTGACAGAAATCTGGGGCACACCCTGCCGCCTGAGACCTGGATGGCCATATGTTCGTTCCCTTGGGTGCTCTGTCTGAGTAGCTGTGTCATTTTCTGTAGCTGGAGAGGCCATAAAGGACACAGAGGACATGTCTTTCTGCTAGGTAGATAACATGACTGTGAGCAGGTTACAACCGCTGTTGGAAGTGGCAGTGACAGCGCTCTCCCTGAGCACCCTCCCACACAAACTGCCAGGAAAATATGGGGAATGTCCGAGGAGTAGAAAAAGGGACCCCTTTAGTAAAAGCGTTAGAAAATAGGAAAAAAATAAATGATGGGACTGCTGGACTGTCGAAGAAGTGGGCTATGACCCTATGTAAAGAAAAGTTGCCTTTCTACACTCAGGATGGAGACACACAACTTCGATAGCCATTGATTGGGACCTTTGATCATCAGAAATTAACCTTCCTTCAGTATCACCTGGTAGATCAGCATCCTTATAAAATGGACTTTTGGTATGTATGGGAGGACCTCCCACCCAGAGGGAGGTCAAAAATCCTGTGATAAGGTAAAAGAGGAAAGGACAGTAGGATTGCGATCAACTATAACCACTCCAGTGGCTCTACATTACTCATCTCCAGAGTTAGTAGGGATGTGTTCTGTGGTACTCGATGTTATCCCAAACCCTACAGCAATGGGGAGTGGATGATATAGCACTCTGGGAAAGTAAAAAGCCTAGATTACAAGAGGATGCTGAAAGATGTGCCCATCTGTTCTCTAATGTTTACGCTGGTTATAATCCAAATTGGCAGGGCACCCGAATTCTCTTGAGAGAACTGTTTAGGTCTGATAAGAATGATAAAATTCTTGCTAAAGATGTGGAATTTGTGCAACAAGTAAACTTCCTTCCCAAACTTTACTCCGTCAGGAGTAAACTGTTCCAACCTGGGTCCCCCACGGGTGGCAGCTCCCCCCAGATCCCCTGCTCCTGTGTGGGCTCCTCTCCACGGGCTGCAGCTCCGGCCCGGGGCCTGCTCCTGTGGGGGCTCTCCATGGGCCGCAGCCTCCTCCAGGCCACATCCACCTGCTCCACCAGGGGCTCCTCCACGGGCTGCAGTGTGGAGATCTGCTCCGTGTGGGACCCGTGGGCTGCAGGGGGACAGCCTGCTCCACCAGGGGCCTCTCCACATGCCACAGGGTAACTTTTGCCCTCGTTCCTGGAGCACCTCCTGCTGTTCTTCTGCGCTGACCTTGGTGTCTGCAGGGCTGTTTCTCACCCCTCTCTCTCTCCCAGCTGCTGTTGTGCAGCAGTTATTTTTTCCCTTTCTTAAATATGCTCTCACAGAGGTGCAAACAACGTCGCTTATTGGCTTGACTCTGGCCAGCAGTGGGTCCCTTTGGGAGCTGGCTGAAACTGTCCGTTATCTAACATGGGGCAGCTTCTGGATTCTTCTCACAGAGGCCACCCCTATACCCCTATGCAACTGAAACCTTGCCATGGAAACCCAATATAGGCCTGCATTATGTTTTCTGCATTATGTTTTCTAGATTGAAGAAGATTAAAAGTATCTATGAAGAAAAGCCATATTCAATATAGCTGCATTATTAAGTACTGTTTTGTTTAAAAAACAATACAAAAACGAACAAACAAACAAACAAAAACATAAAACACACAACCACACACATGCACACACCATTGTAGAATTTTGGTCTCTGCTATAATGCAGAGAAGTCCTAATTATCAATGGAACACCAATATGTTGCTGTCTTCCCACTGGAGCTGGCTGAAACTGGCCCTTATCTAACATGGGGCAGCTTCTGGATTCTTCTCACAGAGGCCACCCCTTCAGTCCCCTGCTACCAAAATCTTGCCACGAAATCCCAGTACAGCCAGTTGGAGTTGTCTGGTCCAAAACAATCAAGGATTGAATTCATAAGTAAGTTATAGGTGAACAATTGGGGTCTCATATAATCTTTCTTTGGTCCCTATCTAACTAGCATACTAGGTGAAAATACAAAAAGTTGTAGTACTCGGTTTATAGTTTTACTCATTTTTGAAAACTGAACTTCTGTTTCTTCTGTATTTTGCTCTGTGTCTTTTAACCTGTTAATAATCCTGGTAGGATATTCCTTTCTATTCTGCTGGAGACTCCTATCTGGGACTGTACTGAAAGTGTTTCAGAATCCAGGTATACTATATGGACTGAATATCTATCCATAGGCTTATTGACGTAATACATTTCTGATTCCCAACTTTCTCCCACTGGAACTGTTTTAAGTCTTTTCAAAGTAACAGTAGTAATTAAGGGAAATTTAAAATAAAAATAATAATAATGAAAAGACAGTGAGAAATCTGTCAAAATGCCAACTTAAATAGTAATATGTTGGAAAAATCTGTGAGGTGTTACAAATTATTATTATTATTTTTTTTTATAAATAAACATAAAACATATTGATGATTTACAATTTTTTTTTCCTAAACCACTTACATATTTGAATTTCTAAGAACATATCAATGATTTTATTTAGTTAGAATAAATTAGCAATTCTATTTTTTCCTGTCTTCAGAGAACATTGCCTGAGATCACTGGTGAATAATATTACTAACATAGATTGATTTTGTACTTTTTTGCTTACAGATCTACAGATGGAAATTGTAAAATAGAATTTTACAATTCTATGGTATTACTAATATATGGTAATATTTCAAAATACCAGTTATTGTGTTTTTAACAAAAGAAATAAAACAAATATGGCTAATGAAGTGTCACTTCTGAGTCAGAATCCAGAATAATTATTTTCAACAGGTTTAGATTAATTGTGCTTTTTCTGTGATAATTTGAAAGGAGTTTTGTTTTCAAGAAAGGTGGTGGTTAAGTTTTGTATATTATTTTAAGAATATATAATGTCTGCTGCATCTCTGAATTCTCCATTCATTGTAAAGTTCTCTTGTGTAAAAAGAAGATAGTAAGACTTGTCTTTTTATAATATAATAATGTAATCTTCTCTTCTCACAGAGGTCACACCTGCAGTTAACTTTCCCTGTAGTGGCCCACATAGTGCTCTGCACTTGTAGCTAGAACGGCCCTGATATCACACCGATGTTTTGTCTGTTGCTGAGCAGTGCTGGCACAGCATTAAGACTCCCTCCAACCCACCCCAGAGCCAGTAGGCTGAGGGTGGGCAAGACCTGGAGAGGGAACATCACCAGGGCAGCTGACCTAAACCAACCAAAGGGATATTTCATACCATATGATGTCACACTCAGCAATAAAAGGTGGGAAAGGGGAAGGTAGAGGGGGAGCGCTCATTATGAAGACAACCGTCCCTCCCAGACAACGACTACCTGTATTGATTCCCTGATTCCCTGGACTTAGCCAAATATTTCTTGTTGATGGGAAGTAGAGATTTTTTTTTTCCTTCCCTCCTGTACTTCTGCATGGCCTTTGCTGTTTTTTGTTTGTTTGATTGATTGATTTTCATCCCTGCTCTTTCTTTTCTATTTAATTACCCTTATCTCAACCTTTCTTTCTTTCCAGCATACTCTCTTATCCGTCCTCTCTTCTTTGGAGGAGGGGGAGTGAGAGAGTGGTTGTGTTGAAGTGCCCAGCAGGGTAAAGCCACCACACACCTAGCCAGTGTGGGGTCCCTCCCACGGGATGATCCTTCCCAAACTGATCCTACATATGCTTGATGTAGATTGTAGTTCTTAAAGAACTGCTCCAATATTGGTCTGTAGCATGGGGTACAGTCCTTCAGGAACTAACTCCTCAGAAGGGGTCCCTCACAGGTGGCAACTCGTGACAGATCACCTGCTCTACCACTGTGGACTTCTCCACATGTTGCAGCGTGGTTATCTTTTCCTATGTGGTCCTCTGTGGGTTGCAGGGGAACTTCTGCCCTGGAGCCAGGAGCATCACCTCCCTGTTCCTCTTCACTGACCTTGGTGTCTGCAAGATTGATTCTCTCTACATTTCCTACACTACTCTATTCTGGACGCTGTTGTGCAGCAGTTTTTTTCCCCCTTTCTTAAATATGCTATTACAGAGGCAGAACAAGCATTGGTCAGTGGCTCAGCTCTGGCCAGCAGTGGAGCTGGCTTTTGGAGCCAGCTGGACCTGGCTCTTATTTAACATGGGACAACTTCTGGATTCTTCTCAAAGAGGCCACCCCTGCAGCCCCCTGAAGTACTAAAATCTTTCCACATAAACCTAAGACACCAGGAGAAGAGATAATGACGTAATATGTCATTGAAAAAGTTTTTAAGGAAGCAATTTTAGGTGAAAAAGACATCAAGCAATGGAAGTAATAATCACATATCAGAGTATAGAATCAGGAAATGGAGTTTTCGAGTTACAATCTTAATTTTCTCTTCCACTGTTAATGAATACAGATGTTTATTACCCCTTCCCTTTCCCTTTCCCCTTCCCCTTTCCCTTCCCTTTCTTCCCCTTCCCCTTCTTCCCCTCCCTCCCCTCCCTCCCCTCCCCTCCCCTCCCCTCCCCTCCCCTCCCCTCCCCTCCCCTGCCCCCGCCCCCTTCTTCCCCTTCCCCTTCCCCTTCCCCTTCCCCTTCCCTTCCCCTTCCCTTTTTTATTACTTTTTTTCTTCCCAGAACGTCCTGAGAAACACCAACCAATCCAGGTATGATATCATTTATTTAGGTAGGGTATATATTGAAGTTTTACAGAAAATGGTATCTGTAAAAATGAGCTGGATGTTTTAAAAAAATAAATCTGTCTGTTGATTAGAATCTACCAGAGTAAATCTACTCATTGGAGCTGTGAGTATTGTCAACATTTATTTATTAATTAATTTATTGTTACATTAACTCTGTAGTTAACAGATCACTGATAAAGTTATGCTTTTCCCTGCCTTAGGAAATACTATTAGCAGTTTCATTTAAGAATCAAAAGAAGAATGCAATATCTGAAAGATCTGTATTTATTTAATTAGTAGGCTAAAAAAACATTTTTCTTAATAGTTGGTATATTAGAAAACTGGTAGGTGATAGGATTCTGGTGTAAGGTGATAGGATTCTGGTGATAGGATTCTGGGTGAGCACCACATTTGCTCCCACCATTTTTTTCTGGGCTTCATCTGTACATTTCTACTAAGAATTTATTTTTGAACATATTCTCTGAGTAGTCCAAGACTTTATTTCATTAGTAATGAAGTCTCTTGTTACGCTTTCAATGTCATCTGGAGAGGAGGATTTCTGAAGAGTGAACAGAGCAGCTGTTGCCTACTAGGGAGGTAAATCAATGACTTGACATTTGGCAACTGTAAATTTGTATATAGTTTAATAGCTGAAAGGCAGTATACAAGAAAACTGCAGGCTGCCTACCTCCTGGTACATCACAACTAGTTTTTGTGAATTATTGAGTCTTAATAAAAAGGGTGTTCTTCATTTTCATAAGAAATATTAAAAAGCTTATATTTTGTTGCTTTTTTGTTTTGTTTTGTTTTTCTTTCTCAGTTCAGTCACAAATTCTGCTTTTTTAATGTTGTGAGATTTAGTAGAATGTCAGGCAATACTTACGATATATAAACACTATCAAAAAAGTATCTATATGTATATACTTTTAGGTTTGACTTCATTGGGAAACAACGATTCCTGTTCACATAAATAGGACCTAAACAAGATGCATAAAATAACATTTATAATTTTGGGGAAATAAACCTTCATGAAATCATGATATCTGCTGTGGTTTTGACAAAGCTTGAGAGAGGATTAATAGCTAAAATAAAAAAAAAATGCTTAAAAAACAAACCACAGGGCACATATTTCCTTTTATAGAAAGCATACTGTTTTTAGTTGTTAATAGACTATGTGTTCACACTTTAATTAACTTCATTTTGTTACTAGGATTGATATGCATAAAAAAGCATGAAAGTGTTACAACTTTTTCCATTCCCTTAAATTATTATTCCCTTTACATTAAACTATATACACATTTACAGCTGCCAAGTGTCAAGTCATTGATTTGCCTCCCTACTAGGCAACAACTGTTCTGTTCATTCTTCAGAAATCTTGCTCTCCAGATAACACTGGAAGTGTAACAGCAAACCCTAACCCGAACCCTTACCCTAGAAAGTAAAACTCAATTGTTCAATACTGTAGTTTTCCCTGATACTAGTAGGTCATAAATTTTAATAATAGTGCTGAAAATATATTACCTACAGTCTCATAACGTTTTAGGAAAATTCACAGGATCTTACCCTTTGGCCAGTGGTGGGTCACTTTTGGAGCCAGTTGAAACCGGCCCTTATCTAACATGGGGCAGCCTCTGGACTCTTCTCACAGAGGCCACCCTTGCAGCCCCCCTGCCACCAAAACCTTGCCAACTAAGCCTAATACTGTAAATGAAAATGGTTATGATTACCTTATGTTTTCCTTGCTGTTCTATCAGGAGATGGACTTATGAAAATTGTTATTGCTAAAGTTATTAAAATATTGTTATTATCCTTTTTGTATGTTTATGACTCATTTGTAAAATGAAACAGCAACCATCTGTCAGTAAGAACAATTTTATCTAACTATCCACTTATCAGTTTTCTTCTGTTGCCAAAAGTTATATTGAATAGCCTCAGCCTAGTGAAAATTGCACTAGCATTCTTGCGTGAGAGCAACTTACCATCCTAAAGTGATCTGATTATGAAAAAATGCGAGAGAAACTTGGATGGCTTATAACTTTTGAAATGAACTTGATAGAAACTAATTGCAATCAAAGGTTATCACAGAGACTGGTCTACATAAGTGGATAAATGATATGCAGTATAAATGAAGGAAAGGGAAACTACGTTGAAGTATTGAAGTGACGACAGCTATGTAACTACCTAGAGAGATGAAAGACAGAAGGATCACGCAGTAATCACCTGCTGTGCAGTAGGCACAATCAAAATAGCAACATCACTTCTACCAAATGCAAATTCTCCTCTGAGTTCTGCATACACTTTAGTATTTGCACATACTGATTTGGGAACTTCTTGTCATTCTAATTTCTGTCTGATATGCTGATTTTTTGATACATTGCTTTTACTTTCTCCTTCAATGCAAAATTTCTTACCATGATGTTTAGATAGTAAGAATCACGGAATCATAAAGGTTGGAAAAGACCTCCAAGATCATCTAGTCCAACCGTCCCCCTTCCACCAATAGACTTTAGCAGTCTTAAACATCTCATCCAGTCAATGCCTCACTTTCTGGGGATGTCTTAGTTGTCTATAATTTATAGGTATTTGTGACACATATATGTGGTATTTTTTAGGATGTTTGAGACATTTCTACAGGGCTGAAGATCTGGCGCAGAACTATTGGAGATCCATTTCCTCCTGGACCAGCACCTAGACATGAAGCAGGGTAAGTTCAGGCAAAGAAATGTTTATCTTCAAGCAAGTGAAGCTCACATGTGTACACCTACATCAGGATATCTATAGTTGTAGTTTTGGCCAACCTTGGAGTCACTGCAAACCCTTTTTCTTCCCAAACTGTCTTTAGAAAATAAAGGGGAGAGGATATAGCTCTAAGCCTAATTTTAACCTTGACACTATCAAAAAATGAATGGAAGAACCACTGATATACAGTGAAATTATTTATTAGTGAATCAATAGATAGTTAAGTTTGACTGTTACCAATGATGTTATTTTGAGGCTATGCTAATTTCTTAAATGTTACTGACATTTAGGATACAATACATTTTATCCAACTTAGGAAGTCCTTAGCATGGATGTCTGTACCTCTAATAGATACCCAAGGCTTATTTTAGAGTTAATGAGGAGAAACAATCACATTTGAGGTATCATTTGTTTAATTCTAATACAGAAATTTAACACGGTGGATAAATCATAGCCAAAAAATGCCTATTTCTCTTCTCTAGCACTAAGAGAAGCCTAAGGTTATCAGCTAAGGTATACACATTTATATAATAGATGAGTAGTTACGTGAAAGGAAATTCCTTCAAAAATGATCATTATTGCAGATTAATGGCACTGTTTACCAACTCTGAAATCTGAAAGCTATCCAGTGCAACAGATTCTAGTTCCTTCATTTTTAGCTCAGATAATTGTGAATGGAAAACCTTTGAAATGTAACAGTCGTCCATGTGTTTTATTGCTTCAACAGAAATAAACTGACTGCTCTATATACACTGATTATGAGAGGAAAGTAAAGTAAACCAAGTACGAAGGTTAAATGCAAATGATGTTAGAATTGCAGAAAATGGACAGGTATGCAATGAGCTATTTTAATTGAAAAAAAAATTTGCTAGTATTTCTAGTATATTCATAGGCAAAAGGCTGACATCATGAACAAAATAATGAATATAGAAAGAAGCTCCTGTGCTCATTTAAATATGAGTAATGATGATCCATACTTAAATGAACATATTTTCATTTAGAATAAGAAATATTACATTTTGACATTTTTAAGTCAATAATTTACCACATAATGTCAAAATTGATGTTCAAGTTTCTGTGGTTGCTAGGAAAAAAATAACATTTTTGGAAAGCCTTTTTTTGCAATAGGTGATTGTTTCATTTGCAGTTAAGATTAATTAAAATGTATATAAAATAATTCATAATTAAGGATGAAATTGTCTTTCACAAACAGAACAAAAGCTTAATATGCCTTGTACATTAGGAATAGAAATGTTTGTGATGTTCCCATATATGATATACATTAAGAAATGAGACTGGGATGAATCTAAACTGGGCTTCCAAGGATACTGTTATTGCCATTTGTTATGAATCCATGAAATATGTAGCATTATGGAACATTAGTATACTATTACTTATTAGACTACATAAAAAAAAAAGTCAGCATTTTCTTCTGGTTATGAAGCACATACAATATATTTTGTCATGTTCAAATACAGTTCAAAGAATACAATCCAGTACAAATAACAAAAGAGCTAACGTAGCAAAAAGTACTGTTACAGTAAATGCAGTATTCTCTGGCCAGATTCTTTGAGTTATTCCACAGGTGGAGAGTGTACTCAAATATCAGATTTACTTATTGGAAGATATCTGATGTTACATGGGATTTGGATTTAGAAAAATGATACAACAATGTATCAAAATCACACAAACAAAAAAGCACAATATAGCAATAAACAATTGACCCAAAAAAGGGGGCAGATTGTCCGTTTTCACAGAGCCTTCTTCCATTATAGGGGCTTATTGGTCAATCAAGTACTCATCTTAACAATCAAATACAAATGCTGTTTTCAGATAAGCTAACAGCTGCACAAACGACACAAATAAGTTTGAGTTCATGATTTTTTTTATCACCTGAAAAAGAGTTAAATCTAGCTGCCTTTTTTTTTTTTTTTTGTCAAGAATAGCAATTACAGCAGTTGAAATCTAAAAGGAAATGCTGTAACTGTCAAGTGTTAATTAAATCAGTTCAGAAATACTACTTAAAGAAGATGAGATAGCAAGAAATAGTAACTTTGGGAAACTAAATATAGTTCAACCTGAATATAAGATAATCTTTTTTTTTTCTTCTTCTTTAGAACAGACCAAGTATACAATTTAATGTTCAAGTATATCTAACTTTTGCATTAAATACCATCATTAACAGTACTTGTAAAAATAATTCACAAGATTATTTTTATTGTGGTATTTTCATATTTTCATTTCACGTTTGGGGTATTTTAATTACACCTGAATATACGTGTACAGGTGGCTGACTGCATCTCAAGCACAGCAGTTGCTACTCATTCTGAATAAATAAATAAATAAATAAATAAATTCTTGTGACTTTAGAAGTTCCATAGAAAATATTTGCCTTTCCTTGCCTTGCCATTCTTTTAGGATTGGCACATTCTCAAAAGCTAAGTGGTCAATGAGTGACAACTATCCAAACATAGAAGGCTCAGAGTTTGGTGTTTGCTTGAGCCTGATGGGAACAATTTTCTTTTGAGGGGATTAAGGTATGCTCCAAATACATTTCTGTGTTCCAGGAAATTTGCTAGGATATCAGTGGAGAAGGTTCTTTCTCTGAGCTTGAAAAGCAGCTTTCGAAACAGTTTATGCAAACTTGATTATTCTTCAGAATGTGTTAAACTGGTGGAGTGTATACTGTGGTATCCTGATCTACAAAATCATTAAGTGCTTTGGTAGTTGGCAACTTGCTGTTGGTCCTATTTCCTTCAGACCACTGCTAACTCCTGGTAAACTAAAACAGATCAGATATACTAGTGTTTCCCACATACAGAATAGACCAAGAATACAGAAATTTATAGTAAAACGACTGTTGATTAAAAAAATAACAATAATAACATTGAAAATTAAGATTTCTCAAGCTATATTAGGGTTAAATCTGAACTTGGTTTCTGTTCAGCCATCTGGCTTATTGAACTTAACCAAAAATAAACACTTCTTGTTCTATGAGAGCAAATACTACTTTATAAAATCAGATGTCATCAGATTGCTGCTCAATAAACATTATCTTGATGCAACAAAGTAAAACATTTCCACCTTGCCTCTTTAGTGACCACACCTTCATTTCTTTTTTATCAGGTAGATTTCTGGTGAATTGATTTAGTTTAATATATAGCCTAACAAGCATTATAGATGCAAAGAGAGGGGTCTGTGCACACAGCCAGATGTGGAGGAATGTAAGTCTTCTCTTTTTCGATAGAAAACCATTAAGATTCCATCTTCCTATATGACTGAATCTTCATTTTGCATTTTCCTCTGTGAAGTGTTTCCATCCACTGAACTTTATATTTTCTTTCTGCTATACGTTGACAGGCATATGTGTCATAAGCACCAAAAAAAGGATTGCTGTGGAACTGGCAAAACTTATGAATTAATTTTCTCAGAAGAAAAGTATTTGTGATTGTGGATAGATGCCTACTAAATCATACACTGTAAGTCATTATTCATTATTCTGATGGGATAGTAATTCACAGCCCTGTTTTATTCAGATGTTCATTATGAAGTCCAATTTAAAATAAAATTAAGTACTATGAATTTTAAATTGTGAAAATAATGTTATGATTACAGTATTAATGGCAGTGGTACCAGTATAATTGTGCAACACTGAACCTGCTTCCTGGAACCTAGCCTTCTTGTCTTCCTTGCAGCTGTCACAGGCTTCACCCTTTCTGTCACCAGGCTGATGACAGGACAAATTTACTCCTCAACTTGGAATTGTCTGATTAATCCTTATATACGGCTGTCTGTGGAGAAAACTGCAGATTCTCAGACTGTTTGTATGACATTATACAGCATAATGTCAATCAAATGATACTGTTTCTTGAAGTAATATGGAAATATGAATAGCTAATCAAGTTGCAGTAGAAGAATATACACACCTACACAAATACCGTGTTTAGCAAATACATCTGCTCTTACCCTGAACAATAATCTCATGGACACTTTCAGAGTCTTTTCTTCAGCAGCTGAAAAAAAAGGAGTTGGTAGAAAAAGCTGAGTTCTCAGAAACGAAGAAAAAAGACTTATGCAACAACTACATGTATATTCCTGTTTTCTTGTTAACCCCTCTTTTTTTTTTTTTTGAGAACTGTTGTAACTGCACATTAATGTTCTGAAATATTTATTTTATTCTTACTTCCTTCTGCTTTTCTGTTACAGAAATTATGACAAAGCTAAGGAAAAAGACAAGCCAAATGCTCACATATTATATGAAGGGCACAGGTTGAATAAAAATGATGACAAAGGCAGGGGAAGTCTGGTGTTAATGGCTTGCATCAGTACAGATGTGTTTTGGAAGCTCTAAAAAGGTACTGATGGAATATATATATATATATATTTTTTTTTCCTTCTTTTTAAGTTGTGATGTAGAGTTCTGAAATGATGTACTTTTTAGGGAGTTTTGATTAGCCTTAATGATGGTTTAAGTCTCTGTCATGACACGTTCAGGCAGACAGGAACAAATCAGAGGAGTAAACCAGTTGGTACTGATAACACTGTAAACCTTTCTGGTCTGGGAGGATTTTTTGGGGTTGTGATATCAGGATAGCTTTTGTCTGTACTCAGTGACTGAATGTCCACGTGCAGCCGGAGCACACTGTGTTAACTCCTGGATTGTCTTTTTCAAGTTACTTACATCTAAAACAAAACCAGGATGTGCTCCAAACACTGTGCAAACACATCATGTGCCAGCGGACCTGAGATTTATATCAGAAGAATACTTCTGATACAAACTAAAGCATTAGCACAAAGCTAAAATCTTTAGCTTCCTTTTCTGAAGACTAAACAGCTCCAGTTCTCTCAGCCACTCCTCCTCTGTCTTGCTTGCTGTCCTGGTTCCAGTTAGGACAGAGTTAAGTAGCTCATAGTAGCTGGTAGGGTGCTATGTTTTGGATTAGGATGAGAAGAGCGCTGATAACATGCTGATGTTTTAATTGTTGCAGAGCAGTGTTTACACCAGGCCAAGGACTTTTCGGCTTCTTGCTCTGTCCTGCCAGCGAGCAGGCTGGGGGTGCAGCAGGAGCTGGGAGGGGACAGACCCAGGACAGCTGACCCAAACTGGCCAAAGGGGTATTCCATACCATCTGACGTCATGCTAAACAATATATAGGGGTGGCTGGCCGGGGTGGGGGGGCCGGCTGCTCGGGAATAGGCTGGGCATCGGTCAGCAGGTGGTGAGCAATTGCATTGTGCATCACTTGTTTTCTTACACATTATTATTGTTAATACTATTACCATTATCACTATTATTATTATTATTGTTATTATTATTTTCCTGTCTTAATAAACTGTCTTTATCTCAACTCACAGGCTTCACTTTCCCGTTTCTCTCCCCCATCCCAGAGAGGGAGGGGGGAGGGTGAGCGAACGGCTGTGTGGTGTTTAGCTGCCAGCCGGGTTAAACCACAACAGTCCTTTTGGCGCCCAACGTGGGGCCCGAAGGGTTGAGATATCGACAAATCTGACCAGAGTGTGTTAAACTAAAATTGGTATAAGTATTGGACCTGCTTAATAGTTGCTAGTCACGATGTTGATTGCCTTAATCTCCAGTCTGCTGTACCTGTATTCCAAATTGAGTTTTATGGTGCGTTACTTTCTGTATGTGCTCCCTGTTGCACTGTTTATCCTTTCCGGGCCCTGGTTTAAGATTGTTATGGTACTGTGCAGTGTAGCAATGGCTTATGAAATGATGAGATATCTGGTCACGACTTTAACCTGGTATTTGTACTCAGCACTGACGTCGACTCTATACTTTGGAACCCATATCTCGGAAACTATTAGCAATTACACCTATTGCCTGTTTTCGTTAGGGAGCCAATCTGTGAAGGGGACAGGGGAAGACATGTTTCCCTACCTGTTCACTCTCCCTTTCTCCTTCACCACCACCCTCTTATCCCCCGAGCTAGTTACGGTGGTTCTCCGAGATGTTGAATATCCTTGGGATACTCAGACCAGCCTGCTCTTGTTGTTATGTCTCCTGAATGCGCTTCAGATTTTGTGGAGGGTTAAACAACTACTTAGGAATCTCATCCGGAGATCTGTCTTGAGGCGGGATAGTTGCGAGTGGCAGGGAGTGTGGGAGGATATGGGCAGGTTTCTAGAGCAGTGGTCACCTCCAGTGTTTTGGACATTCACCCCTGAACAACTGCAAAATCCTAAAAAGCTGGCAGAATGCTTGAAAAAAAGGTGTCATGACTCTGGCACTTCCAAAGTGACACAAATCACTGTAGCGTGCTGGGGTCTGGCTTGTGCCTATCGAGCTGCAATTGATGCTACTAGCAACCTAGCTCCAGCTCCTGCAGCCGCTCCAGCTCCAGCTCCTGCAGCCGCTCCAGTTCCAGCTCCTGCAGCTGCTCCAGTTCCAGCTCCTGCAGCCGCTCCAGTTCCAGCTCCTGCAGCCACTCCAGCTCCAGCTCCTGCAGCCGCTCCAGCTCCAGCCCCTGCAGCCGCTCCAGCTCCTGCAGCTGCCCCAGCTCGTGCAGCTGCTCCCACTCCTGTGGCTGGGTCAGAGAAACGAGCTGTAGCAGTGCAAGTTGACCCCGCAGAGGGTAATCCAACCCCTGTGGCAGACCCTGTGTCTGGGTCAGAGAAACGAGCTGTAGCAGTGCAAGTTGACCCCGCAGAGGGTATCCCAACCCCTGTGGCAGACCCTGTGTCTGGGTCAGAGAAACGAGCTGTAGCAGTGCAAGTTGACCCCGCAGAGGGTAATCCAACCCCTGTGGCAGACCCTGTGTCTGGGTCAGAGAAACGAGCTGTAGCAGTGCAAGTTGACCCCGCAGAGGGTATTCCAACCCCTGTGGCAGACCCTGTGTCTGGGTCAGAGAAACGAGCTGTAGCAGTGCAAGTTGCCCCTGTAGACAAGGTGAAAAAATGGTATAGAGGCTCAGGTCGTTTAAAACGCAGACAGTCTTCTGCTAAGTCTGGGCGTAGTGAAGACGAGGCTGGGCCATCAAAGGTGCAGGAGACTGAAGATGAGGATGAGGATGTCGGAAAATCAACAGTAACTACACGGACTCTACACCGGCCATCAAAGGTGCAGAAGACTGAAGATGAGGATGAGGATGTCGAAAAATCAACAGTAATTACCCGGACTCTATACCAGCGTGAGCTACGAGATGTGCGAAAAGATTTTGGTCGCTGTATAGGCAAGCAGCTTGTCACCTGGCTGCTCCGGTGCTGGGACACGGGAGCCAATTATGTGGAATTGGAGGGCAAGGAAGCCAGGCGGCTGGGATCCCTTGCTAGGGACGCATGCATTGACAAAGCAATTGGAGATGGAGCACAATCTCGCAGCCTCTGGAGGCGTCTCCTGTCAGCTGTGAAGGAAAGGTATCCCTTCAAGGAAGAACTTGTATGTTTACCAAGCAAATGGACCACCATGGAGAAGGGAATTCAGTACCTGAGGGAATTGGCCGTACGGGAAGTAATTTATAAGGACCTAGACGACGCACAAACATCCGCAGATCCAGATGCAGTCCGGTGTACACTACCCATGTGGCGGAAGTTTGTACAGAGTGCCCCATCATCATATGCCAAGTCATTGGCAATACTAGCCTGGAAAACGGAGGAGAATCCCACAGTGAATGAAGTGACTAAAATACTCCGGCAGTACGAAGGAAATCTCTCCTCTTCCCTAAAGGCCTGTGTCTCAGCTGTGGAGAAACTCTCTGAAGAGGTCCACCAACTTAAAGAGAATTTATCTTCCCCTCCACCTGAACGAACCAGTGTCCACCAGCTAAAAGAGAACGCTTTAGAGAAACTTTCTGAAAAGATCCACCAACTTGAAGAAAGATTATCTTCCCCTTCACCTGAACGAACCAGTGTCCACCAGCTAAAAGAGAATGCTTTGGAGAAACTTTCTGAAAAGATCCACCAACTTGAAGAAAGATTATCTTCCCCTTCACCTGAACGAACCAGTGTCCACCAGCTAAAAGAGAATACCTTGGAGAAACTTTCTGAAAAGATCCACCAACTTGAAGAGAGATTATTTTCCTCCCCACCTGTACAAACCAGTGTCTCAGCTATTAGGGGTAAACGTTCATCTATGCAAGGAAGACAATATGGTGGGCACACACACCGCGCCACCCTGTGGTTTTACCTACGTGACCATGGAGACGACATGAGAAAATGGGATGGA
This sequence comes from Anser brachyrhynchus, assembly GCF_964034855.1. Taxonomy (NCBI): domain Eukaryota; kingdom Metazoa; phylum Chordata; class Aves; order Anseriformes; family Anatidae; genus Anser; species Anser brachyrhynchus. The sequence goes on along the minus strand of NC_137694.1, from coordinate 170,573,689 downwards.
AAATCTACTGCGACCCTAGAGGCACGGGTACGTGAATTGCAAAGGAAAACAATTGGGAAAAAGGAGTTCTCTGAAAGTTTTGCTGCTCCAACTTCCAGCAGGCAGTCCTTTAAACACAGAAATGAAGATTCTGACCAGGACTAGAGGGGCCCTGCCTCCAGCCAGGGGGAGGAAAGGGACAATCGAGTTTATTGGACTGTGTGGATTCGATGGCCTGGCACGTCAGACGCACAGAAGTATAAGGCTTTGGTAGACACCGGTCCACAATGTACTCTAATGCCATCAAGCTATAAAGGGCCAGAGCCCATCTGTATTTATGGTGTGACGGGGGGATCCCAGCAGTTAACTGTATTGGAGGCTGAAGTGAGTCTAACCGGTAATGAGTGGCAAAAGCACCGTATTGTGACTGGCCCAGATGCTCCGTGCATCCTTGGCATAGACTATCTTAGAAGAGGATATTTCAAGGACCCAAAAGGGTTCCGCTGGGCTTTTGGCATAGCTGCTTTGGAGACAGAGGACATTAAACAGTTGTCTACCTTGCCTGGTCTCTCAGAGGACCCTTCTGTTGTGGGGTTGCTGAGGGTTGAAGAACAGCAAGTGCCGATCGCTACCACAACTGTGCACCGGCGGCAATATCGCACCAACCGAGACTCCCTGAGTCCCATCCATAAGCTAATTCGTCAACTGGAGAGCCAAGGAGTGATCAGCAAGACTCATTCACCTTTTAATAGTCCCATATGGCCAGTGCGAAAGTCTAATGGTGAGTGGAGACTAACAGTGGACTATCGTGGCCTGAACGAAGTCACGCCACCACTGAGTGCTGCAGTGCCGGACATGCTAGAACTCCAGTATGAACTGGAATCAAAGGCAGCCAAGTGGTATGCCACAATTGATATCGCTAATGCATTTTTCTCCATCCCTCTAGCAGCACAGTGCAGGCCACAGTTTGCTTTCACTTGGAGGGGAGTCCAATATACTTGGAATCGGCTGCCCCAGGGGTGGAAACACAGCCCTACCATTTGCCGTGGACTGATCCAGTCTGCGCTGGAGCAGGGGGAAGCTCCTGAACACCTGCAGTACATCGATGACATCATTGTGTGGGGTGACACTGCAGAAGAAGTTTTCGAGAAAGGGAAGAAAATAGTCCAAATCCTTCTGAAGGCCGGTTTTGCCATAAAACAGAATAAAGTTAAAGGACCTGCACGAGAGATCCAGTTTTTAGGAATTAAATGGCAAGATGGACGTCATCAAATCCCAATGGATGTGATCAACAAGATAACAGCTATGTCTCCACCAACTAGCAAAAAAGAAACACAAACTTTCCTAGGTGTCGTGGGGTTTTGGAGAATGCATATTCCAAATTACAGTCTGATTGTAAACCCGCTCTACCAAGTAACCCGTAAGAAGAATGCTTTTGAATGGGGCCCTGAGCAACGACAAGCCTTTGAACAAATTAAGCAGGAAATAGTTCATGCAGTAGCCCTCGGGCCAGTCCGAACAGGACCAGATGTAAAGAATGTGCTCTACACCGCAGCCGGAGAGAATGGTCCCACCTGGAGCCTCTGGCAGAAAGAACCTGGGGAAACTCGAGGTTGACCCCTGGGGTTTTGGAGTCGGGGATACAGAGGATCTGAAGCCCGCTATACTCCAACTGAAAAGGAGATATTGGCAGCATATGAAGGAGTTCGATCTGCTTCGGAAGTGGTCGGTACTGAAGCGCAGCTCCTCCTGGCACCCCGACTGCCGGTACTAGGCTGGATGTTCAAAGGAAGGGTCCCCTCTACGCATCATGCAACTGATGCTACATGGAGCAAGTGGGTTGCACTGATTACTCAGCGGGCTCGAATAGGAAACCCCAGTCGCCCAGGAATCTTGGAGGTGATTATGGACTGGCCAGAAGGCAAATACTTTGGGATATCACCAGAGAAGGAGGTGGTTCGTGCTGAAGAAGCCGCACTGTACAACAAGCTACCGGAAAATGAGAAGAAATATGCCTTGTTCACTGACGGGTCCTGTCGTATTGTGGGAAAGCATCGGAGATGGAAAGCTGCTGTATGGAGTCCTACACGACGAGTTGCAGAAGCTGCTGAGGGAGAAGGTGAATCGAGTCAGTTTGCAGAAGTAAAAGCCATTCAGCTGGCTTTAGATATTGCTGAACGAGAAAAGTGGCCAGTTCTCTATCTCTATACTGATTCATGGATGGTAGCAAATGTCCTGTGGGGGTGGTTACAGCAATGGAAGCAGAACAACTGGCAGCGAAGGGGCAAGCCCATCTGGGCTGCGGCATTGTGGCAAGATATTGCTGCCCGGGTAGAGAACCTGGTTGTAAAGGTACGCCATGTAGATGCTCATGTGCCCAAGAATCGGGCTACTGAAGAACACCAAAACAACCAGCAGGTGGATCAGGCTGCTAAGATTGAAGTGGCTCAGGTGGACCTGGACTGGCAACATAAAGGTGAATTATTTATAGCCCGATGGGCCCATGACACCTCAGGCCATCAAGGTAGAGATGCAACCTACAGATGGGCTCGTGATCGAGGGGTGGACCTGACCATGGACACTATAGCACAGGTTATTCATGACTGTGAAACATGTGCTGCAATCAAGCAAGCCAAATGGTCAAAACCTCTTCGGTATGGAGGACGATGGCTGAAATATAAATATGGAGAGGCCTGGCAGATTGATTACATCACACTCCCTCAAACCCGCAACGGCAAGTGCCACGTACTTACAATGGTGGAAGCAACCACCGGATGGCTGGAAACATATCCTGTGCCCCATGCCACCGCCCGGAACACTATCCTGGGCCTTGAAAAGCAAGTCTTATGGCGACATGGCACCCCAGAGAGAATTGAGTCAGACAACGGGACTCATTTCCGAAACAACCTTATAGACACTTGGGCCAAAGAACATGGTATTGAGTGGGTGTATCACATCCCCTATCATGCACCAGCCTCTGGAAAAGTTGAACGATGCAATGGACTGTTGAAGACTACACTGAAAGCAATGGGTGCTGGGACATTCAAAAATTGGGATACACATTTGGCAAAGGCCACCTGGTTAGTCAATACCAGGGGATCTGCCAACCGAGCTGGACCTGCCCAATCAAACCTGTTACGCACTGTAGAAGGGGATAAAGTTCCTGTAGTGCACGTAAGAAACATGCTGGGTAAAACAGTCTGGGCTACTCCTGCCTCAGGAAAAGGCAAACCCATTCGTGGAATTGCTTTTGCTCAGGGACCTGGATGCACTTGGTGGGTAATGCAAAAGAATGGGGAGGTCCGGTGTGTACCTCAAGGGGATTTGATACTGGGTGAGAATAGCCCATGAGTTGAATTGTAGTATGTTAATTATTATATAATAATGTATGTCATCACTACCATGATTGCTATATATCATAGATGAAAATGGTGATTAATTAGAATGTATTGGACAGAGTGTAACCTGAGCATGACATAAATGGTATGGAATAAGGGGTGGATATCTGTCCTGGTTCCAGTTAGGACAGAGTTAAGTAGCTCATAGTAGCTGGTAGGGTGCTATGTTTTGGATTAGGATGAGAAGAGCGCTGATAACATGCTGATGTTTTAATTGTTGCAGAGCAGTGTTTACACCAGGCCAAGGACTTTTCGGCTTCTTGCTCTGTCCTGCCAGCGAGCAGGCTGGGGGTGCAGCAGGAGCTGGGAGGGGACAGACCCAGGACAGCTGACCCAAACTGGCCAAAGGGGTATTCCATACCATCTGACGTCATGCTAAACAATATATAGGGGTGGCTGGCCGGGGTGGGGGGGCCGGCTGCTCGGGAATAGGCTGGGCATCGGTCAGCGGGTGGTGAGCAATTGCATTGTGCATCACTTGTTTTCTTACACATTATTATTGTTAATACTATTACCATTATCACTATTATTATTATTATTGTTATTATTATTTTCCTGTCTTAATAAACTGTCTTTATCTCAACTCACAGGCTTCACTTTCCCGTTTCTCTCCCCCATCCCAGAGAGGGAGGGGGGAGGGTGAGCGAACGGCTGTGTGGTGTTTAGCTGCCAGCCGGGTTAAACCACAACACTTGCTGACACTTCATCAGCTTTGTTGCTTTTCTCTGAATGCATTCCAGCAACTCAGTATCTTTCCTGTAGTGAGAGGCCCAAAACTAAACACAGTTTTCAAGGTGCAGTCTCACCAGTGTCACATACAGAGGGACAATCACTTCCCTAGTCCTGCTGGCCACACTATTTCTTATGCAGGTCAGGATGCCAGTGGCCTTCTTGGCCACCTGAGTGCTCTGCTGGCTCATGTTCTGATTGCTGCTGACCGGCACCCCCAGGTCTCTCCAAGACCAGTACTTCAAGTGCTGCAGACTTATATAAAAATTGCTCTGTGAATCTGTGTCAAGCCACACAATTTTCACAAATTATCCATAACAGAAAAAAATAGATATTTAAGAGACTTTTTGTATATATATATTTTTAATATTCATCATATGTAGGAATAGTTTTTGTTTCTGTTTAAAGAGCCAATACACTACTATATGTGTATTTGCAAGTGTGTCATATTTGTTTTTTTTACATTTTATTTTTATTGCAAGGTGTCTATAGGCTACAAAGGTGCTGATTTCTCTGCATGTTAGCAGTCCTGATATTCTTTTTCTTGGTACTTAACTTCTTCTAGTGTAACTGAATTATATGATGAGAATGTATGGGGGAAAAAAAAAGTGAGTAAAGAACTGTGGCTATTATCTAAGCCTCCCTCCTCCTATCATTCCAAATCCCGTCTATACTTTCCACAGACCTTTGGTCCAATACAAAGTGAATGTAAAATGCTTTTAAATCCAGTGATAAGAACTTTATACCAATTCATTTAGCAATAAATAATGATAAAAAATGTTATCCTTTTTTTATTAAATGACAGCATTTTTATTGTTCAAATTACATAACCATGATATACACATAAAATAAATAGATCTGAGAAGTTTCTGTTTAAAAAAAAAAAGTGAAACTTTCCGGTTTAATATAAAAATTGAGAAAAAGAATTCAAAGCTAGTTTTACAGATTTTTTTTTTCAAAGCTGGCAAAGCTGTAGCTTTAAAACTTTCAATGCCCTTAGATAGCCACAGGCTTTCTAAGACTGACTTTGTGCTTTAACATTTTTTTTGGCTTGGAAGAGAAACATAGGTGGTGATTTGTTGAAGAAATAAGTATTCGTGCTGTCAGAAGCAATTTATAAAGCTTATTAATTGAGCTCCATTTTTTGTTTCACCTTCTTTGTAACAGTTTTCAAGGAACCAGATTTATTAAATGAAAACACAAGGGATCTGAAGCTATTCAAACTTAAACTAGTGGAAAAGGGGGTTTGAAACCCTAAGGAGGCAACAAAGTCAGTTTTATTTTGTTCAAGTTAAGTAATCTAAACAGGACTCCACACTGTTTGTAACTCAGAATTAAAAGCATTGTGGAAAAGGTAACCACTCCCCCTGTGAACTGGAGAAGAAATGAGAATTTAAACTCCATAGATATATTTCTACCTTCAGGCCATAAAAAATTAGGGTATCCTGTTATTTTAACCACATCTTATATGAAGAACATGCAAGAAAAAAAAAATGAATCTGGAAACTCTAATTATTATCTGAAAATTGCAGAATGAAATTGAAAATATAACAAAAGAAACCTCAGGGGTTTCCAGTCATTCTGGTCAACTCTACTTTCTGTTCCCTGTCTCCTGTTAATACATTCATAAAAGTTTAAAACAAGCTACAATAAGGGAAAGAAAGATTTTCAGAAATGCTTGAGACATTTAATAGATTTACATGCCAAATACCACTTGAAACTTGTAGAAAGAATTCCCAGATTGTGAAACACATCTGTTACAAGAATATTGCAGCTTAGCTGCACAGTTTTTAAAGAGTACTCTGAACTGGAAAGAGACTCTCTAAAGCCATCACCTCTCTTATGGAATAGTCTGATTCCTTTTTTAAAAATAGAACATAAAAGTGACATTTTTGCCTAAACTGGAAAACAGAATATCTGATTGAAAATGTTTTATAAGTAGTAAAAAGGAGGAAAAGTAGGAAAAAACAGTTTGCAACTTAAAAATGAATTGGGTTTTTATCCTTGACATCTTTCAATAATTAGGAAGTGAGTTTGGGACTCTGGAAACAGGGGATCAGTCCAAGGAAGGGGTTCAGTCTGATGAACTTGGAGTTCATGCAATGTTAGCTTCATCAAGCAGCTTCAAAAATCCATGCAGCTTCCAGTCTTTTAGGCTGAGAGATGTTGTTATCCCCACACAAACACTGCCCAAGATGGCAAGACTAAGTAGCACTTCTAGACTACATAAGGCAGTAGAGACATTTCTGTGTAATATTCTAGTCAGTGATTTCACTCTATGAGTGTGCATTAACGAGTTTGCAGATTAGTCTTAATTAGAGTTTTGTTTCTTTGTTTTTGGCCCTAAATGTCCTAGGTGTACATCTGCATGTTGAATACTTGAGATCTTTAGAAATTTTTAGACTGGCTTAGTAACCTGAGTCTTATTGAATTGAGCCACACTGACAAGCTTTAGAAAGCTTTAGATTCTTCAGTATAAGTAAGCAGTTTATATTTTGAGATGAAATTCCTTCACTGTCATCTCTGGTCAAAATCCTCCTTTATTCAGTTCCTTTTGTAAAACGAGAGAATATAATGCATCCTGCCCAAAAGCTGACATGATTTTTGAATCTCAAAATAGGGCAACTTCAGCTGAGAATGGCCCTGTTCCAACCTATCTGGAATATGAGAGCTTCACGTTTGACTTAAGTATTGTCAATCTATGAAGGATTCAGAATCCATATCCCCTACCTACTGGGTGACTAATGTCAACAATATAAAAGCTGGCTGGTGGTGACATTACCAATAGCCATAACTTGTAAAGTGGTTGTGACTGCTATGTGTGTTGCTGTCACTATACATTAGAAGTAGTCTGAACACAGAAACAATAGGTTTCCCTGTAGACCTGAGCAATATCTAGCCCTGTCTCTGTACAACTGATATTTAAACAAGAGTTAGTTTTCTAGTAATTTAGATAAGAGCACTTCTGACATAACACAAACACCCAATTTCAGGTATCTTGAGATCTATGCAATCTCAGAAGGAGTTGCCAGTTCATTTAAAATTCCCTTGAGGTTAGCTTGAACTTGTAAGCAGATTGTCTGAGTCATTGTTTAGAATTCAAGAATTTTAATACTGTTTAACTCCAATGCTAGGAAAGATTTTGATGGCTCAAATCTATCAATTTATGCACTAATGTCTTGTTTCCCCATCTGTGACACAGGAATCAGAATTACAGAATGGTTTGGGTTGAAAGGATCAACTAGTTCCAACCCCCCGACATGGACATGGACACCTTCACCAGCAGACAGCAAGTAAGGAAGTTTACTGCCTTTCTATTTTGCCACAGCACACTGGTACATATGTAATAGGAACAAGTTGTCAGTGATAAAACAATGTTATCTTATAACTATATTCCTTTTTAATATCTGGAAGTCTACTTTTAAGCATTTTATTATTTCTATTTTCATCCGAGTAGAAAAACACCAGAGTACTGGAAGATTTGGAAGAACTTATTTGTCCTTCATATTAAAGTCACCCCTCTACATCTTTTTGTAAGCAGCAAAGTGGCCTTTTGCTGGATTCTGTGGAATCTCTGTGGGAAGCTGGCAGGCTAAGGTGCTGCTCAGGTGGTAATTCAAAACTGTTTTCACATATTAATGAAAATTGAGTTCACAGCTTTCCATCTCCATTACTTGGGGCTTGTGGTCCTAATTTTGCTCTGCTGAAGTAATATAAAAAATGTTGTAAATAATAGATGTGCTTGAATACAGGTAGCATTTAAAATGGGGGTGGGGGTTTGGGGGGTAGAAGGAACAAAGGGATTAACCTTCATTCCATGGCACAGAAGAGTGTAACCTGTGAAATGAGAAACATAACTGGTGAGAAGAAACGTTTTGTGGATTTCTTTTATTAAAGAATAAAAGGATATAACTTTTCACAGTAAATGATTTTACATGGTTACAAGACATGCAATTCAAAATCTGTAACTTTTCACACAATGTTAATAGATCAAAATTATTGGTAGTTGTTCAAGTAGTTGTTTTTCTTTTTTCTTTTTTCTTTTTTTCTTCTTTTTTATCTTTTTTTTTTTCCTACATAGCATCCAAAGTATTTTAGGCCTCTGCATTATAAAAATATTAATATTATATTTATATATTTGAGTCATAATACTTTGGTGATGCTTAAATTAACTCACATCATACTTTTCAAAAATGTTTCCCAATTTCATTTAATGATTTTTTGGGGTATTCATTTTTTTTGAGATATTTATAACCTATTTCTCAATTAAATGTGCCTTGGAAATCCAGAGATTTATACTTCTGCGGAATGCTCAAGGTCACCTCTAGTGGTGAAGAATATAGGTACCAATTTCACAGCCCAATACTCAGATCACTAGACCACAATCCTTCTAATATTTTGGTAGACAAAAAGCAACAAAGTTTATTAAACAGTAACAGGGTACCATAAAGTGCAATTTATTTGGATATGGATTTCCTGTTATAATGACAAGTTTATCCTGCAAAGCTGCATTTCAGTTGCTAGAGCTACATAAATATTACTGTAACTACAGTGAATAATTTTTCATTAAAAAAGGTTGTGTTTCATAGGTATTTATATATTAAAAAAATCATACCAATAAAGCCAGCATTTATCAGGCCTTAGGGCTTTCAGGTTTTCCTCTAGATCCTGTTGGTTTTGTCCAAATTGTGGTTTTAAGATTTTAAGTTCACCCAGACCCTGTCCGCTTTGTTTTATTTTTTCATTAAATCCAAACACTTTAATTCTTATCAATAAGTGGTATATTTTTTGTAGTTTGACTTCATCTTCTACATTAGAAGAAAAGACATTTGTTTTTTTGTAAGTTTTTCTTTAAGTTAATAAAGCTGTATTTTTATTGAGCAAATATTTCAATAAAATCTTGTGTGCTTTTTGCTTGTCCTGGTTTCATCTAGAATAGAGTTAATTTTCTTCCTAATAGCTAGTATGGTGCTGTGTTTTGGATTTAGGATGAGAATAATGCTGATAACACACTGATGTTGTAGTTGTTGCATAGCGGTGCTTGCGCTAAGTCAAGGACTTTTCGGCTCCATACACTGCTGTGCCAGTGAGGAGGCTGGGGGTGCACAAGATGCTGAGAGGGGACAGAACCAGGACAGCTGACGCAGACTGGCCAAAGAGATGTCCTATACCATATGGCATCAAGCTGTACAATAGAACTGGGGGGCAGTTGGCTGTGAAGGGACTGCTGCTGGGGATCTGGCTGTCGATTCTGTCCCCCATCCCACTGTGGGGAGGAGGGGGATAATGAGCAAACAGCTGTGTGGTGCTTAGCTGCCTGCCTGGTTAAACCACAACAGTGCTGAATAAATGGTGACATTCAGCTATGCTCATATGTGGTTTCACAACTCCAGATCGAAGGTGACTTCGTTGCCTAATGTATCCATGTACTTGATGTCTTTAATTGCAAACTTACTTTAGAATGTTTAGTAAAATTCTGAAAGATATAATTTTTGAGTTTTTAACTCTGAATAGTTACTCTTATGATTCTCCTTTAATTCTATATTTTTGAGATCATTTATAAAGCAGTAAACATTTTTTTGGTATCTTTAGTAATAATTTCTACTAATGAGGATTTCTACTAAGAACTGCTGTAGATCAGTTAAACCAGAGCCAGCAAGGCTATCAAGTCACATTGTCAAGATAAACTCCCATTCTGCAAGAAATGCCATCTAGCTGAGCAAGAAGGCAACCATACACTTCTCCTTCCTTTATTCATATCTTCATGAAGCACTTGTTACTTTTCACTGATACAGAAAATGCTTTCTTGCATGATGATGATGGCAATAATATGGCAATAATATAGCAATGTGGCTCTGATCATATTTGATCATACTGATTTTACTTTATTTCCAAAATTTGAAATGAAAATATACATTCAAATTACAGAAGAATGTAACTAAACCAGGTTAGGAACAGATAATTCACAGCTAGATCTGTGTACATGAGTGTGCCTTACTGTCTTGTGTTATGTTATTAAATATATAAGTTAGAGGAAATGATAAATTAGGGAAATATCTAGATACCAGGGAAAAAATTGAGTCAGACATAAGATATATTTGGAAGAATGCCTAACCTGTACACCACTCCTGATATTCACAGTAATACTCTTCTAAACTGCCATGGGATGACTCTAATAAAGTGTTCCAAGGATGATCTTACCCCACAAAAAGTGAAAAAATAATCAAAAGCAGCAGGAAATTCTGAGGCTGCGGTCTATTCTGGAGACTGCATATGTTTAGTCCAGAAAGAAGTTGTTTATATAAAAAAGATAATCCCATATACATATTAGATAAATCCATTTATCTCCCCTAGCACCTCTCAAAAAGAGAAGAGAATAATAATCTAATGTTCTAAAAAGTACTGTCAAGAATGTCCATAAAAATCAATGAGAACAGATGACATATAGTCCTCTAGAAAAGATTAAAATATAATTGTGTCACCTTCTTTCCCTCCTTCTTGTCCATCTGTTGTTTACGCTATATTTTGTTTTTCAGAGGTAGAATTGTATGTTTGTTTGTTTTCCTTTGACTTCTGTGGACTGGTTAAGATAGCCTTTCTGATTGAAATTATCTTATGAGTTGCTTTGTGATTTTAATGGGACAAATATCTTCATAAGCTGGTATTCAACCTGTTTGCTTTTGATCAATGTATTTTTTATGTTTTCTTATAAAGTATGCTGATAAGGATTGTCTTCATTATTAAATTCTACTCAGATTTCAACTGAGCAGAAAAAGAACACTGACTTTCCTCATTGACAAGAAAATAAAAACTATTAATCTCATGATTATTATCCCTAAACCCTCTACTTAAAAAAAAACAAAAAAACAAAACAAAAAAAAACACTCTATTTTAAATTTATTTAATTGTCTAAATTAAACTGACCTCACCCTTCAGCTTAATCACTAATTATTTGGTAACTTTACCATTTCATAAGGGATTTTTTCTTTTTTCAATTTTTCACTTAGGTCAAAATCCCTGAAAATTTCTTTTGATCTATTCATGCATCCATGGTGTAGACGACACTTTTCTGTACTGAGTACACTGTACTGAAAGCACTAGAAAGATTACTGTAATCCTGAATTTAAGGTTAATATAGTCTTGCACCCAAAATTGGACAGAATTGCAAGTCAGATTTTCAGGAACGACTTACCACCAAGTTTGGGTAACACAATATTCCCGTAAATATTTCAAGCTAAATACTACCTATGCGTTTCCATGAATTTGAAGTTTTTCACTCTGATTGCTTGTATTCTTTAAGTAAATGCTCTTTTCATTTATGACAAAATTTCCTTTTATAACCATTTTTCATATGTAACAAGGTAATCATGTGGCTGAATCAGCTAAAAGTTACTTAATGTACTTTTTATACAGGTAAAATGCTGAAGCTTTAACTATTTCCCAGAGTAGATATGGGTATTAGTACTCTTAACTATCTGTAGAGAAGCTTAACTTTTACTATCTAAACATATATCATTAAGATCTGGTTGTACTGCCAAGCACTTATAAAAGAAGATTTTCAAAATCGTTTCTTCATTCAATCTCAAGTTCTCTTGACCTCCAGCTAATTTAGTGAGATGTTTTACAAAATTCCCACAAAATGAGTTTTGAGATTATTCAGACATCTCACCTGTGCTAATTTTATTTGGCAGTCATTATTATTCTTAAGCAGAGTTCTAACGATGTTAAAAATATCCAATTACAAATGGGCCTTAGCTGACACTCATCTAGATGAGGCATAAAAGAGATTTCTTGACATTGAACCCTTCAAGTATTATCCAAGTATGTTACTTACTTTTTTTGTGTGTGTGTGTGTGTGTGTGTGTGTGTGAATTATTTTGTGTAGAAACCAGTTCAGCTCTTTAGACGTCTGTCTATTTAATTCTAAGGCTTGCCTAATTAAGGATTGCAAAAAATATTTATATTCTTTTAAATTATTTGTATTTGCCATATCTAACAAGTGGGATAACATGAAGACGATATTACATGATATGAAGAATATCATGAAGATAAATTTTAAATTTGTGATGTTCTCTTTTGATGAATAAACAGATTGAAAATCAGTAACATACAATAGAAACAACTGATGCATATTAACAATTACAACCTGCATCCCTAAGACATCCCTAGTTAAAGAAAATGATGCGATGGTATATTAAAGCTAATCAATAAAAAAAAAAAGACTGAAAAGAGGCCCCCTAAATATGCTGATCTGTACACTCTAACTGATGCTGAGAGGTGTTTTTTTTTTTTTTTCTTCTAATTTATTCATTGAATTTCACCTATCTATATTCTTGAATTCTCTGTGGGAACATTTGAACACTCCCAGATATATTAATCATTTCATAGTGTCCAGAAAATAATTTCTGTGAATAATTTTTGTCTGTAAATAATTTAAAAGTAATGTGTAAAAAAAAAATTAAAATTTTGAACCACATTCATCAGTCTTGTCTGACTAGCTGATAGATGAATTTAAAAGCTAAATCAGAATCTCAAATGCTTTTAAATATTTTCTTTCAACTGCCTGAAATGGTCTAGGCCAAATTTAGATGCTTAATATTGCACAAGAAGTAGACTTTAGAATTTATCATGGATGAGTTTTAGGATAAACTCATCTTCATATTGGGTTTTCTGTTTAAAAAGAAAAAAAAAATAAGCACAATTAAAATGTTACATTGTTAACATTGAAAAGAGCACATGGAAGCATTTAACTGCACTGTATGTAGCAAATTAAAACTAAATATCAAATCAATCAATCTAAAATTTATCCCCTATAATCTACCTATTTAATGTTTTAAATCAAACTTTCAAAAATACATATAATTTTTAGTATGTTCCAGAAAATATACTCTTGGATGTTACTTTCCCGTTAGGCATTGCTGATTATATTAACAGTACAGATTAACTATATAATAGCAAAATGATAGTAAAGATTTATCTGTTGTGGTTTACATCCTCTTTTTGCCTTCTATCAGTCTACCATTTACCTTCTTTAGTTATGTTTTCATTGAAGATCACTGGGTGCTATACGGTGAATTCAGCAGGACAAATGTTAGATTTGTGTTTGTCCTATTACTACTGCTAACAATACCTTTTTAGTTAGACTTCTGTTTGTTCACATATTTATTGTGTTATTTTCTGCTGCTCCATTTGAGGGGGAAAAAAAAAGGCTTATTTACTGTCTGTGTCGTGCAATGTATCTGCTGTTTTCAAGTTTGTGTGGGTGGAAAAACAGCATTTTTTTAAAGATGTTCTATTTAGAATTTTTCTGAACATCCTTTATTCCTTTGGGGGGAAAAAAATTGTTACCAATGTAGAATAAAATTGAAATTTTTTTGAAACTTGGTTAACACATATATGAATTGAAGTTCATAAACTTATCTAAGAGGTATTCTTTCCTTTCAGTACTGATCTGGGAATATCACACACACACAATCAATCAGCAGAAAAAACATAGTTCAATATACGTGTTTTTAGTGGGCCATTAAAATTTCAAAAAGGGTTCTACTCCATGTGGTTTTAAGCACTGCTAGTTTTTAAGGCTGGACCAGTTTTCTCATACGTGATGAAGAGAACTGACACACCACAAAATTCATAAAAAAAAAAAAAGAAAAAAGTGTACAGAGATTTTTTTTTATTGTGTGAAAAATTTTGGTTTTCTATTACCTACTCTAGAAGACTGAAAAGAATATCAGCAATAACTTTAATGTCAGTAAGAATGTGTAACTTTAAAAACATAAAACATAGAAACATACACTAAAGATAATAAAAAGTTATGGTTTCATATGTGTAATAATAGTCTACATGTAGTGGCAGTAAGCACCAGCAAGTGGCCTATTCAATCTGAATAGTCTATGTTTGCATAAGGTATGACTGAAAAAAAGACAATAAATGTTGTCTCACTATACCTGCTAATCACTGCATCAAGTTATAAATCGTTTTGAAATACACTCAACTTTTTTGGTGTCAATTTTCTTAGATCAGTTTGCTTTTGGCTTTGTTTTATTGGAAAAATAACTGGATATAAATGAACCCCACTGAAACAGTTCTTATCCTCTGACATTGAACTAGGAACTGCAACACATTATGGAACACTAAAAGGCTGAGCTCTGCAAAGACAATCAAACATACTTTAATACGTCTAAGTGAACTGCTCTTGCTTACAGGAACTGTTCAATGTAAAAACTACAGTGAACAGAAAGTGCTTTGGGATAACATTTTGTGCTAGGCTATAGCCTTTAACAATCTGTGAACATGTGAATTTTCATTCTGGAGGCTGAACTTTAAATAGATTCATACTGAAAAACAGGTTCTATAAGTATTATTCCAATGGTCTTTTAATTTTATTCGGATTTAAGAAATAAGAGGTGATACAAAGTATGATGATACAGTACAAAATCAGGAATCTTTTGCCTTTCCATACTATCCAGTAATCCATCCACAGCAGTAAACAAACTTTTAGGTAATATCAGAACTACCTGACATAACAAGTTTGCTATTCTTAACATGTGAAGAAGATCTTATTGTAGTTTTCAGAATGCAATAATTTTTCTTATTTTTCTTAATTCTTACTGAAAATTGCAAAACAGAATCATAGAATAATCAACATTAGAAAAGACCTTTAAGATCACGAAGTAAAACCATCAGCCTGACCTAGTGAATCCCATCCCTTAACCATGTCCCATAGTGCCACGTCCACACATCTCTTGAATATCTCCACGGATGGCAACTCCACCACTTCCACAGGCAGCCTGATCCAATGCTTAACCACCCTCTCTGTGAAGAAATCCTTCCCAACATCCAATCTAAAACACCCCCGGCACAACTTGAGACTACTTCCTTGCGTCCTATCACTTGTCAACTGAGAAAAGAGACTGACATCTTGCTAAAACCTTCTTTCTGGCAGTTGTAGAGAGTAACGAGGTATGAGGTATCACCTCAGCTTCCTCTTCTCCAGACTAAACAACACCAATTCCCTCTGCTGCTCTTCGTAACTCTTGTTTCCTAGTCTCTTCATCAGCTTCATTGCTCTTCCCTGCACACACTCAACTCAATTTCCTTCCTGTAGTGAGAGGCCCAAAACCAAACACAGTACTTGAGATGCAGTCCTATCAGTGTTGCATACAAAGGGACAAACACTTCCCTAGCCCTGCTGGTCATGCTATTTCTGTTGCAGGCCAGGATGCCATTGGCCTTCTTGGCCACCTGAGCACTCTGCTGGCTCATGTTCAGCACCCTGAGGTCCTTTTCTGCTGAGGAACTTTTCAGCCACTGTTTCCCAAGCCTATACTGCTGCTTCAGGTTAAGTCCCAGATGCAGATGCCAGCACTCACCCTTGTTGAATGATAATCTATTCCAATTCTAGGAAACATACTAATCCTTACAAACTTCAGTGGTGTTTGGACAGGCAAAGGAATCTGGTTTCCTTCTAAGAATTTTTAGTCAAGTTGGGAAGAAAGGTTTTGAAACAAAATGTAACGGTATTGCATTGTGTTTCAGTTTAACTGAAAAAAAAAAAAAACATCATTATAACTCATTAATTTAACTTCTATTATACATTTCTCTTCCTCTTATTTTTCATATTTGCCTTTTCGTCTATTTCATTTTCTCATATTCCCTGCATTGTTCCCTAGTTCTGCAAAATTTTGCTGTTACTGGATGTTTTACTCTTTTACCATCTCTCTATATATTTTCTTAAAATGAAATGAAAATATTTTTGAAAGAATTTGAATTAAAAGAAGGAATAAAGAAGGAAAAAAGGGTGACTGCTCACTTATTTTGAGAAAGTAAGCAGACTCCCTCCTTGAAAACAAGGTATGATGAAAAGAAAAAAAAAACTTATTTGGAGCATTCAGAATGAGA
Source organism: Anser brachyrhynchus (assembly GCF_964034855.1). Classification (NCBI taxonomy): domain Eukaryota; kingdom Metazoa; phylum Chordata; class Aves; order Anseriformes; family Anatidae; genus Anser; species Anser brachyrhynchus. Next base: position 170,557,682 of record NC_137694.1, on the reverse strand, counting down.
GGAGTTGGGTGTGAAGAAATTAAGTTGAGGGAGAAGAAATGAAGAAAGTGAAGAGAAAACATGTTTTAACATCTTTCTTTGTATCTCACTACCTGAATCTATTTTAACTGGCAAGAAATTAAAATAATTTTGTGCAAATTTAGTCTGTTTTGCCTATAAAGGTAAACAATCTCCCTGTCTTTATTTTCACCCATGACCTTGCTCGTCGTATTTTCTCCCTTGATCCTGCTGAGGAAGGAGAATGAGAGAGCAGTTAGGTGGGGACTTGGTAGTTAGCCATACACAAAAGCTGACAATTCTTTTTTTGTCAATTTCAAACTACATTGTATTTTGCTCATTGCATATCATAGTTCATGTTTTTGGTATTGATGCTGACATTATCAGGATAAAATGCATTATTTGTTGAATTTTGTTGTTAGGCAGCATGCTTTTTTAGTTAGCAATCTGAATAAGCTTTGAGAAATTGGACCATTCTGGCATGTTCCAGTAATTTCAGATCAAAATTCAAGCCCTAACCTGTAGCTGAGTACATACATGACTCTAGTAACTCTTCACAGTTAATTTGGAGGTTTGGAGACTAAAATACAAGATTTTCTCATTTCTAACCTTTCCTGAGGCCATAACACACATCATTGCCACAGGCAAGTGACACTTTTTATCTGTAAGGAAAGCCTTCAAGATGAATTTCTATTTGATCAGTCTCAGTTTAACTGAAAGAGAGGTATCAAAATGGACAAACAAAATCCATTCAATGAATGAGATTAATTCTAATGTGCTTCTCTGAGTACTAGGAAAGAAGATCAAACTCATTCCCTTTTGTCAGTTCCCCAAAAACTGAATAATCTCACTTCATTTTCCACCAGTATATGAACTCCTTATACAGAACCTAGCCAACATTTCAAAATTAAGTCTGGACACTTCTGAAGCTAAAGCATTTTAAGCAGAGCAAATGTTGACACAGTTTCAACTGCTTATCAGGATACTCCATTGTACCTATGTTGTGATGTATAATACTTGCAAAGAGAATGCTAAATCTACTACAGTGTAAAGATAGTAAATGTGTCATATGAACTATAACAAAAAAGATAATTTTTGTCATATTAAGTTAATTAGTCAGAATTCCTTCTTTTTTTCATTTGTTGTGGCAAACAGAAGGGCCTCACTGTATAGGTCATGTTCAAGCAGAGCACACAATGAGTTTCTAATTCAAATAACTTTTAAAACTGATTTCCATCAAAAGCACATTTTGGAAGTGTAATTAAATCTAACAGAAGTTTTGACTTTAATCACAATCATACAATTTTTAAAACAAAACAAAATAAAAAATAAGTTGGAAAGTATTAAAACAATTATTTTGGGGAACTACTCCTGATAATGACTCATACCAACAGTTGATTTGCATGTGAGTAGAAACATAATTTTTGATGAAATAATAAATGGCTTTGTATCTGTCATACTAGTCATACTCCAAGACAACGTTAAGTGGTGCTGAGCTTTAAAAAAATAAATAGTTTTACAATAAAGGAGAAAAAGCAAAAATTACAGCTGTATATTTTTAATTAATTTGAATATGATTCCAGCGAAACCACTTTTATATAGGATGTTAAGGTGCTTTTGCTCTATGAAAGGGTGTTAAGAACTTCTAAGTGTAGTCTTTTCTCCTAAAATACTTTAATTTTCCATTATCTTCATCATATATGATTTTCTACTTAATTGCTCTTACTGAAAATTGATCTTTCCTCTTTTTTAATCTTTACCATTTAACCTCTAAAAATGATGTCAAATTCTTCTGTAAATTACTTCAGCTTAAGACTGGAAAAATTACAGTTGTTCAAGGAAGGTGATAATTAAAATGATCATATGAAATAATATTTAGCATACAGACTTGATTCTGAAATGTTCAGAACACATCCTTTTCTCTACACCTTCACTCTTGATATCTAAAGCAAGGCATACACACTCTCTGGCACAGGGCTTGGGGACCTGAAGAAGAAGACTTTTATATGCATCATGAGGCTAATACTCAGAGCAGCTAAGAGACAGTTTGGACCCACATTAAACTAAAGCCACAACTATTTGTTTTTAGGAATGCACAGCGCTTACGCTACAGAGAGCCACAAGAAAGACAGTAGAGAGACATGTCTTTCCAACTGTTTTTTTAAGGGATGAGTCTTATGACCTCTGTGAATTAACAAAAATCAAATTAGTGAGGTTATTCCTGACACTTTCTAACCTTCTGTCTTTGGATGAAACATACAAATATGGGTTTAAAATATGCAGTAACTAAAAACACACAAAACCACACAGTCTCTTTTGGTTAATATATCCCATTTGTCTGTGGATATTCACCTTCTTCAGCATTTATTTAATGAATAAATGTACTATGGTATAAACTGTTTGATTTCTAAGCCTGAAGCAGCTTACAGAATGCCAGAGGGCTCAATATGAACTTTGCAAATCCTAGTGACATATGAATTTTTTGAACTTGTGTCTTACAGAGAAGCTGTTCTTTCTGGAAAAAAAATAATAAAGTATTTATTAAATATGTAGTATAAAGGTTAGATAATACATACATTGTTGCATACTGTAATACTCTGTCACTAGTGCAGTATTGAATTGCTAACCATACATACAGATTTTGCATAGGAAAAGAGCTACAGCTTTTTTTTCTCTCCAAGTAATAAGTAACCGTTTTAATGTCAGCCAACAGTATAGTGAGTCATCTCAAGTGAAAAAAATGCCTTGTGGGTATACCAGCTAGGGAATGTGAAACAGAAGGTGTCCAGATGATATTCTAACCATTTACAGAATTAATAAAAAAATATTAGGATACTGTGCACATTATAGAATCTCTGCTTTAAATAGATGCTCACAATTATTAAATGATTTGCAGTATTTCACCATATAACAAAGCCCACTGAGAGACAGATGTCATTTCTCTGTAATTTATCTAGGAGTGACATATTCATGTCATTTATGAATTTGTAGAAAGAGTATATTTCCAATAACACTGTGTCCATAGCCACAATGAGACCCAAAGTTAGAAGCCAGAGATAAATGAATGAAGAAAGAACATAAAAATAAATGATAAGGGTAATTAACTAATGGACTAATTAACATGGAAATGAAGTAGCTTCCTTATCAGTTCACGGCTTTTAAATAGGAGTGAGTATCTTCCTCAAGTAAGTATGGTGTAGCTCTGCCAGGCCTTACAGATTTCGTGGAAGTATCAATGAGATCCTAGGGGCTGTGCTACTACAAATTCAGATTATATAATTTTAAAAATTCAGCCTTAAAACTCAGAGACATGCACCACTGCCTTGTTGCAGCTGCTTTGCTATGCATGGCAGAATTAAAAGAAAGTACACATTTTATCAAAAAAACATATTAATGTAGCAAGAAAGACAGAATTCCATTCCCTATCCATGAGCTGTTTTTGCATTTTATGTCATTCCTCATATTTGTGTCTCTTCCATTTCTGTTCTGGCTCACTACACCTTGAGTTACTGCTTAAGTTCCCTGAAAAGTACATCTTTAAAAATGGAAGTTAAATATTTCCCATATTTCCCTGGCTTTTAACATTACTTTTGGACAGCCAAAATATTAAATCACCATTTTCAAGTAAACTTTTGTAGGTTCCAGTTTCCTGAGGCACAGAAAAAAAGGGTATGGGTTTCTCTCTTCCTTCTTTAATGCACCAATAGGTACTGAGCAGATGGTGTTATAATCAAATATTGCTCTTCTTCATCTTATACAAAGTCAAGTCTATTACACATTCTCCGTAAGGATTCACTGAATCAGTCCTTCTGGATGTTATGTGGAATGCCTCCTTTCAAGTCTGCAGTTAATTTCATTGGGTGTCAGACTCCACAGCCTCCTAAAGACTAAAGCATTTCCATACAGACCAGGAAGCAGAAGTTTGAGTCCCTTGAACACTTTCAGGCAAAAAAAAACTTCAGAACTGAGAGTTTCTGTAGGAAGCTTAGAGTCAGCTGAGTAAGATACTATAGGACATTCAATTTTAGATTTGAGGACATAATTCCATTTAATGTTTTTTTTGCAGATATGGTTTTAATGCATAGTGATCTTAAGTGATGGGTAAAACACTAAAATTTCTCTAAGTTAAGGACATGATAAAGAATCCAAAAATGTATAAAAATATGTATGTCTTGGAAAGTCATAAAATAACTTTTTCATTGGACTGTACTTCAGAACTGTGAGAAGTAGTGAGAAAAGGAAAGAGCACATGGAAAAAAAGATGAGCTTTCAGCTCTCCATGTTCTGTCTATTAGATGATGACTAAAACACAACTTGACAGCAAATGCTCAAGTGGACAATGTACGGGAGAACTTGCTCATGAAATAGTCCTTTCTTCAAAGTGAAAAACACAAGGTAGCGTTATTCTTTTCTTCTTGTTACAGGTTATAGAATAGTTTGGATTGGAAGGGACCTTAAAGATCATCTAGTTCCATCCCTCCCCCTCCCCCTCTGCCATGGTTAGGGACACCTTCCACTAAATTAGGTTGCTCAAAGCCCCATTCAACCTGGCCTTGAACACCTCCAAGACATCCACAACTTCTCTGGGCAACCTGTGCCAGTGGCTCACCACCCTCAGAGGAAAAAAAATTCCTCCTTATATCTAATCTAAATCTACCCTCTTTTAGTTTAAAGCCATTACTTCTTGTCCTATCACTACACTCCCTGACAGAATCCCTCCCCAGCTTTCCTGTACACCCCCTTTAGGTACCGGAAGGCCGCTTTGATGTCCCCCCAGAGCCTTCTCTTCTCCAGTCTGAACAACGGCAACTTCCTCAGCCTGTCTTTGTAGGAGAGGTAGTCCTCTGGACTCATTCTAATAGGTCCATGTTCTTCTTGTATTGAGGGCTCCAGAGCTGAACACAGTGCTCCAGCTGCCATCTCACAAGGGCAGAGCAGAGAGGGAGAATCACCTCCTTTGACCTGCTCAGGCCATGCTTCTTTTGATGTAATCCAGGATACGGTTGGCTTTCTGGGCTGCAAGCACACATTGCCAGTTCATGTTGGACTTCTCATCAACCAAGACCCCCAGGTCCTTCTGATTAGGACTACTTTCAATCCATTCTCTGCCCAGCCTGTATTTGTGCATGGGATTGCCATGGCCCAGATGTTTGAACCACAAAGTAATTTGGATCTAGCTTAGAGATTTTCTTATCCTAAAAAGTATTAAATCTTATCCTGTATTTCCTTAAATGTAAAATTAAATTAATATAACAAGTGTTAACAATAACATTAGATTAACTTGTGGTACGAAATTTTCTTCCACTTCTGCTAAAGGAATGATGATTCTGAACACTAGCTGTCTTTGAAACAGGAGTTTCAATGCAGCCATCTAACATTCATGATTCAATATGTTGATAATATTTTTTTAATTATTTTTTTTAATTAAGGCATTTTGATAATGCGTATGTATTTTCATAACATTAGCCATTAGAAATCACAAGCAGATTGCGATCAGTCACGCTTTATCCTTAAACAAGGATATGACTGACATGGATTCCTGTTTGAGTTATTAATAATTGAAAAAAAAAAGACTTTCCTGGTTTCATGGTTTCAGGTCATACAAAAAACAAACATATATTTTGCTTTTCTGTCTCAAATTTGTTCATTTTTTAGTATTAAAAGAACATGAAAAATAATCCAGGAGTCGTAAGTACAACTACTTTGAAAAATATCCTTACTATTTTGCAGAATTTATATTAAAAAAATATAAAAAAATATAAAAGATATAAAAATATAAAAATAATTATATATATATATATAATGTGATTAAATTAATCGTGATAATCTTGTTACTCATGATATGATTGGATGATCAATTCATCTTTTGGTGAGATGATCAACCATACTAATACTGTTAATGTTCTCAACATAGTTGTCTGGAAAATATGAAGAAGACAGAGGCAGTTCAAAGGCATAACTGAGGTAAAGGATCCTCCTCTAAGACATAGCTTGAACCGAGATTCACAGGTGAATTCAAGTTGGAAGGGACCTCAGGAGGTCACCTAGTGCAATCTCCTCCTCAAACCAGGTTCAGCTTAGAAACTAACAAAACAGTGCTCGAAAACTTACAGGAAGCATTATTATCTTACAGTCTTGTGTAAATTTGCTTGTCTCAATTTTGTTGTGTATGATTTATATTCAAGTAAGCTGAAGATCTCTTTTAGAATGATTAATCATCAATCAAATTCACAGTTGCACCATATTCTGATCATAGTTACTAGATGTGCATTTCAAACGAAAAATTTGGGAACAAAAATTTGACATAAAAACTGTTTTTTATGAAGTTACACTTTACATTAAGCAAATACAGTTAAAAAGTGATTTGGGGGTGCAGAGCACTATGTAAGAAATAGAATATTAAATGTCTGTCATATATAAAGATAATATACAATTCCAAGCTACATTAAATCTCAGTGTAATAACATTGATCTATACAGTCTACCTACAGCTAAGTGTTGCACCCAAAAACATAGGTACTGATTGAGTATATAGAAGGTTTTCACAAGAAAATGTTCTTTCATAAATAGAACCAATATTTTTAATATATCTGTGAGGGCAGATAGACATTTTTTGCTTTATATTACATGTGCTTGAGATACAAAACAAAATTATTCATAGCAGATCCCTAATTTGGTAAAATAAAATAGAAGACAGCAAACAGATCAATGTTCCATTGATAACAAGAACTTCACGGCATTAAAGCAGAGGCCAAAATTCTACTTTTTTTTTTTTTTTTTAAGCAAAACAGTAATTCAAAATGAACATATATTGCATATGGCTTTTCTTCATAGATACTTTCAATCCTCTTCAATCTAGAAAACGTAATGCAGGCCTGTATCGGGGTTTCCATGGCAAGGCTTTGGTTGCATGGGGGTACAGGAGTGGTCTCTGTAGAGTCCAGAAGCTGCCCCATGTTAGATAAGGGCCAGTTTCAGGTGGCTCCAAAAGGGACCCGCTGCTGGCCAGAGCTGAGACAGTAAGTGACGTTGTTGGTGCCTCTGAGAGCATATTTAAGAAACGGCAAAAATAACTGCTGCCCAACACCAGTTGTGAGTGAGAAATAGCCCTTACCACGGTCAGTGCAGAAGGAGGGCAGGAGGTGCTCCAGGTGCTGTAGAAGTTCCCCTGCGGCCTGTGGAGAGGCCCCTGGTGGAGCAGGCTGTCCCCGTGCAGCCCATGGGTCCCACACGGAGCAGATCTCCACGCTGCAGCCCGTGGAGGAGCCCCCGGTGGAGCAGGTGGATGTGGCCTGGAGGAGGCTGCGGCCCATGGAGAGCCCCCGCAGGAGCAGGCCCCGGGCCGGAGCTGCAGCCCGTGGAGAGGAGCCCACACAGGAGCAGGGGGTCTGGGGGGAGCTGCCGCCTGTGGGGGACCTGTGCTGGAGCTGTTTGCTCCTGAATGATGGACCCTGTGGTACGGAGCCATATTGGAGCAGTTCTTGAAGAGCTGCTGCCTGTGGGCAGCCCCCGCAGGCTCAGTTCGGGAAGGTCGGCATCCCGTGGGAGGGACCCCAAGTGGAGCAGGGGCAGAGAGTGACCATGAAGGAGCGGTGGAGACAAAGTGTTAGGGACTCACCGCAGACCCCATTCCCTGTTCCCCTGCACCATGTGGGGGGAGGAGGTGGAAGAGCGTTGTGGTGGGGAAGGTATTTTTAGTTTGCTGAGTGATCTGCCTGTCCTAATCTCAACCCTTGAGCCCTTTCGATCGTATTTTCTCCCTGTTTCACTTTGAGAAGGAGAGTGAGAAAGTGATTGTGGTGGAGCTCAGCTGCCCAGCTGAGTAAAACCACCACACCAAAGAAATTCAAGCCTTATAGGGAACATGAGTATCACTAAAAAATAGCAATGGCAGGCAAGTTCAATTAAGATTACCTGCTAACAGAAGACTGAGGAGCAAAAACAAATTGAAAGCCCAACTCATAATGAAGTGGAGTGAAGAAGCATTAAGTCATCCTTCAAAAAGATGAAGTCATATTCTTACGTTCAAAAGAAAACAGAAAGCATAAAACAGGAAAAAAAAGTGGCAAAAGGAAACAAAACTAAAACTTTTTTTTTTCATATACATCAGGATCAAGAAGTCTGTGCAGCTAGTTGATGATCAGAACATAAAAGGAGTACTAAAACCAAACCAGCAGAAAAGGTCATTGTTGAGAGGTTGTAATGGTGATCCTTGCAGAAGAAAAAAGGAGAGAAGACTCCTATTAGGGAGCCACTCTCTGCAGGAGACTTATCAAGGATCTGCCTGAAAGTGCATAATTGTAGTAGAGTTTATGAAAAAAAATGACAAATGAACAATAATGAATTTCCAGGACCAGATGTTATTCACACATGAGATCTAGAGGAACTCAAGGATGAAATATCTGAATTACTGACTTTCATGTAGCTTTTCACTTTAAAAAGCTTTAGATCCTGAAGATCAGAAGGTGGAAAATTTTACTTCAAATTTTCTAACAGGTTCCAAGAGCTGTGGCGAAAACTATTTAGTCTACATAAATTTCAAAAAGCCTTTGGACAGGCTCTCTCAGAAAGCTTTTAAGTAAATAAGATAGCATGAACAAAGCCATTTGTTGCATGTATAAATAACTGGTTAAGAGAAATAAAACACAAGTAGGAGTATAAATTGTCAGTTCTTGAAGTGGAGACAGGTCATCAGTGCTGGTAAGCAGGGGTTTGTACTGTAAAACATATTAATCATTGACCTGGAAAGCAGGAAATCAGTGAAAAGAAAGACTGCTGAAAATACTATATTATTCAGGATAGTAAGGATGAAAGCTGACTGCGAGGAACTGAAAAAGACCGCCTAAGACTTAAAGGGCAATGAAGTGACAAATGAAATTCAGTGTAAATAAATGTGATGTAGAGTGATGACGAAAAACAGTCCTATTTTCACATATAAAATTACAGATTCAGAACTAACCATTACCTTTCAAGACTCATATCTTGGAGTTATAAAAAACAGTTCCCTGAAATATCAGTTTAATAATAGCAGTAGTTGGAAAAACAAATAGAATATTAGGGATTATTTTAAAAAGAGAGAACAAAACATAAGCCACCATAATACTGTTAGCAGACTGTCCCACACCTTGAATGATATAAACAGTTCTGATTCTAATAAAAAGTGCAATTAATAAAAAAGAAAAGAAAAACAAACAACAAGCAAACAAAACAGAAAAAGACGATACAGACTTTTTTTTATTTTTTTTTTCTGTACAAGAAATGACTAGACAGGCTAAGAACATCAAATCTAAAAAAAAAAAAAAGTATTACTTAGAGGAAGGAATAGTGAGGCCTATAAAATCAGGAGTAGCAAGGGATGACAACAGTTTATTCTCTGTTCACATTAGCGAGACTCTGGTTCCAAGACATTCATGTCAGGGTTACAAGGATGAGATGAACAGTTGTAGGAAATACTGTACCCATGGTGGAAGTAAGGAAGTGGTTTTATTTGGTGTAGGTGTCTCAGGTAAGGGACATTCTTCTCATCACAGAGGAAACAATGTACTGAACCACACAGTTCACTCTTCTTAGCTTTTTATTCATGAGTGATTTTGCAATTTATATTCATGGTACAGACAAATAACAGATTTCCCTAGCTCACTGAGGTTTCTTTCCTTCTGAAGGCACCAATATCTCTCTGAAATCATAAAGAAAATGAAATGGAGCATAATCTCAGAGATCCATTTCCAAGATGAGATTTGGAGGTAGACTGGCTGGGTAAAGTTTCATGGGGAGATGCAGGGAATATCATAAGGCAGAGAGACTTCAAATGTAAGGAAGTAGGTGGGGGCTGCCACTACCCCTGAGTTGCCCAAAAGTAGAAAGTTGCAGGATTCAATGGGACCCTCAACCCCTTGAAGATGCAGGATGTTCTCACTAAGACACCCTGTCAACTATGCAAGTAACACATGATCCACCCAGTCCTGCTGAGTGGAAGTCTTCTGCTTTAGGGATGATAACCACAGAATCATAGCATCACAGAATATCCCGAGTTGGAAGGGACCCATAAGGATCATCAAGTCCAACCCATGGCACCACACAGGTCTACACAAAAGTTTAGACCATGTGACTAAGTGCACAGTCCAAACGCTTCTTAAATTCAGACAGGCTTGGTGCAGTGACTACGTCACTGAGGAGCCTGTTCCAGTGTGCGATCATACTCTCGGTGAAGAACTTCTTCCTGATGTCCAGCCTAAACCTCCCCTGCCTCAGCCTAACACCGTTCCCACGGGTCCTCTCACTGGTGATAACGGAGAATAGGTCACCTGCCTCTCCACTCCGCCTCGTGAGGAAGTTGTAGACTGCGATGAGGTCTCCCCTCAGCCTCCTCTTCTCCCGGCTGAACAGGCCCAGTGACCTCAGCCGCTCCTCATATGTCTTCCCCTCTAGGCCCTTCACCATCTTTCTAGCCCTCCTCTGGACACTCTCCAACAGTTTAATGTCCTTCTTGTACTGTGGTGCCCAGAACTGCACACAGTATTCGAGGTGAGGCCGCACCAGCGCAGAGTAGAGGGGGACAGTCACTTCCCTCGACCGACTTGCAATGCCGTGCTTGATGCATCCCAGGATGCGGTTGGCCCTCCTGGCTGCCAGGGCACACTGCTGGCTTTAACCATGACTATCATCTATGATGCCACGCTCTAGGGAAGAGTTTCTACTGCCTGACACCTGAATATTGTGAAAGATGAGCTCAGCTAGGGTTGTCCTCACATTGGTGGCTATGTGGAACTGTCAATATTGGAGAATTTACATATCTTAAGAATTTGGGAGCCCTTGGTCAGGAAGGCCTCTCAAGTGCTTAAAGATGCTAAAACCTCCTCTCCTGTGCCAAGGATCATACTTAAAATCTTAGAGGTCACATAATAAGACACATTTTAGCGTAATTCTTGATTGAGAGTGGGAAATTCCGTAAAACTACATAATCTCAACAAAGGGAAGTTCAGATTAAAAAATGAACAAATATGAAAATATTTTTTGTTCTTAACATATCTTAAGGGAGCATTGTTGACTTTTTTTTTTGGGGGGGGGTTAGATGCATAAGAAAAATATTTGAAGAATCAGCCATAAATAATGCATGTTAGGTTTTTAATTAATCTAGCTGTTAAAGGTGAAGCTTTATTTCTTGTAGCCTTTGATGCAATTGCATAGCTGAGACATGTTTTGTACCCATGCCCAGTCCTGCAGTGCAAGTAGCTGCTCGTCAAAAGCAAATGGGGTGCCAATTAATCTAAGAAATGTTGAACATGAGGAGTTTGCTAACCCACAGACAGCTGAGGTATAGTTAACTTGCTGTGACATCTGGTACCAGTTAATAAAACAAAAGGATTTTGTGAATTTCTGATGTACTCAGAGAGGACTGATGATATAACTGTTTCAGGCCTGGAAACTGAAAAATGCATAAACAATACTGAAATGTTATTTTTTTTGTCATATGCAAAATATTCTGAACATGGTTTTATTCCAGACTTTAAAAAGAGAAAGGATAAATATAAACCTTCCGTCATTAATAGTAGGGTGTCTCATTCTACAACACAGCTGAATCAAACAATTTAGAGTTCCCGGCATATAGAGTTCCCTCAGTTCCCTGAGGAGGGTTGATAACCTCTTCTTGTAGCACTAAAGAAGTACTAGGTAAGTATGCATCTAAGTAATTATGAAACATTTAAATGTTGTCACAATATGAACTGTAAGGAAAAGGGGAAAGTTCAGGATATAAGCCATTTTCTACTCACTATATATCAGAATCACAGACTGAATTACTTTTTGTGAGATATGATGTAGTCACTAAAAATACGAAAAAAGAAATGCCAGAATACTACAGCCATGTATTCAGCAAGTCACGATGTCATGCCCAGTTCAAGACAGCAAACTAAAGTGTGGATTGATTAAATTTTGATCACTGTACTTTATTTGAGAATATATTTTCTATATCTTCTGAATAGAAATTAAGGCATTAGGGCATGTCTGTAACTATTCCACATGCTGTGTCACTGCAGTCAAGCAGATTGTCATGAAAAGATTAGGGAATTGGTCCTTTTGCTTTTTTACTTACTGCACCATTTGAATTGTACTTAAACTTATTAAAATACACTGTCAAAGTGTATTTTTTTCCAATTTACTGTATAATTCCCTTTAATTTTGTCATCTGTGACAAATAATATTAACTACATATTATTGGCATTTGCATTGTGGTGTGACAGAAGCTTTACAATTAACTTGTCTTGTTTTCAGTATGAAATTATTATTATTATTTTTTTCTTTTCTCATTCTTAGTCAGTCCTTTTGTCTCATACATTTAAAGAATATCTATATCATGTAGGCACGTGTATCTTTTATATGACGAAAGAACATGCATTGGAATTCTGAAATATTTCTGATAATTTTTGCAGGTTAATTATTTACCTTGGTTTTACAAATCTAAAGAATTTCTGCTTTCTGAAAGTTACAATTTTCTCCAATTTTACAATTTAATCATCTTGAAGATTTTACAGGAACACTTTCATCATTACTCTGTTATAGATTGTTGTAGACAAAGAAATCTTAAGGGTCTTATTTCAATTCCAAATAGTTTATTTTTATTTGAAAGATTCCCAGAGAAGGGTAATAGAAACATTCGTTATACCCTTCATATTATTACAGAAACTCCTTCTCTCTCTTTTTTTTTTTTTTAATGAAGATTTAGTAAATAAAAAGTAGAAACTAAATAAATCAGCATCTCTAAGTTCATCAGTAGCAGTCACACCATAAACAATTTTCCATTTTGGCAGAACCCCATTTAAAGTGATGCTAACCACTACTAACCCTGAAAGATCTTTTACAATTCCAAAGGTTTGGACCTTCTAATAAAATGTAATTACTTGATCTTTAAAAGAATATAAAACTTAAATCATATTACTGAAGAAATGGCCTTCCCTGGGAACTAGCCTGCATTTTTAAGTCCTTGTTAAAGTATTCTGAGAAAATATTTTAAGTTTCAGTATTGGTCCAATATGTAGCAAAATACCTATTTGAATCAAACTGAGGCGAGCGCTACCTTTACAGTTTATAAAAAGTATATGTCATTTCAAAGTGTTTGGCAGACATAGAATTCTGGGTTTGTGCCATTGTCATTGCATTTATGCTGTTTGTTTTTTTATTTTTTCAGCAAGGTATGCGGTGAAGACATATAAATGTCAAGGTGTGTGAACTAAACTTTATTCAAGCTTCTGGTGCCATCTCCTGGGTAGATAAAGAATAATCTGCTGTATGAAAGAATAAATTTAGAGAGAAAACTATGTATTTTGCATAGCTCAGTTCCAACAGAAAAAATATCTTTTTTTTTTTTTTTTTCTCTAGCTCAGTTTTCTAAAATTTATATCTTCACAATTCACATCATTCCTAATTAGGGATTAAAAGAATATTTCCAAGATACAGATTTATTCAGTGTTGTCTTAATCAGCATTTCTTTCTGTCTTCTAAAGCAAAAGTAGATCTCTTGGGTATAGTACGTACTCAGATTCTGGGAAAGGTGGACCTCAAATGTTATCCACTACAGCAATTTTCATGTTTTTAGACCAGTTTACTGTCTTGGATATCCAGCTTGAGATATTCAGTTAAATTTGTAAAGCTGGGTAGAAGGAGAGAATGTGTCTGCTCTTGAAAGGGTATTTTTCTTTTCAATGACCTTTTCCAGTGCAACAAAGAATAAGAAATTGCATGTGTGTCATTGCTACAAGGGGCTCTCCAGGTGAGACGTGTGAGAGAAATTTGGTACCAGCTGCTGCACTCAGGCCGGGTTTGTATGTACCCTGCCCTGCGGTGACAGCTGCTGGAACCAGTGGGGTCTTACTGTCAGCTCCTGAAGCGGGTGGTGGTCTTCAGCCTCCAGCCCCTGGGGTGGGAGTTGTGAGTGAGACGAGTGAGGGGCTCTGTGCTGGCAGATGGAGCGGGGTCACAGGTCACACAGCCCGTGTACCTGGTGCTGGCTGCTGGTGGTAGCGTCTGTGTTTGCCCCAGATTGTGTGTGTGCAGAGTGTGCATGTGTGTTTGCTGGCAAACGCCTCGCAGGAGCAGCTGGTGAGTGGGCGAACCCATGAGGCAGGTGACAGGGGCCAGGATCCAGGCAGGGACGGTGGGCAGAAAGTGTTGTGTTTTTGCCTTCACTAGTGATCTTCTATCTCTGCCATACCAAGAGGAGGAGGGGACTTTGCTGCCTGTGCATCTCTGGGACCGGTGCTCAGCTTTGCTATAGGTTGAACCTATGGAGAAAGCTCAGCTGCATTTCCCAGCCTGGGCAGAGACCCTGGTTCCACTGGCACTGGGCTGGGCTCTAGCACCATGCAGGAGGAGTTGTGGACTAGGGGAGCTGGAGGAGGCAGACATGCTTTCAACATCATGTAACAAAATTCCATTACCTGCTATTACCATTTTTCTTTTTTAATTTTCCCTTATATACAGTAAAATGTAACAGTAAGCTGCCACCAAATCAAATTATATGCTGTTTACAATCTTGTACCTTGATTAGCATTGTCTCCTTGTCCAGCTTGCCTGAGTTCATTTCCTCTTCACCTCTCATCCAAATTATATATCAGTGGCCAAATTCACATATATACATATATATACACATATATACATATACATATATATGTACATATGTATACATATACATATATATAGAGAGAGGGAGATATGGCTGGAGGAGTGGAATTTGTAAACGCAAATTAGATTCTCAGATTACTTGGATAAGATATAAACAGAACAGGGTATTTTAGGATGAGCTATACAAAAAAAGAAGAAGAAGAAAAAAAAAAGGTATGCTAAACAGACACAGCAGTCCCATATTCATCTAACTGGTAATATTAAAGCAATTTGCCTGAAATTTTGTCTCTTTTTTTATTTTTTTTTCTTCCCTCTGTGGAAGTTGTGCCACTGTGTGGACAGCTGTAATAATTCTAAGAATAGGACAATAAAAGGTGCCTACTTCTGTAGCTTTGTTAACAACATGCTTGTGTAGCTTAGGTCTTTGGTTTTAATCCCCACTTAAATGTTTTTACATACGTTCATACATTTCATGTTAAAGAGATGTGGCATAAAATGTTTATACAGCTCTGGCAGTTGTTTGGAAGCCTGAGTACCACCCTTCACTGGGATTTTTCCTTATTACCACACTACAGAATCATATTCTTGTCCTCTTGCTAATTTGATGAATCTTACATTTTTGGCATATAGTCCTAATGAAGTAGCTTCAGTAGCAGTAAGATGAAAAATTAGTTTGAAAAGCCTTATGAAGAACATTGAACTAAATCAAGTTTTTCACTTTCTGGAGAAGCATTCTAGAACTGTTTGTCAACCATTTGACATCTTGTGAAAAACTGATGAGTATTCTTGGCTGTGTTTTTTTAATATCTGTGACTGCGGACTTATGTTCTGAACACTGGTGTCTGTGCAATGTATCAGTGTCCTGGTTTCAGCTGGGTAAGAGCTCTTCATAGTGGCTGGTGCATGTTTTGGATTTAGGAGAAAAATAATGTTGATAACACACTGATGTTTTAGTTGCTGTTGATCAGGGTTTGCAGTAAGTCAAGCACTTTTCAGCGCCTCATGCTGTCCTGCCAGTGAGGAGACTGGGAGTGCACAAGTATCTGGGAGGGGACAGAACCAAGACAGCTGACCCAAACTAGCCAAAGGGATATCCCATACCATATGGTGTCATGCTGAACAATAGAACTGGGGGGTGTTATAAATTACTCTTTCAGCCAGAAAGAATTAGTTTATTGAGTAAGCGATCAGCAAGCAAAACAGTGCTGGGCGGCCGGGGAGTCCATGCTCCTCCAAACGGCGCGCGCCCCCCCCTTTTTCGCAGTCCCCTTTTATCATCAAGTTCTTCCAGGTTTACGTAGCCCCTTCCTAGTACTGCGGCTGCGTCGGCTGTTGCTAGGGGGTCGTCTCTGGTCCCTCTGGTGGTCGCGCGGATGAAGGCAGTAGTCTTCCTCTGCTTAGTATGTGGTGTTTTCCCCTCCTTAATTGGTCATGTTAGTTTGTCTTAAGATAGGGCAGTGGGTTATCAGTTTGGCAATTATATTATTTACACAAAGTTCTCTCAATTTTATGTCCAAGACATCAACAGGCAGGATATCTCAAGGTTCTTACCGCCACCTGGGTGACTCCTTTTGTTCCTTCTTAATATAGCCATGAGAAATAACGAACAAACATTCTTTACACATCACAGGGGGAGTTGGCTGAGTAGGCTGCAGTTGCTTGGAGACTGGCTGGGATGGTCAGTGGATGTGTAATTCCGTTATGCACCACTTTTTTTTTTTCTTTTTTTTTTTTAAATCTATCTATCCTTGCTTTATTCCTTTTCTTATTAAACTTTAATATTAACTTTAATTAATACTAAACATTATTTAATATTAATTAAAATTACTTATTCTCACTCTTTAGAGTCTAATGGTAGGTGCCGTACTGAGCATGGTTGGACAAACATCCTACTTCTGTTACCTTAAGAGAGAGGAACAACAGAGGAACACATAATCAATTTCTAGAGAGACAAAGTATATGGCACAGTTCCCTGTAGACAATCTCTTAATGGGTATTTGCATCCCCAGACCAACGGTCACTTTATAGGAATATTTTGAATAGTCATATTCCTTTGCAGATCGTATTTTGAGGCGTTTACTTGAAAATAATTTTAGATAAGATAGATAAGCCAAATAGTATTCATATTATTTCTGTCCCTACTGAGCATAATAGTAAACCTGGTGGAGTAATGTCAGAGCACCAAGCTTTCTGCTGAAACTCTAAGCAATTTGGCTAAGAACAGGAGGGCTAAAAAGTTTACTCTGGTAATGGATCATTCCTGGTGAGTGTCTATAGCTTACTTTCTGTGGTGGATCAAAAATATGTGCATCTTGAAAGCAGATGAGGCCTCTCATCTGTAATGTAATTAATGTAATGAGGCTACATTAATACTTAGTTTTGCCTTTAAAACTGTACGTACCAAACCCGCACTGATCCAAATGGGTAAATGGTCCCCGTGTAGTGTGCCACTGGAATTGCCCTAATTTTATTGATATCTACATGCATGTGTAGACTGATGTGCATTCTTAGGGAGAAGTATGTATACTTCACACTAGGTCTCCAGAAGGCATGGTGTGAATCAAGTATTTTGGTAGAAACTATACACTCAGTACCCTCAATAACAGCTAATGGGAAAAAAATAAAAATAATAGAAAAAATCTTGTCATTATTCCTGATGTTGGTTTGACATTCTTGAGCCATCCTTAAAGATCAAATATTTAGTTCAGTTCAAAGTAGTATTCACATATATACTAAGATTCATTAGATTTCATTTTAGCACCCATGGCGCTCATTGGACATATATCTGTATGGGCAAATTACACAACAGAAGGGCATGTTCTCAGGCTCTGGAACATGATCTTTCAGATTGTTAAATTGTTGAAGTGATGCTTGGCATGTCTTCATCTGTACAAATGCTATTTTCCCATATAATTTCTATCAAAAAGTAACACAAATCAGGGATCAGGCCTAATAAGTCATATGGGGCAGCCACACTCTTTTAGAGTGTAAAAATACTTGAACAGGATGGACAGAAGATGGGCCAGTGTGCTTTAGTGCTTTACATAGTCAAAGGAACTACACACAGCCTTACACTCAGTTTAAAAAAAAGAAAAAAAAGATAGACCAATGCAAGCAAATCTGACAATCTGATGTTTTAGGGTTTAGGCATACCATACCAGAGCCTGGAGGTAATAAATTCAAAAGATACAGCAAATTAAGCTCTTTAGGGGGCTTGGGACCAACAATGAATTTAAATAAGCAGAACATGACCAATCGTCAATTAGTATCAAGAGTTCGATACCACAGTATCACAGCTATGGTTAAAAAAAACAAAATTTAACATAAAACTTATGCAGCTAGGAATTTATTACTTGTTCCATGTAAGTTAAGGGGTTGGGTTTTTTGTTTGTTTGTTTCTTTGTTTATCTGTTTGTTTGTTTGTTTTCCTTAGCTCTCCTGAGCTTGCTTCCTTCATTTTGCCCATTTGCAATTATAAATCTTTGAATACTATAGTTAGCCAAACTTACTGGATATAACCAAATAAATAAAGCTATTAAATAAAGCTATTAAATCATGACTGTTGAAGTGATCAGCATGCACAGTAAATATTATACTGGCAGTGGCTGATCAACCAAAAAACAAACAGAAACTTAAATGTGAACTGATCTAAAATTGATATTATGTCAGATGAAATCACCCTTATAATTACTTTACTGGATTATAAGTAGTAGTAGAATATTCTGATGTATATCAGATTTGTTCTTCTGGGACCTTAATATGTAAGAGACTAATCGAGTTGACTGAAAAACAATACATTTTTTTTTTTTTTTCATCCCTGAATACCACTGGATTTAGTTGTTTGTGTTTATGTAGGGTCAGGCAAAATACAAAGGGTCAATGAGAATGCATAAATCAAGGGTATAAGGTGATTGATTTTGTTTGATTTCTTAAGTTTTTCTGTTTTGATAGTACACTGACTTTATGTTTTTTAATCTTTTTAATTATTTTCATATTATTGATTGTGATAATAAAACACTTAGTATTCCAGCCATTATTTTACAATATTAGAATCACAGAATCATAGAATCATAGAGTCATAGAATATCTTGAGTTGGAAGGGACCCATAAGGATCGTCAAGTCCAACTCATGGCACCACACAGGTCTACACAAAAGTTTAGACCATGTGACTAAGTGCACAGTCCAATTGCTCTTTAAATTCAGACAGGCTTGGTGCAGTGACTACGTCACTGGGGAGCCTGTTCCAGTGTGTGACCACACTCTCGGTGAAGAACCTCTTCCTGATGTCCAGCCTAAACTTCCCCTGCCTCAGCCTAACACCGTTCCCACGGGTCCTCTCACTGGTGATAACGGAGAATAGGTCACCTGCCCCTCCACTCCCCCTCGTGAGGAAGTTGTAGACTGCGATAAGGTCTCCCCTCAGCCTCCTCTTCTCCAGGCTGAACAGGCCCAGTGACCTAAGCCGCTCCTCATATGTCTTCCCCTCTAGGCCCTTCACCATCTTTCTAGCCCTCCTCTGGACACTCTCCAACAGTTTAATGTCCTTCTTGTACTGTGGTGCCCAGAACTGCACACAGTACTCGAGGTGAGGCCGCACCAGTGCAGAGTAGAGCGGGACAATCACTTCCCTCGACCGACTTGCAGTGCCATGCTTGATGAATCTCAGGATGCGGTTGGCCTTCCTGGCTGCCAGGGCACACTGCTGGCTCATATTATACTTGCTGTCAACCACAACCCCCAGATCCCTCTCTGCGGGGCTGCTCTCCAGCGTCTCGTTGCCCAGTCTGTATGTACAGCCAGGGTTGCCCCATCCCAGGTGCAGGACCCAGCACTTGCTTTTGTTAAAACTTCATGTGGTTGGTGATTGCCCAGCTCTCCAGTCTGTCCAGATCTCTCTGCAAGGCCTTTCCACCCTCATCCGAGTCCACAACTCCTCCAAGTTTGGTGTTGTCAGCAAATTTGCTCAAAACACCTGCTAGTCCTACATCCAAATCATTTATAAAAACATTGAAGATTGGCCCTAAAATGGAGCCTTGAGGGACACCACTAGTGACCATCCGCCAGCCAGATGTGGCCCCATTTACCACAACCCTTTGAGCCCTGCCCATCAGCCAATAGCTCACCCATCGTATGGTGTTTTTGTTAAGTTGTATGCTGGACATTTTGTCCAGTAGGATCCTATGGGAAATTGTGTCAAAAGCTTTGCTGAAGTCCAAAAAGATCACATCAGCTGGTTTCCCTTGATCGACTAGATGGGTGATCTTATCATAAAAGGAAATCAAATTTGTTAGGCAGGACCTACCCCTCATGAACCCATGTTGGCTGGGACCAATGACTGCATTGTCCCCGAGGTGCGCTTCAATAACTTCAGGGATCATCATCTCCATAATTTTACCAGGCACTGACGTGAGACTGACAGGCCTGTAATTGCTAGGGTCTTCTTTCTTACCCCTCTTGAAAATCGGCACAACATTTGCCAGTTTCCAGTCCACTGGGACCTCTCCAGATTCCTAAGATCGTTGAAAAATAATTGAGAGAGGTCCCGCGATGATGTCAGCCAGCTCTTTAAGCACCCTGGGATGAATCCCATCTGGACCCTTGGACTTGTATGGATCCAGGTGGAGCAGCAAATCCCGCACATGTTCAGGGTCAGTTGGGAGTTTGTCATTCCCACCGTCATGGTCCTCCAGCTCAGGGCACCCTGGGTCCCGAAGCCCATCATCAGTATTGAAGACAGAGGCGAAGAAGGCATTAAGTGTCTCTGCTTTGCCTATGTCATTGTCTGTGAGGAGACCTTCCCCATCAAGTATCGGACCTGTGTTTTCTTTGGTCCTCCTATTTCTGTTCAGATATCTAAAAAAAACCTTTTTTATTGTCTCCCATAGACATGGCCAGCTTCAACTCTAGTTGGGCTTTGGCCACACGAAATTTTCTCCCTACAAACACGAACAACATCCCTGTATTCCTTCCTCGTTGCCTGACCCTCCTTTCAGCAGCCGTACACTTTCTTTTTTCGCCTAAGCTCCAGTAGAAGATCCCTGGTCAGCCAGGCCGGCCTTCTGCCCCGCCTGCCTGACTTCCGATATTTTGGAATTGCCTGATCTTGTGCTTTTAGGAGGCAGTGCTTAAAGATTGACCAGCACTGATGGACGTCAATGCCTTCAAAATCAGTTTCCCAGGGGACCTTGCTGACTAGTTCCCTGAGCAGCCTGAAGTCTGCTTTCCCCATATCCAGGGCTGAAGTTTTGGTGGCGGTTTTCCTTCTGTCACCATAAATTCTAAACTCAACCACTTCATGGTCACTATGACTGAGATGGCTGCCAATTGCCACTTCTCCCACAAGACCCTCTCTGTTCTCCAGCAACAGATCTAGGAGGGCACCTTTCCTAGTTGGCTCTAATATATTAATATATTAATATTAATATATTAATATTAATTACTTTAATTTATATATGGGTTTCATTCCTAATAATTGGACTCAAGTTAAATTAATAATTTCACTCGAGTATTACTGGTGTTTAAGTTAATGTCAAATTTCACAATTGTTTCATTTGAATTTAGAATCAGTATTCTTATACTGAACACCATAGTAAAGGATTATAGAGGACTGTGCTTTTATATATTTCTTTTTCTGTACACCTTGGCCACAGTATTATTCATTGGCCTTATAAGAGGTCTTATTCTTCTCTTCTACCTGTCCTCATTAGGTTTTATGTATTTAAGTAGTATTCACAATGAGAATGATGGAAGTTGCACAGGTCTGTTTTTCCGTATGTACCTAAATTTTTATGTCATCACATTAGAACATTCTCTTACCATCAAGCTCATTTATCATCTCTATAGCACTTAATGTTTGTAACTTTTTGTGCACTTCCAAACAAATTTTATACCCCTCTGAAACAGAAAGTCTATGTTTTCTCAGCTAGTATGAGATAGGATAGTAAAAACCCACTCATACTTTTCTGTGTCTGCTTCTGTAACTGTTGTGATTTTCTTTCCTCTGCTACCAAAGATTATTTTTTTTCTGATTTTCAGTGAACTTTTCTCCCATGGTGGCAATGCTTTGCACTACACTGGGATTGCAAAGGCCAAAAAGATGAAAACGCTTTCTTACCAGAAATATCTGGGTCATTAACTGGTGTCAGGATTAAAAAATCATGAAGAGGATCAGACATCAACAGGGGTCTAATTCCTTTTTCCTATGCAAATTCTCTTCCATAGGCCTTTTGAGAAGCTAGTGATTAGCTTTTGTCTTTCTCTGCTGATGGCTGTTCCAGGTGCAGAAATCTCTGTGCAGTTTTGAGTAGACATAAACCTACACTGAAGTGATTATTACTAATTATCAGCACTGTGTACCTCCTCAGTAGAAGAGTCCAGGACCTCATTGCCATGGCAGATAAAAAGATCAATTCACTTATCCAAGGAAAATATCCCAGCTGAGTAAGGTGCAAGCAGGTGAACATTATTATCATTTGAGAGAGCTGCCACTATCAATGCTATAAATACTGAATTATCTTTGTCAGCTTTACATGAGCTATTAGCTTAATTTCATCTTTGAAATATCATTTTTCAAAAAAGAAATAAAAGATGGGAGACCAAGTTTTACAGTAAAAGTTAATATACTCAGCACTTTGGAAAGCTGGATAATGTAAGATGGTATATGTACTAGAGGTTGGTATTTATATATTATATTTATAAATACTATATTTATAGTGGCTTTCTTAGAGAGTCAAAATAATGAATTATCTATAAGCAGATAACAAACAATTTTATAGTTTAAAGAAAGTCACTTAGATTTCAGACTAAAATTTATTTTGGTAACAGAGCCAATTTATACATCCAATCCTTATGCTTCATCCTAAGCAGGATCCACGGATTATAAATCTTGCTGGGATATTTTACCTGTTCATTCATGCTTTCTTATACATTACTTTATGGTAGAACTGTAGGTTTTGTTTATGAATATTTTTTCTTACGGTAATGCTTCTTTATGGAGCACACAAAACACCTAATGGTCTAATGCCTTTTGATAATAAAATTACATGCTTAGTACTTTATATTGGTCTTATACGTCTAGAGCTTGCTTTTCACAGACTTTAAGAAGGTTTCCTGGTTTCAGTGAAGATAGAGTTAATTTTCCTCCTAGTAGCTGGTAGGGTGCTATGTTTTGGATTAGGATGAGAAGAGTGCTGATAACATGCTGATGTTTTAATTGTTGCAGAGCAGTGCTTACACCAAGCCAAGGACTTTTCAGCTTCTCGCTCTGTCCTGCCAGAGGGCAGGCTGGGGGTGCAGCAGGAGCCAGGAGGGGACAGACTTGGGACAGCTGACCCAAACTGGCCAAAGGGGTATTCCATACCATCTGACATCATGCTAAACAATACATAAGGGTGGCTAGCCGGGGTGAGGGGCGGCAGCTGCTCGGGGATAGGCTGGGCATCGGTCAGCGGGTGGTGAGCAATTGCAATTGTGCATCACTTGTTCCATACACATTAGTAGTAGTAGTACTATTATCATTATTATTATTTTCCTGTCTTAATAAACTGTCTTTATCTCAACTCACAGGCTTCACTTTCCCTTTTCTCTCCCCCATCCCAGAGAGGGAGGGGGGAGGGTGAGCGAATGAGCGAACGGCTGTGTGGTGTTTAGCTGCCGCAGGTTAAACCACAGCAGAAGGCACTGGAGGACTATATATATATATATTATTTTTTAATACATAATTGTGTATTTTTGAAAATTATGAGGAAAAAATTCTTAAAAATAAGCAACAGGTGTTCTACTATGAATACTTAAAGTTGAACTATTAAATTTCACTTACTAATGTCTATTTAAAAATACAAGTCCCTTGCATTAGAATACACGGATTATTCATTTTATTAAAATGTCAAAATTAACAAGACTATCCTTTATTTCTTAGCCAAAGTATGTGAAATAACTGCTGCTCCAAATAGTTGTCAATATTTCTATTGCGAGATTATTTTTCCTTTATACAGTTGAAAAAAGACTTCCACATTATTGTATTAGCATAGTGTGTCTGTTTTTTTCAGAATATTTCAAAACATGAACATTGGTTGTCACGTATGATGAAAAGTAGTAACTGAAGTGAAACTTAAATAACAAGAGAAAATCAAATAACTGAGAATACTAGCAATGTGGTAAATCAACAGCAATAATCTGGAAATGATTATGTGTAGAAAACTGTGATTTCTATAAAAACCTCATACTTGCCATCAGAAAATTTAAAATTTTTACCTAATGACCTTCTCTTGCTGCGGAACTTACAAAGACAATACTTCAGCTCCAGTAAATCCATCTAGTCTGAAATATTTTGGTTAGTTTTATTAGTATATCTGACACCTTCCCCCACCCCCCCTCCCCTCCCCCATGGGTTTGAAAAGAGAGTACTTTTAGGACCACTTAGGATCGAGGCAGTGACAATTAATTAGGGATAGAGGTAAAAGGGTATGTACTGCATTACCATTCTTGGATATCTTTCTACTGGTAAGTCGTGACTGGTCTATGTATTCTCATATCAGTTCTGTGTAATATTGAACCACATAGTCATAAATTTAATGCAGAAGGTGAAATCTTGACCTTCTTCATAGAGTTCCATAGGACTAGGTTTTCACCTAAGTTTCAACATATCTGTGACACAAGAGAAATATTTTTTCTATGTAATTTATTCTTTAATCGTCCTCCGACAGATTTGTATTTATTTTTAGTATTTCTTAGAACCATGTATTTTTACTGCTACCACTGATAAGCCCCTATACAATCTGTATGTGCTTTCCTGTCAATTCAATATTATGAAGTTATATGCCACCTTTTCCAAGACATCTAGATCTCAATGGGTCAACACAAATTTTCTTGTGAAGAAAATTAACTGTCTTCATCTAACGAAGGTCCAATGAAATGCATCATCCTTACTTTTGTTTCTTCATTAAATCTAGCATATGGTATAGATCTTGAGGGTGGGAGGGCAGGGTTAAGCTTTGCATTTAACGTTCTACTGGTATCTGTGGTATTTGTCCTGAGTTGTGTCTATGAGACACAGATAAACACAAGAGAGCATTTTTATGGAAACTACTGCAGTAAAGACAAGACTTAATTTGATCAATACAATTAGTTGAGCACTGTTTGAAATCATTGCAACAAGTACTGTAGAAAGTCACACTATCAATTTATTTGACAATAATATAAAATTAAAATGGGAATCATAATTGATGTTCATGATATAGAACAGATATATATATATATATTTTTTTTTTGGGGGGGGGGGGAATCATACCTATATGATTTGGATCAATGATCATGTTTCTCTTGTAATTCTCATTAAAACTATTTGAAAGGAAAATATTAATTATTTCCATCTTTTTCTCCATAAATTTGATTTTGCAAATTATCTCTTGTAATGTTCTTGGTAGTGTCTATAACCCATAACTACAGACATCATTATTTCACCTGAAAACCGGTGTTGCAGTAGACCAATGGTAGTAGACTGGACAGAGATTTTTTTAATCAGTTAAATGAAGGTCACTCCTCACTCATTTTTATCAATGACCTACAATACTGATAGCTGCATAAGAGTAAAGACATTCTGGTTTATATGGAACTGTTGCTACCCGTCTTTTCAAATAAACTATTCTTATCTGCCTCTGTGGTAGTGGAATGTAATCCATGCTACAGATCAGGCAGTTTGAGAAGGGCTACAAGGTAGAAGTCTTTGATTTGTTCTGCACAGTTTCCCTAGTTTACAAGGGAAAAACACTTCCTAGCCCAGTGCTGTAATTTCATGGTTAACAATGTCTAGATTACAATACTATACCTTCATTAAAAAACTAATATTATTCAGTATGCTATTATTCATTCATTTTGTCAGCTGGTGTTTCATCCGTAATATTGTTACCAAATTACTGGATTTCAAGATCGAATATATATATATATATATATATTTTAAATGGTTCTCAAATATCAACTTCTGGCTTTGAGAAAAGAATTACAGGTGTACTTGAAGGACAAGGTTTTGAATGAGAATCAAGAGTGGAGAGAGAAATCTGGGAAAAATACCCAGATTACAAAGAAGGATAGTATTCAAGACTCCTTTCTCTTCTTCATGTATATAGCATCTTCTTCAGGGATATAGCGAACTAAGATTTGTAGTTCCAGAATTCTGCAGGGTAAATGGATTTAACATCTGTTAAATTTTGAGTTTGGGTATCTCTCTTTTTGTTTAAATTAGGAGGCGGCTTTTTATTTAGTTGAAGTATTAACAATCATTTAGGCCTCTAGACTCTCTTCCAGTGGGAAATGACTGTCATACATTCCACGATGCTATCCCAGATGGTAGTATGCTGCCCATGTTTGAATATTTTTATTTTGGGATCTAAACAATACTTGCCTAATATGTATAATTAAATGCATGCACACGTGTAGTGCCTGCACAACCAGCTATTATTAACAATTATGCTGGAATGAATGACAAACTTTATGTAGGGCCTTTATAGGCAGAAGGCTGTTGGCAGATCCAGCTCTGGGCTTTCTAGCTATACAGGAACTGGTGACAGAACAGGTGATGGATGAGGAGTTTAATGAGTCTGAGTTGATGATGCAGAGGTGTAGAGAAAAGCTAAGAAAGGAGTGGGGGGGTCTTCGCTGTGAGAAATTCACCTGGTACTGCAATGAGAGCAAGTAATTGGGCTGGTAGGGAAGAGTGCATTTACAGCAAGGAAAGGGAGAATATGGGGGGATGTGGGGAAATAGAAGTCATATTCTTCTCTTTTCATCCTTTTGTCCAGATCTAGTTGCCAGGTCTTTTGCGTAATTAAACACATTGGGAACTAGTCTTCCAATGTATCATTGTATAGATAAAGGTCCTGGTCTTCTTCAGGCTAAATGCTTAATAAAATGTCTGTTTGGGAGAATCATCAGGAAAATATAAATCCGGTCAAATGACCTTTACTGAAAATCCTAGAATCATAGAATATCCCAAGTTGGAAGGGACCCACAAGGATCATTAAGTCCAATTCCTGGCTCTACACAGGACTAACTCAAAATTAAATCATATGTCTAAGAGCAGTGTCCAAATGCTTCTTGAATGCCGGCAGGTTTGTTGCCATGACCACTTCTCTGCAGAGCCTGCTCCAGTGCCTGATCATCAAAATAGCCCGCTTTATGTCCAATAGATATATATATTGTCCAGTATATTTATATATATATATCAAGGGACCTGGAATCATACTACCTGAAGAGATCACTACTTTTGAATTAATATAAAGGAAAGAAAGAGTCCCTCAAGCAGCTAATCCCTTGTTGTGGTTTAACCCAGTCGGCAGCTAAACACCACACAGCCGTTCGCTCACCCTCCCCCCTCCCTCTCTGGGATGGGGGAGAGAAACGGGAAAGTGAAGCCTGTGAGTTGAGATAAAGACAGTTTATTAAGACAGGAAAATAATAATAATGATAATAGTACTACTACTACTAATGTGTATGGAACAAGTGATGCACAATTGCAATTGCTCACCACTCGCTGACCGATGCCCAGCCTATCCCCGAGCAGCTGCCACCCCTCACCCCGGCTAGCCACCCTTATGTGTTGTTTAGCATGATGTCAGATGGTATGGAATACCCCTTTGGCCAGTTTGGGTCAGCTGTCCCGAGTCTGTCCCCTCCCGGCTCCTGCTGCACCCCCAGCCTGCCCTCTGGCAGGACAGAGCGAGAAGCTGAAAAGTCCTTGGCTTGGTGTAAGCACTGCTCTGCAACAATTAAAACATCAGCATGTTATCAACACTCTTCTCATCCTAATCCAAAACATAGCACCCTACCAGCTACTAGGAGGAAAATTAACTCTATCTTCACTGAAACCAGGACATCCCTATAGTATGCAGTGTCTTAAGATTCAATTAAATATTGCACCCAGAATTACACCTTGAATTGCACTTGGAAGCAAATGCATTGATAGAGCAATCCTAGAAGCCCGCCAGTAATGTGCTAGTTCTGACTACAATTTCTAAGGAAGAGAACAGCTGCTTTACCAGCTGTAGCTTCTCCATCTTTTTAAAGTAGCAAAGGTTGTGTAGTCATGCAGAGTAGTGAAAGCCAGAAAAAATATCAGTGGTTATGTACATCTTTCTATAATGACTAGCTAATATAATTTGTGTTAAATCCACATAAATCCAAATCTAAATAGAATCATCAGGCAGCCAGGAGAACCTTCATCCTGCAAAATTCTCTTACAAAAGACCATTTTTTTACAAACAACATCAGTAAAGAAAAATATGATTAAGATTTTTTTTTATTATTTTTTTTTTCTCCTAGCAAACCAGTATCATTGCAACTGGTGTGTCACAGGGAGTTGAGACTAAACTAGCTCAAGGTTTTAAGCTACAAGTTGTTCTTTTTCATGCTCTTTATTTCTGACTCAGAAGATGCAAAACTAGTAGGACTTTAAAAGGCAAATGGTAAAATTCTATCTAGAGTAGCTTTCAGTTTGGAAATCTAATAAGGGAAAAGGAAATAAGATATTAATACTGCTCAGACATGTTACAGCAGTGTACCCTGAAGACAGCTTTTAATTGTTTTGCCTAGTAGGCAACTATTAGTATACTATATAATGAGGGTTCTTAAGTTAAAGCAGAGTTGCCTGCTTTCAGGAACAGGTTCTAAGTTTTTACACAGTGGCATCGCATTGCAGAATAGGAAAAACACTCTCTGGTTTGAAAATGTATGTGAAGCTTTTCTCTAGATCTTAACATATCTCTACTGACTAACTCCAGGCATCAGTATGTCAGTAGAAAGCATCATTCAGATTACCAGCTGCTTTGGATCCC
This sequence comes from Anser brachyrhynchus, assembly GCF_964034855.1. NCBI lineage: Eukaryota > Metazoa > Chordata > Aves > Anseriformes > Anatidae > Anser > Anser brachyrhynchus. The sequence goes on along the minus strand of NC_137694.1, from coordinate 170,529,243 downwards.
GTTTTGAGACAAGTGTGCTGTCTTGAACTGTGTATATTCCTAACACCCTTCTCAGGGTTTTGAACTTCATTTGAGGTGCTTAAAGGATGGGTTTCAGAGCATGCTTTTTAAGTCCCAGAGCTCTTTGTCTCCTACATATTTTGGGTACTACAAGTTCCATGAAACATGGTAATAATCCATATAACATGCCAAGAACGAAGAGAAAAAGTGAAAACAATTTTTAAAAAAAAAAAGTGCATGGGAAGAGGTAAAATAAGGTAGAAAAGGAATGCTGCAAGCTCTGCTTCTGTCATATCATAGAATATCCTGAGTTGGAAGGAACACATAATGATCAAGTCCAACTCCTGGGTCCCCAAATCAAAATGTGTCAGAGCATTGTGCAAACACTTCTTGAACCCTGGCAGGCTTGGTGCTGTGACCACTCTCCAGGGGAGCCTGTTCCAGTGCCCAACCACCTTCTTGGTGAAGAACCTTTTCCTGATACCCAGCCTGAACCAGTCCTGTCACAGCTTCATGCCATTTCCTTGGGTCCTGTTGCGGTCACCAGAGAGCAGAGATCAGTGCCTGCCCCTCTGCTCTCCTCATGAGGAAGCTGTAGACCACGATGAGGTCTCCCATCAGCCTCCTCCTCTCTGGGCTGAACAATCCAAGTGATTTCAGCTGCTCCTCATACACCTTCCTGTCTTTACCATCTTTGTTGTCCTCCTTTGGACACTTTCTAACAGTTTTATATCTTTCTTATACCGTGGTGCCCAAAACTGCACACAGTACTCAAGGTGAGGCTGCACCATCTCAGAGTACAACGAGTAATCACTTTCATTGACTGGCTAGCAATGCTGTGCTTGATGCACCCCAGGATATGGTTGGTGCTCCTGTCTGCCAAGGCACACTTCTGGCTCATGTTCAGCTTGCTCTCGATCAAAACTCCCAGATCCCTTTCTGTGGGGTGGATCTCCAGCATCTTGTCTCCCAGTCTGTATGTATAGCCAGGGTTGCTCCTTCCCAGGTGCAGAATCCATCACTTGCTGTTGTTAAACTTCATATTGTTGGTGACTGCCCAGCTCTCTAATTTCTCCATGTCTCTCCACAAGGACTCTACCCTCGATGGAGTCAACAGCTTCACCCAATTTAGTATCATCCGTGAACTCACACAAAAAAACTTTAAGTCTGTGGTTGTTTTACAGGCACAAACTTAGAAGCCGGGCAGCTGAGCTCCACCACAGCTGCTCTCTCACTTCTCCTCCTCAAAGGGAAACAGAGAGAAAATATGATGGAAAGGGCTCAAGGGTAGAGATAAGGAGAGGGAGATCTCTCAACAGTTTTCAGCACAGGCAAAACAGACTCAGCATAGGGAGATTAGAGAAATTTATTACCTGTTACTAACAAGCTAGAGCAGTGAGAAACAAAGAAAACAAACTAAAAAACACCTTCTCCCCATTCACCCTCCTCTACATCTTCCCCCCGAGTAGCACAGGGAAACGGGGGGATAGGGGCTGCAATCAGTCTCTAACGCTTCGTCTCCGCTGCGCCTTCACGGTCACTCTCTGCCCCTGCTCCACGTGGGGTCCCTCCCATGGGATGCCGTCCTTCCCAAGCTGATCCTGCGGGGGCTGCCCACAGGCAGCAGCTCTTCAAGAACTGCTCCAAATATGGGTCCGTACCACAGGGTCCATCCGTCAGGAGCAAACTGCTCCAGCACAGGTCCCACACAGGCAGCAGCTCCCCCCAAATCCCCTGCTCCTACGTGGGCTCCTCTCCACGGTCTGCAGCTCTGGCCCGGGGCCTGTTCCTGCAGGGGTTCTCCATGGGCCGGAGCCTCCTCCAGGCCACATCCACCTGCTCCACCAGGGGCTCCTCCACAGGTTGCAGCATGGAGATCTGCTCCGTGTGGGACCCATGGGCTGCAGGGGGACAGCTTGCTCCACCAGGGGCCTCTCCACAGGCTGCAGGGGAACTTCAGCTCCAGCACCTGGATTATCCCCTCTCTCTCCTTCACTGACCATAGTGTCTACAAGGCTGTTTCTTACTCCTTGCTCTCCCAGCTGCTGTTGCACAGCAGTTTTTTTCATTTTCTTAAATCTTCTCTCACAGAGGCTCAAACAGCGTTGCTTATTGGTTTAGCTCTGGCCAGCAACAGGTCCCTTTGGAGCCAGCTGAAACTGGCCCTTATCTGACATCAGGCAGGTTCTGGGTTCTTCTCACAGAGGCCACCCCTGCAGTTCCCCACTACCCAAACCTTGTCACATAAACCCAAGTTCTACATACAAATCCTTTATGAAAACATTGAAGAGGACTGTTCCTAAAATGGAGCCCTGGGGAGGCCCACTAGTGACAGGTCGGCATCCTGATTTAACCCAATTTACAAGAACCCTTTGGGTCTGACCTGTCAGCCAATTGTTCACCTGTCTTATTATGCATTTATTTAACTGCATTCTAATATACCTGTGCAGATATCAATGCTGCCCTCATGTAACCAGTGTAAGTATCTTCACTACATTCATTTACTAGTAGAAAAAATAACGTTTCACTCCAGTGGCTAAAAACAACAGTCATGGCATGTGTGTTATGTCTTTGGCCAGCTAAGCATTCTGGACAAACACTCTCATGTCCCTCTGGGCAAAACCATTTGATGACAATTTTAGAGGTTCTCAACTCATTATAGGTTAAACATTGCTCTGCTCATATATATCTGGTCCTCCAAAACACATAAAATGACCTTGGGGAAATGGTAGTTTGTCCTCTGGATATTAAGAGCTACAGATTTTTGTGGCCCCAAAGAATCTGTGGGCACTGAACTAATGGCCATGGATTTAAAATAAGTAGGTTTGATTAACACAAATAATTGAGATTCTTTCTTATGCCTAAGTATAAATGACTTTACTCACCTTGTTTTGGCTTGTATCTCCTTTCCTTACTTCAAAGAATACAAAGAATGAAAGAGAAATAAGAATATTTTTAGGAGAACATAAGATAAGAAACAGGAAACACTATTGGCCTAAAATTTCTAATCCGAAATGGCTATCAAGGAATGAAGACAGCATATGGAAAGAATACAGCTACTATGTATATGTATATATATATGTTTACTATGTTTATGTATATATATATTTTTTCTCTTAAAACTACTAGAAAAAAATAATACTTTATAATTCTGGGTCCTTTTCACATAGAAGAATTTTACAAGAATTTGTATTTATACTATTAATCACTGTATTACTATGTCTTCTTATATAATGCAATGCTGCTATTTAGAGTGGACAAAACTTAATATATTTGAAAGAATAAATTGAAAATGTATACAGACAGTGTAAAACTACTCTGTCTACAAGGAAGGAAGAATTTAGCCTTTTGTTCTTTTCTGTTGTTATATCACCAGTAACTCAGAGATTTAAATGCCTCAGTGAAAAGTAGTTATGAAAGTAATATATCTGAAACAGTTCCAGAAAAAATAAATAAAAAATAAATAAATACAGCAGGCAATTGCATATGTAAAACTGGGTTAATAGGGACTGCTAAATTTGCAAATGTGAGTCCATACAGAGGGGAGAGAAATAGTGAATCAGGGGAATTAAGTTTCATTAACTACTGCTTTATTATTAATAATAATAATAATAATAATAATAATAATAATAATAATAATAATAATAAAATAATAATAATTAAATTAGACTAAATGATGGTATGGAAAATCTTTACTATGTTCATTTTACTATCACTAAGCTTGAAATAAAAGATGCTGCCACTAGAGATCATTGTTGCTCTTTGCAGATGTGGCCAGTGTTAAGTGTTTGGGTTTTTTTTTAGAACATATCGTTAGATGCAGTCCTGTTCTTCACAGAATGTACCTCATAACATCAAAACAGAAGAAGAAATAACTGTAGCCTGCACTCTGTCAATCTCAGTTTTCACACCAAATATTTTCTACCTCCTTTCAAAACAGTTCTTCAGCACTACTCATTTATAACTTCAGTGAAGCAATAAAATTTAAAAACATTGTCCTTTAAATTTGATATAATGTTTTTTTTTCAGGACTGAATGGCATTCATATTTCCATATATTGGTATTCATGGACCCTAGAATATAATGTTGGATCAAGCTTGCTTTTTTATGTATCCTGGCTGCTTAAAGTGACAATAAAACTCTGTTAAACAACTTCCAGTAAAAGAACATACCCTTCTCTTTGTCCCCACTGTCTAAAAAATAATAATAAAACAATGACAAAATAATCCTCTCTCTTTAGAAGAGCTAGAATTATTTGGTCTAATCAGTAATTATCCCTGCATCAAAAAAAGGGACTGAAGATAAATCTCATGAAACATTATCTGCAAAATAAAAAAAGGGAAATTCCAAATGATAACTGATCAAAAGGGTAACTATGCATATCAACCAAACAGCTGAATCCTATAGTACATTAAAATAATCCCAAGTGTACAACTGAAAACACTAACTATACTGACTTCTGAAGTATGAAAGATTTTTAATTTAGGGCTCCCTATGGTGATTTGTTGTTTGTTTTAATGATCGTAGATTTTTTCAGTGATGTTTTTCCAAATATGTCCCTAATATTTTGTGATTTTTTCATCCTCCTGGGATGAATTTCTGATTCTTTTTAATATGACACATGTACAATTTAAAGTTTTATTTTGAGATTTTCATATGTACATTCTTTTCCTAAGTGTTTTTGCAATGATTTGCATTAGTTTTCAAAAATCAGAATTGTCCTCTGGAATAAGAAAAAAATAAACTCATCACTTCATAAGATAGTGTAGAAGCTTACTGTACCATGCTTAGGCCTGTTCCAAATTGAGTGACCTAATTTGGTTTGTGTAATACTTGAGCAGGACAAAAGGCCCTTATACTGTTTTTTATATTTCATGTCCATGAATGCTTGCATAAAGCACTGAGGTTCAAACCACAAAATCACACTTTCTTCTTGTTTTTCCCTTCCTGGCAGTTAAAGTTTCAGTGAACTTCAAGATCTTTGTCAAGGAAGGATATTCATTCTTCCTGGGGAGGCAGAAAAGACCTATCAGATACAAAACTTACTGGTAAAATGACAACATTCTTTCACTAGGTAATTTCAACAAATAATTTACTTGGCCTTCTAGGAAACATATATATACACTAATATATTTGTACTTGGGCTCTTTCTGTGTCTTCTCTCACCACCCAAAGCGAACTGGAAACTGGAACTCACTCTGGAGGAACAAAGCTGAACAGAGCAAGCTACTTTTTAAGGATGCTTTTCTTAGAACTCAAGAACTCTCCATCCTCCTGTGTGAGAAAGGAAGCAAGGAGGACAGGAAAGCAGTATGGCTGAGGAAAGACCTGCTGGTCAAACTGAGGTGCAAGAAGGAAATGCACAGGCAGTGGAAGAGTACAGGGATGCTGCCCAGATGTGCAAAGATGGGATCAGGAAAGCCAAGGACAGATGGAACTGAGCTTGGCAAGGGATGCAAAAATAACAAGAAGAGATTCTAAACATACATTGCTCAGAAAAGGAAGGTCAGAGAGAGTGTGCCACCTCTGATGAATGAGAAGGGTGAACTGGTAACCACAGACATGGAGCAGGCTGAGGTACTCAACAACTTCTTTGCCTCAGTCTTCAATGGCAATCAGGCTTCCTATGTGTCTTGTTTCCCTGAAACTGTATATGAGGGCTGGGGGAGAAAAGTCCCTCCCACTATTAGTGAAGAGCAGGTTCAAGACCAGCTGATGAAACTGAACTAGAACAGGTCTGTGGGGCCCGATGACATGCATCCCAGGGTCATGAGTGAACTGGCTGATGGAGTTGCCAAGCCTCTCTCCATCATATTTGAAGAGCCAGGCAGTCTGGAAGTCTGGCAAAGTTTCTGGTGACTGGAAAAAGGGAAACAACACTCCCATTTTTAAAAAGGGTAGAAAGGAGGACCCAGAGGACTACAGACTAGTAAGCCTCACCTTTATGCTTGGGAAGATCACGGAAAAGATCCTCCTGGAAGCAATATCAAGGCACATGCAGGACAAGGAAGTGACCAGAGACAGCCAGCATGACTTCACCGAGGGCAAATCATGCCTGACCAATCTGGTGGCCTTCTATGATGGAGTGACTGCATCAGTTTGCAAGGGAAGACCAACCAATGTCATCTACCTGGACTTCTGTAAGGCCTTTGACATGATCCCACATAATATCCTGACCTCCAAATTGTAGAGAGATGGATTTAAAGGGTGGACCATTCAGTGTATAAGGAGTTGGCTTGAAAGTTGCACCCAGAGAGTTATGATCAATGGTTTTATGTACAGGCAGAGGCCCGTGATGAGTGGTGTCCCTCCAGGTTCTGTCTTGGGACCAGTGCTGTATAATATGTTTACTAATGACATAGACAATGGGATCAAGTGCACTCCCAGCAAGTTTGCAGATGACACCAAGTTGAGTGGTGCAGTTGACACAACAGAAGGAAGGGATGCCATCCAAAGGAGCCTGGACAAGCCTGAGAAGTGGGACCATGTGAACCTAAACAGGTTCAACAAAGCCAAGTGCAAGGTGCTGCACCAGACTCAGGGCAATCCCAGACATGACTGCAGACTGGGAGAAAAACTCATTGAGAGTAGCCCTGCAGAGAAGGACTTGGGGGTTCTGGTGGACAAAAAAACTCAACATGAGCCAGCAGTGAGGGCTCGCAGCCCAAAAGGCCAACTGCATCCTGGGCTGCATCAGCAGAGGCATGGCCAGCAGGTTGAGGGAGGTGATTGTCCCCCTCTACTCTGCCCTTGTGAGACCCCACTTGGAGTATTGCATCCAGGTCTGGGGCCCCCAGCACAAGAAAGATGTGGAGTGGGTCCTGTTAGAGTGGGTCCAGAGGAGGGCCACAGAGATGATCAGAGGGCTGGAATACCTCTCCTGTGAAGAAAGTCTGAAAGATGTTCAGCCTGAAGAAGAGAAGGCTCTGGGGAGACCTCATTGTAGCCTTTCAATACTTAAAGGTGGCTTATAAAGAAAGGATAGATAACAACTTTTTGCATGGACAAAGACAGGACAAAGGGGAATAGTTTAAAACTAAAAGAGGGTAGATATAGACTAGATATTAGGAGGAAATTCTTCACTCAGAGGGTAGTGAGTCCCTGGAACAGGTTGCCCAGAGAAGTTGTGTATGCCCCATCCCTGGAGGTGTACAAGACCAGGTTGAATGTGGTCCTGGACAAGATCTAGTGTGTGGCATCCCTGTCCATGGCAGGGGGTTTGGAACTGGATGATCTTTAAGGTCCCTTCCAACCCAAGCCATCCTATGATCTTATGATTCTTTCCTCTCCCTTCTAAAGAGTAGATACAGTTTTGTGTTTATTTATAAGGTTAGCACATATATTCAAAACTCACATTTTACCTTAATTTGAAGTATTTATGATGTACATGCAAGTCCTTCCTAATGTTAAAATACCAGAAATTTTAAGGCACCTATTCTTAGGCCCCCATAAATTTTAACTTTTTTTTTTTTTTTAATTATTTATTTTTCTCACACAGGGACACATGAATTCAGATTACTGTGTTACCCAAGTCAAAGAACTGTGCTAATCCTGAAGATTTTTTCTAAGACTAAATTTTTTCTCATCTTATACACATTGTGCTCTTTCCCTCCATTCAAGGGAGAGGATTTCCTACGGTGCACAGAGAATTCAGTTTAGAAGTTAGTATTTTTCCAGATTATATTGGCTCTTCAGAAAGAAATAGAATCTTAAAAGACCTCCATGAACCTTAGAGATAATAAAAAGAACAAATATATGTGAAATAGAATGTTGCGTGAAAATAGAGCAGGTTTTTATTTCCTATCTTGTCACTTAATAGCATGTCCCAGAGTTAGCAATAAATAAACAAAGAATGACCAAGTCAACAAGGAAATAAAAGACTATGAAAAGGAGACTCAGATTTAAAAGAGGAAAAATATTAGTCTATTAATCTATTAATCTAAACTAATATTAATATTTTCATATCTTCAGTGTGTTCTTAAAAGAACAGTGGTTTCTGGATATCAAGATGGCAACTTCCTTATAGTAGTAGGCATTTTTGGCATTGTTTGGTCTTATTTTTCACCTCCTCTTGGCTTCCTGCATCTTTTACCTACAGTCAAAATTCAATAGCTAGACTTAGTAGGATTTAAGATCCTTCTTCATCTTCACAATAACAAGCAGTGGTTTCATTTCTTACAAATCAAAATGAAAATCAGCTGAAGCCTGCATAATATATTTAATGTTAATAACACTGTTCATAATAGGTGAATATGAATAAAACCTGAATGCTTCCTTTATTATTTAGTCTCTGAAAAGCCTGTTAAAATAGTTAAAACTTATTTTTATTCCTAGATTAACATTACTGCACTTCTGATGTTAATTAAAAAAAACAACATAACAGAACACTTGTGTTTTTTTTTTCCTGCTATATATCTTCCAAATTGTTGAGATGCCTATTTGGTGTGTGTGTGTGTGTGCATAATAAATACAAAGAAAGTAAAGTACAGTAAGTCTTTTGATATAGATTCTTGATGTGAGTGATTATCATTTTAACAGATGCTACATTGTTTGATGAAATATTTTAAATTCTGAATGAACGGTCCTTGAAGACCAAGAATGAAAATAATGTCTTACATGTGCAAAATAAATCTCACTTCTCAAGTACAATAGTCATTTACTACTATCCAGAGTGCTGTGCAATGCAGTCATCACAGAGTTCATCAGCAGACAATAGACGATAATTCTTCTTCTTTCTGAAAGAATTATCTCCCCTTATTTTATAGGTGTTGGGCCAAATCCTTCAGTCCTTACTTAGTCCTGGATTAATTTCTCAGACCTTATTCATGGTAGCAAGGAATACTTCAGTCCATGCCAATGAAACACTGTTAACTCTTCCTTAAGATTAGTTCTCAGGCAAAGGAGATAATTGGGGAGTGAGTAATGATGAGCATTTTGGCAGGTAAAGAACAAAACCCTTAATATATGTCTAAACTATTCACTTCACAAAGGGAAAATAAATATAAAAATAAAATAATAATAAAAACATAGTTCAGATATATTATATTTGACCTGGCCTTTGAAGCATTTCTGAAGAGTCTACGGGAATTTGTGTTAATAATCTGAAAAGAGAACTAGTCTAGACATTGATTACTTCATATTTGCAAAATAGTTATTGCCTATGAATATAGCATCGGTTTCATTGCTTCCATCAAAATGAAAAGTTCAAACCTTCCTTGTATTCATCCTCATTTAGAAGTTCACTTGACTTCAAAATGACTATATTGAAGTATGTGTTACATATGTTTATGAAAGTATACAGGATATAGCCCTAATCATTTCTCTCATCCTTTGATAAGTATTAGGCAGAATAAAAGGGAAATGTTATCCTTTTTTCTTTTTTTTTTTGAAAAAAAAAAAAAGACAAAGACGATTATAAATGTATGGAAATGAAGCTGTGTTTTATATCACAGTTGCATTTAATATCAAGAAATCTACATATTCCTTAATAACCCTTTATATCTTTTATACAATTAATCAGAAAACAATAGAGCAAGCACTATGTTTACAAGAGTCTGCTGTATCAAATCTTTTATTTCTATTTTTGAACTATTTTTTCTTACATGTTAGTACTAAGTATAAAGGATAATTCCAAGTAGCAAAAATGATATTTGAAACAAATACACCAAATGGAAATCTTGAAGTGATGCTAGATAAACATCACGTCTATGAGTAAATTTCACCAAAAAAAAAAACAAAACCTCATATTCCAGCTGTGTTAACAAATGAGCCCTTCTTGAGAAAAATGCATATTAAAAACTGTAATACAAGTAATACCTCTTGTGTTAAATTACAATGACTGGTGGAAAGCAAGAGGAAGGTCACAGCAGCTGATAAACATAGTTATGCAAATGTGTTATTGTAAGAAGGCACTGAACAGGGTTAAAAATTGTGCTAAGCAGGAGGTCAATGAGAAATTTCACGGGTCTTTCTGGCCTTGAAATTATAATAGTGAGGAGGTGAACAGGAAAGAAAAAGAAGATGAAAGTAAGTTTTTGATTTATTTTTTATTTGGGTCTATTTGAAGAATTAAAAAGTTTTGGTCTAGTGGAAAAATGATCTCACTGACAATTATGTTTTCATCACAAAACAAACAAACAAGCAAATTTATCACAATATTTGTAAATTGGCTGTATTTTCAAGTCTCTTTATACCTACCAAATATAGAGAAACCTATATAGATCATATGAGATTCTTCAGCTCTAGAAGAACTCATGAACTCCCCAATCTAACATCACAATTAGACTTATTTAATTTGTAGTGATTGCTTTAATATTCAATATATATTAAAGGGGTTTGTTCTTTAGCTTATGAAATAATTTTGTTTCAAATAAAACAGAGAGAATAAGCCATTTCTGGAGTCTACTAAGCTAGTACAAACTTCAGTAGGGATTTTGGGAACTTGTATCTGTTTTGCTACTGGGCAAAGGAAGAGATACAGGTCAAGCAAGTCTGTCATACTGTTGATGCCAGACAGAGTAAAAAAACAGCCATAGTAACGTGGATTGCAGGGTTTATTTTAGAAACAGCAGTGTTAGAGCTTTCACCTCACTCATCTCACACACTCACTGGCTCCCCACAATGCCACATATGCTAGGTCTCAGCTTCCCTTTCCCAGAAGGAACTTGTTGATGGTCTGGAAAGATCATGCAGAAAGTCATCTTGGCTCAAGCTGTGCTACTGTTCTCAGTTACCAGTCTTGGGGGGATCACCAGCCAAAGTCATAAGGCATCCCACTGCATTACTTTCCATGTCTCTCTGATATTGAGGATATTAACCTGCTTCTCAGATCTTGTCTCTAGCAGGAATTTTCACTATCTTCTTTCCAGGCCCTCTCTTGTCTCTGAGTCTACTTCTTTTTGATAGCTCCTTATTTTTCTTGTTCTTTTCCTTCCAGAACCTAAAGCCTCTGGATTTCCCAATCATATGCAGAAGAACAATGTTTGCTCAGTGTCCTTGCTGGTGGTTCTGGCTCATGCCTCTTTATTAAATGAAGTATTCAGGATGTGACACTTCCGTATAGTCCAGGTGTTATCAAAATTTACAGCTAGGCTGTATCAGTTGCAGTTAGTGTGTAGCATGCATCTGCTTGAGGATTCAGAAGCGTAGCTTTTGTCATTCAGCTCTTCCTATATACACACAACCAATTGCTTTTTGCCTGTTGGTATTGTCTTTTTTTTTTTCTTTCTTTCTTTTTCTTTCTTTTTCTTTTTTTCTCCTAGGTAAAACTTTACCCCAGGATGTACTGCAGCTATTTCACTACAATGTACTACAGTCTGAAGGAGTATCAAGAGCATGCTTCTGCTACCAGGACAAGATCCCACAGATACAACAGATGAGGAATAATCATTTTGATCTTAGCCTCTGTGGATAATGGATCACCATGTTTGAATAAATAACAATACACTGCTTTCCTCATTTTTACACCTTTTTTAACACTTCATTGAACTGTACAATTTCATAACAGAGGTCCTTTTCACAGTACCAAAGAGGTTCAGCAGACTGAGGTAAAGGCTGATATTCTTTCTGACACACATCTGTGCAGTGTGTGCTGTGGGATTTACAACTCCAAGAGGCCTGTATATGATCCTTCACCCTGTCAGAATTTCATCTGTACTGTGTGCTACGACAGAGAAAAGAAAACTACTGCTCTGAATTTTCTTTTCAGGCTGATAAGTCAAGGGAACAATGAGCATGAAGGACACATGGAACCACCTTTTACCACATTGGAATGAAATGCAAGAAATCCCTAGCATTAAGTGCTGCATTTAACACAAGAGGCACTAAAAACAACAGATTAAACACAGACCAGAACAGGCATATGCACTTACATGAAGGAACCCTTTTCACTTTAGGAAGGGGAATAATGGAGTAGAATATATTTACCTTACCCAGAAAAGTGTTTGAGTACATGTAAATAGTGAGTTGGTTTTTTTTGTTTGTTTGTTTGTTTTTCCAATTTAAAATATTGTCTTTTAGTCTGTTTTTGTTTCCCCTGATATTTTTTACCGCATAAATGCTGCCAATACAGAAAAATGGAGAAATGTCTCTGAAACTACATAACGAAGGCATGCCAGCGTCATTTATGGTATTTCCAAGGACACCATGCAGCAATACTTCATTTTGTCTATAGGTGGCAGCAAAAGACTAAATCTAATGAATAAAAAACGAACAGTGTTTGAAGAAAGTTATCTGCACACAAACGACGAATATTCTCTTAATAATACATGAGCATTATTTAACAGGAACTGTAGAGTCAATAGAATACGAACAATGGCTCTCCCTCAAAAAAAAAAAAAAAAAAAACAAACCATTGCAGCCAGAACTAGTCCTTTTCTTCAATGAAGTGAAAAGCTCGTTCAATTTGCTCAGCGTGGGAGTCTTTGTCATTTTAACTGGATGGCACAATAGATATTGATAAAAATAAAAGTCTTTTAATATAATAGCAGTGCAAGACAATACCAACAAAGTGTCTTGTCTGTCAGCAATGGCCATTAAAAATGTATTAAAACATGAATTCAGCTCTTTTATTTCCTAAAAAGAAAAAAAGGTTGGTAAGTGCTTACATGCAAAAACCTTCTCATAAGAAAAGAAAGAAAGAGAGACAGGGAGCTCAGGAAGGAGGCCACCAGATCTAGACTGGGAAAACAAACGCAAAGTAAAGGAAAAAGGCCCATGAGAAAAAAAGGAAGGGAAAAAAATAAAATAGA